>NC_088383.1:68576875-69208750 GCF_037993035.2 Macaca fascicularis | reverse complement strand
CCATCTCCTTACCTTCACAAGTCAAGAAGCACCAGCATGCAATGCTTCAGCTGAATACCCGGTTGGCTGGTGAAAGGATAGCACCATGATTTCTAAGCTGACCTCCAGTAAGATCAAAGCATTGGAAACCCAACTGAGAAAAGGATCCTACAACCATGGCAAAAATGGCTCAGACCCTCATCTGTGGGAAACTGTCACCCTCCCAGAAGTTGCAAATTCCCATCAAGTCATCTTACCCACTTGACATCTTCAATGCAAATACATCATCAAGAAACAGCTCTTTAAAAATAAGTAATACCCAGCAAGAAGACTCGACCTCAGATACCTCACCCTCCTATGCCAGCATACTTAAAGTAGCCCTCCTTCTCAGAACTTTCTTTCCTGTTTAGAAAATCAGCACGGTGTAGCCCTAGCTTCCTCCAAAATCTTCTGCACTTAGAAGGTCTGGCAAAGGTTGGTGTTAAGGTAAATAAATGGATCAACATAAAGGCTTATGATTTTTTATGAAACAAGGGCAAGAAAGTATATTTGAATACTCACTTTGACGAATCTATGAAGTATATTACAAGTGCACCGATGCTGAGAGCAAAGACTAAGACAACCTGCAAAAGAAGAGGAAAATGCCATCACTTCAGAGTTGGACCTCAGGATGTTTGGGTTTTTTGACACATGCAGAAGCAGCTTTGAAATATGGTGCCCATTGCTCTCGGTGACCTGCTTGGAAATCTCACCCCCATCCCCAGCCCCCCATTACTGCCTCACGGTTGGCTCCTCATATGGCAATGAGCAGCAACCTCGCTCCTTGCCAATAGGGGTCAGGGTAGCCTTTTATATCTCAGGGCACTGGGTTTTTATCTGGCCCTGTTATCTCAAAGTTCAGCTTCTATGCAATTGAAGTTGATAAACTTCAGTGGGAAAAGAGCAGGTGAAAATTTAAGGTGACACAATTTTTCATATTATATGTAGTCTAGGATCTGCAGGAACTCCAATAGAGGAATGTCAACTTTAACAGCTTCATTGAGGCATAATTTACATACCACAATATTCGCCCATTTAAAAAGTACAATTCATCAATGACTTTAGTAAATCTACTAAGTTATGCAACCATCACTGTAATCCAGTTTCAGAACACTTTCATTATCCCAGGAAGATCCCTCATGCCTGTTAAATCAATCCCCTTTCCCATCGCCGAGCCCCAGACCACATTAATCTACTTTCTGTTTCTACACAAGAGATACCAATTTGAAGAGCACAAATTTGCTCGTACAAATGTCCACGTGTGTATGTGTGTACATACATAAAGATATATTCACTGCATGTATGATCTATATGATTATAACACTTCTGAAATACTTAGGAAAACAGTTTAGGTTCAGGAAGTCAATTAGGCCATCCATTAGGCCAGTTATGTGACAATTCTTGTCCTACTTTACACTTTTCACTCAAAATTAATCTCCATGGATGGAAGACAGTTTTGGCATCTCCTTCAGTGGATACCTGTCATGCTAAGGTCCATCGAATGAATATGTAGCAGATTAGGCTGACACCGACACTTCTGTCCTCACTACACATCCTACTTTCTTTAATCTTTCACAGAGGAGACTATTAATGCAAATAAAGCATAGTGAGAAATAAAGAAGATGCTTTCAGCCAACAATTAAGCCTGAGAACAAAAAGTAAGCACCACCATTACACACAATGCCTGGCTGCTAGGTCAACCTTTCAGGTATGCTAATACTCTGAAGAGACTGCAGGTTGAAGAGCATTGGAAGTCAGTCTCCTCAGTGTCCACCTATTGACATCTCTCAGGCCTTGGCTGGTGGGTAGAGAGGAATCCCAATTTATGTAAAGACTAAGTATGATCAAGCTGTGTGTGTGTGTTTGTGCCTGTGTATGAGAGACAGAATCTATCTCTCTTACACACACACACACGCACACACACACACACCTGTATTTTGTATGTGTGCCAGAGCGGCTGACAGAAAATGAAGTCTGCATGAGACACTCATTTAAAGCATTGCAAAACTCCATGGAGCTCCTGGGGCAGAATGGTGGCTTGCACAGTCCAGAAAATGACCATTAAAAACAAATGGACACTGTAAAATGAATATGCAGTTTCATAGCAACTGATAAAATCTCCATATAAAGGGAGGTGCTAAAACAATACACCACTGAGGTTTATTTCATTCGGCCATTTTTTTAAAAAAACTAAAACATGCTCCAATTGAATGCTGCAGTCTATCAGTAATTATCATCTGCCCAGCACTAATCCCTCTTAGCTGCCTCACCTCAGCCCCTCCCTTCACACACATTCATTCATATGTTCCTTTCAAAGGTACACACAAAAACAAGCAAACAAAAACATGAGCAGGCCTCCGATTTTTCCTCTATTATCTAAAGAAGGCAGCAAAACAAAGAGCTTAAGATTAATTTTGATCTGTGCTGCTATTTCTGAGGCATAAGCAGTTAGATCCTGGCCCTGACCTCATTCTCAAAAAGCTGCAAAGAGAAGGGGTGTGGCCAGAACCCAGGAGAAGGGCCTCTTCTCCATTCATAAACAGCTGATTTAAGACTAATCCCTGTCCATTTGGCTCCCTATGTGTGTATCTGTGAATGCTGAGCATCTGTCAGAGCTGGCTATATAGGCCTAGGCCACCCAAAGCCACTGTTGCAGAAAAGGATAGGAAACAAGTCCTTGCAAATGGCCTCTACATCATTCTGTAAGGAACTCGAAATCTAAGACCCCTGCAATGGCAATGTTGTCACAGCATCCAGATGTCCAACATAGCTGATACTAACTTGCTCCAGCTGCCTCCACTTGCAGTCGGTGATGGGGACTAATGCGTTCCTTATTTAAGCAAACAAGCCAGTGACAGGAGGAAGGCAGGAATCTTGCTGCCCTCTGAAGATGAAAACTCAAATATCAGCATCTCTCTGATAGAGTAAGAGGGGGAAGAAATCCAGGAGGGAAATGAACTCCACAGCTCCCTGGCCCTGAAGATTCTGTTGAATGGATATGCGCTTGGGTCCACGTGTTCAGCTGGAAAGCCTCCTCGCAGTGAGATACAGGATAGGCAAAATGCCCCAAGATGTACCATAAAATGCTCCCTGGGGAGATGCTGTGCTTCCCAGTATTAAGGTAACTGTGCATGTAGTCTTGAAACTTGCTAAATGCCTCTTTATCATGTCAGGCTCGATCACATTGTCAGCCCAGATCCAGGTGCTGCAGAAAACACATCAACACTTTGGATGTGGCCATGAAAATAGAATCCCCATCAGAGATTTGTCTTCTCTAGGCCCCTAGCAAAGCCACCTTAGAAGTGTCAGTTTAGTCTCTCTTTCTCTATCTGTCTAACAAATCCCCATTGTCTGAGAACTCCAAGTTTGAAAACACAAAATGATTACATTTTAGTGTACATGGTAATGGTAATATTATAAAGCACCCCAAACAGTCATCTAAGTATTTAAGATATGCTATACATAAGGCCCAAGAATAACAGAAGATGGAAGGCCACTTGGAGTCATGAAATATACTCTTTCCTTTTTAGACAGAGTCTCGTTCTGTCGCCCAGGCTGGAGTGCAGTGGCGCAATCTCAATTCACTGCAACCTCTGCCTCCCAGGTTCAAGCAATTATCTTGCCTCAGCACCTCCCGAGCAGCTGGGACTACAGGCGCCTGCCACCATACCCAGCTAATTTTTTTGTATTTTTAGTAGAGAGGGGGTTTCACCATGTTGGCCAGGCTGGTCTCAAACTCCTGACCTCAAGTGAGCTACCTGCCTCGGCTTCCCCAAGTGTTGGGATTACAGGCATGAGCCACTGCACCTGGCAAAATATACTCTTTTTTATAGAGTCGTTCTTACATAGATTAATCCCATGCTATTATGTAATTAGTGATAAATCATATAATACAGGTTTAGCCAATACAAAATGAACTATTGTCTAGATGGATCATTAGTAACTGGGTAAGGATAGGAAAAGTAGGGCTCTTATCTCAATATCCTCTCCCCAAATGTCCTTCTTTCTACATAGTAACACTACTCTAATATCTCTTCATGAAGGAGTGGGGCCATTGGGAATCCTTCTGCGAGCTTCTATAGTTTCAGGGACAAGGAGGACAGAAGCCCAAGGGACATGGTAAAATGAGGCCAAGGAAAGCACAGTACCCCAGAAAGCAAAGCATCCCTGCCCTACAGCAGCTAAGTCATAGAATAAGAAATAACCAAACATATAACAAAGCATTGTCCCACAGAAGGGCTTGGGGGCAGCAGTCTGATACACAGATAATTTGAGCATTGCCTCTCAGGGTACTTCTGCTAACTTGCTTGAGAGCCTGTCCTGCTTGCTAAACGTGCCATAGTCTGAGCTCAACAAATCACCTCAGCCACCTTGGACAGTATGAATTGTCACCTTCTCAGACTTACTGAAAACACCCATATGCTGTGTGGTGATGTTGAGTACTTAGTGTGCCAGATTCCTAAAAACAAAAGCAACTTGATAAATGTCACTGAAACAATGGTGCTTTGAGTCATCTATTTTCAAAACTCCAAGATCAAACAAGACATGTGTTTGCACAAAAGAATGCCAGGAACACACACACACAGTGTATTTTTTTTTTTTTTAAGGGCAGGGTGCAGTGGCTCATGCTTGTAATTCCAGCACTTTGGGAGGTCATGGCAAGTGGATCACTTGAGGCCAGGAGTTCTAGACCAGCCTAGCCAACACAGTGAAACCCTGGCTTTACCAAAAAATACAAAAAATTAGCATTTGTGGTGGTGCTCACCTGTAGTTCCAGCTACTTGGGAAGTTGAAGCAGGAGAGAATCACCTGAACCCTGGAGGCAGAGGTTGCAGTGAGCCAGGAGTGTGCCACTGCACTCCAGCCTGGACAACAGAGTGAGACTCTGTCTCCAAAAAAAAAAAAAAAAAAAAAAAAAGTGGGCCGGGCGGGGTGGCTCACACCTGTAATCGCAGCACTTTGGGAGGCCGAGGTGGGGAGATCACGAGGTCAGGAGTTTGAGACCAGCCTGGCCAACATGGTGAAACCCCGTCTCTACTAAAAGTATAAAAAGTTAGCCAGGCATGGTGGTGCTTGCCTGTATTCCCAGCTACTCAGGAGCCTGAGGCAGAAGAATCTCTTGAACCTGGGAGGCAGAGGTTGCAGTTAGCCGAGATTGTGCCACTGCACTCCAGCCTGGGCAACAGAGCGAGACTCTCTCCAAAAAAAAAAAGTCTGTCCCTAACACCTGATGCAAAGAAGAAGCCTAGTGCAAAATGGGGAGGAGAGAGGGGAAGTCCACAGCCATCTCACTAGATGAAAATCTCTGCGGGCCATGAAGATCTTTCAAATGACTGACAAAGTTTATGAAAATTCATGAAAATGGAAAATAGTAAAGCCAAGCATAGACTATTCCCCCTCAGGTGATGGAGCACTTCAGGAAAAAGGCAGATTCAGTGATGTGAGTATAGAGGTGATTGAGTCAGGAAAGCTGGCTCTTAGAGACGTTTCCTGTTCTAGAACCTGGGCTGGAGTTGCTGCGATTAGGTCCATATGCTTTCAGCGGGTGTGTGAGGCATCATGGCCTTGGGAGGCAGATTCAGAGCCGAGGCTCACAAAGGTGGCTACCACCAGAATCCAGTCACCTGAGGAGTTTCCTTCCAAGGCAGAGATGCCCTCATCCCACCGGAGGACCAGCAAATCATGAGCTGGGGGAGGGGAAGTCTGGGCACCTCTTTTTAACAAGCTCCTCCAGTGAATCTGACATGTGACCAAGAATGGGAGTCACTGAATTAAAGCCATTAGGAGAAACCACTTAGCTCAAGTCAGAGATTAATTTACAAATGTCGCCTTAACAATTAGCCCATTAGAACATATGTATGAGGCCTGCAGGCTTAGAGAATCGTGCTAGGAGTACTAGAAAAAGTACAGAGGGGAGGATGAATTAATTCTCTCCTGAGCACGTTTTACACATTCTTCTCAGCTCACAGCAGAACAAATGACCCTAATTAATGATTCTGCATGTTTGATCAGGGTTTAGCTGCCTACTGACAGCAGAGACCCTTCTCAGAAAATGGACAATTCTCTATATATGATCCCAAAAGCATAGGACTTTTTAAATTGAAGTATATAATTTACATATAATAAAATCCACTATATTAAAAAATACAATTTGGGAGGCCAAGGCTAAAAGATAGCTTGAGCCCAAGAGTTCAAGACCAGTCTGGGCAACATAGAGAGACCCTATCTCTACAAAAAAACTTTAAAAAAATTATCCAGGCATGGTAGCACATGCCTATAATCCCAGCTCCTCCAGAGGGTGAGTCAGGAGGATCGCTTGAGCCTGGGAGGTTGAAGCTGCAGTTGAGCTGTGATCAAACCACTGCCCTCCAACCTGGGTGACAAGGAAGACTCTATCTCACACGCACAAAAAAGAAAAAAACAGACATGAGAACTCCCAAGGCAAAACAATCTGGAGACATTTTTTTTTTTTGAGAGATAATATCATTCCAACATCTAAATTATAATGTTTTTGGCCTGGTGAATTTATTAATAACAATGCCAACAAACATTTATTGAACATCTATGCACAAGGGCCAGAGTGAGAGACAGAGAAATGCAAAACTAAAACAGTTAAGTCAGGCCTGGCCTTTGCCCTCCTGGAGCATGGGATCTAGAAGTTTAAATTACTCAGGAGTCCCTTCTGAATGTAAGAAGTACTACACATATCAATAGTCATCTCTAGGATGTCAAGAAAGGATCAGATTAGGCAGAGAAGCAGCACCACCCTCATTGCAGACTCCCAAAGTGGAAGGGGGAGAGAAAGGGAGAATTGGAGAACCAAGGAAGAAGGAAGAAGAATTTTTGACATTCTGAGTCCACCTGGCTGTCCTAGGGAAGGATAGACACCAGTGATATGGTTTGACTGTGTCCCCACCCAAATCTCATCGTGAATTGTAGCTCTCACAATTCCCATGTGTTGTGTCAGGGACCCGGTGGGAGGTAATTGAATCACGGGGGCGGGTCTTTCCCCTGCTGTTCTTGTGATAGTGAATAAGTCTAACAAGATCAGATGGTTTTATAAAGGGGTGTTTCCCTGCACAAGCTCTCTCTCTTCCCTACCGCCATGTAAGATGTGAGTTACTCCTCCTTGCCTTCCACCATGATTGTTAGGCCTCCCCAGCCACGTGGAACTGTGAGTTCATTAAACCTCTTTTTCTTTATAAATTATACAGTATTGGGTATGTCTTTATCAGCAGTGTGAAAACGGACTAATACAACCAGGCACACAGGATGAGTGATGTGAGGAAGGAAGAGCACAGGACACAGAAGACCTGGGTGTGAATCTCCACTCTGCCCCTATAAGCAACATGCTCTTAAACACATCGCTTAATCTCTCTGGGACTCAGTTTCCCAATCTGTGAAATAAGAAGATCAAAACAGATGATTATGACATGGGACCTTGGTAGAAACTAAAAACTTTTGGCTTGAAAAGGTAGCCCTCACTTATGCTAACTGTAAACCATGTATGCTTAAGTCTGATTCAACATGCTGACAATATGCCTGTCCCTAAATCTGTATGCAAGAGGCTTGTTTCATAAGATCACAAGAGTAAACTCCATGGACACTCAGATTCATAGTTTGTGTTTCCAGAAGCACAATCAATTGCTCATGCAGAATGTCATCCCACAAAACTAACACAAGACATAGAAGGGCCATGGATCAGCTCTCTCCTGAGTCTGGGTCTTAGCTCTGCCATCACTACAGAAAACTGAGTGGTGGTCTGACCCATCCCCTCCCTCTCCTTGCCTCTGTGAGCTTTGAAAAGCCCATGCTTTTGCAGGCTTTACCCCTCCAGAAGCTCAGACTGAGTATCAGCGTTTTCCTAAGGGAAAAAGAAAAGGATTTTTTTCTCTTTACAGTTTAGCAAGTATAGTTTATATGTTCTTGTCATTCTTCAGTCATGAATGGTTCTCTTTAGAAGAAGATATAGGCGAGGTACGGTGGCTCATGCCTGTAATCCCAACACTTTGGAAGGCTGAGGTGGGTGGATCACCTGAGGTCAGGAGTTCAAGACCAGCCTGGCCAATATGGTGAAACCCCATCTCTACTAAAAATACAAAAATTAGCTGAGTGTGGTGGCAATGTGCCTGTAATTCCAGCTACTCAGGAGACTGAGGCAGGAGAATTGCTTGAACCTAGGAAGCAGAGGTTTCAGCAAGCCGAGATAATGCCACTGCACTCCAGTCTGGGCAACAGAGCAAGACTTGGTCTCAAAAAAAAAAAAAAAAAAAAAATATATATATATATATATATATAAAATCTTGCCACCATAAAAGGATTTTTGTTATTATACACTAAAAAATATCTGGAATATTTCTGCAGAGCCATTTAATCATTCATAGGTCCCCTAAGTTCCCAAGCTAGCATTCTGAAACATCACATTTGACTTATGGAAGAACATGCACAAAAATGCTATAAATTGATTCTCTGGAAACCAAGACTCCAAACAACAGATTAAGTAGAGATGTATTCAAGATGAAAGAAAGGAAGAAGAGGGGCTTTGTAGTTGGTATTTGGGATTATAGCATTAAAATAAAATGCATGGGATTGCCAGATAAGAGTTAAACTGCTTTGTTCACATGTAAGGAAGCCTAGCAAAAATCTCTATGATTTTACAGGCATTAGGATCTGGTGCTTTCAAAAATGCAATACTATGAAGCCATATTCAGTGTGCAATGGACTGAATTCTTAGGACACACATGTAAATTGGAGAGAATCCCTCCTTAAATCACCTCAAATGTCTTCCATAGCTTTTGGTATGAAGAAAAAAAAAAAAAATCCCTGACAGAGTCCACAAGGCCTTGCAAACTCTGATCTTTTCCTCCTCTCTGACTTTATTTCACATGCTTCCACATCTAGACTCCAGGAACCTAACTTGCAGTTCTTTCTCATTCACCATTTGACGCCTCCCACCCCAACTACCACAGAGTCTTTGCACAAGCACTTCCCTCCTCCTAGAAGCCTCACCTGCTCGCATGAGATGCCCATCCTTCAGAAATCAGCTCTGCTGTCACTTCCCTGCCTATAGGTATAGTCTGTTTTGTGTAGCAGTTAGCAAAGCAGCAATTTTACATGTCTTTGTGCAATCATTTTGATCAATTGCTCTGCTCTTTCCTTTGCTGGATGGCAAGTTCTGTGAAGGCCGGGTGTGTGTCCATTTTTAGTTATCACTACATTCCAAGAAACTAGCAAAGTGTCTCAGTATTTGTTAAATAAATAAATATGTGGAGAAAAGGCTGGAGAATTAGTTTGAAGACTGAGTATAGTGGAAGCAAAAGAGAGGTGGGAGAACGTGGATTACCCTCATTGAGTAAGACTCTGAAGTTTATAACCCGGAATAAAGGCGAGATGCAGTTCCAGGTGATGGCAGGATCTCCAGGATCCCTGGTGAAAGTGGAGCAGGAAGAAGAGCACCGTGGTGGTCAAGGTCGAGGGTCTGAGACACACACATGGATAGCAAGGACAGTTCTACACACAGACTTGAAGGGGATGGCGGGAGCTGAGGTTGAGAACAGAAGAGGACAGAGCCATCGCTGTATAGGGGGAGGGACCTAGACCTAGGTGGGTGACAGCATCAGAAGGACAGACAGAGGAAGGATTTGGTCAGACAGCAGAAGCCTGGAGAAAACACATTTCTACAAGAACAGAAGGGCAATGGAGGGCCAGAGTGTCCAGCACTCCTGGGTTATAAAGATGGCCGGGCACGGTGGCTCACGTCTGTAATCCCAGCACTTTGGGAGGTGGAGGCAGGTGGCTCACCTGAGGTCAGGAGTTCAAGACCAGCCTGGGCAACATGGTGAAAACCTATCTCTACTAAAAGTACAAAAATTAGCTGGGCGTGGTGCTGTGCACCTCTATTCCCAGCTACTGGGGAGGCTGAGGCATGAGAATCGCTTGAATCCTGGTGGTGGAGGTTGCAGTGAGCTGAGATCGTACCACTGCACTCCAGCCTGGGCAACAGTAAGACTCCGTCTCAAAAAACAAAACAAAACAAACAAACAAACAAAACACAAACAGCAACATCGAGAGAGAGGTGAGGGAAACAACTATGTCTCTAGGAAAAACAGATTCAACTGAGGTGGCAGATGTGGGGAGCATTACGTGAAGAAGTAGAGAATTCAGATTTGAATCAGGACTAGGAATTTGTGAAAACAGATATCATGAGAAAGTGAGATGGAGAAGCATAAAATAATGGAAATGCCAATGTACCAATAATAAGTGAATATATTTGTGTGTATTTGTATGCACACAGACAAACATGCTGCAAGGGGCACAGAGACAAACTGTGATTCCTCTCATCACAAAGACCGGGTCTCTATCAGTATTTATTAACCACCTGCGGGTCTCTATCAGTATTTATTCACCACCTGCATGCCCCCCAGCAGTTTGTCTCTGTCCATTTTCAAATCAGGTCACTTCAAAATGACTATAAATACATACGAAGCCCTGGAAAAAAAGAGGGCTCCCTCTTACTATAAGTTTGCTATAAATCATGCATCCATCAGTATATAGACAAAGTTATCTGCAGTCATGGACTTTTTTCGAGAGGGCAGAAGAAAATTTGACTCACGCAGATAGACACAGAGTTTCTGAATTCTCATTTTTTAATGCTCCCCAAAGAAGAATCTGCGACACGATAACTACAAGCCAATTGCCCAATCTCTTCCCTTCTGAGGGCTTCCTGTGACGTAACTATAGGGCCAGAGTCATGTGAACTTCTGCAGTTTTGTGTTCCCCAAACATTGAAGGAGTGTTTTCCTGCATCCTGGATTTTGTTGATGATGCTCATCTCATTTTGCCCATATTGAAAATACAGAAAAGTTCAATATGTTCCTCGTAGGGCTTAATTTATTATAACTGAAATGAGGGAAAGCAATTGTAACAGGAAGTCAGAAAACTTTCCCTAAAACCGTGTCCTTCCTGCAAGTCGAGGTTTAATGACACTGAGGTCTTACATCATTGCATCATAAAATTAAAAGGTTGCTTTTTGCATAACTTTACCACTGACATTAAAAGCAATGCACTGGCAAGCATGATAAAAATCTTCCATTTGAGGTCTAAAGTTTGAAAGACCTTTCCTGTCCAATTACTGAAAACCTAGGGGAAGAAGTTCCATCTGCTGGTGGAGCGCTCAAGTTTGCAGCTAATGAGCTTTTTAAGAAATTGTCTGGCTTAAGTGCATGTGAGTTTGGCCAACTGGATTTTTAATTTAATTAGGTTTATGAGATGAGAAATCTTTTGTAGCATAGTCAGGTCAGAAGTTGCCACTCACTGTCACTAAGGTCTAAATTTGTGGCTATCTTTGCCCTACTTCTCAAACCTTGCCAGTTCTGAAATTATATTAAAGGCAAAACTGGAATTTAAAGCTGGGACTCAAACAAATACTTATATGCCCATGTCTGTAGCAGCCAAAAGGTAGAAGCAACCCAAAGTGTCCACGGACAAATGAATGGATAAACAAAATGTGGTCTCTCCATACAATGGAATGTTATTCAGTGTTAATAAAGAAGGAAATTCTGGTCCATGCTACAACATGAATGAACCTTGACATTATGCTAAGTGAAATAAGCTATACACAAAAGGACAAATATTGTGTGAATCTACCTATAGGAGGTACCTAGAGTAGTCACATTCATTGAGACAGGAAGTAGAATGATTGTTCCTTGGAAGTGGGGGAGAGGGAGAAGTGGGGAATTATTGTTTAATGGGTACAGAGTCTCTGTGTTGTAAGATGAAAGAGTTCTGGATATGGATGGTGATATGGTTTGGATGTTTATCCTTTTCCAAATATCCTGTTGAAACATGACCCCCAGTGTTGGAGGTGAGGCCTGGTAGGAGGTGTTTGGGTCATAGAGGTGGTTCCCTCATGAATGGCTTGGTGTCCTTCCAGTGGTAATGAGTTAGTGAGAGATACAATTGTTTAAAAGAGTCTGGGACCTCCCCACTTATTTCTTGTCCCCTTGCTCCTGCTCCCTCTCTTGCCATGTGAAACACCAGCTCCCCCTTTGCCTTTCACCATGATTGTAAGCTTCCTGAAGTCCTCACCAGAAGCCAAGCAGATGTGGGTGCCATGCTTGTACAGTCTGCAGAACCATGAGCCAAGATAAACCTCTTTTCTGTATAAATTACCCATCTTCAGATATTCCTTTATGACAATGCAAATAACTAGCACAGATGGTGATGATGATTGCACAACAACGTGAATGTAGTAAATGCCACTGAATTGTACCCTTACAAATGGCTGAAATGGTAAATCTTAAGTATATTTTACTGCAATTTACAAAACGGAAGAAAAATTCTGAGAACCCACAAGTAGAATTCAGAAGCATATATACATTTAAAAACTCAAACATCATAACCCTCCCACAGGAATACCGACATCTCTCAATTCAATGGCAGTGGGTATCTCCAAGAAATTTGTGTTACATGCAAGTGACCCTTGCCTCTCTAGAGCATTGATCTTACCCGCTAGGAAGCTGGAATTTCTCCTTTCATTTCCAGAATCTATCCCCACGTAGCCACAGAGATGTTATGTGTGGCCCGCCTTTCCCTTGCACTGCACTCTAGCCTACAAACGATGCCCAAAGCTGGCTATGAATTTCTTAGATACCTCATTTTGTCTTTCGGGAACTGTAGCTAAAGTCCAAGATATAATTAGGAACTTTAAAAGAGTATTCCCTTGATCCTATAACCACTTTACAAACACTCAACAACTTCCTCTGGAAGATAATGAAATAGATAGAGGGCATCTGGTCTCTAAGTCTAAATCTCAAGGCCAAGCTTGGTCATAGCTCCTCAGTGGGTTAATGGAACATTGAAAGCACCCCTAGAAATAACATAAAATTTTCATCTCCTACAGCAAGGATTTTGGACCAAGGTCTTGCTTTGTAAAAGGCTTATCAGTGCATCCCAGAAAGTAATGCCGTCTAAGCCCCATAGTGTCAAGGGAGTTGGCCAAA
This sequence comes from Macaca fascicularis, assembly GCF_037993035.2. NCBI lineage: Eukaryota > Metazoa > Chordata > Mammalia > Primates > Cercopithecidae > Macaca > Macaca fascicularis. The sequence continues at coordinate 69,195,731 of NC_088383.1, read as the reverse complement.
ATTACTAAATAACCATTCAGCTGACCATATGACACCAACATCGGCTGCGCAGGTGCATGCTCACATTCCTGGCACCAAACATGTCACACTCCATTTTCTCCACTGCAGAGTCGAATCTGACCATAACAATGGACTGGGCTTGCTAAGAATGATACTAGCATGCCTCTTTGTTAAGACTTGCAGTGGGCTGAAATCCAGGTCTCCAGAGAGAAAGCCCTAACCCATCTACTTCTGACATCTCCCCTTTCTGCCCTTGCCTCAGAAAAAAATGGTATTTTTGTATTTACAATTGAATTCTTACAAACTACCCTTCCTGAATGAAGTAGAAAGTTTCACAAGATAGCATCCCTCATGCTCAGTAAATTGCCACTCCTACGGTCTGGAAAATTGGAAGGCAGTGTCAGTAGCATAAACCTCAGCACGTGTATTCATGCAAGTTTTGGAAGCCTGGCCCATAGCCCCTGATTTCACCTTGCTTCCTACAATGGTCTCACCATTCTCCTTCTCACCCAGTGAGGACTGGGTGATAATAATGCCTCTGTGCCCTCTAAAGCACAGGGGACCTGGAACTCTGGGTCACTGGAGATAAACAGTCAGAAAACCATGTACTCCACATGTGTGGGGCATTTGTTTGAGGGTGGGGGGATGTGAATGTGGTCAGTTAACCCAAGCTTTCCTTCCTCCTTCAGCCTCACACTTTTGCAAACAAAAGAGAAGAAATGGAGTCTGTCTGTGGAATTCACTTGTTATCTTCTCAAGGTCATTTTTTAAAAGGAAGAGCATGTGTATGATGTTTGAGTATGCTTCATACTTCAGCAGACCAGGCACACCAGCTACACGGTGAAAGAACTGGCAAGACAAGGGCAGAAAATGCATGAAGATCTTATTGCACAGTTTTAAGAGCTTTGACATAGTTATCAGGAAGAAATCAGAATTGAGGTGGGCTTCCTTAAGCTTATTGCATGGTTTTTCCATGTGTCAAATTTATCTGTGAGGAGAACCTTCATCCTTTCAGGGCTTAGGGACTCTTGTTGTCATAACCTGCCTGCCTATTTCAGTGTATCCCCAGCCTGATCACCAAATTCCATCCCTCATCCACTCCATTAGAAGATCTTTATGTGCTAGAATAAATTTATCTGAACCTCCCACACCAGCCTACAAGTCATTCATTTATTCATTCATTCATTCATTCATTCATTCATTCATTCAGTGCACACAGTTGCTGAGTATCCACTATAGGTTCAGAGTTGACCTGGCAGGGGACACGAAACTGAAGAAGAATGCCTTGTTTTATGGAACTTGAACTGGAATTTTCATTCTTGGCCAAAGCAGGATGCCAGAAGCCAGATGATGTTCATAGCATCAAAAGACTCTTTTTTTTTTTTTTTTTTTTTTTCTGAGACAGAGTCTCACTCTATTGCCCAGGCTGGAGTGCAGTGGCACAATCTCATCTCACTGCAACTTCTGCCTCCCAGGTTCAAGTGATTCTCCTGTCTCAGTCTTCAAGTACCTGGGATTACAGATGTGCACCACCATGCCAAGCTAAGTTTTGTATTTTAAGTAGAGACAGGGTTTCACTATGTTGGCCAGGCTGGTCTCAAACTCCTGACCTCAAATGATGCACCTGCCTCAGCCTCCCAAAGTGCTGGGATTACAGGCATGAGCCACTGCACCCTGCCAGAATGTGCGTTTCTAACAAGTTCCAGGTGATGCCGATGCTGCTGGTTCAGAGACCACATTTTGAGAATCACTGCTTTTAACCTTGTTTATAAAAGGTAAAAAGTTTATTCTTTCAAGATATTCTTTTTCTTTGAACATGGCTGTAAAAACATTTTAAACTGTTTAGGCTTAGGCATGTGCCATTTGGACAAAATCTCTTTAATATATCTTTAAAAATATACTTTGAAGGCTTCCAAAGGGGAGAAAACTGGCTGGTTCGATGGGCTGGACAATGCCAGCAAGGTGTTTGGTTTGTAATTAAAGTTGAAATATCGTCTCCATTGAAAGGTACCTCATGAATTTAACCATGATGCCATGGCTGGAAAAAAAAAATGAAAACAAAAACACAAAAACAAAAAACCACTTAAAACCCTTACTTCAAATACATAGGCTTAGGCTGGGCACTGTGGTTCATGCCTGTAATCCCAGCACTTTGGGAGGCCGAGATGGGCAGTTCACTTGAGCTCAGGAGTTCAAGTGAACTGGGCAACATGGTGAAATCCCGTTTCTATAAAAAATACAAAAATTAGCCAGGTGCAGTGGTGTGTGCCTGTAATCCCTGCTATTCAGGAGGCTGAAGCAAGAGAATTGCTCGAACCTGGGAGGCGGAAGTTGCAGTTAGCTGAGATGGCACCACTGCACTCCAGCCTGGGCAATGGGAGTGAAACCCTGTAAACAAACAAACAAACAAACAACTCATAGGCTTAGATTTCTGAAAAGATGCTTTCACCCAGAACCATAAAACTTGTAAAGGTGTGGTGAGGAGGTTTTTGATTCCAAAGAAAGCATTCAGAAATCACCACAAATGAAAAATAGGAGTTCATCAATATACTGTTTCCTTTATCATTAGAAAGAAACAGTGCTAAAAAAGAAGAATGTCCACGACTTCCAAAAACAAAGGAACCAAGGGTCACGACTCTGTCTGTTTTTCCCAGCCATATCTAAGACTTAGGGAGGAGAGAACAGTTCCCTTTGTCCAGGTTCTGCCCACTGCAAGAACTGTTTGGCAATAATATGACTTCTCTTGTGTGCTCTGTGCCAGTCAAACTTCATAAGAATGCTGGTCAGCTTGGCGCGTCCTCTCCAGCATCACCTATGTTTGTCACTTGAAGTTACCATGCTAGACTTTATTTTAAATGACATTTCAAGTGCATAGGGTGGTTGAGTAGGTTTAAGTCTTGGTTGTTTCTTTTTTCTTTTCTTTTCTTTTCTTCTCTTCTATTGAATAATCAATCCATTCAGGCCCAGAAAGGTCAACTCTTAGCCTTCCCTAATTACCCTGAATCTGCTACTCCATGCGAGGGACCTCTTGAAAGACCCTGAGGATGCTTTAAACAAAGCACTTCTTACTCTTTATTGTAGTCATAAGTTTTCTTCCGAGTCTCTTGTCTGTGATCTCTTTCTTGAGGATGGAAAGGGTATCAATCATGGCTGTGGCCCCACCATTCACTCGTTCATTTATTCAATCAATGTATATTTATTAAATGACTGCTGTATACCAAGCTTTGTACTAGACCTGAATATATAGCAGAGGACCAAAGAACCACAGCTCTTGCCCTCATGAATCTTACAGTCTGAAGCAGGGACAGACACTCAACAAATGACCCCACTAGTGAGTAAAAATTATACATGAACAGGAGGACTCTGCAGAGAAGGGGCAATGAGCTTTGCAGGCGGTGGAGTCTAGGGGTGTTCCATGGAAGGAGGATGAGAAGGAGTGAAGAACATGAAGACTAACATTGCTCCCAGAGAACCCAGTGCATTTAAAGCTCCTTAATGCTTCCCCCATGGATGCTTGTTGAGTGACTGGATGGACCTAGGCAGTGTTTTGCACTCAACGTGACAGACTGGGGAGGAGCTCTGTGTGGAGCAATCGATGAAGTCCCACTAAATTCAACTGAGGGAGGACCCACTGTCTTCAAAAAGGAAGAGGCATCTCCATTCTAAAGGTGGAGCAACTGAGGCCCAGAGAGCTTAAATGCCCTCTATAAGAGGCAGAGCTTAGTCTCAAATCCAAGTCTGACCCCCTGCCTTTGTTCTTTTAATCCATGACCCCAAAGCTCCTTCCTGAATTGGTGGGTATAAGGCCTCCTGTCTCTCAGAAACTTCTTCTCCACTTTCCCTTGTGAAACTCTGTTTCATGTCATCAGCTTTCCCGAGTTATTTGGTGAAAGAGCATCCAAGACAGGAAGATTTTTCATGGATCGCTGTGATGGCTGTGCCCTCCAAAAATGGGTTCAGAAAGGGTAAGCATTGGCCCCACTCATTTTCCCAAACCATAGCAACCCTCTCTTTCTCTCCAAGAAAATTTTAAGTTGCCTGCATCACTGTACATATTATTAGCATATTTTCCAATCTCATATCAGAAAAGTTTTCTAATGAGTCCCAATCTAATGTGACAATCATCCAACAATAGAACGGCTGCTGCATGTGGCACTGAGCTTTCAGTCCCTGGGGACATTTAAGTTGACACAGGAGATCACCTGCCAAGAATACCATAAAAGGAATTCCCTGTTATATCAGAATGCTCACTGATTTCTGATGGCATTTTAATAAGCCAAGAATAGACACTTCTTGACAGTAGACCGTGCCAAGTGAATATGCCTAAGGAGACTCTACTTCCCAGTTTGCTTGATGTCCTGGAATAATTATTAAGAGCACCTCCTTTTCATTCTCAAAAGTGCTCTGAGTAGATGCCAAAGAATATGGTCATCCAATTTAAGTTGCACTTGGACCCTTGGAGAGAGGCTAATACATCCTGACACACTGGCTGCCAACATCCAGGCGAAGATGGGGAAGCACAGTTGAGAATCTGCAGTGCTCCTGTAGCCTCTCTAGGAGAGTTTCTAGTTCTCTGTTTAATAACCTGATATATCTATATACCAGCAGGTGAATGACAATGTCTAAAACCTCCATAGTTCCATGCCTATACACAGGCACATACATACTAAAACACACACAGACACACACACACACAGACACACACAGACACACACAGACACTCACGCTGTTCACATAGTATAGGAGATTCTCCGAGAGAAGCCAGTAGCCTTTCCATGCTGATGAATGAGTGTTGTTTTTTTAAGGCCTTGTCTGGAACTGAACATGATTAATAAATTGCTGGAGATGATGAGGACTGATCTACTGTGACTGAGTTACTGAAGGCTGACAAGGACGAAAACGGGGATCTCTAGATTTCAGATCAAAAGCAGTCCATAAAACCCAGCCACGGGAAGTGGCATCCGCAGGCTTCTCAAGATCGCTTCCTGGTGAAAAGAGTAAACCAGCCTCTGATCCCACACTGAACTCTAACTCACGTGGGATTCGAGTGTGTCATATGCTCTCTGTACCTCAAATAATAAAGCAGGGAGTAGTGGGAGCCCATCGCTTATGGCTACTTTTCTAAGGAAAACCTTAGACCATGCAGGATGGGCTGGCTCAATTTTGGCAGAGAGGGTGGCTCTGCGCTGCTACCTGAGTACGCACAGTGATTTAATGAATACATGCCTCAGTAGTGACTGAACAAAAGCAGTCTCCAGGAGACACTGCACCAATGCAAAGAAACACAATCCAACCATCTCATGGCTGAAGGCCCAGCAGTCTCCAGCCTGGGACCAAAGGAGGCCTGGCCAAGCCTTGATATAAGCTGTTTTCCCACTGCACAAGGGCAGAGTCCCCATCCCGGATGACTAAGTGAAACACTGCCCCAGTTCTGGCTTGAGGAGTTGGTGGTCACTCCTTGTCATCACTTCAGGGGCTTCTAGAAGACCTCCTTTCCCCTAAAAGCGTTCCCTATCTAAGAGCCTGAAATTTCACCATTAGAGATTACTTCCTTTCAATTTTACCTTAACTCTCTTGGCCTTCTTAAAAAGCACAAGAAATAAGAAGCAAATCCATACTGAGTTGCTAATGATTTCACAGGGTGATGTTGAAATGGCAGCCTACTGAATATCTACTTGGGCTGTAGGTTACAAGTGCATTTCCAAACATTCTGATTCCAAAGGTCTGATGAACAGCTTAGAACTCTGCATTTTCAACAGGCATCCTGCACCGCCATCCACTGTAATTCTGAAGCACTTTGGGAAAGTTCATTTCAATGCATCATATCCTCTCAGGGAAAGATAGCTTCAGAGTTTTTAAAACCTTGGTTGTAAGGTTACACCCCAGAGCGATTACATCAGCATCTCTGTGGGGAAGACCAGGCATCAGTATTTTTCTGATGTATTAGAAAAATAAAGCTCTCCAAGTAATTCCAGTGTGCAGTCAGGGCTGGGGTCACCTGAACAGCCAATGGGTGAGATCTTAATGCTAACACAGCAGAGCAAAGTGGAACATGTGACTATCTCCAGGGGCCTGGGCTGCCTGGGACTCAGGTCTCTGCACTGGCAAAGTGGTCAGCTACCTGGTCTTCAATGTCTCCACTTGAGTGACCCTGGAGGAGTCTTCAGTTGACTTAGTTATGGAGGAGCCCCATCTCCTTTATACGAACCCACACCCCTCCTTGAAACCACGGTGACAGGGAGGCTGCCCCAAGCTGTACCTCTGAGGAGACACAGACAAGTGGAGGCTGGGACAGAGCTGGAGCCAGACAATGGTTGGCCATTTGCTGCCACTTGGATTTCAGTAGCCCGAATCACTTTGGCAGACTGTTCCCTGGCTCTGCAGGCTCCCTCAAGCAAGCACAGCCCTCTCACCTCCTTCTTTTGGGCACCTCTGGGACCAGGTGCAGGATTTGACCCCTCAAGCATCGTGCTGGGTAGACAGCTGCTTCCTGCCAGTGGCAATGCAGGCCTCGTTCCTTGCAGGAAACAGGCAAGGGCAGAAGGCAGAAGTCGCATATGGTTGAGAGACTCCCCAACTCCAGCCAAATCCACACCATTTTGAGCAAAATAGGGGTCATGTTCATGTATGAGTTCCCACCAACCTCTATCCATGTGGCAATTCCATCTGCAAAACCCAAGTAACAGTGGTGCATGTTAGTCCTGGGAACTGGAAACTGGAGTGAGCTCAGCAAGAGCCCAGAAGTCCAGGAGAACTGGTGCTTAGGATGATGGCTCAATATCCACCCAAAACACAGCAGTTACTTCCTCTTTGTTCAAGCACTCCTTCTTTCTTCTCTCTCTCTCTTTCTCTCTCTCTCTCTTTTTTTTTTTTTTTTTTGACAGAGTCTTACTCTGCTGCCCAGGCTGGAGTGCAGTAGTGCGATCTCAGCTCACTGCAACCTCTGCCTCCTGGGTTCAAGCAATTCTCATGCCTCAGCCACTCGAGTAGCTGGGACTATAGGCGCACACCACCACGCCTAGATAATTTTTTTTTTTAGTAGAGTTGGGGTTTCACTAAACGATCTGCCTGCCTCAGCCTCCCAAAGTGGTGGGATTACAGGCATTGAGGCACCGTGCCTGACCCTCTTTTTAGAGGCTTGAGGGTAAACTTCATCCCAGCACCCTCTAATAGAAATATTCAAAGATTCAAGCCATATTTATAATTTTAAATGTCCCAGTTAGCCACATTTCAAAAAAAGAAACATGTAATATTCATGTGTAAAATGTTTCGTATTAACCCAATATATCCAGAATATTTTTACTTCAACATATCATTAATATTAAAAATTCCTAAAGAGATACCAGAAATAATTCATGCACCTGACACCCCCACTAACATATAACAATGTTTCGTGTGTTGCAACAATTGTTGCAGCTTGTGAAAATTAGTCCTACCAAAACAACAAGTATTACTTAACAGACAAATAGTTTATATTCCTTCAGTTTTTAGTTTTATATTTATGTTAGTTAGTTAAACACAAATTAAAAGCTCAGTTCCTTGGTTGCACTGGCTACACTGAAGTGCTCAATGGGCACATGTTGCAAGTGGGTACCATACTGGGCAGACCGAGAATGTTTCCATCAGGGTGGAACGTCCTTAGACCCCTTAAGCAATTAGAAAAGACCCCAGTTCAGCCAAGTGCAGTGGCTCACGCCTGTAATCCCAGCACTTTGGGAGGCTGAGATGGGCAGATCATGAGGTCAGGAGATCAAGACCATCTTGGCGAGCACGGTGAAACCCTGTCTCTACTAAAAAGACAAAAAAATTAGTCGGGCCTAGTGGTGGGTACCTGTAGTCCCAGCTAGTCGGGAGGCTGAGGCAGGAGAATGGCGTGAACCCGGGAGGCGGAGCTTGCAGTGAGCCGAGATCGTGCCACTGCACTCCAGCCTGAGTAAGAGTAAGTAAGACTCTGTCTCAAAAAAAAAAAAAAAAAAAAAAAAAGGCCCCAATTCTCATTCTGCTCCAGGCTAGGGATGCTCAGAAGTGTCCTGAGTGACACAGATGCTCTCTCGTCTCACGAAAAGGATGCACAAGAGTTAAGAGCTAAGACGGCATAACCAGAACACTTCCCAGAGATGTGGCCTAGAGCAGATCACTCTCTAAGGCTCAGTTCCTGCCTACGACAGAGGAGCCAAAGATGAGCATCTACGACAAAGAGTTGTAAGGATTAAGCAAGTTAATATGTTTGTAAAGCACTCAAAACAGTGCCTGGCACATAGCAAGCACTCTAGAAGTAAGTGCTAAATAAATCCCCAGCTCAATGGCTGCCAGTTGGGTGCTAGACACTCTGATATCTTTCATCCCAGAATGGCCCTACTGGAAGATGCAAAAAAACATATCTCACCGTGAACAGCTACCAGACTTCTGGCTGCCACAATTATGCATTGATTCACCTGAGCCTTACCTGATGCAAAACACCACAACCCCACACCCTGGTGGAAAAAAAGAGCTCAGATACTCTGAAATGTTCTAGAATGTCTGTCCCTTTCCTGTCCTCCAAACCACATGTTCCTGGTCCTCCAAGGTGAGGACAGAATGCTACCCCTTCTCCAGGTTCTTTCTCCTTATTCAGGTCTGAGTCCAGGCCAGCTCCTCCTACAAGGCCTTTCCTGACTATCCTTTCTAAAGCCACGACTGAGATGTGAGCAAGCAAGTATGTGCACTTAGGCGCACACAGCACTGGCCTGTCCCCTCACACTGTTTCGTTTCCTTCACTGGCTTATCATTCCCCGAAATCACATTGTTGACTTACTTTTTACTTGTCTATTGCTTGCCTAACCTCAAAAGAAGATAAATTCTGTAAGGACAGAGACCTGGTCTGTTCGGTCCTTGCTGTATCTATAGCACCCACATGTAAGTACCTAGAACACAGTACATGCTTTATATACAATTGTTGAATGAATGAATGAATGAATGAAGACCCTCCTTAAAGTATAGTTCCTATTTCCCCTTGCTTGATATTCCAAAGCACTTTCCATCTTTCATATTTTGAAGGCAGTCAATTCCATAATTCTTGATACATACACTTAACTATTTTTGTGTATAAGTCTTATCTCCCCAACTAGACAATAAGCCCCTTGATGGTGTGTCTTGAATGTACATCCCTCCTGAGGTCCTTTTGCATCCTCAATGAATGCTTGTTGATGAATGACTGGAAAGAATAAAGCACAAATCCTAAATTAATTTTCTTGGTCACACATAGTAGACTATTTCTACAAATAATAATTTTTAAAATGAAGCAAAAAGAAAAAAAATTTTATATATATGCATCTATATATGTGTGTTATGTTTCTCATCCTAATTAAATGAAGCTATTTTTTACAACTGTTTTCCAGTCCAAGAGTAAAACTGTAAAGAATAATGCTAAATGTTAGATCATTAAGTTGGTTTTCTTTAATTATATGGCAGTATTTCAAAAAGGCTTTGAGTCATATTTAAGATTCCTTGCCAGGGGTACAGCACACCACATTTAAAATGGCACTTATCTTAGTAAACACATTTCTATTACAAATGATTTTTTCCAATAAGCAATCCCTTGGCAAAGAGCTGCCATTTCTTCTAAACCCCCTACCAAGACATGGACCTATTATAAGCACCAGAGAAGAGAAAGCTTAAAAATCTTCCTTTATCGGAAGTTACCAAGATACATTCCCTAAAGCAGAATCATCTATTCATCTATCCTTTTCTCTGATTTCAAAACCTATAGCACTTACTTTTTGTAAATATCTTCTACAAGGTAGTTGTAAATAAGTCCTCAAAACCTGTTGTGAAGTAAGCTATAGATGTAAATATACATTCATCTTTTTTCTCTCTCTCATTCTCTTTCCTCCTGTCTCTCTCTTATTCTCCCTTTGTTTCTGTTTTTCTAAAACAAAAATCAGTAGGTTGGTCACAGGCAAATACAAGTTCAATTTCTACCAGAAAGCTGAGTTCTTGAGCGATTAAGCATACAGATCAATCATTTGAAGGGAAAAAAAATCCAGTAAAGGCTAAATTATTTTCTGAAGTACTTATTACATTACATGAAGAGCTTATTATGATAAGCTATTATGCCTGCAAGACGAATTGAATTCACATTCAGGCAACTCATCTATTCCTAGAGAAACACAGATAAAAATTTTATAGCAACCTGAAAAGGTTTGTGGAATGGATATAAAAGAAATCAATACTATAAGATTTTAATGTCAAATTGAAACAATAGAAAATATGGTCCAAAACAAGATCTCAATTTCCAATAAAAAGGAAAAGAAGAGATAATTGGTGAGCAGAGGAGAGGACAGTCCTTCAGGCGGGAGTGGCTGGGGAAGGAGCTCGTGGAAGTGTAATTAAGCTGTAAAGGAATCATGGATAGAATTTGGAGGGTGGAAAGCAGTCCACCTGTAATTTCATTTATTCCACACATATTTGTTGATTTCTTACTATATACTGGGCACCATTTCCAGCACAGGGGCTACTACAGAGAACACATGACAAAGACCCCTTATTCAGCTGATATTCTAGTGGGGAAGGCACCACTTCTAAAAATTAGTTATGAAAAAGCAGGCACCCTTTTATGTTTACATGTACATACATGGAAAGGAGGAATTCACGTTTTTGTTTTCTACTGCCCTTCTCTTGAGCCTGGAAGGTTTTCCTTTGTACTGATGGCTAGCATTCCTCTTAGCTTTGTGGAGATTTGCCTTGCAAACAAGGAGTTCCCTCTCTTCCCTCTTGTCACTGTTTAACATGCGGATGCAGTTAAGGACCATGACAAACCATAAAAGATTTCTCCTAACTCCATCAAGTATGACTATCCTGATTACAGCCTCCAGGTATGGCCAGCCAGAATAACACACTATTTATAGGCTTACCCCACAGGCAGAATTAGTCATGTATCATACATGACTAAAATGCAAGCCTCTCCAAGACCTAGGGTCCTAAACAAATCCCCTCTCCTTTCCTAAACCTTCCAAAGAAGGGCAGTGAGGATGCCCCACAATGTTCTTCCTACAGACATGTTTATTTAGGATCTCCTCCCCATCCCCTAATCAAGGAAACTACACAACTGAGCTAATCATTTAAATGATGCTACTGAGAAACAAAGCCATTTTCCTTGTTAAAAATGTGCTTGCCACCCTATCCATTTATCTATTTCCTTGGCAGTGCTCGGTGTTAATTTATTGCCCAATAAAGCACAGACACTAGCAGAGCTGATGAACCATGCCTAGTGGAAGCCCCACTATTTCATCTCAGCAAAGGCAACTGACAAGCCCAAAGCACAAACACAAGCGCATTAGATGCCACAAAGCCGGGCTGGCTAACCCCGACTCTATTTGTCGTCCCAGAGACATGGAAGGGAGGGGGGTTTACAGCCTTCTGGAGAATGTAGGTGATTAATAATTATCGATTGTCAGAGGAAATTGAGTAAGTTTGGTTGGTTAGCCAACTGCCATGGGGTTTCTTTCTATTGCATGGTAAACCTCACTGCCACAGAAGCCATCTCACCGTGAACTTTGAGGGGAGAGAAACCAAGAAGGGAAGTGATGAAGACTGAGACTGGGGCAGCCTTGGCTGGCCGTGGTGTCCACCATTCAGGCGGATTGCCTCCTGTTGCCTCCTGCAGCTAACACACAGCGGTCACTCATAAAGTCCCAGGCAGATGTGTGCTTTCAGTGCAAAACCTTGGCAATCATTATCTTGAGTGTGGAGGGGCTTTTCATCTCAGAGTCTCCTTCATGGGCAACTGGATCAACCACACAGAAGGCAGATCCTTCTTATTTGGACAGCTTAGACCTCAGAGAGCCTATACCAACTTAACATTTGTGAGCTAGGATCTGAAAGCATTGTGAGCTAGGATCTGAAAGCAAAACCCTGAGCTTCAGGATTCTCTTTTTGATGTCTTAACTAGCTCCAGTTTGCCTGGAGGTTCAAAGGAGAATGTACCCAGAAAACCTGGGCTCTTACTCCAGTATCTGTCTAATATAGGAGGAGGAAGTCTTCTCAAAGCCACAGGAACAGAACACCAAGAGTGGTTCCAAAGATTGGGTTCAGAAAAGTCATTGACTGTTACTTTGAGAAGGAAGCAAGATCACCTAGTCGTAAGCTTGTATTTTAGGGGAAAAAACTGGGACCCAGTGAGGAACTGACTTGTCCAAGGCCCTATTGTGTGTTATGGACAGAAGCAAAATTAGGAGGATGGGTGAAAAAGAAGGGAGTTCCAAAAGCCTACAGCACCTGCCTTCCATTGCCATAGTCCCACTGGTTGCTCCCCTAGTAAGGGCACAGCTGGCCCAACCACTCACAGGCAAAAGACATAAGACTACAACAAACCCCACAAAACACATGCACATCATCCACTCCTGCAGGAACTTGTGAGCAGGTTGCCCTGATCCACCACCATCACTCAGCAGGAGCTAAAGAGGTAGATGAGAGGAGCACAGGACTTGAGCACCAGGAGAAAAAAATGTCGAGGGAGGCCCAGCCCCAGCCAAGGCCCAGCCCAAGTTATGCAATCCACCCTGGGAGGTTATGCCCACTGCTTTCCATCCACTGATTTTGCAGAATGGGTCTTCACTAGGAAGAGTGGGGAAATGTCCCAGAGGGAATCCTCACCAGCCCTATCCCATGTCAAGTTCTTTATGCCTCTGAACCTTCCTCAGATGGTGTCCCCACTTCCTTGCTCTCGCCTTACCTCTCCATATTCACAGGGCATCTTAATTCCCTAAGCTGAGTCAACATGAGTACCACAGTCCTCTCTGGTTAACCAGGCTGCTGCATCTCAGTGTGAGCCTCACAGACTTGCACAGAATCAGCACCTGCTGGGCATTTTCATGTAATTTGATGATTACCTCTGTAATAAGACTCCTCAGGAGCTGAGACCATCCTTCATCTACCTTCTACCGTTGTAGAAGGTACTGGGCCATTGAGGCCATCTGCTCTGAAAGTTCCTGCAGGGGCCTGCTAACATGCAGATGCCTAGGCCTAATCCCTGACTTGCAAACTCAGAATCTTGAGCCGGCTCAGGAATAACCTGCGTAGAGTGCCTCCCACAGCAAAGGGCATGCAGCAGACATCAGGAAACATTCACTGATCACAGAGAGGGTTCTGGGCTTGGCATCAGGGGACCTGATTTTAACCTTGCTGTGTGGCCCTGCGGAAGTCACTTAACCCTCTGGTATTCAATTTCTTCACCTCTAAAATAAATGTCAGACATTTGTGGATTATGGATGTGAAGTTTCCAACACAGATCCAGGCTCAGTAGGTACTCAATTTGAGAGGTCTGTATTATGTGTGAGGTTTGTTCATACACAGATTGACCCAGTAACTACCCTGAACCAGATCCCCAGGGAGTGCGTTTCAAAAGGCTGGGGACTGGGCCTGGGTTGAGAATATACTAATCATACAATACATTTATAATAGCTAAATACACTATGTTACCTACCACATTATAAATTAATAATATAATAAAATATTAATAGCAAGCAAAATATGGTGCCAGGTACTATTCTAAATATTTTACTTATATTTCCTCATTTAATGCCGACAAAAAATTCAGAAGATCGTTCTATTATTATTATCTCCACTTTACAGCAGAGGAAACTGAGGTCCAGGGCTGTGAGGTAATTCTCCCAATGTCCTGCAGCCAGTAAATGACACACAGCAGGGATTCTTCAAACTCCCACACCTTCCTGAGATGTCAGCTGGCTGCGTGGTTCACGCTTTCTCTTCGTTGTCTCTGCCCTGGGTCTGCTGAGATGTGCTCAGTAAGTAGTTCTTGCCTTAAGAGAGCTTTGCCTTCCCTGCAAGGTTGGGAGAAGCCCTCCCTCCTTTAGGGTAGGAGAAGAAGGGGTGAGGAGCCACTAACAGGGCCCATTTGCAAAGTTTTCAGGACCATGCCTCCAGGCCAAATTCTAATGAGAAGGAGCATTCCTGGACCTCAGCTCCCCAGGGTTCAGACTTGGTCCCTCAACATAAAGAGGTCAACTAATGCACAATGCAGAGGCCGCACCATGATAGCTTTTCCATGATGCGGCTGGGCCAGGATAGAGGGCACTGTCCAGCAAGCTGATGCATTTTTAAAACTTCTGAATCATTGATACCACCTCCCCAGGGAGAGGAAGACCTCAGCAGTTTCTCCAACACCCAGTCCACATGCCAACCTGCCAGAGAAGCTGGGATGGACCACAGCAAACGCACCAGCACCCAAGCTCTGCCACAGACGACTGACTTTCAGGGACATGAATGACCTCCACACTGAGAATGACCTTCCCCGGGGGACTCATTTTCTGGACTTCTGGAATCACCAATCATTTCTCCATGTAACTGGCTCTACCATAAAAGTCGATGCAACAGATCACACTTCTCACCACCCCTGCAGCCCCAAACTGGATGCAAGGTGCCACGGTCTCTCACCAGATCATTACAATACCTTCCTAAGTGGTCTCCCTGCTTCTACACTTGACCCCAAGTACCACAGTTGGAGAGGGCTGATCTTCAAAGCTGCCTGGGAAGTCTGCAGTTATGCCTTTGGACATGGGCTGTTGAAACTTTTCAGTTTCTAAGAGTTCAAAGAAAAAAGAATGCTAGAGATGTTTTCTTTCCATCCAAACAATTAAAGGCTTGTATCTTTCCATTAATCAATACCAAGAGCTGTTTATGCAGCTCAAACCCAAAAACGAGCATGCTGAGTTTCTCAAGTCTGTCCTCTGATGATATGTATATAATCAGCATGCTCTGTTGTAGACCTTTGTGACAATCTATGTCACTTAGTACAAGTTTATCCAATGTCATTTGCATTTAAGCAAATGGAAAAGAATTTTCTCAGATGCTACTGTGACTCTGGCCACCTGATAGGTGCTATAGAGGACAAAACAGAAATATAAAATATGATTCTCTCCTTTAAGGAATGCATGTTTTCTGATGGGGAGACAAAATAAATACCCAACAGATAGACAAAGAACCATATCCGACTGTGTATGGTTAAATGGAAATATGAGTAGGAAAGATATTAAACACCTTAGGAGTTGAGAAGCAGATGATCGGTTTGGCTAGAACAGCTGGGAAGATAATCTATCAAAAGTAAGTAAAGCGACAAATGTGTGAAGTGTAAATGAGTTGTAGTATTGCATCCCAAAAAGGCAACAAATAATTCGTGCACTGGATTGAACTGCAGGTACTACTACTTTCCTCTCTCCTGCATTTGGAAAAGAACAAGACGATCTCTGAAATCCAACCTCAACCCAGGACTATGGAAATCTGTAATGGCAGTGAAGACAAAAAATATTTTCTCTACTATATGAGGTCACCCAAAGCAAAGCAAAAATTAAAGCAAAGTATATAGGATTTGGTTTGGTAAAAGTGAAGAATCACATGACAATTTGTTAAAGAATATAACCTCCACCCAGAAGGGACATCTGAGGGATAGCAAAGTCATTAAAGCATCATAGCTAAAAGGAAAAATAAATCTTTCAGCTACTATTATCCATCCCTCTGCTATTCAGTTTCATGAAGTGAAGCTACTGGAGTAGACACTGTATTACATCACAAATCTGTTACAGACATTCCTGTAAAAGTGGCTTTTTCCTCATAGACTGAAAATACACCTGAAGATCCCCTCATGATGAATAGGAACAGTCCATTTTAGATGAGTAGATTTTAGAAGTGTTTCCACACTTTTTTTGTGTTTAGGTTTTTGGGGGGTTTGTTTTTGTTGGAAGCCCCAGCATTTTCCTTTTCACCACCTGCAGCACTGGGACAGCAAAGCTGAAGAATCTCATTAAGCTTCAACAAGACCAATTTTTTATTTTTAGCCAGTCTTTTAAGACAATGTGAACTCTACTACATTTAGAATAATTATTCCGTCAACTATTTACTTAAACATTTTAGAGGAAAAGAAAGAAACTGGGAGACATTTAAGGCTTTTTATAACAGATTGTTTCAAGGGTAAATAGAAAAATCCAAATGTAGCCACTGAAAACATATAAGCCCATGGCGGGGTGCCCACTTTCTGCAGTGGAAGTGAATGGTGAGAAGAGATGAAGATGTGGAAGACAAATGTACCCAGGGCATCCAAATTCCAGCAAGAGGAGAAAGGGCAGATTCATAACACCACTTTGCAGTTAACTGGTACCTTTCATCAGGGAACCTCAAAGCACTTTACAAATAACACTTATTTTCCTGTCTTACAGAGGCAGGAAAATAAATGGCAAGCCCAAAGGTCACACAGAAAGTGTGTGACAATTTTAAGAATAAAATCCAGATCTTATTTACCAGTTGGTGGCCTACCAGGTGTCTTGATATGGTTTGGCTGCGTCCCCACCCAGATCTCATCTTGAATTGCAGCTCCTTCAATTTCCACATGTCGTGGGAGGAACCCAGTGGGAGGTAATTGAATCATGGGGCTGGGTCTTTCCTGTGCTGTTCTGATGATAGTGAATAAGTCTCATGAGATCTGATGGTTTTATAAGCAGAGGGGGGGAGGTTCCCTGCACAAGTTCTCTCTTACCTGCTGCTATGTAAGACTTGCCTTTTGCTTTCTGCTATGACTGTGAGGCCTCCTCAGTCACGTGGAACTGTGAGTCTGTTAAACCTCTTTTTCTTTATAAATTACTCAGTCTCAGGTATATCTTTATCAGCAGCGTGGAAACAGACTAATACATGCCTCCCTTCGAGCCCACAGTACATCCCCACCATTTGCTCTTTCCATAAACCAGTTGCCTTTGAAAACTTCCAGATCCTTCCTCCTCTAATAGAGAACACCAACATACCAAAGACTACTTGGGACATGAACGAAATGATGTGCTTATCTTGAAATCTCAAGTGGAATGATAAAAACGTACCTAGGTTCATCAATGTGCTAGAAACACCACAAATTACCAATGTAGAGGAAAACGAGGTATGCTGCTATAAGGGATGCATTTACAGACTCCAGAGAATGCCACTCTTGGTAAGCTGATTCAGACTCTATAGAAGTTATTTTATAATTCTGTAAAATGTACATAAGTGACAGCAATGCAAATAATTCCTGTCCATGGACATGAAAATTCTGTCCTGTCCAAGAGAGGTTCCAATGACTTCTCCCCTCCCTTTGTGGAAAAAAAGTTTTGCCTCTGTTTGCACATTCATTTAAATATTACTGACCTATAAGTGTCTGTTCTTTTCTTTTTTGCTTATGTTTGTGTCTTTGTTTCTTCAAGGCAGGGTCTTGCTTTGTTGCCCAGACTGGAGTGCAGTGGCACAATCATGGCTCACTGCAGCCTCTACCTCCTAGGCTCAAGGGATCCTCCCACCTCAGCCTCCTGAGTCACTGGGACTACAGAAAGGCATCACCATGCCTGGCTTTTTTTTTTTTTTTCCCAGGTACAGACAGAGTCTTACTATGTTGCCCAGGCCGGCCTCAAACTCCTGGGCCCAAGTGATCCTTTCACCTTGGCCTCCCAAAGTGCTGGGATTATAGGTGTGAGCCACCATGTCTTGCCTGTTCTTCTCAACTGGTGATAACATCTGCCTGGTCCCCTCATTGAATAGGAGTAGAATAAAATCTTTAACACATATTCATTTTGATATCTGAAAGTCATGATTTTCTTCTTTTGTGAAAATTAATTTTTAATACCAGTTCAATCTCAGAAATGCTCAGCCTCAAAGTTAGAAGCACAGATGGGAACAGCAAGAGATGTTAGAACTCACAAGAGAACTGATGGAGAAAATAGGGGTGTAGATCTCTGAACACAAAGTAGAAAAGATTTTCTTATGAGAATAAATCCATAAATCAGAAAATATCTGTGATTTTACCCTCTATCTTCCTACCACTTCAATCTTGTTAACTCAAATATAAGACACATTAACTGGATCCAGGACCTGAGCCATGGCAAATGCCGCAGACAACAGCATGCTATCCAAAGGACTGCCCTTAGGAAACCCTTAGGAAACCTTGAATGCGTTAGAAAAAAGTACTCTCCCCTCTGGCTGACAGAGGACCATTCTGGAGCCCCTGGCTTGGCAAAAGGGGTACAGGTTGCATTTGAGTGCTTTCTTGTATCTTCTTCAGCTGGGCACCTTTGTGCAGTACTCAACCTATACAACTGTACATGCTGGCCGTGAATGGAAGGACCACTTATAACCCAGGACCCAAAACCATAACAGGGATACATAGCTAGAGAACAGCTGTTGCTAAGCAGGGCATGAGAGAAACTGAGAGGGCTGTGTCCAGGCTGACTTTATCTAGACCACCGAGATCCAATATGATTGAGGAAAATCACTAACTCTATGGCACCCTGCTCCAGCCATGCCTGGAAACTGGTGACGGACTCATGATGGGATGCCCTTTTCAGGGAGTCAAGAAGTGCCTGACTGGTAATAAAAAGGAATGAACTACTGATGCCTGATACAACATGGAGGAACCTTCCAATCATTACGCTGCATACAAAAAAGCCAGACATAAAGGATTACATACTGTATGAGTTAATTTGTATTAAATGCTCAGAATAGGAAAATCTATAGAAATCTAAAAATAGGTTCATATAAAGTAGATTAGTGGTTTCCTAGGGCTGGGGTGGTGGGGGAGGGGACTGAAGGGATTTCCCCAGACACTCCAATCCATGTGTCTGGGTGTTATGATAACAATGGCAATAAAAGCCAGGGAGACCTCAGTTTGGTTAACAGGGAGGTTAACCTCATTTTCATGCTTTATTTTCTAACCCTTATTACTGACTGGTCCTGCCACTATCCTTAAAACATGCTCTTAGCAAATTTTATTTTTAATAACTATCACTTAGTCTTTCTCCCCAGCTTTTTCCCACTTTCCTCGCATCCCTCAGATCCCATCTCTCACATCTGTATGTTTTACCCAACAGGATGGAAAGAGAACAATGTGTGGGGGCAGATTTGGTCCCTGTCATGGCCTTGACCTCTGGTATCAGGCTTCCTCTCCCTAAACACCCCAGCCGGGCTGCACTTTCCTCCGTGACTCAGGTGGACCTTCCTCTGTGCTGCCACGTGGACTTTGCGAATGCTGTATCTCCTATCTGGAACATTCTCTCCCATTCTTCTCCCGCCAGTCTTCTTTCATCGTGGATGAAGGATGACTCTTCCCAATCTCAAGCCAAGCATTCTGCTGGGAAGCCTTTGCTGATCTTTAATCCCTTGGCTCTCATAGAAGAATATCTCACATGTGTGCAGGGCAGGTATATTAGAATTGATATTTATCTCGCATGTGTGCAGGGCAGGTATATTATACCTAATATTAGGTATATTAGAATTTCTGTAGGTTAAACTCATAAACTGTGGGACTTTGTTGACTAGGTGATATCAAGGGAAAGAGAGGGCAGGCTTCTTCTGTGGAATAATTGTACATCTTTCCTGTCCTTCTAGGGGCCCTGACTATCTCCCCAGCCCCCAGCCTCCCAGGCTCCAATCTGCAACAACAAAGAGATAGAAGATTTGATAAGAAGCACAAGTGGCTGAGCAGGTGGTGTGCTCTGTAGTCCCAGCTACTCACAAGGATCCCCTTGAGCCCAGGAGTTCAAATTCAGCTGGGGCAACATAGCAAGACCCCATCTCTAAAACAAACAATCAAAGCAGAAATTTTTTGCTAATTACTTTTGACATAAAAAAACAAAAGAAAGAAACACAAGTGATTGTAGCACCAGGATCCCTGACGCTAGCTGAATACGTTCCTGCCTCTGGCAGAGTAAACATTCTATACTTTTGAGTCAGACTAGTGAGGGCCAACCTTCGTTTTAGGAAGAAGTTGTGGCGCCAGCATAAGCTGTGGAGCCAAACAGACCTAGTTTAACTACCAGCCCTTTACCTAGTTTCTGGTGCTCCCATTGACTAGTCTGTGGCAACAGATGAGTTAAAGGAGATGCTGAGTGTGTATCCTAACACATTGCACAGGCTGTGTTGCAGAACAGTCAGTAAATGTCCATTTTCTTTCTTCACCTACACCTTCTTCTTTCTGCACCAATAATTTAAGTAAGAACTTTCTATTTTCTCCTCTACCAATCTCAGAACTGTCTAGATAGAAGTTAAAACCACCTCACTCTGGCTCGAGGAGGAGGGAGAAGGAGGCAGGGTTTCACTTCCAGACCAGTCAGCCCATTGCAGCTGGCTGTCCTGCAGCTCCGGGAGAAACTCCAGTGGTCCCACAGCTAACCAAGATGGTGCCTGTCAGGCACAACGGCTTGATAGGGACAGCCGCATTCCCTGTCAGATTCTTGATAAAGTCCAGCACATGCCAGGAATTCTGTGGGCCCTTCAGGCACTTGTGCTGTTGACACCCCTATGGCTCAAAATCAGAACCTGTCTCTCTGAATTTGACGAGGTGGTAGAGTTGGATCCTTTGGCATTGAGAGAAGAATGGCAGAACGTGGGTGTTTACAAACACTTCTGTCCACTTCTATATACTGCAGACACTTAACGGAGTGCTCATCCTGTGCTGGGACAGAACTGAGACAAAAACCAGATAGTAGCTGCTTTCAGGGAACTTAACAATGTAACTTAATGAGGGAGACAGGTATCCATTCAATTATCATCCCAAATGAATGTGAACCCAAAATGAAATAAGGGCGTGGAAGAACAGAACACAATTCTAGGAGAGCTGCTCACAAAGGAAAAAAGTGAAAGGAGTTTCTCAAGAAAGTCTCACTGGAGCTGGCATCTGAAGAATGAGTAGGTGCTATTTGGGTGAAAGGTGTGTGCTGCAGGGGAAGGGATGGGAAGAAGAGGAGAAAGAGGGAACCGCATGTGCAAACAGATGGAATAGCACGTGCAAAGCCCAGTGGCAAGAAAGACTATGGCATGGTGAAAAATTGGGCTAAAGACAACATGACCAAGGCTGGACACTGAGGGTGAGAGTGAAATGCAAGATTGGGGAAAAGGAAGTCAATTCCTAATTGTTCAGGAAAGGTGACTGGGTTATAGGCATGACCAGAAGAAGAGAGGTTTCCTGTAAAACTCTGTACTAGAAATACAGCCACCACAATAAGCAACAAGAACTAAGGTACCTGGAACAAAATGCTCTGTCATTTTGTTCCCTGGGAGAGTAGTGTAAAATGCAATTGAACAGAGGTTGAGACAGACTATTAATAATTTAAAGAAAAAAATGTTAACGGGCTAGGTCGTCATACAGGTATATTAAAATGTAAAACTTACAGCAGAACCAAATCAAATTTCTCTTGACAGGTTTGCCCTGGTTTTATAATCCACTTTCAGGGGAGACTCTGTTGTTGTTGTTGTTGTTATTATTATTATTATTATTATCATTATTTGAGATACTGTCTCTCTATGTTGCCCAGGCTGGAGTGTGGTGGCACAATCTCGGCTCACTGCAAACTCCGCCTCCAGGGTTCAAGCGATTCTCTTGTCTCAGCCTCCCAAGTGGCCAGGATTACAGGCATGCACCACCATACCCGGCTAATTTTTGTATTTTTAGGAGAGACGGGGTTTCATCATGTTGGTGAGGCTGGTCGTGAACTCTTGACCTCAGGTGATCCTCCCACCTCGGCCTCCCAAAGTGCTAGGATTACATGTGTGAACCACCACGCCCAACGAGACTCTGTTAAGCTGAAAACATTGAACTAAATGCCAGGGTTATTCTTCTGTAAATATACGTAATTGCCTTTTAAAGAATTCTCAAATTAAGGTTATAACAGTTAGTGATAAACATTCATTCATTTCTCACGATATTGTAATAGAGAAGAGGACCAGCATTAACAAACTGCCTTTTCCTGTTCTCACGAAACAGTCTTAAGTGATCTCATTTATCATGAATTTCTGTAAGCATTAATAATTTGTAAAATGAGTTAATTATGTTCTTGGAGGTTTAGTAAAATCTACCAACTTAAGTAATATCCTGATGCTCTTGAAATTTACCAGAAAACTTTAAAGAAAGAATGCATTCAACTGAGGAGACATCATGTATATTTTCAGAAAACATATTATCTCACAATACTTATGCTAAATATGTAAGAAAATTGCTGATAGACTCTAAATCAAGTCTAGTTGTAAAAGGATCTCTCCTTAAAAAAATTTTTTTTAAATCTTCCTATCAATGTATAAATATTGGCATCTCTGCAAGCCGAATATATTCCAAATCCAAAAGCTTTGGCAATCCAGATTTTGAGAGAAAGAATAATAAAATCGAACCTTTAATGAGAAAAGTAGGAATTTCAAGAACATGCATCTATTTTCAACAGGCAGTGGTATGAGAGAAATAGAACACACACTGAAACAGGTGAAAATTAAGATGTTATATAGGGATGGCATATGGCACTCACTAAGTTTAGGATGGTGTTTTGCCCTTCTTTAAAATGTGTTTTTCCTTTCTCCCATCATAAACTCAATTTGCCCACAGGTAGTAAACTGAAATGACTAGAATTTTCTCCGATTAGATTTCTCTGGGGCTGGTATTAGGTGCTACCAATATGGCACAGGGGTGAGGTGCCAGGCTCTGGAGTCACATTGCCTGTGCTCAAATGCTGCCTCTGCCCCTTACTGGCCATGTATTTTTGGAAAAGACAATTACTATCTCTAAGTTCCAGCCTCTTCATCTTTAAAGGAAGAGGTTTGTTATAACGCATACCTCATGGGGTTGTTCGGATGCTTAAATGAGATGTGTGAAAAGAACTTACTTAGCACAGTGCCTCTGTAAAGGCCAGCGATCAGTATTCCCCTGGTGGAAATAGTGGCCATGTTTACAAAGACGAAGGAGAAACCAGCCCTTACCGCCTCCCTGTGTAATCAAAGTAGTCATTATCTCCTGTTGCCAGGGTTTCCTTATCACTATCACTCATGTCCTGTCCTGATAACATATTTATAATGGGACTCTACCTACACAATTAATTGTGTAATTTTTTTTCTGTAAATCGCATTTTTTAAAGTTTAATTTTCAAATTGAACTTTATTTTACTACCACAAATGGAAAGCCCATCTCACTTGCTATAACTAGAAGGTAATTCTAAACATACACCAAAAAAGATAACCCAGATCGTTTAAATTCCACCTTGATATTGTCACCCCAACAAAGACTCAGAGCCTGACAGTGGAGGCTGATTGCCAAAGTGTAGAGAAGTGTTAAAGACCTGGTAGAACCTAGGGAAGACATTCTCCCCGTGTTAAAGAGAATGTAAAAGAAAATATAACCCTCTCCTCATTGGAGTCTGTGTCATCCGATGCTGGGTCAGGGCACCACCTAAAATTACACCATATGCCCCTGATAATACCCATCTCTCACGATATATCTAGAGTGATTTCCATTGCAGTTTATGGAGTTTTATGCATAAACAAACAGTGCTCTGTGATACCTAAGAATACTTCCAAAATTCCCTTGGAAGGAGGCTCCCAATTAATTCTAGTCCATTCATTTTTAAATGAATTTTAAAATTCATTTTAAAATTGCAGAGTGAGGCATTAGAATTCATAGATTTTGCAGACCTGTGAATTCCCCTAGCAAGCAGCAATCTTATTAGCATATCCGTAAGTCTTTGCAATTTGACTAGGGACTGGGTATGTGTGTGTGTTGCTGGGGGTGAGGGGGTGTTCCATTCTCACTTTATGCCTCCTCACTTATACATCCCCTCTCTCTTGAGGTTGAGTTTCTAAGCTGATAGATCATACCTTCCATCTCTGTCTATAAATGCCTTTGACCCAAATATCGTGCAAGTCCAATGGTACACATGTCCTCTAAAACACCCTAAGTGGAAAGCATTGCCTGTTGAGGATTAGAGTAGACATGTAATCACGTTTCATACTGAGCTATGGCCTTCATCCAATACAAATGCCACATTCACTTAGGAAGGGTGTGTATACATGGGAAACAGCAGGAGAATCGAGGACAATTTCCTGAATCAGCCTGCTCAGCAAATCTGAACTCACTCAGCCACAAACCCAGTTCATTCATGCATCAGGGTTTGCGCTGCTCTAATAAGATGAATAGAAATGCAAAGACGACACTTGGAGGGAGTCCTCTCTGGGCACTCAGACCCTTCCCTGAAAATACAAGCAACTGCTGCTGCTTCACACTCAAAGAGGCAAACATTTTGCCTGGATAATTCAGAAGCAGGAAGTCACTGCCCCATACACAATCCTCATGTTAAGGGAGCCTGTA
This sequence comes from Macaca fascicularis, assembly GCF_037993035.2. Taxonomy (NCBI): domain Eukaryota; kingdom Metazoa; phylum Chordata; class Mammalia; order Primates; family Cercopithecidae; genus Macaca; species Macaca fascicularis. The sequence continues at coordinate 69,171,607 of NC_088383.1, read as the reverse complement.
TCGGGAAAGCACAGACTATCTACCTACACAGAGAGGCAGGCACTCATCATTGCAAATTCCTCCTCTCCTTCCTGTCGCATTCACTTTAGCAATTTTATTATAGAAGATACTGTCTAGTTCAGAAGCTTGCTCAGTGATGAGAGAAGCCAATTTGGGATCCTAAATTTGACTATAGAGCATTCATATAGACAACTGGGAATTACCTGATTTTTGAACTGAGCCAAAGGCAAAACTCTAAATACCTTCTGAGCATCTATGAAAAAGTATTTCCAAATCACAAGCACTCATTTTTTAGATGGGAGTTGGCATGAGGATCTCCTGCAAAAAGAGAGAGAGAGAGGTTTCCTGGCATGGGGTGGGGAGTGCTGAGCACCGAGACACATGTGCAAGCTGAAAGCACACCAAGTGCTCTTCTCTGCATCCAGCACCTCACACGCATTAACTCATAGGGCTGACAAGTCCCCGGATCACTCAGCGGGCAGGCAGCAAACTCTCAGGGCAAACGGAGTTACTGCTGCCTTATCTTGAGCTCCACTATTAACAAACTTGTCATCACTAAGCCAGGTTGTTAGTCTCTGGAACAATTTGATGGAAAGGGCAAACACCAGAGAAAAACAAGTTGACCCAGATGGGCTGGCAGAGGGGATCAAGCGGCAATAAACTCCGTTATCACTCCTGGTTGGCAAACAAAAAGCTCTGCCTAAGCATGTATTCCAGTTAACTATGGACTTCCCCTCATATATGCATGGAAGGCCATTATGCAGAGAAGTGAGCATAGCAAATCACACCAAACACTGACACTCTGCTGAAGTGACTCCAGTGACTTGGAGTTGTTGATCTAAAAATTGCTTATTATTGCCTTGACAATAAAATCAGAGTCCAAGTTAATAAAGATTTCTAGTTAGCAAAGTCCCCAAGAGCAAACAGTTTACTCAGATCACCAGTTTTCTGCTTTGCAGTGTGAAGAGATTAAGAGTTCAGGGACACCTCTAGTTCTGGTTCTGTCCAGGTACATCACTAAGCCTTTGTAGACCTCAGCTTTTTTCCCTGTGAGCCTATTAGACTGATCAGCAGTTCTCAATCTGAACGTGATGACAGAGTAGCAGAGGTGGCCGAATATAGAATCCTCAAAATTAACTCACAACCAAACGCTGGTGTCTGTCAGTAGCTTTACATGTATTGACTAATTTAATCTTCACAATAAACCTGTGAAGGAGGTACTATTATCATCCCTATTTTACCAGCGGGGTAACCAAGGCTCAGAAAGGCTGACAACATGCAAGGGTCACCCAGCCAGCCAGGTGCAGAGGTGAGACTGGGAACCATGTGGTCTGTCTCCAGAAACACTGCTCTTAACTACTCAACTCTTAATAATGTAGTGCCTCTCAATAATGGTTAATAACAGCTATCAGTATGGCCAATTGATGGCCTGATTAAAGGAGATCTGAGGCTTGAAATAAAAGGCTACTCATACTCGCATTTTAACAGGCCTTTTTTTTTTTTTTTTTTTTTTTTTTGAGAGACAAAGAAGTGGAGTTTCACAGCATAACCCGGAGTTTGTGTCTCAAAAGTGAACACCATCCACAAGGCCAGGCAAGAAGAAAGGCTGGCGCTGGCTGACCACACTGTGTGGTTCGTTCCGCCTCACTTAGCCATCGAGTCTATGATTCCTTGGTGCTGTGAGAAAGAATGCTGCAACCTGCTCACTCTCGTTTTGGGAGGACCAAAGCCCTGCCTAGCAGCAATGACAATCCTGGCCCTAACACAGCTGGGAACCTCTTGACAGGTTTATCTCCTTCGGCTCCCTGGGAAGTCTCCTGCTGGCTGTCAGATCAAGATCGCCAAACCCATTCTCCTAATTAGCTCCTTGGCAGGCCAACCACATACAGGAGCAGTTTCCTTTCCACCTTGAACCAAGCAAACATTCCACTCCCCAGCCTCAGCCAGCCCCAAAGGCACAGGGCTCCCCTACGGCTTGCGTGCTCTAAGTGTCTGAGAGGACCCCATGACTCCAGCACATGTCACTAAGTCCCTAACATTCCAATCATCAGCAGGCATCTGGAACTCCAGCCGGCCTCCCTCCAGGCACACAACTGCCATCTGCACTTACACAAGGGAAATGGACAGCAGCGGAAGTTAACAAGGGCCCACGAGGTGTCAGCACCTGGGACAGAAATTAAGGTCCCTCCCTATCATCAACTTCTCTTTTAAAGAACCACTCAAACCCTGCCAAGCTTGTACAAGAGGAGTAAATAACGAAATGACACAGATGACCCACAAAGGATGTATATTTGCTTAAATGAAATTATAGAGTACTTAACAAGTGCCTGGTCCATATAAGACTTTTGTTTTGTTTTGTTTTGTTTTAATGGCTATTTCAATATAACACTAATTTAATAGATATCGTTTAAATACAAGGGACTGTAAATAGAGCCTTCAAGACAGTACATCAAAATTTTCCTTCGTAATGAAATAGATGGCCTACTATGCTTATCCAGAGTTATCCTTGCAAATTTCTACCTGTGGATATCGTTCGGCAAATAGGCAAGTTCAATGGATTGTTTATTTTAAATAAAAGTTCTAACTGAGAAAAAAAAAAAAAAAAAGTCCGTAAGAGAAACCAGTCTCAAAAGGCTACATACTGTGGATTCTCCTTATTTGAGATTCTTGAAAAGATAGAACTATTGTGATGAAAAACAGATCCCTGGCTGCCAGGGGTTAGAGATGGAGGGAGGCAGTTTGATGGGGAAAAGGCACAGTTTCGCTGATTATGGTGGTGGTTACATGTGTGAAAATTCATAGACCTGTATACCGAATTTTTTTTAAAAGTCCATTTTATTGTATAATTATCTAAAGAATAAAAATGTTGAAAAGTCCCATGAATTAGGTTGTCTCTAAAAGATAATTTTTCTTCATATTTTTTCCAAATTGGATCATATTTTGAGCACTACTGATTATCTAACAAAATTTTTAAATAGAAATAGTTGTGGTGGAGATTAAATGAAATAACATATTAAAGTGATTTTGAAATAAAAAGGGCATGGAGGATGTAATAGAAGCAGCGGTGCTTGTAGTAAGAAGTCAAATCAGGCTTTACAACCTCCCACTAAATGAGGGACTGAAGGCCTGGGGTCCCCACCACTCCTGCCCTTGAGCCAGTGCCCTTCGCACTCCACTTTCCTTATGTGTGAAAAGGGGCACCTGATCGCTCATAGGTGGGAATTGAACAATGAGATCACTTGGACTCGGGAAGGGGAACATCACACACCAGGCCTATTATGGGGAGGGGGGAGGGGGGAGGGATGGCATTGGGAGTTATACCTGATGTAAAGGACGAGTTGATGGGTGCTGATGAGTTGATGGGTGCAGCACACCAACATGGCACAAGTATACATATGTAACAAACCTGCACGTTGTGCACAGGTACACTAGAACTTAAAGTATAATAATAAAAAAATAAAAAGAAAAAAGAAAAAAAAAGAAAAGGGGCACCCGAGGAAGAGTTGTATCTTCAAACACTTTAATCCCATTACCCAATTATTTACGTACGCAGACCCATAACTGGGAGTTAGATGTTTTCCTCCAGTGCTCAAAATAGAGCAAGTGTGTCTTTCAAAACTGAAAGTACTAAGGTCATGAATGAAGGCTGAAGAAATTCTGATCTCGCGGGAAATTCCACTTTCTGACAACCCCGATGGTACCTCTGAAAAAAACAAACACAATGACTCTGCTTTTGAAGGGCAGGAGACAGAAAGACTTAACCAGTACTTTTCAAAGCAAGGAAAATTCTGTGTCATCGTAAGCTTGAATAAACCCAGTGCTGTGAATTGCCAGAGGAGAGGTTAACTGTTTTGAAAGCCACGGCATCTTTCTCATCAGTGTGTCATGAGGCTGGCCAGGAGGGGCAGTGGAAAGAAGGCTCGGAGATTCGATATTCAGGAAGTCCACCAGACATGCAGCATTCTTGACAAGATGCCTTTCACCTAATGTTATATTAGCAATTCAGACAGAAACCCAGGAAAGTTAGCACACATATATGCCCCACACTACATATGAGCCCTCCTCCCAAACCACAGCTTCCCTTGCCTCTCTTCCCCATGAATTCAGCACTAGCTTCCAAGGGTTTCTGCCTTCCTTTCTGCAAGTCAATTGAAGTAACTTCCAGAAATGACTTAATTACAGGTCAGTATCATTGTCATTAGAGGTTAAAATAAAAAGTCCCTGAATTCTAACCTGCTGAGATTTCCTGTATGAAATGTGCTTACAGAACTTTGATAAAGTACCAGTCAACTCTAACATTCAAATGGAAAAACTGTTGCAGCTCAAAATTCAGCTCTCATGCAAAACTCCAGGGACAAGGCAGCAAAGGTACCACCTCAGCAAGAAGAAAAAGGAAGAGAGAAAAAAGAAAAACATGCATTCCATAAATTACCTACATTAATCAGTTTAGGCAGACTACAATTTTTTTAACACAGAAAACGCTTAAAGGAAAATTCACAGAAAATCCACGATTACTCCCTTAGCAGGGCGAAATGTCCCAATGAGAAGGATACGTATTAATGGGTGGCCAACTACCTCTTTTGCTCCAACTGTCTTCCATGGAGAATAATCAGCAGAAGGAAATCTAAAACTCAACATAGAGAGGCTGGGGTGAGCTGCTTCCTGGGTCCTGGGATAGGAGTCACCTAAACTATTTCCCAGTGTCTGGGGGAAAAGGAATGAACATTTTCAAGTGCCTCATATGCGCTGGTGCTTTACTTGGGTTGTTTATTTCATTTTTTCATGTTCCCTTCAAGGTGTTCTTAATTCTGCCTTAGGGACCAGTAGAGGCTCCAGTATGTTAGATAAATTCCCCAGGGCCACCAGTTAAGGATCACTAGGAATGCGGAGTTCACCTCCAGCTCAGCCCTGCCCTGAACATCCTTATGCCAGGAGTAAATCCAGGGCTCTGAGAAGGGCACCAAATGTTACAAACTTTAAAACTGAACTAAGGGATGAAAGTTTAAAATTGTCTTCAAAGGAATTCCTCAAGTAACATAACCCTGCATATATAAAAGTGTCAGCGGGCTCAGATTAAAGAGCTCATGAAAGAGTGTTATTTCCAGAGATAAGAATCCTTCACCCTCCTCTGGGCAGGGCAGCAGAGATAGAAGAGGCAGCCAACTGAGATCCTGCCTCAGGAAGTCTCCAACTGTTAAGCCCAGCCTGCAGAGCCCTTCCCTCTTAGGCTGTGGCATTTTAATGTCAAGATCCACTCTGTTAGAGTTGACCTGAAAGCTGACTCCTTTGGAGTGGTGTGTTCCATTCATTCATCCATCCAACAACTGCTTGCTGAGGACCTATTATGTGTCAAGACAGCTGGAGACAGAGCAAGGCACCAGTCATTTCAGTGTTTTCAGATGAATTCCCACCTATTGCCTGCCCTGTTCTTAATTACAGGGGCGACCCCCACTATGTTTTCTGGCACCTTTGCCAACTGGATCATACTGGATTTGGCCAATGGAAGCACTGGGCAAAGCCCAGAGGGTGGAAGGAAGGGAGAAGTTGGAAGCTGTCCCTCTCCTCTCTGTTCTTCAGCCATGATTAGGTCTCCTCCATGATACCACCTCCTCTTTTTGTCCTTCCAGACCCCAGTTCCTTTCTCTTGTCAACCTCTGGGTTGCCCTACAGTGACCTACTTAGCCACTCCACTCTTCTGATGCTAGGGTACTAATTCCCTACATTAAATATACTCTCTTGAACCACCTTGTTTTTATGGCTGGGCTCTGACCTCTACAAGCATTGAATCTGACTAACCAGATCCCTGTCCTCTTAGAACTTACATTCCATTGGGCAGGAATACAATAAGCAAATAAGCAATCAAACACATGAATAAGAAGAGTTCCTGATTGTGTTAGGATTATGAAGGAAATTAGCATTGAGGTGGCAGGAGTGGTGGGTCGGGGGTTATATCAGCTGATAAGGGAACATCTCTGCTGAGATCTGAAGAATGCAATAGTTCTAGCTTTGAAAGGCCAGGAGAAGGGCGTGGTAGGCAGAGGGAACAGTAGTCAAAGGCCCCCCAGTAAGAACTACCTTGGTGTGCTTCAAGAGCCTCCAGAAGCCAATGTGGCCAATGCATCTGAGCAATGGGACATGTGTCAGGGGCCAATGCCATGGCAAGGAGTTTTGAACTTACAATTGATTTCATTTACATTTAAAAGATCACTTTGGCCAAAGTATAGGGAATTTTCCTCATTGTCTATAGAGAGAGAGACCCTTAGTGCCTCACCCTGTCCAGGCATATCCCCATCTTGAAGGTCTAAGAGAGAACTACCCCTCCTAATGAGTTTGCCCAAAGAAGAATGGGGGGAAAACCATAGCTCCTAAAGCATGGTTCTGAGGGAGAAACGTTGGTTCCCTTGATATCAGCTCTACCATGTTCTGAGGCCATGGCAGAAAAGAGGTAACCATTCATGTGCATGACAGCCCTGACTCTCGGGGGCATTGTGGGTTCCTTTCTTAACCATTCTGGAAAGTTCCTGGTGGAAGGACTGGTGCACATCCACATAGCCTTGCATTCCAAGGTGATCCACTGGACCGTCTAGACTTTTATCTCTGGACCCTGGGAGTTGCATACACTGTATCAGAACCTCCAACCTTCCCCTTGGACTGCCAGAAAGCTGAAAGTTTCCATGCCTCTCTGCTTTCCAGCTCTTTCTCTGCTACATCAGAGAGCCCCTTTCTCATGTCCTCAAAGTGACAAACGTATGCTGCAGAGCAAGGCTGAGGGAAAGAAGAAAATAGAAATGCAGTCCCCATCATGCATTCTTTCCCGAAATGCTACTAATCTGGCATTTAGGTTGTTTGCTCCTTTAATCAGAATGCCATTAAGAAGTCTCTGCCAGGTTTCTGTACACAGTTTTTCTCTAATGAAGCATCAAATCTCTTTCACAAACAATAGCTGTGTCACATCCAAGCCCTCTGGCCCCAGCCGGTGTGGCTGCAATCTCTGCTAAATGTGCTGCCTCTTTCAGGTCTGTTCCTCCCAGAATAGCCCGCCACTGCGGTACTCAAATCAAAGTCTCGACACTGTCTAGCTCCACCAATGTGGACAGACAAAAGGAATCAGAGGTTTTCAAGGAGACGTAGTGCTGTGTCCCTAGAATTTGACAGAATAGCTTGGAATATGATGTTTAATGAATAGCCTTAAGAGTGAACATGTTTGTCCTGGTTTCAACTCTGGGCCTAGGTTTGCAGTGGCTTGCCCAATGGGTGTACTTGTCATCCTTGACTTAACCCCCAACTAGTGAGCTACTCCCCGGAGGGTGGACATTGTCAGAGGCGGAACTATAATGAGATGTCCCCAGAGCTATTGGTGAGTAACATGGCAGAGCCCTGCTGAGCATGGTGTTTGACCAGGCCCAGGTGCCATGGTCTCTAAGCATATGTTTATATACACATCTTGGAAGGCAATGCAGCAACAACTATCATTATTTAAGGTGCACATAACCTGGGACCCAAAATGCCACTCATAGGAGTTTACCCCATAGATACACTGGCACATGTGTGCAAACACCAATGTAAGAAGGCATTTGCTGTTACATTGTTTATTACAGCACAAGATTAGAAATAATGTTACAATCAGGGCCAGGCACAGTGACTCACGCCTGTAATCCCAGCACTTTGGGAGGCTGAAGTGGGAGGATCATCTGAGGTCAGGAGTTCCAGACCAGGCTGGCCAACATGGTGAAACCTCATCTCTACTAAAAATACAAAAACTAGCCAGGGCTGGTGCCACACGCCTGTAATCCTAGCTACTCAGGAGGCTGAAGCAGGAGAATCTCTTGGACCCAGGAGGCGAAGGTTGCAGTCAGCCAAGATTGTGCCCACTCCAGCATGGACAACAGAGTGAGACTCTGTGTCAAAAAAAGAAAAGAAAAGAAACAATCTATTGATAAAGGGCTCCCAGTTACATATATTTGGATACACTAATGCAATGTAAAACTATGTAGCTATTTTTAAAAGCAGGTATGTAGGTCTGATGTGAATAGATCATTAAGAAATAGTGTGAGGCTGGGTGTGGTGGCTCACACCTGTAATCCCAGCACTTTGGGAAGCCAGGGTGGGCAGATCACCTGAGGCCAGAAGTTCAAGACCAGACTGGCCAACATGGTGAAACCCTGCCTCTAGTAAAAATACAAAAATAGCCAGCAAGATGGTGCGTGCCTATAATCCCAGCTACTCCGGAGGCTGAAGCAGGAAAATCACTTGAATCCTGGAGGCGGAGGTTGCAGTGAGCCGAGATCAAACCGCTGCACTCCAGCCTGGACAACAAGAGTGAAACTCTGTCCAAAAAAAAAAAAAAAAAAAAAAACCACAACCAAAAAACAAAGACAGTAGTGTGAAAGTGCACTATCATTTTTCAAATGGGAAAGTTATTCATAGACATGCATATATGTGTGCATACATGCTTGTATCTGCATAGATTCTCACTGAAAGCGTACACTAGAGATTATTAATAAACGTCGTTTTCAGCTCTGGGAAGGGGAAATGGGGCATTAGAAACTGGGGATGAAGAGATATTGTAAAGCATATTATTTCCAACAAATTAACTTTTTTCATTTTTGTAAGTACATACTTAATCTCTTTAAAAGTAATTTTGTAAAAGGGCAAATGCAATGCTCCCTGAGGCTCCGGTAAATAAATCAAGAAATCACTGACTGGAAATTGTGATAGATAAAATAGTGACCCCCAAAGATGCCAGTATCTTAATCCCAAGAACCCATGAATATGTGACCTTACATGGCAAAAGGGGCTTTGCTGGTGTGATTAAGTTAAGGATCTTGAAATGGGGAGATTGTCCTTGATTATCCAGGTGGGCCCACTGTAATCACAGGGGTCTTTATAAAAGGGAGGTAGAGGGTCAGAATCAGAGAAGAAGATCTGCCAACAGAAGCAGAAGTAAGAAGTGATGTGAGGAAGGGGCCATGGACCAAGAAGCATAGGCAGCCCCTAGAGGCTAGAAAAAGAAAGGAAGCAGAGTCTCCCCAGAGCCAGCCTCCAGTCCTGCTGACACCTTGACTTTAACCCAGTGAGATGATTTGGGACTTTGACCCCCCAAAACTGTAAGACAATAAATTTATATTGTTGCAGTCACTAAGTTTGTGGTAATTTGTTACAGCAGCAAGAGGGAACCAATAACGAGGTACACCTTTTAAAACCAACTAATTCATGTGTCAGAAAGGGGACCATCAGCCATGCTTGCCCCAAGTGGAAGCTCATCATCCCTGATTGATCATTCTGCTGGGGACAGGACATATTTTCCATAACACTACCAGTTCCAATGAAAGGTGATGCATGAGAAACATCTCCCTTAGTTGGTCTGATGGTAGAAGACTCGTGGATAGAGCTGCTATACCAGCCCCACACTGGGGTGAGCTTGGCAGCCATCTGGCCTCATCACTACGCTCTTCACAGAATGCTATCTCCACTCTAGCACGTGTCTGTCTCATTTGTCAAGCTGATGACATGGCGGTATGAAGAAAACAGACGAGAGGTCCTACCTGCCAATCTGCTCCAAAGAAATTATGAAATCTAAGAGGAATGCCTGGATGTGTGTGTGGGGTGGGGGAATGTAGAGAAGAACAAAGTTCCTTCTGGAGCTTTGGGAAAGTCTTTTGTGAGCCTGGACTTCCCCTGCCTTTGAATCAATAACCTGGTTGTACCCAAGACATCCAACAGGGTGCAGACTTGCCTCATTGCTCCAGAAGCTGAGACCACCCCCTGACTTGTGAGGATGGAGGTCCTACCCCCTGTGAAGAAGGCTGAGATGCCGAGAAAACTGAGAGATTAGGTTTATAATCATAACCTTCCTCTGGCTTCCAGAGAACTACAAAACAAGGACACATTCCCACTGTCTCTTGTCCCAAGCGTAGAGCCAAAGCAAGTGACCTCACCACACCCAACATTATGCAATTTGAAGCCCAATCAATTGGCTCCACCCACATTTCATCTACAGGACATGGTTGCCAAACTTCTTAGGTATCTTCAATATCAGATTTTTAAAGAGCTAAAGATGTAACAGAAAAAGCCTCAGTGGAAATTTTACAGCTATTTTCTTTTGTGGCTTGGGGAACATAAGCCTTTATCATTTTCTTTCATTCAAGCGACAGCTTCGCCCTAGTTCCGTGGTTGTCATGCATGGTCCATGGTGCTACTTTGATGATTTATAACCAGCTGAGTCATCATCTCATTAAGTCAAAAGAGATTAGTATGTGAACCTATTTTGTAAACTGTGAGGCACTACACACGTCTGGTGACAAGGCTTGTAAAGCTCTAAATACACACGTAATTAATGTGACTGCTCCCCAAGACAGATGCTATAAAGAAGACGGCCTCTACCTTTGAAAGGAAGGGCAGAAGAAAAGATCAAAACCGCCTCCTTCTCCAGCCAAGCTATGTTTGCTCCCCCATTCATCTCCTCACTCCCAAGACCTGAACATGATAGGAGTGGAGAAGGGAAGATGTCTTTAATTTCCTGGTTAATTTATCATGCCTGGATTCCAAGAGGGAGACCCAAAGGGAGACCTGTGTGATAACCGGCCCTCAAATGAGTACACACAGTAGACCCAGGAGCAACATCAAAAGTTGCTGACTAAACCTGGGGACAGCAATTTGTATCCATCTCTCACGCCTTTACTTTGCCTTTTCCTCACCAGTCAGGCCCTTGAAGTTGTCAAGAAACTGGCAACCTATGCATTTGTATCCAAACCAGATCCAATCATTGTGTCACAAGGATGGAACAATAATTGAACCTTGTGTCTGCTGCTAAACCAGAGATAGCTTGTCAACAAAAAGGACTGAGAGAAGGATCCTGGGGAATGGGCTGATGAGAAAGGCCACCTGAACCTTCATAAATACCTGTGGAGCTTGCTTATTTATTTATTTATTTATTTATTTATTTATTTATTTATTTTGAGATAGAGTTTTACTCTTGATGCCCAGGCTGAGTGCAGTGGCGTGATCTTGGCTCACTGCAACCTCCGCCTCCCGGGCTCAAGCGATTCTCCTGCCTCAGCCTCCCGAGTAGCTGGGCTACAGGCTTGCACCACCATGCTCGGCTAATCTTTATACTTTTAATAGAGACAGGGTTTCATCACATTGGCCAGGCTGGTCTTGAACTCCTGACCTCAGGTGATCCGCCCACCTCAGCCTCCCAAAGTGCTGGGATTACAGGTGTGAGCCACCGCACCTGACCTGGCAGCTTATTTTAAATGGAGGTCTGGGCTGCACTGCAGATCTATGGCAACAAGGCAGGAGAGGGCACCCGAACTGAAAAAAAAATCAAATCTCCAGATGATTCTAATACCCAGCTGAGTTTAGGTCCTACCACATCATGTGACCTCCTACAGCTCCCCTCATTTGAGTTCCCTCCCACTTCCACACTGAATACCAGCAAGTCTAGGGGGAATGGCCCTCGGCATTCAGCAGAGTTCTTTTCAGTGTACCCCAGAGCGATGGCCACCAAACCTTCCTCCAGACTGGCTCTCATTGTGTGTAGGGCAGGCAGGACAGTCCGTAAGAGATCAGCACTGTGGACAATCAGGGAAGGAGCTGGCCTGGGCAGAGACTGACCTGAACACTCATGAAACCTGCGCCCCAGAGCATCAGATGGGCCTTCCTGCTGAAGGAATAATAAACATGTCTTTTGAAGAACTGATTTTGTTGTCATTGTATTTCCACACATATATGTTCATCAGTGCTGGTTTCATAGTAGCTCAGTCTTACTGCACGGATGAGCTAGGGGGCTTTCATAAAAGCCAGAAGACTATTTAAATTTAGATTGCATGCTGAAATGGAGCAACTTTTGGCATGTGATAAAGACGGAGAAAGTTGAAGACCACACCCTGCAACGCCCTCCCTGACTTACTATTACCACCAATCATCTCCCATTAAAAAAACATAACAAAACATCACTCTAATGCCAGTGAAACGTTGCATGTATTGATTAAGCCTTCCCTCCTATCTGAAATTCTCCCTAAGGAATAACATTTTAAAGCTTGCAGTGAGGGTCCTAAGAAGGCTGCTGCTTTGACAGCCTGCATGAGCAGCAGAAAGTACCTTGCTCCCTAGGCCAGCATCTGGATTTCCCATCTGGCCCATGCCTGCAGCTGCGTAACCCTCTGGCCCCCCTCCAACGAGCCTCAAAATGTTATTTCACATTTTGGGTCCAAATGGACACTTTCTGAGAAGTCGGTATAACCCATCAAATTTTGGAAACAAGTTTAAGTTGTTTTTGTACTTTCCATTACCCAGGTTGTTCTGGAATGCAGCTCTAAGAGGTTCAGCTTGCCATCACGTCAAGGAGTTTAAGAAAAGGGAAAAACAAAGAGGGGGAAAGCCTGCACAAGAAGACTGAGGGACGGGAATTCAGAAGCTGGTGTTTTCCAAAGGTCCTGTTCAGCCTGCACTCCCCTTTGCCATTTCGCCACACGGTTGGGGCAAACTGGCATGGAAAGTGGGGGCTTTTGTCCTAAAGGCATAGCATCAAGGTTCCCAGAGTTACAAGGATCTCCAATTCCTTCTCCCTGGTCCCCGGTCATCAGACAAACCCACTAGAGTGATTCTTTAAGATGCTGTGCGCAGAAAGGTGAAAGAACCACCAGGCGTGGTAGGGAGGCCATGGCCACTGTTCAGCTCAGTCAGTATGGCTTCTCTCCCTGGGCTGGGGTCCATCAGCTCATGCTGAGCCTCTGTGGCATTAGAAAAAATAAACCCTTGGGCTCAGGGCCTGCTAAGGGACCTCAAGCCAGATTTCATTCCCACTCACTTCCTAAGCCAGGTACCCTGTGCAGGGCATGAGAGCCAGTGCAGGATGCCTCTGCACTTGGGAGATTCGGGACCCTGATTAAGGGAAAGCCACCTCCCTGGCTCTGGGGAAGGTAAGAGACCTGAGAAAGCAACAGCCTTGGATCTCACTACATTTTCTGGGCTACCTCTGAAAAACACACTTTGAATTCCAGTCCATCACTGACCAGCTCTGGACTACCTGTGACTTGGAATAAGCTATTCAACTATTCTCTGTGCCTCAACTCCCTCCCCCATATAATGGGGAGGATGTTAGCATCTATCTCATAGGTAGAGTTGTTTGAGGATTAGGCAGAGTAATCCATGTAAGGCACTCTATCATTATGTTGTTAGATCAATTTCAAGAAGCACATTTTCCAACATAAAATGATTTGTGAACCTGAGATCTATCTTACAATTAGTGCATATGTTAATACATACTTAATAGAGTTTTCTCCCACCCATCCTCCATAAAAGCAGGTATTAAGTCAATGGTGCATCCTTCTAATCAACGTATTTGAGTTAAGAAAATATGATATTTTAATTACCATTTCATGCATAGTAATGGCTGCAATGTTAAAGACTCACTTCTTCCTGGGTAATTTTGCAGCATAGTCTCTACCAGCACCCCTGGGGATGTAGGTGCCTACCAAGCTACCATCTCCTTTCTTCTCCAGCCCCTCTAGACTCCTTCAGGTGCTCTTAAACCTAAATTCATAAAATCCTTGCCGGATCCTTAGGGAGCATCCGACCCAGTGGTTCTGAGCCCTAGCTGCTCACAGAAATCCTAGGGCACTCGCTGGCCCCACAGGTTCTGATTCCATTCGTGGAAGTGAGGCCCGGGCATCAGCATTTTTAAAAGCTCCCCAGATGGTTGTAACATGCAGTGGAATCGAGAACTCTGGCTCCAGTCTGTCCGCACCTCCATCTGATGCCTGAAACCCCTCAATCCCTGCAGCTAATGAGTAGCTGGCCAGCCTCTTCCAGGAGAATCAAAACTTCACTGACTCAGGTTGCAGAACACCATAATAAAGGAGAGATTCTTCCTCAGGCAGTGTCTTTGTTGTTCTGAGATAGGGAAAATACCTTGAAGGCAATTCTAAGCTGGGAAATGAGAAAACCTGCCTCAAATTGAGTCCTTCTTCCCAGCGAGCTTAAGCTCAGATACCTGGAATTTATTTATTTTGAATTTTGTAGCAATCTTTTGACTTACAAATGACCTAATTCTCTAAACCAGCCATGCTGAGAATGCAAGATAACTTTAATGCTGGCTTGATTCCATAAGAAATAGTGACTCATAAGGATCATCATCAGAAACAAATTTCTCAAAACTTTTAAGTAAATCTGTTTCTAGGTAAACTTGATGGACTTTTGAAGGATTTTATTTCCCCCTTCTTTCTCCTCTTGCATCCATACCAAACTCTTCCCTTTATGGCAGACCTCATTTCCTCTCCATCTTCTACTTTCATAGATACAGTCCAACAAATTATACACAACTCATTTCACCAACCACGAAGATCCTACCACACACTGGAAAATTAGTGAGTTGGCTTCAACTGCACTTCAATTGACTCCCTAGAGGCGGGCGAGCATACACTTCCACATGTATGCAGATAGAAAAATATCTGATTGGGCACTAAATGTTTAATTCTCTGAGAAATTGGCAATCCAGTGTGAAAGCTACGCTAGGCATCCTAGATGCTTTTAAATCACAGTAATGGGAGCATCTCACAACAGCTTAATGTTTTCAACCCATCAGAAAGCAGAGTCCAGTGAGCCTATGGGGACTCAAAACAAACCCAATTAAAGCCAGGTGGAGTGACCTCTTATCTCAGACTCCAAGGCTTGGGAGCAGGAATGGGCAAAGTGGAGACAAGCTGCCAAATATTAGGGGTGTACCATGTCCTAGGTGTTGGATGGGCCCTTTACACATGCCATCTCCTTTAACTTCCTTCTCACAGTAAGTGGGGAGGCAGTGATTAGAGTCAGGCTCTCATAAGGTCACAAAGATAATAAACAGCAGACCTAGGACTCAGTCCTGGCCCCTCTGATTTCCAAGCCTCCTTCCACCAAATGGTGGAGCAACTTGCTCCCAATCCATGGATCCAGACCTGGGAAAGGGGCTACTTCTCTGAGCTTTAGGAGCTCTTGGTTGAGAATCCTGTCTTTTGTGCATACCTGGGTTGCTGCCAGCCCCCATACTGTTCCTTAAGCACTTAATTAATGCTGTCCTGTGGCCAGTTCTGATGATGCAGGGTTTTTCTTGGTCACTCTGTGGGTCAGAGACTTCCAGCTGGCGATTCCCCCCACAAGCATTTCTCAGGTCCAGGCCCACTGTAGGAGACACCCTGACTACTCTGGTGCAGATCCCACAGCTACCATGTCTGTGTGCTCAGCCCCTGCATTTTCCAGGGTCCCAATTTCTTGTCCCACATTCAAAAAGAATGAGGTTATGCTGCCAGCCAGTGGGTGAGCAAGGTGAAAATTTTTATTGAGTGCTGAAACAGCTCTCAGCAGAGAGGGGACGTGAGAATGGTCCACCACCCAAAATTGGGTGGTCTCTGTGTCCCAGTGTGACTGAGTCCAGGGTTTTTATGGGCTCAGAATGGGGGGTGCATACTGATTGGTCTGTGAGTATGCAAAAAAAGGCAACAGTGTAAAAACCAACTGGGGAAGGGTGGGTATAGGTGAAGGAATGGGGGTTAATCAGAGGAAAGCATGCCAAATGGGAAGAGAGGTTCTCAGTCCAGTCTGTGGATTTACCCAAGACTTGTAGCTTGGCTTTCAGGCTTTAAACTGGCTTTGGTATGCAGGTGGAGTTTCAATGGGGACCCACCTGTGTTTGCCTAGGGATTTGTCTACCTACTGCTGTATCACTGAGTTCAAATCCCCTTTCTACCACTTGCAAGCTGTGTAGCCTTGGGAAAATTACCAATCTCTCTGGCCTCAGTTTCTCCATGTTTGAGGTGGAGGTAATAATACCTACTCTGCTCTGAACACTAAATGAGCTCATTTCCGAGGGCATTTAGAAGAGTGGACAGAAGTGACTGTTCCTTCTCCCATTATTCATATTGACTCCACCAGCACTGTCTCACAGGGTCACTGTATCACAGCATCCGTCTTTCCATGGGTATGTGTCTTGTATAGTCCTTAGGGGAGGGTCTTGTTCTTCTCTCCTCTCCTCTCCTCTCCTCATGGTCCACTCACTTATGCATTATCTCATAAAGGATACTGAAGCCCACTGAGGGCATTTCCTAATCTTAAGGGGCCTCTGATAGACTTCTACTACTTAAGTCTTCCATCACTTTCCCATCCTTAACCCCCATTCTAGAAAAATCCATAAGTAAACAGAGTATACCTGGTTTTCTAATACCTATAGACTATTTTATATTTGTTTTTATACTTTGCAATGAAGAATGTTTCAGTAAATTTTCCTAAAGGAAACAAAACACAAAAAACTCGTAGATGATATAAGTAAGTCATGTCACCCGTGGGCTTCCTCCACCTTCCACTGTGGACCACAGGCAGTACAGTCCCTCCCATGCTGTGCTCTGACCTTGCCTGACCTTGCCACCCTGAGTGTGACCTGCAGACCAGCAGCATCAGGATACCCAGGAAGCCAGTTAGAAATGTGAAGTCTTGGGCCATAGACTTAAAGACTCAGAATTTGAGCCCATGGATTCTTGTTTCAGGGTCTGTGCTCTTCACCACCACTCCACTGTTTCTCTTTATCAGCAATGAAATTCAGAACAGACTCATTGCAAGATACTCATTGCCAGATCCAGTCCTCTACTGACTTAAAAACATGATCAGCTTTTCACATTAAATTTGTTTATCACCCTTCTCAGATACTATCTTTGATATCAGAGATAAGACTGACATTGTGGACAGATGTTTTCATGCCTTGACCCAAAAGAACAACAAACATGGATATTGCAGGCCAACACTAAGGAATTGTGTTGATGGGCCATAAGGACCACAATGGGTCCCTTAAACCACACCTCAGCTACCCGATTTCCTGCACATGGGGCTGGAAATACACTACGGGGAAAATGGTAGAAGGGAAAATGAGAACAAGAAAGAATGCAGGTGTCTTCCTCTACTAGAGATGTCCCTGAGAAATGACTGAATGTTTTTAGCAAAAGATTAGAAAAATAATATTATCTTGCCATCTGTTATTGCTATGGAGAGCCAATAAGTGTGTCTTAGAGACTCTGAGTTCCAGGGATGATTCCACTCAGGTTCCCCGACCCACTGTGAGTCACACCTCCTGTCTTCACGTCCATAGCAGAGGGGTCCCTAGCCCCAGGTTTCCACGCCTTCTGCAAGCTGGTCTTTTAGGTTTCATCAGCAGTCAGTCCTGAGGCCATGGAATGGGGAACAATAAATGACAGCCCACTGGAGGAGGACCCTCTTCTTGTTTGCTTTGTTCTGGGGAATGCATCTCCTAGGCAGGGTCAACATGTGCCATGATGGTAAAATAATTTGGGAAAAGCATTTTGGAAGGAACGGCAAAAATATTTGCTTTTGCCTTAAATCTACCAGAAGTGGATCACAGGTTGAAAGCTGCCTGATCTTGGCCATTCGAAGCCCCTGAGTGGCTCAGTATTTGAACTCAGTGCAGCCCTGAGCAACCAGTTAACATTTGCCCAATGGGCAGGATTGACTTCAGTTATCTAAAGATGTTACTACTGCTTTTCTGGTTGTCCAGAGATTCCCATACCCCGCGTGCAGCACAGATCCAGCAGAGACTCCTTGTCAAAGGCCACTGTGGTCCAAGGCCCCAAAGAGGAAGGCTCCAGAGGTGACTGCTACTTGGGAAGTCAACATCGGACAGAGTGCTAGAACCAAGGTAATGCTTCCCAGACTTCACTGTGCCCACCAGACACCTGGAGAGCTTGTTAAAATGTTCACTGCTGGGCCAAGAGAGCTGGGGCCGAACCTGAGAATCTACATTTCTAACAAGTCTCCAGGGGATGGTGGTCCATGGACCACACTGAGAAGCACCACGTCTGAAAATCTTTTGAGCCAAACATTTTACTTCACCAATGCGGAATTTGGGACCAGAGAGGCTAACTAGTATGTCCAAAATCACCCAGCACATCAGTGACAGGGCTGGGACCAGGTGTCCTGACTCCTAGTTTCCACCGTGTTCCCACTCTACCAGCTTACCCTAAAACAGCAATCATCATAGTCATTTTATGAACTATAACTCATTTTGAGTACCAAGTGCTTTTCCTATTTCCTCCCCTTTATCTTTATAATCACCCTTTGAGGTTGGGGACATGGGTCTCAACTTATAGAGAAAGAAATGAAGGTTCAAAAAAGTAACAACAATAAAAATTGGCTCTAGATCACAAGCCAACGAGTGGAGCTGGATTCCACCCAATTCTGTCTGACCTTGTGCTGTTCCTCCTTACATCTCTTCAAGTTCTCAGAGGGGAGTTCTCTCTATCAAGGGTTGAATGCAAAACCCACATAGTCACCTAGCTTACAGAAAGGACAGGCCTAAAGACAAGGGTAAAATTAAGATGATAAAACAGTAAACAAATATTTTTAAATTATGTACAGGAGGAAAGCAAGAGGAAAGACCCCTAAGCCCCAACTGCTCCAAAGGCTGCTTGTCATTCTCCTTCCAAAACCTTTCAGGGGTTTAAGGCCTAGAACTACGTGTCTGACACCACAGCCCTGTAAATTCTGTCCCCAAGAGTCCTGGGGCTCTGCACAAACAAAATTAATAGCCTGCAAACTCTAAATGGGTGATTACAATCTATAAAGCAGCCCATAAAATGACATCATGGGGATTCATATTTATTCTCTCCCACTGATTTCCACTATAAATTTGCTCGGTTTATGAGTAAAACAGTTTCTTCTGCTACATGCCTGGGCATAAAGCTCACCTAAAGATGGAAACATCTCGCTGAGTTGGCTGGGGCTCACTTCACCTCCAATGGTTCTCTGGTCACTGGGACGCACAGAAGAAACTTCCCAAGGAAGCTCTGGAAACCCCAAAACAGCCACTGCCTCTTCAAACATGTCCTGAGAGCCTGCTGAGCTGCAGGCTTCTGTGCTAGGTCTTGAGCAGCAGCCAACAAAATGGGGGTGGTCTCTGCGCTCAGGGACCTTGCAAGGGTCCCTGAAAGGGAAAGAGGAGACAGACACTAAACAGAAAACTACATGGATAACACATGGGGGTTCATTAGGGAATACAAAGGGAAAGTACAGCAAGCTATGAGCTGTGGAACAGGAGCAGCCAACCTGGTCTGGTAGGGGTGACGCCCAAGGATGAGTAAGTGGAGGCTAAGCAAAAGGTGAGGACAGGGAGAAGAGGAGAGACATTCCAAGTAGAGGGATCCACATGGGTAGAGCCCAGCTGTTTGCTGCTGTTGCAGTGGAGCCACATGAGTATTGAATAAAGAATGACAAAAATTCAGGGTCAGACAACCCGTACAGGACATAATAAGATTGGGTTTTCTTCCAAGTGCAATGGGAATAAATGAAGAGTTTTAAGAAAAGAATTAACATGATCAGAAAACCATTTTAGAAAGATTCTGCCAGCCGCAGTTAGAAGAATGGATTTGATGGAGAGGGGGTGTTTAGGAGGGAATGGCAGCAGATTTGTAGGACACTATTGCACTTGTGTACACAAGAAGTGATGATGGCCTGAAGTAGGTTAGAATAAACGGGCCACAGTGCTATCTACGAGGTAGGACTGATTAGGGCTGTCAGACCCAGCTTATGCAAAAAGGGCAGGGCATTTAGGAAGTGCACAGTAGATAATGGTGATCACTGACTTACTGGCACTTGCAAATGCTTTGAATCCCATCTCATTAGCCAAGGTTAATACCTGGAAGCCACTCAGAAGCCAGTATTGGTACTAGGTCAAGTGACCACCTCACCAGCACAACCTGGCACATGCATCTCAAGTCATCCCCAGGCCAGTTGACACTCTCAGCTTGCAAAAGAACACGTGAGGCAGAATCCCTTTCCTTCTATTTAACCCAAGCTCTACTACTGCCTCAGATCAAAGGTCATCAATTGCAAGGTCAGCAGAAGGGGCATGGCTCCCTGAATCCCAACAAGGTTACAAGGGTTTTGGTTTTACATAACTTGTCCAAAGTCAGTCTCTTCTGGCCTTCAGAAATTTCTCCCTCTTCCAAGCTCCAAGGGCATTTGTATCAGCCTTGTACATGCAGACACAGTCCCCAACTTACAATGGCTCAACGTATGATTTTTTGACTTTATAATACTCCAAAAGCAATGGGTATTCAGAAGAAGTTGTACTTCAAGTACCCATACAACCATTTTGTTTCCTACTTTAAGTGCAATATTCAATAAATCACATGCAATGTTCAACGGTTATCACAAAATAGGTGTTGGGTTAGATAATTTTGCCCAACTATGAGCTAATGTAAGTGTTCTGAGCACATTTAAGGTTTAAGGCTAGGCTAAGCCATGATGTTCAGTAGGTTCAATATATTAAACGCATTTTTAACTTATGATATTTTCAACTTATGATGGGCTATCAGGATGTAACCCCATTGTACGTTGAGGAGCATCTCATTCTACCTTGCTTAGATTCAATTTAGAATCACAACCTAGGCTGTCATTGTTGTCTAATAAGTGCATGTTCATTAACTTGTTTTCCAAAAAGACTTTAAGCCACCTTAAGATAAGCACAGCATGCCCAGCAACAAGGTGCTGTAGATGAGTACCTACTAAGTATCAGAGAATGAAGTCAATTGACTGGGCCCAGAAGAGAGGAAGACGCCAGTCTGGTGATGCCAGACCAACAGAGAGGAGTGTGTGGGAGGATAGGCTCAGGACTGAACTATCCAGAGTTGCCCTCAAGTCCTAGCCAAGATGGCTGTCACTCCCCAGGTGCCCAGAGATGGTGGCTTTCTTGAGCAATTGATCTGAAAATAGGTCCTCTAAGTTGATTTTGTCACTGAAGTTCACACACTGCCCAAGCTGAGTGCCATGCTGAGCACAGCCCAGATGAAATGATTGCTCATCTTGAGGGCAACATCCCAGACAAACCAGTCTCTTTTATGTCTCACTCACTATGGAGGGAAAGCCCCTGCTCTCTTGCCCTCAAACATTAGATGGGCTTACAGAAATGCATTCTCCTTTCATAATGCCTGCTGTGATTCCAGGTAATTCCTCTAAGTGCACTATTAAATCCCAGCAGCTGTTCCAGATAACGGCAAAGTCGACAATTCCAGCTGCTGCCTCGTCAGGAAATGAAGTAAAGCAGCTGTAAGTTTCCTAACACTGAGATATGACCAAAATGGCAGCATGAGGGATCACTCATGTGCAGGTTTCTCCACCGTCATACAGATAATGTGTGTCCACCATCACACATACATTACCTGCCCTGAGTCTACTCTGATGTCTGAGGCTGCAGGACTCAAAACTGTGGGCCATATTCCCCTGAGATACCCAGCTACAGTTATCTTTGAGATCCTCATGAGAAAGAATCCCAAATTAACACTGAGCCCCTACCCACAAAGTATGCTCAAGGTGCGGGAGAATTGCTTAAGGCCATATTCCTGCTGTGTCAGTTTAGCCACAGCTAAAATGGCAGCCAAGTCAGGATTTGAACTCTGATCCTGTGAGCTCCAAAGCATCAAGCTTCTCTGTCCTTCAGTGTTCCCTACTGCTCTTAAAGCCCTGTATTTCCCTTACCCAAAGAAGCCTGGCCATCTCAACAGTATTTTCCCCATCTGGGCCAACCACGTGCTGGCAGAGTGCATAAATACCATTTTTGTGACCAAAACTGTCTCCTCGGTTGATCCAACATCAGCATCTTTCAGCATCTTTGCACCTGCAACTTTCCTTAAGAAGAATTTTTCCATGATGTGATGACAGAATTTGCAGCCAGCAAAGGGGATCATAGACATACATGTACATGCAAACCCACAACCATCTACTTCAAAGCCTCCCAGCCTGAAGCATGCTCTCCAGATGCCTCTATACACCAGGTGCTTCAAGGCTGGCCAGCATCTCCCTGACAACAGAACAAGTTGGTATATAAAGAATTTCTATTTAAAAGCCAAGTTCTACAAAAGCTAAGCCAAGCAAGATTCTAACAAACAGTAAAACTGCCACTGTCGTGACACGTGGCTTAAAGTTGGTCACTCACCTAGGTGGGTCAGAAAGACACCAGTGCTTTTCATTTTCCCTAGCACCTCAACCCTGGTGAGTGCTAGGGTGGGATCCCTGGTGGGAGACTCCACCCACACTGAACCTGGCTGGCTTCATTTTTCCAGACTGGTGTGTTCTCCAGACAAATGTATATTTTCCCCCTACCCACCTCCCTCCGTGTGACTCAGCAAGCAAGTGCTGGGTAGGAGGAGTGCTGGTAGGGTGGGGGAGGACTCTGTTCTCATTCCAGGCTCAAGGAACAGCCTCAGTCATGGACAAGAAGTATAGGCAGAGAGTCAGGAGACCAAGGCTCTAGATCCGTTGTTGATGACTAAGACAGCCTAGGAAGAGTCCCACAGCCTCTATGGTCTCAGGTCTTCATCTATAATTTGCAGGTTGAATGATACCTGAGGCTCTGTAATTGCTTGAGTCAGCCAACAGCTCAATCAGCCACACAAAAACAACCTTTCCTCTTCTTTCTTCCAGCCTGGATAAAGCTTGTGGGGCATGAGATTTATGAGTTTGGTGCTGAATTGCATCATGTATGAGGCAGAATTTGTGTTGGATTTTCATGGGTTGGGAGGATTTGTAAAGGTATTGAAGGCATGGGAGGACATGAGTGGCATAAACAAAGAAGTGGAGTCAGGAATGTGCTTAGCGTCTTTGAAGGAACCACTAGGGATGGTAATTTAGACAGTGTGCACTAGTACAACTAAACCAGTCTCTCAAATATTGAAACCTTTTGTACTGGCTGGTAAACAGCCAATGGCCTTGACTCAGGACTGCCCCCTCAGCTGCCCCTGCTGCTGCAGTGCCTATCCCCTGTCCCAACCCCACGATCCAACAACCGAAGGGTTAATGTCTGAGATGTCGATCCAAAAGGTGCCCATACCATGGGGATCCTAGGTCAGCCCAAAGCCACACCACACATCTCTCAAGCATCTCTTTGTGCCAGATACCATCTTAGGCACATTTACATATGTTACTTCCTCTCCCCTTCACACTAACCTCTTCAGATTAAGGAACTGAGGCTTGGAGCAGTTATGTGACTTGTTCAAGGATAAAATAACAGTATTTGAACAAAGACCATTAAATTCAAGTCCAGAGCTCACTTCATAAAACCCCAGCTGCCTCTGAGCAGCCTTGGCCCGCAGACAGACCAGCTTTGGAAGAAATAGGAGGAATTTCTCCCTGCTATGGAGATTGTTTTAAGATCATGAATTGTTAGTGGAACAAGTTGTCGTGGGAGCTTATGAAATCACCTTCTTTTGTGATTTTTATAAGTAAGAGGGATTAGAATAGGCCCAGAGACAGAGGGATAGATGAAATGACCTAATAAAACGCTTTCCAACCCTGGAACACTCTAGCCCCACATGAACAAAATAGTCTATTTATTTTCAAAGCCCCATTTTAACTCCTGAAGGACACAGGAGACTCAAATATGTCTGAAGGCAAAACAAGTTCCCTCTTTTTCTTCTTTTCCTACCACTCCAACTCTTCATTGCAGATTTTCTTCCTGCAGGTCTGACAAACACCATTTTCAGCCACAGCTACTGTCAGTTCAAAAGTTTGGTTCTGGGGTCTGAAGACCAAAGTCTGTCCAAGGCTGATCATCTTCTGAGAAAGACTCTTAAATTCTGTTAAGAGTCTCCAGCAGAGGAGAAATTAGTTTAAAAAAGCAAGAAGAATCACCACAATGCATGCCCACTCCACATTACCAAGCCTGCGTAACTCATTTTAGGGGATGTCTGCTGCTCCTCCAGCTTTCTCCCCTGGCAAATACAGTGGTGGTCCCTAAGTCCCCATTAGGGCCCAACAGCAGGACCAGCAGCAGCCCCTGTCAGAGAAACCACAGCCAGTGGGGGAGAGTGAACTCGTACTATAGGCTGGTTTCCACAGCAACAGATGGTCCCTCCTCCCTGCTTCTCAGTTCCAGGGAAGGAGAAGGAAACCCACAAGAAGACAGTGGCAATTAGAGGGAGGAGGAATGGAAGCAGGCCCCCTTTCTTTGAAACTCAGGCAGCTGCTGCCCCACATGTTGATGGTTACAGATCTCAGTGATGTTGGACAAGTTATGCCCCAGCTCTGAATTTTGTTTTTATCAGTTAAAAAATAAATAAAAAAGATTGAGAGAGAGAGAGAGAGAGAGAGAGAGAGAGAGAGAGAGCACTGGGCCAGAGATGATCCAGTGAAGTTATTTCAGCTCTGATGTCCCAGAATCCAGTGATTTATCTAACCTGGCCAGTGACTGGGAATGGGTTCACCTTTTCTTGCAGCCCTCTGCAAGAGCATGACATTCTGCAAGGCTGGAGTGGATCTGCCTCTCAGGGACCCAAGCTTTATCCATTCCCCCAGTATTGCCGTCTCCTTCACAATGGTCTGCTCTCATTTCTCTGAGATCATCTCAGGAGATCTATCCCACACATTCCTGAGGGTGCATGGGTTTCCTGGTGCTCACACAAGCCATCCAACATGACAGGTAAGCCGGAATATCATGGCACCCCACCCAGCCACTTGCCTCCCACCTCACTGATGTTGCTGGATTCAATCTGCAATTCAGATGCACATAGCCCACTAGGTGCTAGCCTGCCATGACTGCACAAGTGAAGGAACTCCAGGGAGAACACCCAGAAAGGTCATTTTGTTTGGTATGAAGAGTGCTAGGGTGAGATGAGGGGAAGGGAATGAGACGGAAGCTTCCCAGGAAAAGGGGAAACCATGTACAGCAGCCAGGAGCCATGGACTCCAATACTCCCCAGGGTTTGGAAAAGTACTTGTAATTTTGGCTGATTGACTAAAAGTGGAAAGAGGAGTGTAGCATGAGAGAAGGAAAGAGAGAAAGGACAGAAAAGTGAACAAAGAATTCCAGGAGGCGGCCGGCCATGGTGGCTCACACCTGTAATCCCAGCATTTTGGGAGGCCAAGGCAAGCGGATCACCTGAGGTCAGGAGTTTGAGACCAGCCTGGCCGACATTGTGAAACCCCATCTCTACTAAAGATACAAAAATTAACTGGACATGGTGATGCACATTTGTAATCCCAGCTACTTGGGAGGCTGAGAGGAGGACTGTTTGAACCTGGGAGGCGGAGATTGCAGTGAGCTGAGATCCTGCCACTGCACTCCAGCCTGGGCAACAGAGCGAGATTCTGTCTCAAAAAATAAAGAATGCTAGGAGGCATAAAAACATGGCAATGCTTCCAGGGCTGGATTTAGGGGAGAAAAGGGAGTACTCATTGTTGGAAGTATAAGCCACATGCCCACTAGCTTTTATGGGAGTAGCATGGGACGGCTGAGGGCCAGGTTAGTCACTGAACCCTCCGCATGAGCCTGCTGGGGGTATACTTGTTTCCATTGTATGCATGAAGAAGCAGCAACTCAGAACTACAGCATGATTTCACCTAGTAGGTCAGTTACCCCTTTCCTCGAGGACACAATCTTGCTGGGGGACAAAATAAACACTCACGGACAAATTACCACACGATTTAAAAATTGACACATGGCCACTCTCACAACCATCCTCATAAATCCAGAAGTTCAGGGAGGAGCAACATCAAATTGAACTTCTGAGGACTTCCTGTTGCCAGTGGACCTTAAGAAATGTCAGCCTCTCCAGTGCAATTCACCCCTAACCCATCAGACTCCTTGCTGGTCTGTGATGGCTCATCTCTGGTTGGGAAATGGTTAAACAGATCATTTCTGTGCTTGAATCAGGAGCTTCCTTAAACCCTAGCATAAAGCTGGTCTACACATAAGAAATCTGATTAGCTCCCAGCATTGGGCAATCCCAGTTATTACGCCCTGCAAGTTGGTCTGCAGGATTAGTGGTCTGTGGAAGAAACAAATCAATATATAATAGTAATTAGGGCTCCTGATGCCGGTGAGAGGACCACTTCTCTTCCCTTTAAGCCACTCGCAACAGGATCCATGAGGGCACAGAGCCTTCATAGCACTAGCAGTCTCTGTTTTCTAGCATATGTTCATTTTGACTTTGGTTTTTATTTACTGAAAGATGTGAAATTCTCTGCTACTGGGCCAAGACTTTAGGGCTACATACGTCACCCAAGAACAGCAAGGAGGACGTGTCATACATGGGGCCTTCCTTCCAAGAGAACTCAGGGAAAGCAGATGCTAGGATCTTGGCAGCCCCAGGAAACCTAATCAGTGTCTTTGTAACCAAGAGCTCTTTGAGAACAGGGACTGTATCTTATTTACCTTACATCAGTGTGGCCTAGCACAGTACCTGGCACATGGTAAGTAATGAATGGAATGGATGAGGAAGTGAATCAATGAGTAAGTGAATTAATAACGCATGGTTTTCAGTTCATAAAAAACTTTATCTGGGAGCCTGCTGTGCACAGAATTTTGTACCCTAATACTGTAGTAGCAATTTACATTGGACTCACAGGATTTGGGGGTTAAAGGGAATTTGAATATAACCCAATCTGGTATTTTTAAAATCACAGTTTGCAACCCATTAGTGGACCATGAGATCAGTTTCATGAGTCCTGACCATCATTTTATAAATGAAATGGGAATGGAATGAAATGGAGTGGAGCGGGATGGAATGAGATGGAACTAGCAGGACAGAATAGAATATTCCAAAATAGAAACTATTAAAATGCATCACATGTAGTAAAGGTGAGTACAGGAAAATAAGGCTTATACTTGTAGGGCATGAGTGTGTGTCTATTGTGTGTACAGTGTCTTAAGGCCAAAAGCCACTGATGAATCTAACCATTCATCCAGTGATTTTCACTGCCCTCAGAGGCCACATCAGGGACAAATAACTTTCCTTTTTGATCCCCTCTTGTTGCAGGAAATGAATTTCATCCAGAAGCAGTCCGTTTCACTTACAGACTGTCTGGCTGCAGGAATTAGGGCAAATCAGAGATGTTATACAAAGAACAAGAAAATATTTCCTAGTTCAAAACAAACATCTAAGTGCTGGGGCCATAGAGATGAGATCGATTCCATTTTCCACATGACAAACATTCAAAGATTTTAGAATGTCAATTGTGCCCCTGCTGAGTGTCTTGGAGGAGAGCAGGAATAGTTCTAGTTCTCCTAACAATCGCTCCTAAGAGATTGCTTTGCAACTGCTCATTATCCATCTTGGTTGTGTTTATGTAAGTTCCAGCCCATTGATGACCCCTGGCATGTGACGTGAAGACTATCACATTCGCGTCTGGTCTGAAGCTTGTCTGGGCGATGGCTGTGGTGAACCCATGTTGGCTCCTGGTGCTCATCAACTCTCTTCCTAAAAGCTCTCACATCATCTGTTCAAAAGCTTGCGTCCACCCAGCAGGGTAATTTCCTCATTCCTGCCCTCTTGTCTGTGAATAAACAGCTTGAACTAAAAAGATTTTTCAACTGTTTTTGACCACAACCCTCAGGAAGGAATGTATTTTACAACATGGTTCAGAACACACCACCATACCCCCAACACACACACACACACAAATGAAGCAATGTTTACCTTTACTATATATAATGGGATGTACTATGATGTTTTATTCCATTCTGCTTCATTTCTTATGATGTTGGTGATGACCCATTAAATAGATTTCACAAGCTGCTGATGGACCATGACCCACAGTGACACTGAACTAGATAGTGCCTAATAATCTGAAAAGGCAGGGAAGGGCATCTAGGAAGAATTTCACACCGAGCCCATTTCTTTTCATTATGTTTATTTAGCTGTGTGCCTGCGTTTGGTTGTGTGTAAAGGAAGATAATGGCTTCGTGAGCTGCAGCCAGGCTGTTTTGGGGACTCACAAAGGAATGGTCACAGTTTCCTGCCTGTCTCTTATTGCCCCCCTAGGCAAGCTCATTGAGAAAAGACAGTGTGAGTCTTGTACAGAGCACGCTGATAGCTATTACAGATACATGATTATTCTCAGTTCTCTTGCTGATAACAACGTAGCTGCCATCTTGTGTTTGTTTCCTCTTAGGATTAGAAAGCAAAAGCAATTTGAGATTAAAAGTCAGAAGCAAAGTTAGAATGGTGATTTTTTCCCCCAACCCAACTTGGAAGAATTTGTCTTTGGAGAACCAACCTAATCAAATAAAGTAGAATCAATTTACTGGAGACATAATCCAACTTGCATAATTGTCCTGGCTGGTTTACACCACAGCTGTTCATACGACATGGTTCATTAAATAATGAAGACTTCATCAGGCTCTCCTGCACTGGGCTGCAATTGTTTTCCCCCACACCACCAAAGAAGTGCTGCCTTTATTAGAATGCAGTGCCACCCATTGGCAATGGGATAATCAGGGGATTTGTTTTTATGTGACAGTCTATTAGCCAGACATCATAAACTGCATCAAGTGAAAGCCACTGCATTTTCCCCAGTGGAGGATCCCATCACCAGATAATCATTTTAGACTGCGGGTTCTCTGTGGGCAGGGACCACATCCCTTCATCTTTATATTCCCAGTGCTAAGCAAAGTACTCGGTATTTGGTGGGTGCAAGATAAATATCTGTTGAATTAAGAGGAAAATATCTCCAGTGTGGGATTCCTCATGGTTTCAGAAGAGCAATGCTTAGAAGTCTGGAGGCTCCCTGGTTGCAATGAGCATTTGGTGTCTTGAATACTGTGTCCCTTTCCTTTCTGGTTTGTTAATTTTCCACTTGACTGGACCAACTTTTCCAAGTCCACATGACAGCAGACAGTACTCTCAAAATCCCCTCTGGCCAACAGAAGGTTCAACAACACCAGTTTTGCTGTCTTCAAGCTCAGGAGCCCCGCTAGGTGGCAGGGAACCTGTGCCAATCTCAGTCTTTCTAAATAATCCCATGGTTAAAACAGGCCACCAGAAAATGGGCTGCTGAAAAGTAACGATGACCTTGGAAATGTCCTCAGGTTTGGGAAGTCAGCAATTTGGTTTACAAAGCATGAAAAAGAAGACTCACGGAAAATATGGAAGATTTACCAGTTTAAGTAGTTTAGGCCAACTCAAACTTGAGCTTGAGCCTGCATGGGACTCTCCTGGAGGGCTTGTTCAAGTACAGAGGGTTGGCTTCACCCTCAGAGTTTCTGATTCAGGAATTTGCACCTCTAAGATCCAAGTAATGCTGCTCCTCCAGGCACCCCACTTTGAGAAGCATTGGTTTAGCCTGCTAATTACAAGGAAGACTCTAGAGCTGTCTGTCTATGCTGGAACCCTGAATCCACCACCTCAGCCAATAATTTTAGGCAAGTCGTTTAAACTTTCCCATCTCCATGATGCAAGTGTCAAACCAAAGCACCAAGAGGATCTTTCTCATGAGATTGTTATGAAGGTCAAAGGAGGACATCCACTGCTTGGTGGAGAGAAAGCAGGTGCTTGGTAGGTAGAAAGAGCTTGAATAAAGTTAACCACATAAAGGAAGGTAGGGATATGGTCTGGGAGAAAGACTGCTGGTCAGAGAAGCCAGATATGCATTCTAGCTCTAGCCCTGCCACACTGACTTGCTGTGTGACCCTGGGCAAGTGACTTCTTTCTGGGTCATGCCCTTATTCGTAAAATGGGGACACTGGACATTCTATAAAGGACTGAAGGTGCCTTGGAGCTAGAAGCTTCCAAAGCTCCTTGCTCCTGACTCTATCACATAGCATCACATATCAGTAAAGCCTTCCCAATCACCCCCTACCACTCAGACCGCCAACTGCCAGGCCCCAGCAGGATAACTCAAGACTGCCTTGGAGACATTGTCTGGTTCCTTTGCCCTGAAGGGTCTCTCCACTTGGCCACAGGTGCCCACCTGACTCAGCAAATGTAGTCTAAGGAACCCACTTCTACCTGGGAAGCGCAACCTGGGATCCTTCTTGCTGAAACCCTATTGCACTCCACCAAGATTTTGTCATGTTTCATTTGTAGCCAGCTCCACTCATGCCTCTCATTGATATTCTTTTGTGATTGCATTCTAGACTGGAAGATAAGCGGAATTCATTGAAGTGTTTAGAAGGGACAAGTGTGGTTTCATCGGGAGTGTTATGCTCAGATAAGTATTGGAGGATTCATTGGGGAGAGAATCCACACTCTCAGAGGGAGATGAGGTTCTGAAATTTATTATCATAGCCTGGTTGTGGGGAAGGGAGTCTCAAGAGAAGGGTTGGAAGCCCGAATTCCTAATTGAAGATGCGAAGCCCATTTTCATCTAATATTTTTATTAGCCCCATAGCAGCCCACTGCACTGGCTTTCTGCTAACAGCCGATGGCAGGAAGAGGACGCTTGTTGGCACAAGGCCGCTGTACATTTCATTTTTGTCAGATGCTGGCAAAATTTCCTCATCGGAGAAGATAAATTTGAGGTGATATTAATAAACCTCTGAATGCAGCAATCAGATCTGGCTGGCACTCTTAATGATCCCACCAGCAGTGAGCCATTTCCAGCCTGAGGAGCTTAGAAATTCAGTTTTATTTAAGGCATCCCAAAAACTAGAAATTATTTGCTTGACTCCTGGGTTGAGCCCACATCTCCAACCTGGATGCTCCCAGGTGCCCCAGGTGAGACAGTAGTGATGGAAGAGAGGCATTTACAAAAGAAGTCTTGGGTAAATGTTACTCGCTATTGTTCTGTACCCAGAAAGTGCTAAGTATCTCATACTATCTCATGTAATTACCATAGACTCAGTGACGGAGGTACTATTTTTAGGTGAGGACACTCCAACTTAGACAGGTTATCATTAATAATATTGGCATCATCATATTGCAATACTGACTGACACTAAGTGCTTTCTCTGTGACTGAGCTTAGGATTTTACCTGCATTTTCACTTTTCATTTGCACAACAAGCTATCAATTAAGCACTGTGATTGCCATTTTACAGAGTTGAAAATAGAGGCTTAGAGAGGTTAAACGTGAGGCTCAAGATCAGATGCAAGACGCATAGCCAGTGCTGAAATCCACGTGTGTTGGATTCTGCAGCTTATGCTGCCATGGACTGTGCTTGTTACAGCTCACGCCACCATGGACTGTACTGTGGAGGCAAAACCACAGGATCCCATGGCTCTCCACTTGTAGAAGGTGGCTCACCTATCATCCTACCTTCCAGTATGAAAGCAGCTTGCACTCCTAGGCCACATCTTACAGAAGGGTGGAGCCCCAGCTCTTGACATAGAACCAGGCAGCTGGTAGGCACCCTTTCAATGTTTGATAAACAAATGAATTGATGGTCAGTCTGTACTCACGTCCTAGAAGATTTGTGAAAGTGTTTCTTTTCACGCTCCTTCAGAACAGTTGAAATTAGTCTCCTATGCTGCTGTCCAACTCTTGGTATCTTGGTGGACCTATTCACCAAGGGCCAAATGTCCCTAAGCACAGGTGAGAAGAGCTGAGGAAGGTTTTTGTATCCTACTCTGAGAGCAGTTGGAGACTTTGTTCCTTGGCTTAGAAGTCAAGATTGGATGCACAACTAGGCAAGTTGATTTCTGAGCAAAGAGAGTGCTGGCCCACCCCACCTCCTCCCCTGGCTGCTGGCCCGCTGCAAGCCTTGGCACACAAGAGAAAGAGGCAGAAGCGCATTTGCTCATTTATTCATTCACCCACAAACATGCCTCAAGCAATTGAGCACCTACTGAGGCCAGAGTAGTTTTGGGCTCTGCAGAGAACATACATATAAATAAGAAACCATCCTTGACCTTGAGGAATTTATGAGCTAGGAGGAAAAATAACAGGTACATTAACTCAGGTGTCAGCTGTCTCTGGCTTCTCCAGTGCCTAGGCCCATGTATAGAGCCTCTTGTTTTGCCCTGAATAACTTGTATCCTGAAGGTTACACTTTTTTCAGCTTCTCCCTCTTGTCCCTTATCCCACCCCATCACCACCTCACCCCATTGCTCCAGATACAAGCAAAAAGGAACAACACTGACTGTTGAAGATTTCACAGGTAAGGCAGAAAAGGAATTTAAATCACACATCTCATGGCAAATGGCTCCAACAGATTTTGAGTTTGCCTTAGTTCCTTCCAGGACAAAGCACAACCAAGGATTTCCTTCCCTGACCTTTCCCCACAGAGTTCCTTGAGGTAGAAAGGTGGCTCCAAGGAGCCCAAGTCCTTCACTTGCCCTCCAAAAGCCTCACCTTTTCACTAGAGCAGTCTTCACCCTCTGTAGACATCATTAAGGATATTCACAAATATTCCTATTGCTTCCTCTTTCTGGGCAATCATAGGATTGCACTTTCTAGTCTCCTGAAGTTAAGTGTGGCTGAGTGCTGAGTGGTTTGCTCTAGCCAATGTAACGTGAGCCACATGATGTGTGACACTTCTGGATGGAAGCTCTTAGCCAGAGCTGTTCACCACTGCCTCCTACCGGGATGGTGCTGGAAGCAAACACCAAGAGGAAGTTTCTATCAGTCTGGTCTGCTGAGTGACTCTGATGAAGAGCCTCCACCCTCCTACTGGCCCCCTACCTTCATGACTGATATATACTCTATTGAGCAAAAAATAAACCTTTCTTGTTTTATGCCACTGTGGGGGTTGTCTGTTACTGCAGCAGAGCATGGCCTCACTTGACAGATATTGCCCTCTTCGATGCAGAACAATTCTGCTCTGCTCTGACCTACAGTCAGACTTTCACACTAAACCAAGGTGGGCATTCACCAAACAAAAGAGTCTCTAGGTAACACAATCTACACTCTGTGAATGGAAAGTTATGGCATCTTTTGATGGTGGAGCATTTTCCTTGAGGTCTTACCCCTTATGCCATGACACTCATCAACATACTTTTTCTAAACAAAATGGTGGAGACCTCAAGAAGAATTCTGGGGAAAGAGTGTCTGGCACAAAAGAAATATGCTCTGGGAAGTGCATGAAAAATGTAAGTGTCAAAACAGTGGGGACACAGGAAACAGTAGGATTAATTTGGACATAAGATGCCTTCAAGAAGAAAGTGAAATCCCCTAAACTTTCATGCAGGTTTCTCTACAAGGAAAGACAGGGCTACTCCCCTAAGAACCTGATTGGAATGTGGCTCTGAGTGCCAAAGCTGAGGCTGAGACCCCAGGCACACTCGAAGAAGGAAGAGGGAGCTTCTGTGGCTCTCAGTGCTCTGCTTCTCTGGGTCAAACCCTTCTTGCCATACAGTAGTGGGAGCCTGAGCAGGCCAGCCCACTCCTGCCCTCCTTTCAGCCCACTCCCTGGGCCAGGATGCACACAGGTATGTGTTCCCCTGCCTCACTTCTTCCTTCTTACCTGCCAGCACCACCACACTTGAGAACAGCAGACACATTGAACTAAATATGATATGATGTAACTCTAGCCTAGGAGTTACAGAAAAAAAAAACCCAAGCACATTTCTAAAACATTCAAGAATCCTATGTTGAATGTGAAATAAACCAGCCACAAAGAATCTTTATAACACACCAAGGCAGGCACTCATGGCCTGTCCTGAACAAATCCAAATCTTTTATCCCTGGAACCCACGTCATTGTCCGCCTCCAGGAATCTGTGCTGTTGAGCTGACAGTTCCTCCACTACAATGTTCTGCTCGTGCAAGACTCTGTCCTCAGTGGTTCATCTCCCTCATTCACGTCCCCCATCAAAATGTGTCTGACTTGTGTCCTATTCTTTCAGGGCCTTTCTAAGAAAATTCCAAATGCATGTCTCTAACAGCTTAATATTTTGCCTTCCATAGGCAAGATGTTTATATTTAATCTAACAACTTCTGAGAATGATATATGTTTAGTATAAAGATATGCATTACTCAGAGTGGAAATTTTCAGTATGCAATAGATCATAATGGACAGAAGGCTCTTTGTGGAATCCCTGGCTTCACCCTACATGCCATTCTATAATATATACCATATGTGCCAAATAAATCTCCTAAACACAGCTCCAAAAATAACGCATCAGTATCCATTCTCAAGTAAGTGACTTCTGTCATACCCAGAGGAGAAAGCATCAGATTAGATAACTCTGCTTAGTGGTAACATTCTCTAAAGAGGAAAGCACTTTTCCCACTGACAGAAGCATGGCTCCAAGAAGCCCAAGTCCTGAGGATATTGTCAGTAAAACCACACATACAGGTCACAGCTTGTTATTAATCAATTAATTCTCAGCTCGCTTTGTCCCAAGTCATCCAGCAGACAGAATAAGAAGAGATTTACAAGCTGTGTGCATTTAAATTAATATTTTTAAATGGCATGAATGTGCAATTAATACTTTCGAAGAACATGTCCACACCAGATCAGGCAGTGTTGTTGGTTTTCTTTCCCCTGTCCATATGAGTCTATTTTTAATTCCTTTCTTAGGGGAATACAACAGTCCTAAATTTGTTTTGTTTTGTGTTTTTCTTCTGATACTCAAAATAACCATGTTCTTTCTGCTTCAGTAAATCATTACTGTAACTTGAAAGGGTTCCTAGAAAGTTCTAGTTCCATTCAGTTTTTAGCAGGAAAAGCAACCTAAACATGCCAAGAACTAGAAGCTTCATCCACAAGGGAGTATGTTTCAGGATGATACCAACTGCATTAGTCAGGATAGATAAGGTTATGCTGCAGTAACAACTAAAACCTAAAATTTCAAAGTCATAACACTTAAATACTTCTCACTCAGGAAAAGTCACTTTGGGTCTGGTGACTCTCCAACACAGCTTCTTTTAAAGAGATGACTCAGGGATTCAAGCTGATTGTATCTTGTGGTCTGCGATCTCAATGCATGGCCTCTGCAATCACCATGAAAGGCCAAAGGAGAGCATGGAGAAGCAGGCAGAAGTATTTTACTAACTTGGACTAGGAGAGACACATATTATTTCTGTGCACAGTCCACTCAACAACAAGGGGCCTTGGAAGCATGGGAGAGTCCACAAGTATCTGACGGTTATTAAATATCTCTTTACACTAGTTACCACATAGTGATTTTAAGAGACTTCATGATGTCGTTACTCCATTTAGAAACTCTTGGATTCCAGCCCTTGAAGACCATGCTCCAACTTCATCATCAAATCACCCGAAGAGACAAGAGGATACAGAACACTGAGCAGCTCACAAGGTGTGTGCTACAGATGTGTTTATCAGAACTCAAAAGTTCCCTCTCTTTTCTCTGTCCTATGACTATTCCAGGAGTGCCAGGCAGAACTACTTCTTATGCTCTGCGAAGGAAAGAGTGGACCAGAGGTGGGTCACTTTGACCTTTTGGTAAGAGCCCTTCTCCTTAGGAACAGAATGAAAATTGTCAATGAGGGGAAAGGAGTGAGGACTGGCCAAGAGTAGCCATGCTGGGAAGATTTCATGGCAAATTTTCCTCTACCTGTGAGCTGGCAGATAAACCAGGTCATTGTTCCCAATCACTGGAAGGAGGACCGACTGTTTTAAAAAAAATATCCATGCTAGAGCCTAAATACTCTATGCTAGAGCCTGGGCATTGACATATTAGCAAGCATCCCCGGGCAATCCGATGCACAGTCATACTTTGCAGTCATTGCCCTAGAGGAATATCCAAGGTCCCCACCAACACTAGGATTTCACAATTTATGAACATTTTGAAAGAATTTACCCCTGAAGATTGACTTATTCAGCATTTAAATGAGAACTGAGACCATGTAATTGATTGGGACCAAACCAAGATCAGAATTCATAACCTCACAGCTGTTCTTCATGTCGACTATTTCTATTTTAATACACTGCATCCTCTCTCTAAAAAAGGGGATGTGGCCTTGACATTCCCATAGATTGCTGGATGCATACTTCCTCATCACCTCCCAGTAGGGACATAGGCATTCTATTAGCTTAGCAGAATACAGGGCTCGCATCCACATCTGATGGTAGGCAAAGGAGCTGAAACTGGTCTCCATGTTGAGGACAGACTGGTACATTAAAGAAGCAATAGGTCCCCTCATTTGGGCACCAAGACTCTTAGGAGTTGAATCTTTCCTTTAGTGACAAGTAGAACTCCATGGAAGAATATTTATAGGCATAGAAAAGTGAGTTTGAGGTGGGGGACAAATTCTAAAGAGCAAAGCCTTTGCCAGTTGTAAGCTGTGCCCCTTCTATCCACGCCAGCTTGGGAACCCAGTTGAGAGTCTAGAGGAGCAGGACTTAGCTTTGGATCTGTGAGATTTCCTCTGTCCCCATCCCAGCTGTGCTCAGGTCCACCACTTTACAGGAGTATAATTTTATGGCAAGAGGTTCACCACATACCTATTGAGCTGCAAGAGGAGTGATATCAATGTGCATATAGGTAGGGAGAGCAAGGAGTGCTAATTTAGTAACTGAAGATAAGTTACACTGTATATGAGATGTATTTATATGTGTTTTCTACTTCTCTCTCCTGCCTCCTGTATCACTATAAACCTTAGCAGTCAAGTTCCATGTCAGGCTTGTTGGATCTTTCTCCTGCCATAGAGGGAGGGACCTGGGAGATGGGGAGGGGTTCAGGGATAGGAGTGTTCCAGAGTTTGAACTGGGTGTAAATATATAGAGCCATCCACTGGCCAAGACTGTCATAGGTAAATCCTGCCTAGAGGCAATTTCTAGAGAGAACATTCTGTGAGCTTCTAAATGATCCTGAGGTCGGTATTCAGATGTTGATCTACCAGATCCAATTTGGGAAAAAGAAGAGGGTAAGAAGTAATACCTTCTGTGGGGATTCTGGTGGTAGGGATGGGCACAGAAGCAAAAGAGTGTTTCCTTCTTCTCCAGAACATCTTGCTTCATCACAAGCCACTGCAGGCTACTGGAGTAGAGGGAGAGCAGAGAGCATGGCACCAACTGGACACTGTGCCCACTCTCCAGACCTGTCCATGCCACCCACAGTAGTGGAGTGGCCACTCCAGGGTCAGGTAGATATGGCTTCCTTCCCAGCTCTGCCAATTCCCAGCTGAAAACATTCTTAAACTTTTCCAGTGTCCTGTAAAATGGAAAAACCAGACCTGTTCCGTTGTATCCTAGTGAGTATTACATGATATCATGCCATTAAAGTACCCAGTACCAAGCCTGGCACATCATAAACATCCAAGAGCCTAGGTCTTAGCTTTTTCTCCTAGCATGACACCTCTCCCACCAGCTCACTATACCACTGTGAGATGATAAAAGCGCACAAGCCCTGCCAATGCTAAAATACTTATGAAACTATCTAGATTTTTTAAATTTTCATCCTGAATGTCTACTTTTTGTTTCTTTTGTATAGAAACAGGGTCTCACTATGCTGCCCAGACTGGACTCAAACTCCCGTGATCCTCCTACCTTAGCCTCCAGAGTAGCTTGGTGCTACTATGACCAGCTTGGGTAAGAGTTTTTTTGTCACATTCTCAGCATTCCTAGATGTATGCATCAGGAGTTCAATTCATGCTTCTTCCTGCCTACAAGTGGGTTTTTTTGGTAGTTGGAAAGCCAGGCTATGGTGGAGGCAACAGAAGGAATACAGGAGGCCCCATTCCAGACCTCCAAGTTATCTGGGTTGTGATACTACAATTTTAAGAGTATCAAGGAAGGAGCTGGAGAGAGGAACTTCTGAACACTCAGTATAGCTCTAGAGACTGTGTGTGTGTGTATGTGTGTGTGTATGTGTGTGCATGCGCGCGCGTGCGTGTGCGTGTGTGTGTGTGTGTGTCAGAGAGAGAGAGAGAGAGAGAGAGAGATTGATTTTTTATTTCGAACTGACTAGGTGCCACCCTTTCATTACCATGCTGATTTAAACTGTCAAGACTGCAGCCTGGCCTGACCACTGAGGAGCAAAGACAATAGGAAAACAGAAGGTGTCTCAGGATGCAAATGCCTCATTGTTACATCACAATAAACGGATTCACCCTTTTGCTAAATGTCAAGTTAATATTCTCTTGGCACTAGCTGTGCCTCTCCCCTCCTTCCCTGCTACAGTGAGTTCAGGCTCCCGGAAGTCTGCCCTTCACCAGCTACCCAGGCTCAGCACTGGGAGTTGAGGAGAGCAGGTGTGACTGGCAGAGTAAATGCAAACACAACCAGTCCAACCACAGAGGGGAATCAGCCTTTGCATGTAGTGATATCCCGGGACAGCCTCAAGCTCTGACTTTGGGGGAGCTCTGGGCTTTGGGCTACAGCTTGGGCAGCTGATTAAGCCAGGGGATGGCACTAACAGATGTTCTCCGTGTACTTACTCACAAGCCAAGAACAGGTAGGCAAAGAGGGAGGACGACCTTCAAGGCCAGTTACCAACAGAACACGCTCCAAATGCATTTCCCATGGATGCCCACTGGCCCATCCCCACTCCTTCCACCACCAAGTCCCTATCCATATTAACTTCTCATGATCGCTCCTTTCTGCCTTATCTCTGCATTGTCACTGATGGTGTTGTTGCTGGGGGGCTTTGCTGTGCTTGCCTCTGTTGCCCCAACAGGTCTCCTTGTCTCCACACCATTCTCCATAGTATCTGCAGAGTCTCCCCAGTTAGATGATCTAGCCAGGTCACTCCTTAACTTAGAATCCTTCTGTAGCTCCCTCTGGCTTTTAATGTAAAGCCAAACCCTTAGCAAGCCACCGAGGAATGAGTTTGACCCCATTCCTCTGAACTCACATGGTCCTTTGAGTTTACCCTTTGCCCAACCCTTATTATCCAGGATGGGGGTTGACTGCTTTGGTGTCTTCTTGCCCATTCCTAAGAACAGGAACTATGCCTCTTACCTCTGCACGCCCAGTGCCTTACATGGAGTCTGGAACAGGAAATGTGCTCAGTAGTGATTGGAAGCCATTCATTCCTTACTCAGACCTCTCTACAAATTGTCCTTGAGTCTAACCCACAACCTCCCTCACTGCAAAAATCCTTCAGTTTGCTCCTGACAGGACTGTCTTCCTCATCTCATCTGTTTTCTCTGTCCTAATCACTCTTTGGAGCTTAGCTCAGGTTCCCCGACAAGTCTCACCACCATGAAGCCTCTACACTGTTCTGTCTTCTCTAACTGCATCCCCCATGTGGAAATTCATAACGGAAGGCTTTGTAATAGTTATACCTCTGGACCTCATCTGCAAGGATGGTTCATAACAGATTTGTCATAAATTTTAAAATATGATGCAATATAAATAAAGCTCATAACACAGAGCCTCGCACACAGTAGGTGCTGAAAATAGATTTGTCTGATGATGAGGACAAGGGTGGTGGTAGTGGTGGTGACAGTGATGATGATGGTGATATCTCTCTGTTTTATATTGCAAGACCCAGAATGTCAATTCCCTCTTTGAGGAAAAGGGCCACTGCTTATAGTGGTCTTGACAAACTTTAAAACGTATGGCCCAATGCTGTACTTCTGGTGGAAGCTTTACTGATCATATTAATGCTATTGATAATATTTTCATGTTATTGGTATTAATCATGTTACCAGGGAAAGAGCATTGGATTCAAAGTCAAATGTGGACTTTCATTCCTGTTTTTCCAGTCTGGGCCTCAGTTTCCTTAGCTATAAATAAGTGAGTTTTCCAGAATGATCTGTAGTCCTTTCTAGCAATGACAATTGTGTGGTTATCAGTGAGACTAGTCCACACCAAAGTGAGCCTACACTCCATCCATATGGGTCATCCCTTCCCAGCATACCTGGGTCCCAAAATGCAAGCACACCAATGGGGAAATGGCAGAAATTGGGACTTATGTCATCCAAACAACAGAATGCCAGTCCTCACTTCAACACATAAATGTTTTGTTTTAAAGTCTACTCCAGCAGCACTACAATTGGCATTCCCTCTCCCAGCAGTGGGTTAGCAGCAGATGTTGCAGCAAAATGATCCAGACTGGAGGTGCTTATTAACCCTTCCGCATGGCGTACCCATTTTTGCTTCTGGGCCCACACTTTCACACATAAGACAAGTTCACCTGCCATCCCTGTCATCGAGAGCATCACCACCTTCTTGTCTAGACAAGCTTGAATCCCAAGCAGAAGAAGAGACTGAGCATCATATCTTTGTTGTTGTTGTTGTTGTTTGAGATGGAGTCTTGCTCTGTCACATCCAGGCTGGAATGCTGTGGTGCGATGTTAGCTCACTGCAACCTCTGCCTCCTAGGTTCAAGCAATTCTCCTACCTCAGCCTCCTGCATAGCTGGGATTACAGGTGCCCACCATCATGTCCTGCTAATGTTTTATATTTTTAGTAGAGACGGGGTTTCACCATATTAGCCAGGCTGGTCTTGAACTCCAGACCTCAGGTGATCTGCCCGCCTCAGCCTCCCAAAGTGCTAGGATTACAGGCGTGAGCCACTGTGCCTGGCCAGCATCAAATCTTGTCAAGTATCCACCACATCCTTCTATAAGGTGAGAAACCAGACCCCACTGTAAGGTAGGACTGTCCACAATGGTGTAAAGAGCCATCTGGGAAATAAATAATAAATAGCCCACTGCAAAAAAAGAAAAAATTTCAAGACAGACAAACCTGGCTTCTCTATATATAGTGTGTGCCATCTTAGGTAAGCCACTTAAATGCTCTCTCAGTTTCTTCTACTATAAAGTGGGGATTCTCGTCTCAACACAACCCCAGGAAATAGGCATTGAGTATATTGACATTCATGAAGCACACAAATAGGCACTCTGAAGAGGTCAGCCCCTCCCTTTCTAGCCTGAGGACCTTGTGGGAGTGCACATAGCATGACCTCAAGGTAAAGTGGGACTCTGCTCCACTGTTTATGACATAACTGGGTTTTCTTGCACATTTTTAAATATCTCTCTGTGTCTCATTTTCTTCATCTAAAACTATTCATATCCCCAAGGATTGTTGTGAGAATTAAACAAAACAGTACATGCAAAACAGTACTTGGCACACAGTAAGCACTCAGTAGATATGTAACTGTCATCACCCATGTTATCATCATCATTTAATGATGCTGAAGAACAAGTAAGTGCTTATCACTTCCTTTAAATCTTGGCACCAACCACACTAAAATCTCAGGCAGTCAGGTCATACTGCAAGGCAGAGGGCCAGTACTGTTAAGTCCCAACAAGGCCACAGGACCAGTTATCCATTCGTAGATCATCCTTGGAAAATATTTGAAACGTCATCCACTCTGATGTCAGCAGGTGTATGCTCAGGCAGTGCTAGTGTGACATCCTATAAAAGTCAGAAAAAAAATGCCTCAAAGAAGATAAACTGAGCCAAGAACACAGGTGTAGCTTAACTAAAATGTTTGTCTACTCAGACACCGTAGCCCCTGTCCATGGTCCTGAAAGAGACAAGTGGACATAGACTGACGGTGGCCATGACTTTTCTTTTTCCCTTTTGCAAATAGTTGAAGACCTTTTCTGATGCAAATGGTATCAACAAAAGATAACAGAAGAAAACACATATGGGAGGTCATGACTTCTGAGACATTTCCAAGGAGAAAACAGAAAGACTCTTTGGCATCAAGTTCAAATAAACAAAATTATTGAGAATAAATATATATCCATATTTTTTGTTTTTGTTTTTGATTTTTAAGATGGAGTCTTGCACCATCGCCCAGGCTGGAGTGCAGTAGCAGGATCTTGGCTCATCGCAAGCTCCACCTCCCACGTTCATGCCATTCTCCTGCCTCAGCCTCCAGAGTAGCTGGGACTACAGGCGCCCATCACCACGCCTGGCTAATTTTTTATATTTTTAGTTGAGACGGGGTTTCACCATGTTATCCAGAATGGTCTCAATCTCTAGACCTCGTGATCCCCCCACCTCGGCCTCCCAAAGTGCTGGGATTACAGGCGTGAGCCACCGCGCCCGGCCAATATATATCTATATTTTTAGTAATTGGGCTTCCCCACCTCTTATGCCCCTGACTCTAAAATCATCAAAAAACCCTTCATGATGCATACCAGAAATAACACAAATCACTTGTGTGATCTTTGGCTACTGCTATGGTCTGGATGTTTTGTCCCCTCAAAATTCCTATGTTGAAATCCTGTCATCCAATGTGATATTAGGAGGCAAACCCTTTGGAAGGTAACTAGGTCATGAGAAGGATCTCTCATGAATGAGACTAGTGTCTTTAAAAAAGAGACTTCAGAGGGCCCTCTTGTTTCTTCTGCCATGTGAGGACACAGCCAGAGGACTGCCATCTATGAACCAGAAAGTAGGCCATCACCAGGCATGGCATCAGTTAGCACCTTGATCTTGGACTGCCCAGTTTTCAGAACTGTAAAAAATGTTTTTGCTTCAACCACACAGTCTAGGTATTTTCGTTATAGCAGCTCAAATGAACTAAAATACCTCCCCTCTGTCGGTTTGGATAATAAGAAATTGAACATGAGTCTCCTATCCTGAAATGAATTTAATTCTTCTATTCTCTCATTTATTGCGAAGATTTGGCAGAAAATATTTAGTAGGAGCAAGGCTCTGAGATTTCAATCCTAACCTCTGATTCCAATCCTAAATCCGTCACTAATCAGGATAAGACCTTGGGCAAATTGCTTCACCTCTTTGTCCCTCAGTTTATTCATCTATAAAAATGATAATAAAAATAATACTTAGTTCATAAAGTTATTATAAAAATTAAATAGGATAATGCACCTGAATAGCTTAGAAAGTGCTTGCCACATTGTACAACCCCAGTAAGGATAAATGTTATTATTAATATTATGATTAGTTTTGTTATTATTATTGTTGTTCTGAATTAGACGTAACCACATATTGGTTTGCACAGGTGCCCTTTCTTTGTACTGTTTCTAATATCTAACCCCTTCTGTCCCCTGCCTGAGAAAACTGGACATATCACGTAAGAGCTGAGGAAAGTTTGTTCACTCACCCACCCACCCACTGAGTTTACCACAAAAAGAATTCAGAAATTTC
Organism: Macaca fascicularis; assembly: GCF_037993035.2. Taxonomy (NCBI): domain Eukaryota; kingdom Metazoa; phylum Chordata; class Mammalia; order Primates; family Cercopithecidae; genus Macaca; species Macaca fascicularis. Next base: position 69,128,936 of record NC_088383.1, on the reverse strand, counting down.
TTAAAATGGGAGACAGTAAAAACATAATGGCCACAATTCCCACAAAAGCTTCAGAGAGCTTACATACCCCCAGTCCACATCACAACAGAGCCACTCTCCACTCCCTTACCCAGCCATGCTTGGGGCCAGCCCTACTCACTTCCTCATCATTCTGTCAGCTTTTAGAGGAGCCCACGGGGCTCACACAAGCTGTGCAGATCACCAAGGTCACTATCTCCATTGCCTTGCTCCTTGAAAGAATGTTCAATATTAGCTCAGTGTTCCCAGCCCACAGCCTAAAGCCTCCAGGAGTCAGGATGAAATACAAACAATGGCAATGACCCCTCCTTATCTGGAACTCACAATAGTTTCATAAATACTGCTATGCACCTTGGTTCCTTCAATCCTCTTAACATCCCTCCAAAGCAGGCAGTTAGTGACCTCCCCATTATACAGAAAGGTAGCTGAGGCCCAGAGAGTGACATGACTTGCTAAAAGTCACACAGCTATCAGTGAATGGCAAAATCAGAACAGCCCAGGTTGGCTCTCCAGGCAGCAAGCTTTAGTGGGAAAAGCAGCCAGGGAGAACTCTACTTGAATCTTACCACTTACTACCTATATGACCTCAGTAAAGTCACTTAACCTATGAGGACTCAGTTTCCTCACATGTAAAATGAAAATACTATTTTCCATTCAGGATGCTGGAGCGTGCGATAATGTGAGAGAGCACTGAACCAAGTGTTTGGCACAGAGATGGGATTAAATAGGAGGGTGCTATTGTTATTATTACTATTGTTAGGGGAGCCCCATTCCCTCTCCAATGTACAGAGCCACATGGAATCTAAACTAGGGAGGCTGTAAAACACATGGAGTTTGGCTCCAACCAAACTCCAGTGCCTTTCTCCCCACCCCCCATTTACCTGCCAATCACATGCCTGAACAGCAGAGAGCTCAATCATCACATGTGGCTTATCTAGAGAACTTTTAAATCCCACACTGGCCTGGCTCACCCCAGCTGGCATACTCTCAGGCCTCTGACATTGGCAGCAGGTCTGAGCATGAGGAATACAATATCTAATCTGAGCAATAACTTTCTTATCCTTATATTTAATTTATACAAAAGTGCTTTATGATATATGGCATCATGGCAACAATGGGTCAGTGAAACATACAAATTTCCATTAAACATAGCCATTTCCATAAAGAACCATTCCTGTCTTGACTAGGTAGAGCCAGTATGGATGAAATGATGCTGAAGAGGAAGGCAGTGAAGGGTATTTTATAAATATCAATATTCAAATACCACTTAAGTCCTCATATTTACTTAATAAATATGACAATGGGCCAGGCACAGTGGCTCACACCTGTAATCCCAGAACTTTGGAAGGCCAAGGCAGGAAGATCACTTGAGCCCAGGAGTTCAAGACAAGCATGGGCCTATCTCTATAAAATCTTTTAAAAAAAAAAAAATCAGCTGGGTGTGGTGGCGCATGCTTGTGGTCCCAGCTACTTGGGAGGCTGAGATGCGAAGATCCCTTGAGTCCAGGAGGTTGAGGCTGCAGGGAGCTATGATTGCACCTCTATACTCCAGCCTGGGCAACACAGCCAGAATTCGTCTCTAATATATGTATATATACAAAATAGGTAACCTGTCCCGTGTCCCAAATTGCCCTGGGGAGCACTACAAAGCCTTAAAGAAATAAATTGGGGATTATCTGCTTGTTTGATTACCCAAGCTGCTACTTCCTTTTTGTCTATAATTAAGACCATGCACATAGATGGGATCCACTCAAGTCTACAAATATTGACAGCACTAGATACACATTTTGAGGTCCTGAAAATGCAATGAGGAACAAGTTACAGTCCCTGTTGTTAGGAGGGCACAGCCCATTGTGAGAGACAGATTACAGAGCATTTACAGTACGACGGGCTGAGTACTCAGGGGTAAGGAAACATAGAGGAGGAACACGTTTCCTGACTTTGGGGCCCAAAGCTGAGACCTAAACGGTGCACAGGAGTTGGCTGGGGGATAAGAGGGAAAAAAAGAAGAGAGATTTGCTCTGAGTTAAGGAAACACTTGAGCAAAAACCCATTTGTAAACAGAGCTTGGGGACCTCAGTGCTGCCACTGAGTGACAATTCATAAATGCAGCAACTCTCAGCCACCCACCCAACATTATTCTGTGCTTGATCAAGAGCTGAAGCAGCCTCCAGCTGCTGCCACCTTCTGCCAGCAGTGTTAGTTCCAGGAGGGCTGTTCTGCCCAGGGATCATTGATGATCCATTGTCCCCTGCACGCACAGCCCGGAAACCCCACCTCCCCACCTGCTGCTGTTACCCTAGTTGACCTCCTGCCTCCCTGGGTGGCAGAATGGACAGCCCTGCCATCTGCTTCCCTCCCCAGAGCACCAGGCATGGAACACTGGGGATTTGTGGGGTCACCAGGCAGAGCTAGGAGAGTTTTGCAGTGGCGGGAACTAGCAGTACACTTGAACACATCCATGGGATCACAGCAAGGAGGCCAGAGGAGATAGGATAGGGATTCAAAGGAGAAAAACAAAACCACGGAAGTACACAGGTCTCAGATGAAAGCCACTTAATCAGCCTCATCCCATTTTCCAAAATTCAGACTAATACAGAGAAATACTGGACTTCTTTAGCAGTATCTATACTATAACACACATACTCACGCACCTGTGTGTTAATCTACTTAGACAACTTTTCGTGTTCTAAAGGTGAAATGCATGAAGAGCAAGTTCTTAGGTTCTTTTCTCTTTAAGAAAGGGGACCCTTACATCCAACACATGCAACAGCTACTTAGTAAAATAAACACATGTTTTCATTCTGCTTCCCGCCTGGAGCTCCAGAATGGCCTCATCTGGTCAGGGAAGGTCTGGTTCTGCCAGCCCATTCCAGAAGGCAAATAGCAATGGTATAGATGGCACAGAGTAGGATGTGAGTCCTATACCTTGGATTGCCCTGGACAGAGGGCCTGTCGTCATCTCTCTTTATGGACCAAATGCGTGAGAAACAGCTTGTATCAAGAATGGTCTTGCACATGCCTGTAAGTCCAGCACTTTGGGAGGCTTGAACCCAGGAGTTTGAGATCAGCCTGCGCAACATAGAGAGACCCATGTTTACCAAAAAAAAAAAAAAAAGAAAAGAAAGAAAGAAAGAAAAGAAAAAGAATGGCCTGGCAAATAACCCACAGTCCTGTCAAAGCTACATCACTATAAACGAGTCACACACTTATAAATCAAAAATAACTTTGGTGCCTAAATTCAAACTAACACATTTTAATGGAATGGCAACATTTTTAGGCCTCAACTCATTCTGGGCTCAAAATAATAACTAGAACTTCATAGCATTTGCTCGTGGAACCCATATTCCTTGAGTGGTATCTCCCTAGGCAACAGCTCCAGTATATCCTGCATTAGAGGCTATTTCAGATGAGATGCACTTGTGTTGCCTCAGACTACTACGGAGAGACTCCGCAGCTACTGAAGTGTTGCCTAATTGAGGATCTACTTTAGAGAGGATGTGAGTGTGATGGGTAATTGGCACGTTTTCCTGCTTCTGAGAGTAAGCTGTGCGCTCCTTGGGAGGTGAAACCCACTTCCTTGTCTCACTATGGCTTGAAGCACATAATAGGATTTCAGTAGATGCATTTGTTGAGTGAATAAATGAATAAAGAAACATATGAGGTGAATTACTGAAATAATAAGATCAAGCAAGCCCACATAGATTTGTTCACCTTCTTCACATGCCCCCTGCCTGCCCCAACCACACCTCCTCTCCTTTGCCTTGTTTGATTTTCCACCAGGCTGCTTATTATACTATCAGACATATAAGCACTTTACTTGGAAATGTGTTTATTTTCACAGGCTGTGTAAGGTCCAAAGGGCATGGATTTTTATCTCATTTGCTTACCACTCTACTCCCACCACCTAGAACTGGTCCCTAGCAGGAGTTCACTGAGCATTTTGTGGGGGAGTTCACTGTAAGACTCTTTAAGAATCACCCTGTCTCTAAATATAAATGATGGAAGATGGTTTTGATCTGTGTATCAAGGGTCTTTTTTTTTTTTTTTTTTTTTTTTTTTGTTGAGACAGAGTCTCGCTTTGTCGCCCAGACTGGAGGGCAGTGGCCGGATCTCAGCTCACTGCAAGCTCCGCCTCCCGGGTTCACGCCATTCTCCTGCCTCAGCCTCCCGAGTAGCTGGGACTACAGGTGCCCGCCACCTCGCCCGGCTAGGTTTTTGTATTTTTTAGTAGAGACGGGGTTTCACCGTGTTAGCCAGGATGGTCTCGATCTCCTGACCTTGTGATCCGCCCGTCTCGGCCTCCCAAAGTGCTGGGATTACAGGCTTGAGCCACCGTGCCTGGCCTATCAAGGGTCTTTATATATGTAAATTAATCAAAAATTAAGGTGTATTTGAAGACATTTTTTCTTAAAAAATGTAACCATTCCACCTTGCATTGTTTTCTTACAAAAATCTTTGTAATTTGGCCCCAATATACCATTTGAGCTTTATTACATCATCATCTTCTTCATTACCACAATCATCACTACCATCACCGTTATCATCCACAATTACAGAAAACATTTACCAACTGCCTGCTAAGTACAAGGCATTTGAAAATAGGTGTTTGGGGGACAGAAAATGAATGGGATGCTGAGGTCTCTGTTCTCAAACTGCCCATCTAATACAAGCATTGAGACATTTACACATGAAACATACACTCAGTGTCAAACAACAGGTTGAACCAGTGCTGTCTGACAGAAATACAATAATGAGAGCTATATAGCTAATTTAAATTTGTCTATTACTCATATTAAGAAATGAAAAATAAACAAGTAAAGGTAATTTTGATACTATTTTGTATAACCCAATATATCTAATATAATTTCAACATGTATCCAATATTTTAAAAGTTTCGTTAATGAGATATTATTTTTCTTAGTTTTGGAATGTGTGTGACACGGCACATCTCAATTCAGGCTAGCCATATTCAAGTGTCTAACAGCTATATGTGGCTACTGGTCACACATTGGACCCTCAGGGTTAGACTAAAGGATTTTCAGAGTACTGGGGAGGGGAATATCTCAGTGGTCAGAGGAACGTGGAGAAGGTCCCATGAGAGAAGCCTCTCCCCTTCCCTCCTTTTCCTCCTCTTTCCTTCCCCATCTTCCTCCTCCTCCCGTCTTCATCCTTACGGAAGCACAAGTGGTATAGTTGCAGGGATACATAGGTGTCCCAAGAAAACCCTGGGCTTACCCACTGAGAGTCCCTGTTCCCCACAGCCTCTTCTCTTTCTCCTAGGCACAGCCAGGGAAGGTTAAATCCCATTCCATCGCTAATGAGAGATCTGGGTCTTTGCCCACAAGCACTAAAATAAGATTCCTCTGATCTTAAAAGAAAAGTGTATTTGGGCTTCAGGCAACCCTGGGGACTTGAAGTTGTTCTCAACCCTTGCATGCATCAGACTCACCTAGAGAAAATTTAAAAAGTAAAGATGCCACAAGCATACACTCCCAGATTCTGATTTAACTGGTTTAGAGTGAGGCCTAGGGATGTTTGCACCTTTTTAAAACGCTCCTAGGTGATTCTAATGTGTATCCAGGCCTGAGAACTGCTGGGGTGCAGAAATTGCAGGGTGGAGGAGAGGAAAGAGTGGCCAGTTGGCTATGATGCCATTAACCACAGCACTCAGCATCACACTTTATGTACCCTTTCTCATTGGATCCATACAATAACCCTGTGTGACAGGTACCACTAACCTCATTTTACAGGTGAGAAAACCAAGGCTCTAAGAGGTTAAGTAACTTTTCCAGGGTCACACAGTTAGCAATTGGCAAAGCAAGAAATTCAAGCCCGGTCAGGTCTGACTCCAAGACCCATGCTCCTCGCTTCGTATCACACCTCGACCCTCCACTTCATCAACTTTGCCCTCCATTTCCACTCCAGCAATCTGGGTTCAAGGTGAGAAACTGGGATGGGAATGAGAGGATGAAGAAAGCTAGGTGAGATGCAGTAATGGATACAGCAGTATGGATACAGCAGATGCAGGGGGAAAACAGTAATGGATACAGCAGATGCAGGGGGAAGTTGGGAAAAAAATAGTAATGGACCCAGCAGCAAGGCAGAAGCATCCTTCAGAGATGGCTAGCATCTTCCAGATATTTTTTTTAAGTACTAGAGAGATTAAGTATTGGAAGGACACATCCAGGGGAGGGTGCTGATATTGACTACGAGACTTGTTTGGCATCATGACAAGGAGGAAGTGATAAGAAAAGTTGTCCCAGAAAATTAACCATTACCTAGCTTCCACAGAGGATCCTGCCCTAACCAACAGATAGGCTAGAAAGAAGGCTACAGAACCGAAGACAAAGAATAAAAGAGCTGTATGCAAAGATATGTTCTTTTCCCCAGGTTTCATACCCTGTGAAATCTCCAAGTAGTGAAAAATTAACTCACTGCTTTAAAGAAAAGAGGAAGATGAATGCAAAGAAAGGAAAAAAAGAATATCTGGCAATGTTGGAAGAGAAATCAGTCTTGCCTGACAGTATTTAAATTGAATGTCTGTGAGCATGGCCCACAATTTTTAGTGAAAGTAGAAGCTATTAACAAGTCGATGCACAAGATTAAAATTTAGAATGCTATTTTAATAATACCAAATTCTACTCAATTTCAAATGGCTGTCATTTTTAAGCTCTGCCAATTTGAGAACACTTGACTGATGGCATTGGGAGCTGAGTGATGGGAAGATTGAATTCGGCAGGTCCAGCTCAGCTGACACAGCCAGAGAGATGAACATTCATCCTCAAAGAACTAAGCAGACCAGGCTGATGGACCTCTTAGAATCTGTCTTCCCATCTGTAAAATGGGACTAACAATATCTGCCCTACTGAAAGGAACAAGTGTGATGAAGATGAATAAACCATTGTCAAAAGCATTGTGAAGGTCAAGAATGCATTGTGCTCCTGCTATGGGTAGAGCCCGTGCTAGGTCACCGGTCATCTCTTTCTGGAAGTTTCCCACACCTGCCAATTCTAGCTTAGAGAATCAACAAGTAGGTGGACTAGTCAGTGCTGGGATGAGAACATACTCAGGATGTTCCAGAACTCGGAGACAAGTCATCTGTCACTTCATTAGACCCACCACCTTGTAGGACTGGGAGTTTGCTCTATATACCTAGCACTGTGCCTGGTATACAGTGAGTGGATCCTCAATAAGCATTTGTGGTTCCCTCATTCAACAGACTCTTGTCCCTAATGTTTTGACTTTAATTGGGATGACAAATATTTAGCATAATATGAGTGACAAGCATAATATGAGTGACGGAGAGATCATCAGAACATTACAGAGAAAGAAGAAACACTAGGCTGGGCATGGTGGCTCATGCCTGTAATCCCAGCACTTTGAGAGGCCCAATGCCAAGGCCGAGGCAGGTGGGTCATTTGAGGTCGAGTTCCAGACCAGCATGGGCAACATGGTGAAACCCATTCTCTACTAAAAAATACAAAAATTAGCTGGGTATGGTGCTGCACACCTGAAATTCCAGCTACTCAGGAGGTTGAGGCAGGAGAATCGTTTGAGCCCGAGAAACAGAGGTTGCAGTGAGCTGAGATCACACCACTGCACTCCAGCCTGGGTGACAGAGTGAGACTCTGTGTCAGAAAAAAAAAAAAGAAAAGAAAAGAAAAAGAAAAAACAAAAAGAAACAGAAAAATCATTTCAACTGGATATTGAAAAATCATTTATTATAATCACTGTGGTCATGTTTTATGCTGTTGACAAATATTTCCTGCTCTTCACATCCTAGGCATGCAGCAGGATTACATTTTCCTGCACCCTCTGAAGTTAGGCTGAGCCATGGGTCCTTACACTGGCCAATGAAACATCAGCAGAAGTGGCATATGTCCCATTTTGGCAGAAACTTTAAGAGTTGTGCACAATTCTCCATGTTTCCTTCCCGCAGTATGGCAAATGGAAGGACATGTTAAAATGAAGAATCTTGGGGGGGAAATGGCTCCAGAAGCAGGGGCTTCAGTACAACCTATACAGAACATAAAGCACGAGCAAGAAATACACCTTTGCTGCAGAATCCGACTGAGATTTGGGGGCCATTTGTTATTGGTGCCTCTCTTTACTAATACAGTCACGTCAGGAGGAGCTCCAGCAAAGTATTTGTAAAGGAAGGGGTGAGTGAGCCTGAAGGCTCTTGAGAGTGAAAAGGAAACAGGACTCGAGCCTCTCTTTGGTCACAGACTCAGCTACCTTCTTTCAGAGATTTCCTCCACAGGGATACGCTGAAAATGCCACTCAGGTTTCAGAAGCCTCTGAGTGAGGAGCCCCAGACTCCTGCCTTTTATATCCCTATCTCCCGCCCTCGTGCCTTCTGGAAATGGTGCTAAGTATAGCTGGGCTGGATCCCTGGCTCAATACTGCATCACAACCAAAGCCTGGGGAATAAACATGCCAGGGTGGGGCCTTTTCTCTTTGCCCAGGAGGGCTCTGTCTCCATCTCTCTCAGCTCTCAGGGAAAATCCTCCCCTGCAGCCAGAGGCCCTTACAGACCCTAAGCCTCTGCTCCTGCTCTTCTCTGGCAGGTGCTGCCTCCCCTTCTCATCTCTGCGTCTGTCTATCCTGCAGAGCTCAGTTCACACCCCATCTCCTCCAGGGAGGACCACTACAGACTCCAGCCTATTCTGCGCTCATCCTGCAAGCTCTGAACCCATCTGACATTCAACCATGCCCTGTCATTAGAATAGTGCTAGCTCATTCATCTGGGCAGGCTGGATCTCTTCAAAGGAGTGGGTAACCCCTAAATCTTGACGATGTCATTTGTGAAATGAGGCCCTTGCTCTGACCACACAGAGCTGCAATTGGGCATCAGGTGAGTTGTCAGACCTAAAGCCCCTATCTTGGTGCTGAGTACATAACAGGTGCTCAAGAAATATGAGACTCTTCTCAATTCCCTTTGTCTACAAGACAGTTTGACAAAGTGGGACCAGCTCTTCTCCTCCCCCAGTAAGCCCAGATGTGTCTCTGGAGATGTGTCTCATGCACGTATTCTCAGTGGGGGCAAAGTCTCCTCCGGGATAGCAGACATTGAAAAGTGGAAAAACCTCTTACTCCCTTTATGTATAAACACAGATACATATACAGTACACACACAGATATACAATGTACCTGTGGTATTAAAATCTCATGGAGAGGGGGTAAGGAAGTGATATTTTTTAATGCTTAGAAAAGCTCCATAGGTGTGCAATAAAGTGGGGGAAAAAGGCAGGTTCTTCCATGCCCATCTCAGCTGAGCCTCTTATCACTTGTCTCTTATATTTCCTCTCTTGTGTCTCTTCCAAATCAATGAAGTGATATTTTAGAAAATTCTGCCAAACCCACATTCCTCCCTCCTCCACCACCTTCCCAGCCTCTCTGCTCCTGTGCTCATCTAATCTGCTGCCTTTCCTGGGATGTGAGCCTTGCAGTCGGCTACAGGGAAAGCAGGCATTGGAGAGCTGAGAGACTCCAGTCTTGGTTTTCCAGACACAACAGACGTGACTGTGTTTATACCTACCCCCAGCAACACCACGGTGAAGCAGAGCTAGGCACTCCTGCCTCACTCTACCTCCCCACCACCCAGCTTGACTCAGAATGGTGCCTCAAGTCGAAGACCTGCCTGCAACTCCCAAGAGAACTAAATGTTTCCCTCCACTAGGGGAGGGTTACTGGTGGGTTTGGGTTTAGGCTGGTTTGTTGGAAGGTGGCAGACACTGCAGTCTGGCTCACTCAAAGTGGAGTCCAACCTTGCCTGTCCTCGAAGACGGAAAGCTGAATAATCACCTTCCAGTCTCCCATGCAGCTATGGGTGTCCGCGCCACATATTCTGCAGGGGAAGATGTCTGATAAAAAGCAGGAGGGAACAGCTTAACCTGATATTGCCCTTCCCCCTTTTCTTTCTACCTTGAAATGGACCCAAAGTCTGAAGCTGCCCATCTGTCTTGCAGCCATGAGTGAAAAGCCAAGGAAATCCTGACATCCTACAGACGCTAACCTTGACATGATGTAGCAGCAGCACTAGTGCCAGAAACCCCTACATCTAGACTTCTAGTTGTGGGAAAAATGCTTTTCTCTCTGTTACATGCAGCCCAAGGAATTCTAACTAACACAGAAGTCAAGAGAGACAGGTATAATCCTTACCCATCTGACTTCCCTGGAGTCTGTTTATAAACACATCTGTACTACAAAACAGAATGACTAGTGCTTCTCAATGTCCAGGGTGCAGGGAGACTCAGAGATGCTCTGCCATGCTTTAGGTCCCAGAGTCATGGCCTCTCTGCAGGAGGTTAAGCACATGGGCTTTGCAGTCAAATTGACCTGGATTCTAGTCCTAACTCCTCCACAAAAGCTATGTGATCTTGGATACTTCACCATTCTGTATGTCTGTTGTTTTCACTGTAAAATGAAGTTGACAACAGCACTTATCTCATAGAATTGTTGCAAAGATTAAATGAGATATGTCACATGTTCATCTCAGTGCCTGGCACATACTACCTTCTCAATATGTGTTAGCTGTCAAGACAATTTTCCACTTTCCCTTTCTGGGTCTAAGTCCTTCTGTGAGCTTGTCTGTCTCATTTCCCAATTATTTCTCAGGGTTTTCTCATTTCCTTGTCTCTCTAGCTCTTTCCTTCTCCTTTCTCTGTTTCTCCATCTCTCTGCATGTGTCTCCATTTTTGTCTGGCTTTTTCTCCCTCCTCCCTCATTCCCATTCATGTTTACGGTGGAGAAACACAGCAATTTCCTAATTTTCCCACGTTTCTGAAGACCACATCTCTGGCAGGCACAGCACCAGGTTCAGCACAGGGCAGGGTCAGGCTCTTTTGGAAACACAGGCTCTTACAGTAGCCACTGGGTTAGGCTGAGGCTGTGGGCTCAGGGGTCCAAGTGGGACCCTTTAATCTTGGTCTTCAAACCTCAACAAGGCTGGAGTGGACTCCTTTGAGGATGGAGGTTCCTAGATGTGTCCCGTGTCCCAGAAGGCCCAGCAAGGGCAGCCAGGAAGGGCGGGAAAGGGTCCAGAGGTTGTGCCCTGCTCAGTCTCTGCGTCTCCTCAGATCAGATCAAAAGACCAGGGCTTTCTGGAACCTCACTACCCCATTGCCCCATCGGTACAGGGGTCTCTCAAGCAAACTGACTTTACCATTGGGAATTAACTGGGGACAAGAAATGTGTCAACTCTAAAAATGAAACAACAAATAACTCCAAGGAAATGGTTAAGGAAAGGTTGGTTGGCTTGTTTTCAGAAAAGGTGCTGATGGAATCCTATCCTCTCCCAGGTCAAGAGAAAGCCCTTCCCAGGCTCTCAGTTACAGTTCCTTGGATGTGAGTCTGCCGGATCCCTTTGTGTTCTGAAATGCCTGTGATGGGAAGGGGAGGGGAGGGTGACATGATCTCCTGCCAGGAAAAGTTGCTGAAGGTTGGGGCTGGTGACGGGGGTAGTGAGAGAGGGAATCATGTCCACTTCATGACTGGCTTTATCAGCTGGGTCTAAAAGCTTTGGAAGGAAATGCTGGGTCCACCACCAGCTCCGTTCCTGCCTCCCTTTCTGGTCTGCCCCAGGATTCCTTGGCAGAACTTGGAATTTGGCATAGCAGGGACAAACTCTTCTCTCAAGATGCTTACTGTCCCAAATGCAGAGCAAGACCTATGTGCATAATCCTAACCCACCATGGACAGACCCCTCTGTCTCCACAGCACCCAACTGACCCCTTTGCTGAGGGAGGCAAGTCACCAACAATAACCCACAACACTTGCCCTGCACTGACGCTGCTTCAGACGACTCTCCTGTGTCAACCCACTGACATCCTTGCAGCTGCACCGAGGGACAGACTCCTCTTTCCCCATTTTACAAATGTCATGGCACATGGGAGTTAAGCGATATGGTCAAGGTCACACAGTTAGAAATGGCAAAGACATGTTCCAATCTAAGCAATAACAACAGCAATAATAACAGCAACAGCAAAATAATATTAAGATATTTTAATGATAAAAACATGATGTATCATTTATTATATGCCAGGCACAGACAACTGCTTTGGATTTATTAGTTCATTAAATCTGACACCTACCCTGTGAGGTAACTACTATCATTCATTGTCCCTATTTTACAGGTAGAAGGGAAGGTCAAGGGAAATTCAGTCATTTGCCCAAGGCCCTGAGACCATAAGGGTGTGGATTCAGGGATGTGCATGCTGCAGTGGCTAAGGTCTGTGACCTTATGGGAGAGCTGACCACCCAACCCCCAGCTAGATTCCTACAAGCCCCAGGAGTAAGAAGCACTCCCATGAAGAATCAGCTCAAGCTCACCTCCAGGCTGAGACAAAGGATCACTAAGGAGTGGCCACCACACGAATGCTTCTTGGTCTTACAAAATATGAAAGGTGCTATTATCAGAAGCCAAGCCTGCTTGCAAACTACAGAGGTGACACGAGGTAAATTCATTTACTTCCTGTCAAGAGAAACTCAACAAGGGTATAATCAGAAGCTAATGTGTGTGCTGTGATTGGGCCCATCATGGGGTGGCACATAATTGAACAAGTTCTCCATGCCTGGAGGAGCAGAGCCGAGCCCCATCACTGCGAAGTGTCACTCATCTGGCCAGCACATATTGGTTTTTAATAACATTATGGAAATAACACTGCAGGGCTGTGGAAAGGACAGAAACTTGAGGGGCAGGGCCTCACCAGGTCTCTGAGAGCTTCGACCTTGAGAAAGAACCTTCGGGCCCCATCCAGAATAGCCACTTTCCTCAGGGATCTCTCCTGTAGGCTTTGTGGATTTATGTCTCCTGGGCTTGAGGAACAGGGCTTGGTGTGGCTTAACCTTCTTGCTGAATGGATCCCAGGGGACCCCAGGTGAGCATCGAAGCCAGGTTCTCAAGAGACTGAAGGGGGTTGGGGCGTTACCAGATAGAGGACAGGTCCTTTGCTTCCCCAGTAACTGCTGACAATGGTAATACCGCCATGGCCCCTACCATGAATCAGATAATTTTCTGAGGACTTTATGTACATTAACTCATTTAATCTGAAAAACAATCCTATGTGATAGGTATTGCCATTGTCCTGATTGTATAGATAAAGAAATTGAGGCACAGAGAGGTGAATTTATCTAAGATCACACAGGTGGGAAGTTGTGTTTGAGCCCAGACAGTCCATCATCCTAACCATACTCCCTACTGCCTCAATGAGCTGACACAGCCCAGCCCTGATAAAGGGGGTGGCAGCGGGGAGGGGGATGAGGTGCCTTCCTGGCTATTGGCATTCATTTCATTCACATTTTTATCAGGCACCTCTTTCTAGCAGATACTGCTGTAGGCACTGAGGATACAGTGGAGTATAAATAGATAAGAGTTATATTCTAGCAAGGAGACACAAATCCCATATAAATGTACAAATAAGACAATTTCAGAGACTGGCAAATACAATCAAGAAAATAAAACCAGGAGGTCATAGTGATCATGGCAGAAAAAGGTAAGGAAGTTATTTTAGAGAGGAGGTAAAGGTAACTTTAAGACCCAGAGACAACTGTTGAGGAGAAGGCCTAGCCAAGACTGAATAATTAATGTGTTATGAGGTTTTCAATCACCTACAAAATACAGGAAGGAACCAGTCATTGAGGCTCTTGAGAAGCCAAGAAGTTAGAGACCTATGAAGACAAAGGCAGCCTGGGCTCTGCTCCACCTGCCCACTCGTGGGCCTAGCCATCAGAAACTCCGCCATCTTGCACTGCAACCCTGGAAGCTACAGTCTCTTCAGTGCCATCAGGAAAGACAGCGACTGCACTGCCACACTTGGGCATCCCCTGCCCCAGTCCAGAAGTGATGTACATCTCTTAGCACCTCATGTCCTGCTAACAGTGGAAGCTGGAAATTTACAGGAGCAATTGGAATATTCGTAAGCCTAACTGCCTCGGCCACCGGCCCACAAGGGACACTAATGGAGACAGCAGAGTTGAGTGAGAGCTCACGAGCTAAGAGGTGGAACCCAGCCAGGCTGAGTAGAAAGTAAGCCGTGGACAAGCAGGAAGTTAATAGGTTTTTCCAAATGAATGGCCCTTAATTTCAATTCATTGAGAGGTGAGGGATCAGGTGAAGGAAGCGAGGTGAAAAGGAGGATTAATCCATCCATCAAAGACCTTGGGTACTGAAAACATGAAAAGATGAATTCATTTGTGAGCCATAATGATTCACTACCATGAGAAATAATTATCTTGAAGCTTATTTGGTCCCAGAATCAATCTTTATTTAACCGTACTTATTTTTGGCGGCTCATCCTGCTTGCCTCTCTTGGAAACTGAAGAAATGCTTTCTCTATTTTTTTTTTTTTGTAAATTCCAAAGACTTGCATATTTCATATTTTTCAACAGAATGATCTTTGTGAAGACTGACTGTCTTCCCTCTTCGCTGGTCCTCTCTATCATTGGACCTCACCCGTAGTAATCACTTACTCCACAATCATCTTCTCTTGTTTCCTGCATAGCACTCATCACTACCTTAAAGTATTATTTATTGATTTATTATTTTTTTATAATCTGACTCTTCCACTGGAATATAAGGTGGGTAAAGACAGGGACCTTGCCTGTCTCCATTGGCCATATCCCCGACACCACACCAATCAAGCAACAGACTAAGGACATAGCTAAATAAATGAACAAAAAGATACTAATAACAATCACATGTTAGTCTTCATAACAATCTCCATTTATTCTTTTTGATTATTGCCATGTTACAAATGAAGAAATGGAGGCAGAGAGAATAATTAAGTAACTTGCTCAAGGTTATACAGATATTGTAAAACAGCCAGGATTTGAACCCAGGGAGTTTGGCTAGAGGTTCCATGTTTTTTTGATATAAATACTTAAGAAACATTTGTTGATTGAATGAACAATAAATAAATGAATGGCCCCCTTGGGTTTCCTGCCTTCTTTCCCAGGGTTATTTTCTTTCAACTTTCACTGGACCCTCTATGTGTCAGACATGGTCTGAAATTCTCTTCACACATTATTCAGTTGAGGGTAGTCCCATCTACCATCTCTCCATGGCATCGGTCCCAAGCCTGGTACTTAGAACTGCCCCACATTTTCAGGCTCCCCTCTTTGCCAGGTGGTGCCTCCCTAATCTGGAATCATGGACTGAGTACCTTCAAAAGAAAAATCAAACCAAAGATCAGGAGGAGATACTTCTTCCTTAGTGGGTCTAGAAGAACCTGGCCTCCCTCGCCCACTCTGCCCAGAAAATGAATCCCAGAGAGGAAGTTACGGGTTTCGTACTTGTGTTCACCCATCAACCCAAGGGACAAATGCCAAAATAGAATGGCAGAGAGGGAAGGAAGGAAGTATTTTTCCTAATTAATTGGCTCTAAAAGTGGAAAAGAACCAAGTTGGGTTATTATAAAAGCATCAACACCCAACACAGGTCTTTGACTGCCATGCAAATACCCCGTACTTTCACCATGCAGTTCCCATGGTTCACTCTGTTGTGATGTGACTGTGCATGTTTCTACTTGAACCCATTGAACACAGCTTTGTGCTTGAACCTTGAACAATGCCTAGAACACAGTTGGTGCTCAATAAATAATGATGGGATAAATGAATGAGGGATCCCCATTCTCCTACCTACCTTGGCCTTGTCTTCATCTCTCACTTTCTCGACTGCCAGGTAACACCTAGCTCTATCCCCTTGAACCATCCAAGTCTCAGACACATTCATGTACTGACTGACCTTGAATACATACTCCCTCCCTGAAAGGGATGCTTCCCGGGACCCTGCATCATGGAAAATAGGAATATCACGGGAAACGTTGCTTTAATTGAACAGTGGAATCTATGCTAGTCTTCATGACGAACCTTGAAACACAAGAGTGCTGCAGTAACCATCCTTCCTGAATTGTGGAACTTCACAGACTCAGGTTAGCCCCAAGTGATGCTCTGCTGAGCAATTTAAAACCCAATCATGCAAAGCCAAGTGCTCTCATGTTTGAGAAACAAAAACGTTTCAACTTCTCAGCACATCCAAATCAGTACTCCCTTAACAACCCAACTTGGTTCTTCCCCTTGATTCTGAAAGCCAATTTAGTAAGAAAAGCACATTAATAATCTTGCCCTCTCACTGGCCTTCCCTCCCTCCCCGCTATTCCAGTATCTTGCAGCTGGTACCTCTGGTCATTTGTTTTGTTTTTGTCCCTTAGGTTGAAGGGCGTGCACAGTTTTGAAACTGCTAACTAGAGTTTATATGGAAAATTCAGATTAGAAACAAATTCAAATGCACTCTCTCATTTTCCTGTAATACACTCGGTTTCTTCCCCCAATCAACTGGAAGACTTGCTGGGTACCTCCTCATTGTGCCCTGTAGGAAAGTGTCTTTCTGGTCACCTTCACTGTTAAATAAATAAACAGACTCATTGGGGTTGCTGTGTCCTGTGTTATTGGCACAGACTCTGACCCCAGCCAAGCATGCACATATCAATGGGCCACCATCTGTGGCAGAATTACTGGACCCAAGACTGAATTTGATGCATCTATCCTCGTGAAATGGCATTATACTTCTGCCATATTCTTCTGGTTCAAGAATATTGTCCTCAAGCCCAAGGTACAGCCCTGTCCAGCATAAATATGATTGAAATGCCCATTGCCTGACTGCCCTGCTGACCAAGAAACATGGCCAAGTACAGAGTCTGCAAGCATCATGCATGTGGGTCTAAAGAAGAGGAAGGGGGAATGTGTTTCCAGAAAGTAAGGTTGCCAAGGTTTGAATCTCAATGTCACAATCCGGCTTTACGATCTTGGGTGAGTCACTTAATCCCACAGAGCCTCAGTTTCCCCATGTGTAAAATGAAGAGTACCAATGTCCTGGTGTGTTGTGAGGATTACATGAGATCATTTGCATAAAACACCCTAGCAGAAAGCCTGATACAGTGTCATTGGGAGCTAAGATTTACCAGCACTCATCATATACCAGGCCTAGTGCATGAACCCCACCTACATTATGTCATTAAGTGTCACTGCATGCATAAGAAATGGGTGTTACCATCCTCATGTTACAACAGAGAAGACTGATGGTTGGAAAAGTTAAGTAATCTGCACAAAGGCAAGGAGTAGAGATGAGTGAAATTAGGATTGGAACTCAGGACTCTCTTAACCACATGAAGAGAATCCAAGTGGAAGGTGCCTCCTACCAATGCTGAGATGAGGTTCGTGTCTGTGGGTCCCTGTCTGGGGCTGGTTGACAAGCAGCTTTAGAGAGATGCTTGGGTTTGGAGCCAGAGGCCAGGGTTTGACTCCCGTATGTGCTGTGTGACCCGGGGCCTCTTTACCGCTCGAGTGTGCTTAGCCTCCTTCCTCCATAAGACAAGGACAACTGCATCTTCCTTGTAAGACTATTGGGAAGATTAAATAAAACAATAGGGCCTTGTGACCTTTGACCTAAGGTAGAATTCTTATACTATCCCTTGCTCTATGACATGATGAGAAGACAGCACCAACACTCAGCACAGTGTTAAAAGCTTTCAGCAAATAATAACGGATACTAACATAATGATAGCTACCATATATAGAATACATTATATTTCAGAAACTGTACTAAAACTTTAATTAAAGCACTTAATCCTCAATGCAACTCTATGAAGTGGATGTTTTTTATTATCCCCTTTTACATATGAGGAAACTGAGGCATGTAATGATTAGGTGACTTGCTCAAGGTCACAAAACTAAATGCTGAAAACTTGCTATTCACGTGGTTGCATCAAAACTTTATTGAAAGGATTGGTCAATCCAAATGAACAACACATCTGGACTGTGCCCCACAGAAACAAGCATTTTAGTTTCACTAGAATCACTGGGATAAACAGCGGCAAGCTAACCCCTTTACTACAGGATTTCCATGGTATTTAATATGTAAATACAAGGAAACCATCAAGAGGGCGACAGAGTATGGAGCCTTCCCTGAGTTTTGAGGGGCAACAGTGTGCTCTGACATACGATTCGAGAGGTACCAAGTCTGAATCATTTACTCTAAATAGAACAGCCTCCCATTGGCTATTGGAAACACAAAGCAAAAACCAAAAGAAGAGAGAAAGGAAAAGCGAACAGCCCATTGTCTTCCATCCTATATCTTTTGTCCTCTGATTCAGATCAGGAGAGGTGTGTCTGCCTGCAGACCTGGACACCCACAAGCCACATGCTGAATGAAGGCCCACGGAAGTCCCAAAAAAGATGGAACCAGGGAAAGGAGGTCAGCCTGGAACAGTCCTGGGAAGCTGAGGCCCAGCCTAGAACCTGCTGGAATCAACAGTCTTTAACATAACTGTGACATTCACTTGGGCTGCTGGGATCCGTCTTGAAAGAAGAAGGTTTGTATATTTCTGCTCTTATTCCCAACAGGCTCCAGAAATATATTTCTGTAATTCTCTTAGCTGATAAGTATGAAAAACAGAATTTTAAATATTCCAGCAGGGACCTGACAGAACAGGGCCATGTTCATTAGCTGCTGAATTTCCCAATGACTCCTAGAAATTGACACAATTAGACAAAATTAAGTGCTTCTGTCCTGAGGATAGGCTGCCACTGTTCTTTAGGGCATATCTTTGCAAACGAAAGTGTTGGAATTCCACACAAAGCCACATCCCTCTCCCTCTCACACTCTTTCTCTGAGCAAATCTAAAATCTAGTGCCAAATTCCTTGGAGCTAATTCTAAAACCAGGAAAGCTTTTCATAAGATTATAAAGATTGTATTGGCCTTTGAAGATGAGTCCCTTTGCTCGGCAACTTACTTTCTTAATGCAATCCTTGAATTCTCCTTGCTATGGTCTGAATGTTTATGCCTGCCCACCCCCAATTCATATGTTGAAACCTAACCACCAATGTAATTATATTAGGAGATGGAGCCTTTGGGAGGTGATAACGTCATGGAGACAGAGCGCTCATGAATGAGATTCATGCCCTTATAAAAGAGGCCATAAAAGAGGCTCCAGAGAGTTGCCTTGCCCCTTCCACCATGTGAGGACACAGCAAGAAAGTGCCATCTATGAACCAGACAGCAGGCCCTCACCAGACACCAAAACTGCTGGTGTCTTGACCTTAAACTTTCCAGCCTCCAGAACTGTGAGAAATAAATGTGCTTATAAGCCCCCCGAGTTTATGGTATCTTGTTATAGCAGGCTGAACAGACTAAGACATTCATCCATCCTCCCCTTGACTAGGCAAAAGGATAATATCATTTCCATTTCTATGGTGATTATGGAAACTCGGACCCAGCAAGTGGTTCCCAACCCACTGGGTGAGTAAGCAGGGAAACTGAGGTTAGGAAATGAACTCGGTTCCTTATCTCTCCATCTTTTTTCCCCTATAAGAAACTTATCAGCAGTTCTTTTGCATCTCGAGTCAATCAGAAAATCATTAGCCAAGGTCAGACAAGAAACCACAGCTTTGGTTTCTTTGATTTCAAGCCTAGAATAAGAGCAATGGAACTTTAAAGAGCATGGATGGCAGTAACTGTCTCTGAGAAGCCAGTCACTCAAACTGTCCAGGCCCAGAATCAACATTTATTTGGAAAAACTTGTTGCTGTCCATGTTTTTAAAGAGCTCTAAAATTCCAGCGAGTCTCATGTAGATCTATGTATACGCCCATTTCTTTTTTTTTTTTTTTTTTTGAGATGGAGTCTCACTCTGTCACCCAGGCTGGAGTATAGTGGTGCAATCTCAGCTCAGCTCACCACAACCTCTGCCTCCCGGGCTCAAGCGATTCTCCTGCCTCAGCCTCCCAAGTAGCTGGGACTACAGGCACCCGCCACCACATCTGGCTAATTTTTGTATTTTTAATAGAGATGGGGTTTCACCATGTTGGCCAGGCTGGTCTCAAACTCCTGACCTCAGGTGACCCACTGGCCACAGCCTCCCAAAGTGCTGGGATTACAAGCATGATCCACTGTGTCCAGCCTATATGCCCATTTCATAGGCAAGAATACTGATGCATAGGGCACACCACACTTTACAGGCACAAGAATGAACAAGTCTTTGGAGGATAACTATTTCTTGTGCAAGAATCAAATGCACCTGCTTACACTTCGTTTTATCTCTGGTGACAGCATGAGTGGCTGAGTGAGCAGGATGACTCTTGAGCCTGGGGTATAGACCAGAGCAGGGGCTTTCAGGTGCTCACACCTCTGAAAAGCAAGAGAAACTGGAACAGCTTGGAGTTCAGAATAGGCTAAAAAATCTCCAGCGTGTCTTCAGAGCAGAATCTCTGAGTGGAGCACACAGCCATTTTGAAGTTGGTCTACATGGACGCCAGTGCTCAAAAATTCTAATGTGGCCAAAGAAACCTTCAGAGAACTACAGCAAATTCAATTGAGAAATTCGTTCTACTCTAGAAAAGACACTGCTAAAATTCCAGTCCCTACCTACCAGGGACCTTGGACAGTCCTTTCCAATGCATGCACATTATCACAGACCATCCTTGTATGGGGGAGGGGGGTCTCTCTCCCCTCTTCAGCTGCCTTCCTACCTCTAGGGGCAGCACCAAGTCACTGTGATGACCTCACAATCATGTCTGGTGATTATGAAGACTTAGTGGGATGATGCACTGGGCAACCACAGGGATTGCTCACCAGTGACTCAGTGGTTGACTCAAAGGCTAGGGGGTGGTTTGGGGGTGGAGGCAGAGGTCCAGTGAGCTGGGCTCCACCCTTTCTCTCCCTGCAGTCACAACTCCATTTTTATCTGTGCTATATGTCGGAGTCTAGTCAAGATGTCATTTGAACAAAGATTCTGAAAGATCAAAGAAAAAAGTTTGAAAACCACCGGGACAATGCTTTCAGGGGACTTTATCCAAAAGACTGCAACAATGTAAAGAGATATTATTGCTTTTATTACTGTGATAAGTTTAGGGTATTATAAATTTTTTAAAGAACTTCATAAGTGACAATAGTGAAGACATGCTCATTTTAATGTTACCAGTCAACTCTGAGAAGACTAAAGGTCAAGGGACAATGAAAATATGACCCTTACCAAGGACAGAAACTCCCAGGAAGCCAAAAGTAACTCAAGACTACCAGGATATTTGGGGAAGTTTATCCTTCTGGAAGACCAGAAGTTCTGATCTGTGGAAAATTCTATAGATATTCTCTGCCAGACTCCAGCCTGTTTGGTAAGCTGGCCACAGATGATTTAGAACATAATGACCCTGATACTCACTAGAGCTCTGAGTGCAGCTGGATAAGCCCATTTCAGCAGGCATGTCAGCCCTTCCCTGAACTAGGCTCTATGACTCAGATCTCAGATTTTAGGGCAGCTATAGTCTGCCCCTTGCTTTCTTATTACCCCAGATAACCAATGTTATCCTGTTTTTCCTTCCTCCCAGGGGGAAAAGAATTCAGAACCTAGTCTGAGTATATGAATTAGACTCTGCAAATTGTTTATATGAGTCATTCTCAAAACTAGGTCTGGAGGGTCCCCAAGAGATCCACGGATTTCTTGCAATATTCATGTAACAACGTTCATCTCTTTAGATCTATTACCATTGAGTAACCCATTGATATTTAACAACAAAACAGCAGCAAACACCATCCTGATAGCTTTAAAAGCAACCCTCTTCTTCTAATTGTTTCTAGTGCATGCTTTTTAAAGCTAAACTAGTAGATTGGATTTTCCTCAAGTAGACTGGCTCACCAAAGTTGTCCACAACAAGAACATTTCAAGTTCAGATTGGATAGGAATATTTATGAGTGTTTGATCAGCACTAGACTTGTCAGACAATGTGCCTGAATAGTCTTCCTGAACTCCTCTCTTAAACACAAACAAGATCCTATGCTGGTTTTCTGGCCACACCTGTGCCAGCCACCAATGGGCTAAAACACATGAAATGTGGTGTCCACATGCAGGGTTCAAATTAGATAACAAAATATGCATTGACGGTTCCCTACACAATGAAAAATATCCTATTTTCATTGCATGCTGGTGTTGGATCAGAAAACAATAGTCTCTTATTTCTCCTGGTTAGTGGTCCTTTGTAAATCACAGAGGAAATACATGCAGAGAGTTAAGAGGACTACTTCACATCTGTTGGCCCGCGATCCTACTTAACTGAACACTGCACTCATGTGCCCATTCCTACTCCCTTTCCCCTTTATGCTAAATGTTGTACCATATGACTTTCTGATTGATGGAAGTGTTCTCTATCTGTGCTGCCCAATACAGTAGCCACTAACCACACATGGCTACTGAGTACTCAAAATGTGGCTAATGCAAAGAGAAACTGAACCTGTAATTTCATTTAAATTTAAACAATCACTTGTGTCTAGTGGCTACCATATTAAAGGGTGAACTAAGTCTAAAATATAGGACCTTGGAGTATGGGGGTAGGGAGTGTGTGTGTGTGTGTGTATGTTAACAAAACAAACACTGCTCCTTCTGTAGTGAGCACTGGCCTATGGTCGGGGTCTAAGGAATATGCAAAAGGAAGTGACTGGAAGTTCTAGGCTTTTAAGGACTTATCAAAAGAAATTTCTTACCACTCCCTCTGGGCAGTACTGTAGAACACCTACTAGGGAGAGGAGGATATTAAGATAGAGAAGCAACAAAAGTACAGACACATTAGAGGCAAAATATAGATGCCACCTTGTAAACTGGCTGATAATTTAGAAAGTGACATCTCTCCTCAACTTAGTTGGAAAGCCAAAGGCCAAATGGAAAACATCAGTCTCTTCACGTCCATGGAAAACAATCCCCTGAATGCAAAATTAGAACTTGGTGACTATTTCCTGATCCAGCCCTTTGTATTTTTCATGAAGCTTAAAGGAGATTAATGGGACAATCAGGATATTACAGATGAGAAGCACAGGCATTTCAAATGAGGCTGTGACAAATGACTGGGAGGCCTTTAGAATGGGGGAAGAGAGGATGTGGAACAAACCCTGGACTGGGAAGCTCCTCACTATGGTTCACACCCTGGTCCTGCTAATGACCACCTGGCCAGGAGACCCTGGAAAGGCATCCAACCCTTCACCGAGAGCCACTGGACACAGGAATAGGAGCCCCATCACTGAGTGGTTGTAGGGCTCAAGAAGGATCATATTGGCAGCAAGCACTCCAGAAACTATAAAGCTCTATTTAGATGAATCACATTATTATTAAACAGTTCAATCAACATAATAATTATTAATAATGGCTAAGATTTATCCAGTGTCTGCTATTGCCAGACAATATATATGCAAAGTCTCTAGGGCTTACAGCAACCCTACAAGATATATCTATCTATCCACGTCGTTAGTGCTTACTAGATGCTGTTACAAGTATTTTCCACAAATATGAAAGTATATATATATAATATTATATATATAATATATGTTATATAATATTATATATAATATATATGTTATATAATATATACATGAAATGCATACAACTTGTAAATGAGTTAAATGAGGATTAATCCTTACAACAACCTATAATGTGGACATTACTTGTATCAATATTTTACAGATGAAACAATTGAGGCCAAAGAGGTAAAGCGACAGCCACCATCATCCCAACTAAGTTGGAAGGCCAAATGACAAAAGGAAACATAAGAATGCAATTACCTGAATGACAGATTAGAACTCAATGACCATTTCTTGATTCAGGCTTAGTCAGTGGAAGAGCTGGGACATGAACCCAGGCAGAGTTGGTGAACAGTAGAGCCAGGATTCAGACTCAGGCAGCCTGGCTACAGGGCCTGTTTTCTTCAACCCCATGGCATCCTGCCTCTTTATTTTTTGTTGGGGGGAGGGGTGGGAATGGAGTCTCCCTCTGTCACCCAGGCTGGAGTGCGGTGGTGTGATCTCCACTCACTGCAACCTCGGCCCCCCGGGTTCAAGCAATTCTCCTGCCTCAGCCTCCCAAATAGCTGGGACTATGGGTGCATGCCACCATGCCCAGTTAATTTTTGTATTTTTAGTACAGACAGGGTTTCACCATGTTGGCCATGATAGTCTCAATCTCTTGACCTCGTGATCTGCCTGTCTCAGCATCCAAAAGTGCTGAAAGTGACAGGGTAAGGACTTGAAACTCAGGCCTCCCTGCCTGTCTCCAACCACTCAATCTTTTCTCCAGCCACCCTGCCTCCGTTATAATCCACACACTGTTTGTCACCACTGGCTAATGGCTTTGGATATTTCTTCCTCCTATTGGTGTGAGACATCTGGGGAGGCTCCCCTTTATTTCACCATTTCAGGACTGAAAGTAAATTTAGTTTCCTCAGCAGAAAGAAAAGAGGCTGTTTTGGAGGTTGGGAAGAGCTTTAGAAAATGTGGCATCAAGTCTGCTGCCCCCTTTGAAGAAAGCAGCTCTGAAAAAGGCCTAGGGAATTAGTTGCTACAAAGTTTTAGATCATTCTGTGTGGTAAGTATGCCATCATGCCCATAACACTCTTATCTGTCCACAAAATTCATCATATACTAATAAAGAATGGTTGTCTTTGGACAAAGTCAAAGCAAGTTTGTCCAGAATACTAACTAAGAAGAGACTACAGAGGGAAGCAAAAGGTAGTTCAGTGGCTGAATTATCCAAGGAAAAGCCTAGAATTTGAGTTGTCACAGACTGAGCATCAAAGATTATGTCTTGGAGCTATGTAGAACCTTTACTGCCCAAAAAAGAGACTATGCAAACTTCAGTGCTCTGGTAAACATTTCTTTGATGCCTTACCACAACAAATGCCTTCTGAGCATTTGATATGGTTTGGCTCTGTGTCCCCACCCGAATCTCATCTTGAATTGTACTCCCATAATTCCCATGTATTGTGGGAGGGATCCAGCGAGAGATAATTTGAATCACGGGGTGGTTTCCCCCATACTGGTCTCGTGGTAGTGAATAAGTCTCATGAGATCTGATGGTTTTATCAGGGGTTTCCACTTTTGCATCTTTCTCATTTTTATCTTGCTGCTGTCATGTAAAAAAGTGCCTTTCACCTCCCACCATGATTCTGAGGCTTCCCCAGCCATGTGGAACTGTAAGTCCAGTTAAACCTCTTTTTCTTCCCAGTCTCAGGTATGTCTTTATCAGCAGTGTGAAAATGGACTAACACAGCATCCATTGTCCACTTCCTCCTTCCATCAGTCTGCAAAATTCCATTTGGGGATCCATGTGGCTTCAGGGAAATCAACTTCATCAATGTTCTCTGTCCCGTGGCAGCAGTGATGGGTTCAGGGATGAGCATGTGACCTAAGCCAGTCCAATCAGAGTGACTCTTAGGTCTTGCTGAGAGTGCCTGGAAATGATACCATTTCCTTTCTGTTGGGCATGATGAAGGAAGCATCTAGCCCCAGGAGCTCTTTTGGTCATATTAGGGCCTAAAAGGTGCCAGCTTTTGATAAAGACACCAAAGGATATGAAAGATAGCATAAGACAAAATGGAGAGATGGAAAGAAGCCAGATCCTTGGTGATATTATTGAGCCAACTGATCAAGCTTGGCCTTAAGTCAGTCCTAATTCTGTGCTTTTCAATTAGATAAGAAAATACATCCCCTTTATTATTTAAGCCTATTTGTGTTAAGAGTTCTAGTCTTAGAAAATGAAAGAATCTAAACTAATATGAATGTAGATCTCTGTGGCTATCCCTCTGGTAAAAGGAGAAGGCAGAGTCAAGGGTGACATTACATTTCCTGAAATTGGCAGCTCCATCTCATAGAAAACTCATGCATTACTCAGTGAAAAAACAGATTCCCTGTACACAATATCCATGTGGGAAACTCCTACTCACTCATCAAGACCCATCTCTAATGTCCCTTTCTGTCACCTAGACTACATTTACGTAAAATTAATCACTTCCTTCTGTTTTATTCCCATAGAGGCATATTACTCATTCTTTTATGTAACTATAAACACAGAGCAATTACATACAGCTCAAGGGCAGAGAATGTCTTATTCATCCGTATATGCATCAAACCTAGCACAAGCATATAGATGTTGGATTCTCCAGGTTGCATGGCCTTTAACAAGTTCTCTAGCATTCTGACCCTGTTTTCTCTCCTATAAAATAGGACTAATTGTATATCTCAGAGGATTGTTGTGAAAAATATCAATAACGGCAGCTACAGGAATTTCATTAAATTGTGTTTAATTATAGTAAAATTAAATTGATAAATAATGTTCTAGATCTTCAATAGTCTTTAGCTCAATATTGATAGCCAAAAATTAAGCCTGGAGGATAGAAATAACTTTTTAACTCTACAGTTGGAAAAGTGTGGGCATAGAACTTGTCTTTGCCTTCTGGATCATATCTGTGTTGGTAAATTAGACACTGCATGGCCTTTCAACATCCAGGAGTAAGATGGCAGGAGGATCATGCCAACAACTGAGGTACCTTGCAGGAAATCAAACAGGAAGAAATCACCCAATGGGATCAGCTGGGCAAACATGGGTCACCCCAGGACTGGTCCCTCAAATCTACCCAACCAAACCATATCATAGTGGATAGCTATTATCTTTACCTGACTAGCATTCATTGCCCCTTCTGGTATGCCCTATCCCCCACTCTCAATCCCTCTGTTTCAAGAATGGCCCCACCTCCACCTTCCATCTCCAGGAGTGATACCCACCCAGGTTTGCTCAGTAAGACTATGAGACCTATCTTTCTGGCCATGGTGATTGGTTCAGAAGCAACATGCCAATCAACCTGATCCAATGAGAGTGAGTTCTAGGACTTTTGCTGGAACTACTGTATGTCGATATGTAAAAGAGAATCTATCTTTCTATTGGAAGCCAAGGATAAGAAGCCAATATGATATGCATTTGATTCTGTTATGGAAATCCACATAAAAGAAGGCTGCCCAAGTATAAAACCAACACAAAAGAAAGCAGAGGTAAGATATGGAAGAAGGAATGGAGTGAACCAGTGACAGCAAGAGACTGAAGGACATCATTTGAGTGCCTGGAATCAGCTAAGCCTGAAGAGAAGCCTAACCCTAAGCTTTTCAGTTACCCAAGCCATCAAATTCCCATCCCCATTTTTTTGGTTCTTAAGCAGCTTGAGCCATAGTTGTCTCACTTGCACGCAAGAGATCCCAGAAGATGCATGCACTCCCTCAGGTGAAGATTTCCATCAGTTAACAGATCCTGACACCCATGGACCCTGGGATAGTCATTCTGGTAGCATTCTCTGGTAGAAAATAACAGACTCAAATTTGACAGAGAGGATCTGCCAGCCTCTGCTTAGATATAGCCCACTGAAAAGGAGAGATGATTAATTTAGCCTTGATTTCAAATCCTTGTCTTGTATATTCCATTCAGCACTTTTTATCTTGCTGTATTCCCTGGTTCCTCTCTAGCTGAATAAAGAACAATTTTTAAAGCAAACATCTTCACTGTGTAGCTAGCAAAGCTTTCTGCTTTATTGGAATATGTGATTTATTTAAAAAATTAAATTTCCCATGAGATGCAATAATTTAAATTAAGAGAAAAGCTTGTCTTTCTTAAACTTCAGTTTCTATATACAAATTGATGTTTTATAGATTCCAGAAGCTTTCACTGTTACAAAGACGGCTCTCAGTTTTCCTGCTGGATTCAGATTCTCTTCATGACTTAAAACACATGAGGAGGATGAGTCACAACTGTAAGCTGATGAAATGCAGAAAGAACCACCTAGGAATTCAAATGTCAGCTTAAGAAAGACAGAATGGTTTAAAAATCAAAAGCAAGATGAGATGAAGTGGACTGGGGGTCTCGGGAACACCAAGTCACAAAATCAGCTTACGGTCAGAGGGAACTTGCAAATGATCTGATTCAAGATACAAAGAAAGGTTTTAGTTCTTGAGGACTTTTTCTAAATAAATATTTGAGCCAAAGCACAATATAAGAAAAAGATACAAGTGGAACAGCTCCTTCAAGCAGTGAGGGATGTTCAGGAAAAGCAGGGAAAATCAGCTGATAATCCCCCACTCCACTCCCACGACTCCCGTAACCTAGCTGAGAGCCATCGAACTGGTCCTCTCTCTCGGGCTGTTCTCCAACATCCCAGAGCCTTAGGAGGAGCTACACTAAGAGGAAATCCTCCAAGGAAACCCTCAGGACTAGACCAGTCTTTCTCTGCTAGTGGTCTTTGATAAGCCTACATGGTAAAAAGTGGGATTCACTGACTTGTCTGTAGGAGATATGATTAAATATGTCTCAAAGCATCTCCCCCACCTTCTCACACCCACCCATTAGAACAGGATGTTATCTACAGGCTGATACCTCCCTACTCCCTCCACCTGCCTTCTAATACATGGCACCAAGACACTGCCTAGGACCTAACAAGTGATTGGCCCCTCCTTCTCCAAGACATTCCCCTCTTCCTTTTTCTCTTTTAAGCCCAGAGGGCCTGACCCTCTAATGCCTGTCCCAGGCCACTCTCTCCCTCCAGGAGCCTGCCAAGTTGAACACAAAGTCCTACCACCTCTGCCCTCAACACAGACTTCTCCAAGACAAGTCCACAAACACCATTCAGGATGATTCCTGCTAAGACCCACAGGGTGGGAGTGATAAAATTTCCAGTAACATCTACCATGATGTTACTTACAATCCTAAAAGAGGAAATGTTCTGTATTACATAAAATATGTCCAAGGTCCTCCTACGAGTACGAGTGAATCCGTGCCTGGTTCTTCTTTGTCTTCTGATCCTGCCACGTCATCCTTGTCGTCATCTGTCTAAGTTTTGCTTTAGAAGCCACCCTCGGTCAAACCTTCACTGTCTTATACAATGAGCTGGGCATCCTCAGTTTCCCCTTCATGCTAAAAAGTTTTGTGCATGTGCCCACACCATTTCCTCAAGTTCTTGCTCCTAAAGGTAACAGGGGTTGGGCAAGGCACTTCCTGCAGAGACCAAAGGAGACTCGTTCACACCCAGGAGGAGGAATATTCTTCCGGTTCTACCCCATTTACACCTCTGTCCCCCCAACCCAGAGATGTCCTCACTGTCCAGCAAGTGCTTCAGGCCCGCAGTTGCACTGTTACCCTCTTTTGAATCTCGTAGGCGTGGAAGCATGGGTTGGCGGGGAGGGGCAGGAAGGTTTGCCCACCAGGAAGAAGAAATGAGTGTGTCAGTGTGTGTGTGTGTGAGCGCCACAATGACAGTGCTGCCGCCGCTGCTACTGCATGTGCTGGGTCTTTGAATGTGGCATCTGTCAGGGCTCAGTGAGGATGACAGATGTCTCTCTGCTTTAGGAACAAACAACACTGCCCTGTGGGGTGACAAAAACAGCCTCAGCCCAACCAGAGCGGAGAGGTGCAGTCTCTGGGAATCATCAGAAGACGGCAGCGTAGGAGTCCAGAGTCTACCACACACCTGCTCCCCTAAAAAAGCATGTTCTCATTATGAAACCTTAGAAGGCAGCTCCCACGCCAGGGACAAGTGTGCGGGAGCCTGTGTGGCCTCATTCACTACCAGATGAACCGTTCATTCAGGAAAGTCTTGAGGCATGTCCAGGAAACAGCGCCCCAAAGACTCAGTTAACCCACAGGGTGAGTGCCCATGGAGATAGCAGCTCTGGGGGTGACACTGTTGAGTCAGTAGATCAAGCTTCACCCTGAGTCAACCCTAATTCTGTGCTTTTCAAATAAATGAGCCAATCAATCTTCTTGTTCATTTCCGTATCCCCAGCACCTAGAACAGTGCCTGGCACACAGTAGATGCCCAGTGGACATTTGCTGAACAACAAATGAATGCCAAGGCAGAAAAAGGGAGTGAGAGGCAAAGATGTATAAAAAAAGAACTAAGCAGAGCAAAATGATAAGAAGAATATTAATAATATGAACTACAAGACAGGAAAGTCATCTGATCTCAATACACAAGAGTATAAACTCATTATGGATGCTGAATTATGCTAGTGACAGTTTAAATATTTCTTGGAACTGAATATGCACATCAGAAGAGGCCATCCCAGGCTTAAATGAGTGCACATTCCTGTCTTGAAGAAAAGGAAGAAAAATATATGAAGCAATAGGTGTAATACAATGCAATAGATGTTCTAGAACAAAGGCCTGGAGCTATGATTCCGGGGCAGCCTGCAAAGATCTCCCAGTGGAGCTGATGATTAGCAAGCCTTGAAGCAAGGATGGAAGACTCGCAAGAGGCAGGTCAGTCATCACAGACAGGGATGACTGCTTCCAAGAACTGTGTCTTCTGTAAGCCCAGGGGCCAGAGAGCTGCTGGGTTTCCCAGTCTTTCCAGGCTATGGCCAAACTGATGAAGCCATCCTTGTTTCAGTCTCTGATTCCTTCAGAGAAGAAGAAAGAGTCGAGTCTAGCAGAGTCTCACTCTGCCTGCATGCCAGGAGAGCACTCCCTCCATAGGCCACTCTAAACAGAAATACTCCCTGAACCACCTGGGGCGACCGGCATCCTCCGCACTTCCAAGGCCTTCACGCTTCCCAATTTTGCTTACTTATTCTCACCTTCCCATCCACTTCCCAGATGTGTTTCTCGGGTCTCCAAAGGGAAACTTGGGGAGAAACTGAGTCAAGCTACTTTGAGTCTCCTTTCCTACCTGGCCCTTTCCACAGCACTCAGCCCAGAAGAGGTGCTCTGGATGAAAGGAAGCAGCAGTTGGAATCTCTGCAGGCCACAGCGAGGGAGGGAGGGGTAGAACCAAGGAGTGGGGCACTAGCACGGAGGCCTGAGCCTCCTCACTGCCAGGATGAGGGAGCTGCAATGATCTGGGGTTCTGGCAGCTCTGGAAGCCTCTGAATAAGTAACTCTGGGGCTCTGAGAAGTACTGGGTCAAGATGCCCTGGTGGACACAGCTGGGCTTAGTCATCAAGACATGGGTACAAACCTCAGCTCAGTCACCTTCCAGCTGTTTGAGTCTGAGAAAGTCAATCTCTCTAAGCATTTGTGTTCTCAATGAAAGGACTATAATGCTTGTCTTGCGGGGATGTTCTTAGAATTAGATGTGATGAGGTCTAAATTGCTCCTAGTACAGAACAGGCAATTGGTAAATCGTAGCTTTTTTAACTACTATTAGTGTAGTATTATCATGATCGTCATCACCATCATCATCAGGGGCAGACAAATCTCAGACCAGGTCTGAGAATTCCCAACTCTGAATTCAGAGCCTTTTGCTCCAGCAGACAGAAATGAGAAGGTAAGGCCTAAAGTAGAACAGGACTAGAGGAGGCCCTGAACAGTGCTGGGTGCCCAACAGGGGACTTCCTCCCAGGGAGGCCTCTGTGCCACCGGCCTGGGGTCTCATCATCACCGCCAGCAACACGATGACTGGCTGCCCCCTGGATTTGCTGCGAGCAAAGAATAGGAAGGCAGAGCAGGAAAGCCCGGGAACTAATGAGATTCAGAGAGCTCGAAAATTACAGGTGCGTGAAAGGAGTTTCCACCTAATTGCTCTGACACCTCCCACTCCCATTGCAGAGTCACTGCAAGGAGGAGGCGAGTGCAGGAGCAAGCGGGGATCCGCAGGGCTGCTGGTCCAGGTCACTGCTCTCTCCAGGAGCACTGGCTCCAGTTGGGAGTGGCCCAGGGCCTTTCTGCAGCCTGGCAGGACAGGGTGGCCACTGCCCGTGGCTGGCCCAGAGGAGTCCACCTTGTGGGTCAAGAGCTGCCCAGGCTGATGTGTGCCTCAAAAAGCAGGGATGAAAGCCAGGCAGTGCA
Organism: Macaca fascicularis; assembly: GCF_037993035.2. NCBI lineage: Eukaryota > Metazoa > Chordata > Mammalia > Primates > Cercopithecidae > Macaca > Macaca fascicularis. The sequence continues at coordinate 69,097,282 of NC_088383.1, read as the reverse complement.
CAGCAAGCCCAGGCACCTCCTCAGCCATGCAAATGGGAGCTGGTCACATGGGCTCAGGAATTGCCATTTCTGACCCAGCCCAGGCAAATGTGGCCCAATTCTACATTCCCTTGGAGCTGAGCCCATTTGTAGCCATGCCAGGCCTGGGGTCTCCCTCAGTGGCTGCTGGCAGTTGGTCACAGCTGCCCTTAGAGCCTCAGCTCCCTCTCCTGCCCTGCGTCCTCCCTAAGAAGATTTCAGATCGGTTATCTCACGGGAGGATCTCAGCAGGCTGGAGGAGGGCAGGCTGGTAAGGCCAGCCTGCATCACAGAGGAGAGAAGGGTGGCCCACTGACAGACCAGAGGCAAACTGAGACCCTCCTGATCCACTGTCCCTTCCCTGCACCCCCAACAATAATGACTTAGCCCCAGGACACATCCTTAGGAAGAGGGCATCCCTAAGTACCACCACCCCCCCCCGCCCCCCGCCCCCCACACAATGCTGGGATAGGCTGTGAGACAATATGGAAACAGCCAGAAAGATTTGCATTCAAATCCAGGTTCTGCCACTTCCTGCCCATATGTCTTCGGGTGCTTTATGTAACCCCTCTGAGCCTCAACTGCTCCAACCATAAAGCGGAGCATGACTGGGAGTGATAAATGGGATGGTGAGAGGAAAACACAGTGCCCAGAGGACAGCAGGCTCTCAATAAATGTGAGATGCTCTCACCATGGCCCTGCCTGACGTCCTGCCTCACACCCAGCCGTCCAGCTCACAGGACTAGCCACAGCCTTGTAGGACATTAGAACTGCTGCCAGTCTGCCTTCAGTTCCCTTTCTTGTTTAGAAGGGACTCTCCCCTGGACTATCAGCTTATAAGAAGACATGCATCCATCACAAGGGCCTCTGATAACTCTCTCCATGGACCTCTTGCTTACGTCAAGAGGCAGAACATTGAGAAAAGACATAGTGCCTGCTGCTGTCTGGGCCAAGCCATCCCACAAGCAGGCTGAAGTGTGAGAGAGGCAGATACATTCCCTTTCAAAGTGTCTATGGTCCCCTGGTCCATGATATAATAGGAGAGATGCACAGCTGGGTTAGTTTGCGCCATCTCCCTATGGGGACCGGCACCTGGGAGAGCCAAGATCATTAGTCCTCCAGGCAAACCATTCAAGTCCTTGTGCTGTCAAGGTGACTCACAATATTGAGAGTAGTCTGATTGTTAAGAATTTTTTTTTTTTTCTGAAAAACACACAGTGAGCTTTCTTAACTCCAGTTTATTCCAGCTAACACCACAGCTTCACTGTTCCTCTTCCAATCGATAGTGGAATGAAATGATCCGGTTGGAACTCCAGTTCAGGCCACATAGCTGACATCTTCTGAATTCCTACTCCTGAGGATTCTCAGACCCAAAGGCAAAATGGATCCTGGTCGTGGGAAAGTCTATGGCTTTAGATGGGCAGAATCTGCAGCCACTGAGGCTGCAGCATCTATAAGCCTGTCCCCAGTTCCACAGCAGAGACCAAAGCCAGGAAGAGCCAAGGACACTCAATGCCACTCCTGCCTTATGCCAGCCCTCAGGGTGAGTGCATAAGCTCTTCCCATAAAAATGGCATTTGCACCCTTAGTAATCTTTTATTCAATTCAACTTCATCTAGTCCTAATAAATAGAATTATATTACTTCCTTGCTTAAAACCCTTCCACGGTGTCTATGTGAAAATGTAAAATACTTTCTCTGGCACACAAAGCCCACATGCTCTTGCTCTCCTCTCCAGCCTCCTTCCTGCCAGGCACTGGTTTGGCCATCCAATTCAGCCTCCCTGGCTTCACTTCTCCTTGCTTGACTGTGCATAGCTCTTTCTTGCTTCATAGTGAGACACATACTCTTCCTCCTCTTTGTCCAGTTAATTCCTGCTCCCCTTTCTGGTGTCAGCTCAAAAGTTGCCTTCTCAAGAAAAACTCCCCTGACTGCTTCCCAGTACAATTTATTGCCACCCCTGCCCCCTTCTCTCCTATAGTTCCCCGTTCTTTTCAAAAAGGACTTGTCAATATGCATGATTATATAATTGTATGTTTATTGTCCTCGCTTTCTGACCATGTAAACTCTATGAAGCCAGAGCTTCATAGAGAGAATAGCTTATTCTCTCTATCAGTTTGCTCAATGCCTGACACCTAGCAGATCCTCAACAATCTTTGTTGAATAAGTGTGTCCATTTATTCATTTAGTTCTCCAATGTCTGACTTCATTCAATCACTTATAATTAAAATGCCAATTTTTATAATTTCCATGAACTATAAATTTAAAAATCACTGTGTGGCCAGGCACAGTGGCTCACACCTGTAATCCCAGCACTTTGGGAGGCCAATGTGGGCAGATTGCCTGAGATCAGGAGTTCAAGACGAGCCTGGCCAACATGGCAAAACCCTGTCTCTACTAAAAATACAAAAATAAGCCAGGGATGGTGGTGCGTGCCTGTAATCTCAGCTAGTTGGGAGGCTGAGGCAGGAGAATCTCTTGAACCCCAGAGGCGGAGGCTGCAGTGAGCCAAGATCATGCCGCTGCACTCCAGCTTGGGTAACAGAGCAAGACTCCATCTCAAAAAAAAAAAAGAAAAAAGAAAAGAAAAAGAAACCACGGTCTGCCATGCCATGACTGGAGGCTTACATTAACTCATTTATATTTGCAGTTAGTAACATACCATTTTTAAATGAGTGAATCCTGACCCCAAGAAGCTAAGTAACCTGGTAAGTCATAGAATCAGTAAGTGGCAAAACCAGAATTGAAAACTCTGGCTCATAACTTCTCACTTTTCCTACCAAATGACACAAGTGGCTACAACCTGAGTGGCCAGGCCTGAATGGGTAGCAAGTCTTGAACTGTGTTGGTCCCCAGCCCCACAGCACCTGGGACAAGATCCAGAGTGGCATCCTCCTCCTCCACAGCAGAGGAGACTACTTAGGCAATGAAATGAAATTGGCACGTTTACCTGCCTGTGATTAAACAGAGTTTTTACTTGATAGCAGTTGAAATAATTTGGGCTATAAATAAATAGGAACTGAGCTAGAATCTGAACCTGCTTACAAAGCTAGTCCTTTTCCATTTGAGCCATAACATATCCAATCCACTCAGGGAAAAATTAGGGAACAAGGGGGAAAATCTTTCAGTTTCTGTAGCATTTTAATGAAGGATTGATTGAGGTTTTATGCAGCAAGAAGGGCACAGCTGGGGAGTAATTGCCAAGAAAATTGAGGTGCAAGAGCCATTAACATAGAAGAATCAACTAAGGTTCCTCACCAGTGCTCAACTGAAGGCAGTAGCAATTGGACCAAATGACAAGCATCACAATCTCACTCCCTAGCAACCCATCCTAGGAAACAAAGCCACCTTGTCACTGCCTCCTTCAAAAGTACCATAACCCAACCCAAGGCAGGCAATGGCAATCCATGTGCGTCCTCCACTCCCAAGCCTTTAGCAACCCTGATACCTTTTCTAGGGACCTTCTGAAGAGGAGGCTTTAGTCGACTTATTCAAGATCACTTACCACCGTAGATGATGACTAAAGCAGGGCTGAATTCCAGATGTTATGATCCTAGAAAGTCTCTCAATCAATGGTAGAACTCTCATGCACAATCTTCTTTGGTTGGGGGCAGAGGAGGGGTAACTTGGAGCATGTGTGGCTCCCCACAGGCTAGCCACTTGACAAGGATTCACCTTCTGTCCCTTCACTATGTATCAGAACCTACACTTTATGGCCACGTTTTGTTTCCTCTTTTCTTCCTCTTCCTCTTTACTGTACCTCCATCCATCCTTCTATAGTGCCGCTTTCACCCTGGTATGTGAACTTGCCGCTGACTTCCCAAATGAGTTCTGAGAACCAATTTCCTGTGCTTTGTGCTCTGTGATGGTTCAGGCCACTCATCACACCTCTCGTGGGGATCTCTGGCACTTTGGTGGGTCCTACTTAGAAACCATCTTCCTCCTCAATCCTTCGCTAACAAGTTCTATAATCTTAACCTCCCAGGGGCTCAGTTATACTACCTGCAAGATGGGCAGAAGAATTCCTGCCTAGAGCCCCACTTAAATGTAGGAAATCCAAAGATGATAATATATAAGAGCTTGGAGAAAAGAATAAAACTGAGACTGCAGTAAGGTGAATAATTCAGTGCATCCTCATTATGCAGCTGGAGTTAATTCCAAGGAATCACTTTGCAAATTCTCAGGTACTATGCATGTGTTTTATTTTTTATTTATTTATTATTGAGATGGCGTTTCTCTCTTGTCGCCCAGGCTGGAGTGCAAATGCGAGATCTCAGCTCACTGCTACCTCTACCTCTTGGATTCAAGCAATTCTCCTATCTCAGTCCCCCGAGTAGTTGAGATTACAGGTGCCCGCCACCATGCCCAGCTAATTTTTGGATTTTTATTAGAGACAGGGTTTCACATGTTGGTCTCAAACTCCTGACCTTAGGTGATCCGCCCACCTCAGCCTCCCAAAGTGCTGGGATTACAGGTGTGAGCCACCACACCCAGCCACATGTGCTTTTTAACGTTTTTATTATTTCATTTTTGGAGTCATTATTATTTTTGTTACATCACACAAATTGCAATAACATTAAGAGATTGAGATGATGATGGTATGAGGATGGTGGTAGTGATGACAGTGATGATGATGGCAATGTTGTTGATGGCACATAGTAGTAATGGTGAAGATGGTGGTGATACTGGGGAGATATGATGGTGGTGGTGATGGAAGTGATGCATATATTACAGGTCCAATCTACACACACATGTTCTTTATAAACGTGGATGGACCTTACCTCCTACATGGAGTGGGCAGCACAGATTGTGGAGGAAGCTCTTTTCCTTCCCTGGCATCTTCTGTTCTTGGAAATCAATGAATATCCTTCATTCTTTTCCCCATAGTTCCTATTTCTATAGAGTCAGTTTGTCTTCATTCTGTAAGCTCCCTAGTAACTCTCACTATTTGCCATGATGCTGGGCACTGGGCCTACAAGACATAGATCCTGTCCTTGAACAGCCTGTGTTCCTAGGGAGAGAAACATCCGAAAAGTGAAAGAACATGAGAGCAAAATAGCATGCACACTGCACTAGAAGGTGCACCCTCATTCGGCACGGGTGTGTCAGGGACTGGCAGGGTCAGGGATGATTTCCCTGGGAAGGTGCCTTTCAAGCTGGCCAGTGACTAAGGGGCCACTCATCCTCCAGGGAATGGGTGGATAGAGAGCACTCTAGGCCACAAGCAAAGCAGAGAATATACACTACTCTAGGGTATGATCTGAGAGATATGGGAGATTTCAGGGAAAATAGCTTAAGTTTTTGAAGTGATAAAATATTTGAATTTTATCTTGAAAGAACTATGGATCCATTAAAGGTCTCTCAGTATAGGAATGAAATGAGCTGAAGCTGGGTGTTACGATGTTTCCTCTATAGCCTAACCCCCTCCACTTATGTTCCCAAGAGCCCCAGCATCATCCAGGAGCTTATAAGAAATGCAGCGTCCCAGGCCCCATTGCTAGACCTCTTGAATAAGAATCTGCACTTTTCAAAGGTTTCATTTTCTAAATTACTATACAGTAAATTTAACTTTTTATTTTTGGTGTAAAGTTCTATGAATGTTAGTATATGTGTCAATTTGTATAGCCACCACCATAATCAAGATACAGAACAACTCTGTCCCAAAAACTATCTTGCATTATCCTTTATGATCACACATACCACCCCTACCCAGTGATAACCACTGATCTGTCCTCTGTCACTACAGTTTTACCTTTCCAAGGAAGTCACATAAATGAAATTCATATAATATGTAACCTATTAACACTGGCTTTTATAATTGAGCAAAATGTTTTTGAGATTCATCCAAGTTGTGGCTTTCATCAATAGTTCATTCTTTTTGCTACTGCACAGCATTCATTGTAAAGATGTACCACAGATGTTTTAACCATTCACCCACTGAGGTTCTTCCCAGTTTTGGGTAATTATGAATAGAGATGCTATAAACATGTATATGAATGTTTTTGTGTAAACTTAAGTTTTCATTTCCCTAGGGTAAATACCTAGACATTGAATTTCTGGTAATATGCTAAGTGTATGTCTAATTTTATAAGAAAACTTCTAAACTGTTTTCCTGAATAGCTACATCATTTTGCATTCCCACTAGTAATGTCTGGGAGTTCCAGTTGCTCTCCATCTTCACCACTACTTGGTATTGTTAGTATTTTTATTTCAGCCATTATAACAGGTGTATTCATATCTCATCATTGCTTATATTTGCATTTCCCTAATGGCTAAAGATGCTGATGTTCTTTTTCTGTGCTTATTTGCCATCCAAATATCCTCTTTGATCATGTGTCTGTTCAAGTCTTTTGCCCATTTTCCAGTTGGGTAGCTTGTTCTTTTCCTGTTGAATTTTGAGAGTTTTTTTATATATCCTGGCTATATAAAGTCTTCTGTGATATATGTGATTTTTAAGTATTCTCTCCTATTATGTAGCTTATTTTTCATTCTCATAATAGTATCTTTCACAGAATAATAGCTTTTAATTTTGTTGGTGTCCAAGTGATCCATTTTTCTTTTGTGAATCATCTTTTTGGGGTCATGTCTAACTTACCTAACTTGAGGTCAGAAAGATTTTCTCCTATGTGTTTTTATCAAAGTTTTATAGTTTTATGCTTATATCTGTGATCCACTTTGAGTCAATTTTTGTATAAGGCATGAAGTTTAGGGTGAGCTTTTTGTTTTGTTTTGTTTCATTTGCCTTTGGATGTCCAATTGTTTCAACACCATTGTAGAAAAGACTTTCCTTCTCCATTGAATTGTCTTTGTACCTCTATCAAAGCAATTGACCATATTTGTTGTAGGTCTATTTTTAGACTCTAGTCTGCTCTATTGATCTATGTGTCTATCCCTTTGCCAATACAACATTGTCTTGATTACTATAGCTTTGTAATAAGTGTTAAAATCAGGTAGGGTGATTGGTGATTCCTTCTAATATACACTTCTTTTTCAAATTATTTTACCTATTCTAGTTACTTTGCCTTTCCACATAAATTTTAGAAATTGGTTTGTTTATATCTACAAAAAGTCCTGCTTAGATTTTGGTTGGAATTATGTTAAATCTATAGAGAAATTTGGGGGTAAGCTGGCACCATTACTAGGATGAGTCTTCCAGTCCATGAACATGGTATGTCTTGCCATTTCTCTAGGTCCTCAGAATCTGCATCTTAACAAGAACCCCAGGTAATTTCCCTGTACATTAGAGTCTGGGAAGCATAGCTCTAGAGTAGAAATGACAATGAAGTCGTCTGGGAGGATTTACAAAATATGGAAGCCTAGACCTCACTCAGACCAACTGAATAAGGATCTCTGAAGGGGGGGCCTAGGTGCTGGAATTTTTTCTAAGTCCTGTAGGTGATTCTAACTGGCAGCCATGTGTGAACCTCTACTCTAAACCCAGTCTGGACTCTTGTGGCTCTGGCCCTATGCTCATTAAATCAGTCTGAGTAAGGCCATTAGTTCATTCCTTTTCAACCCTAGATGTATATTGGAATCCTTTTAGGATAGAGGTTACCTCAATGAGAATTTTCAAGAAACAATTCTAGTTGACAGATTCACCAAACTTCCTCTGAGGCCCCACCTATATTTGAGGATTGCCTTTCCCTGCCCAACCCCAGGAGCTAGAACAACATTCCAGAAGTTTTAACTCTCAACTCTAAAAACCCACTGTCTTTTTGGAAGTCTCTCTGGAAGTTACTGAGGCAACAGGAGACAGAGGAGAGAGAGAACATGTGTGCATACAAGAGAAATGTCCAATTGAGTAAGTCTGATCAATAAGATCTATGACCCAAAAATACTTGCTTCATGGCAAGGGAACATCTTTTGCTTTCATATCCATCTTGCATACCTGCTGAGTCAAGGAAACAGCTCCATATTTAGGAGAAAAACCCTCCTCTAATCTCTAAATGCAATAAAAGGTTTTCTGTGTCTTTTTCTGTGGCTCCTTGGAAATGTTAAATGCATGTCTCAGCTACAGCAAGGTGGGGCATGACATATTGCCCCCCAAAATATGAACCAATTGAATGTTGTCTGAAGTCAGCTCTGTTTCTGTTATCTTTTAATGGATTTTAGGTAAAGAGGTCCTGATGTAGATAAAATAGATATGAAACCAAATTCTTCCTCTTTGGATGTGCACCAACCCCAGCAGGTTAAAAATAGATTCAACCGCATCAATAATATTTCTCTTTAAAGTTGCAGGTCCTTTGGAGGTTTGGAAACATTCAGAGAGGATAGAAGCGGAGAAAGATATGAAAATAGCAAAAGCTGCAGTCTAAGCCTCCAGGTGTGGGCCTTGGGGACAGCCATGCTGGAATGCCTGATTTTTACAAGTCCAAGTACCTATTTCCTACCAAAAAAAGCCCTTCCACATATGATAAGAACACATCTTTTCTTGCAGGGCTGCCAAGTTCATTCTAGTCTCAACCCCTGCCGCTGCCTGTTGAGATTGATGCATCTCCAATCCCTAGCTCTTTGTTTGAAGCTAAACATCCAAAGACCTTTAGAAGCACAAAATGTCAACATATAAATGAGATGCATCTCAACTGCAGAACCACAGCATGTTGAGATTGGACCAGCAAACCCTGCGGTAGTTTCCTCTCTTCTCCTCTGTGGAAAATGACCTATCCAAGTTCACACAACAGGTAACATGGAGCATGTGGAGGGACTCAGCATAGGCCTGTGCAGTAGTGGGGTCTACTGGAAAAGACTTGGCCTTTGAAGTCTCATTCCAATCCCAGCCTTGCATTGACCAGCTCTGTGACCTTGACCTTGAAAAGTAGAGTCACAGTGAATCACTAAAAATATGCACAAAATAGCTGATACACAGTGGTGCACTCAGCTAACACCAGTCATTTCTGTAATACAGATCTCCCAACTTCTAGTCCAGTGCTCTTTGTACAATAACACCATATGAAGACTCTGAGCCATCCAATAGTGCACTTGAACCCTCTCCTCAGAAATACAGGCCAGCACTGCCCAGCCTTCTTTAAAGACAGCTAGGAAAAGAAACCAAATACATACTACTTACCCAACCCTGAACGAGACATGCTGCCTCCCTTTCCTTTATTTTATTTCCCTTCTATTTGTCCTGGGTTTGTGGTTCTTGGGCAAGGTGAACTCTGCTCAGTATGATATGTGACCCCTGGCCACAGTTGCATATGGCCCTACCTCTGTTGCTGCCTGCTCCTTACGTGTTTCTCCAGGTCCACACTCCTTTCCTGTGCCATCTTCCCCTGTGGCACCCGTGTGTAGGAATCTTCAACAGTTGCACTACCTACAGAGAAGCCACAAGCTGGAGCCCCACAAGTTTCCTCCCAGGCCCCATGCATAGGTCAGCAGTCTTGACCCATGGACTGATTTTAATATTTTAATTAAATTGACAACAGGTACAAAATCTGGAGATTTCACAAAAATGCAGATTTCTGACTTCTTTTGACAAATTACAAACTGGCCAAATGTCCACAGTTGGCCAGAGCTGTGAGGCAGCTGCTCCCTTCATCTGGGAAGACTCTTACTCCTCTGGTCAAAGTCCCCACTGGTGCCCACATTGCAACCTCCCCATTCCCTATCAGCCTCTGAGTTTTCCACCCCTGTTACAATGTGCACTTCCAGTTCTCCAGCTGGACACTCAAGATGCGTCACCACATGGCCCACTGCACCTATTCAATCTCTTCTGGAAACCCTGGAAAATTTCTCTGCTTCTAGGCTCTGCTGGGAGCAATTCCCCTCCTACAATGTACTCCTTGCTCTTTTATTTACACAGCCCAATCAAGAGTATCTCTTCTCAAGAAATTCTTGCTGACCACCCAAGCCACAAAGAGTTCTCCTTCCCTTAAAGCATGGAGTCAACAGTTATCTTACCCACCTTCTCATAGTTGGCTGTTCCTGCTTGCACATCCTGTTTCCCTAGCTAAATTGTAAACTTCTTGAGTTCACGTTTGTTTGCCTTCCCCAGAAGGCAGTCACAGACATTCCAAAGAGAAAGTTCTGAACAAAGATTAATTGTTTGGTCAGGAGCTATCAACCATATCATCATTCAGTGCAAGACCAGTCGCTCCAGCCTCTTTTGCCTCCACTCCTCTCCACTCCCTTGTTCCCCTCTCAAATCCACCCAAACCCCCAGCTTCCTGGAATCACTCCACAAGGACTAGAATTTGTTTCTTGTTTTGCTGAAGATTGTTCCCATCCCTGCCACTCCCCAGGACTAAACACAGAACCTGCCACATAACAAAAGCTCAGCATATGCAAATTAAATGGAAAGTGTCTTACTTTTTAGTCCCTATATCTTAACATCTGCAGCTCACCGGGCTGACCATGCCTTTCTCTCTTTTCACGAACAGATCTACGGGTCTTGGAAATCCCAGTTCAGTGTTCCTCTCTCAATCTTTTTCTCTTCCTTTACTCAGCGAAGTCACTCCTCTCTCTAGGCTGCCACAGTACTTTGCTCTTGGCTGCCACAGCCATTACCAAATGGTGGTGCAATTGTTTGCCCACACCTGTTTTTCCCTTGGATGCCAAGCTCTTCCGGATCCAGGATTGTGTGACCTTCTCCCATGGGCTAGCCTGGTTCCCCAAGTCATAACTGGACAGAATCAGTCCTGTGGAGAAGGCAGGTATTATGGCCCTCATTTTTTCCAATGAGAAAATGGAAGCAAGGCACCAGGCTCTCTGCATGCAGCAGAGAGATGGAAGAGGAAGAGAGAAACAGCTTGGGTGAGAAGACTTGGTTCTATTAGCAGGGGTCAGGCAATGGAATGGAAATGTGTGATGTCCTTTCAAGGTCCCCTTTGGAGCAATATTTAACAACCTGCCCAAGAAATATTTAGTTACCTAGGGGAAATTAACTTTGTTGACTTGATATTTGCTACCAAATAAATAGCCAGATTCTGTGAAGTTACACATCAATGTGTAGGAATTTGCCTAGTAGAAATGCAAATGTTTTCTGTCCAGGAGAAAAGATAATCTCAAAGTTTATGAACTGACTCCCATGTAGGACATTAACCAGTTTTGTTTCTAATCTAGCAATCTCATTCCAACACTCTTCCTCCAGTGCCTGTGTAAACTCATGCTGCCATCTTGTTGGTGCCTCATTAATGAGCTAAATGCATTTTTGACATGTCCACATTCTAGATTTGTATGAGTCACAATTTTAACTTTTTGAAAATCATACTTTGCCACCCAGCTGCCACCAACTCTGGGAGTGTGAGCAAGTCCCTCCCTCCCCTCTTCTGGACTCAGTTTCTTCAACAGTAACATGAGGGTGTAGGTCTGCATGGCAAATTACAAGCCCTAGGAATATTTGATTTTAAGCTTGAATCTTAAAAAGAATAATTTCCTTATAGGGTTGAACATTTTACAAAGTTATTTTCCAAAATAACAACAATAATGGGATAGTGCTTCATACCTACGGCTAGGTATTTTAATTCTCACATAACGAGATGGGGCTATTGTTCCTAGCTCTATTACAGGTGAGGTTAAGAAAGTTGAAATGGTATTTTTTTTAAGCAGGAGACACTACATTTGTCCTTCCACTCATGTTTCCTTCTATTCCTCTTTCACTTGTCTGGCCATCCATGTTTCCAGCCATCCATCCCACTGATGCAAAAAGAAGGTGGTTTCCATTTTCACTCTAGATCTATCTAATTGATTATCTAATTGATGTGGCCTTTAGTAGAGGCAGTGATTGCTTCCAGTTGATGGGTGCAGGAAGACTGTGAAAAAGTTACCACTTTGAGCTTGACCCTGAAGGTTCAAGCAGAATTATTTAGGGATTTGGAGAAAACCCAAAGATGCCAAGGCCTTGCATCTTTGCCTGAAGGAACCATGGCAGGGATACCAGGAGGCAAAGGAGGGAGACACGCACAGTGACCAGTGGGTGGTCATGGCTGTGGGAAGGGTAGATAATGGGAGATGAGATGAAAAAGATTACGTGGTCTTGGCATATGTCAATGGCTGATTGAGAATCTTAAGTTTCCTTATCTGAAGCCCTGTCCACAATCACCCAGACTTTGAGTACTTCATGTGGTGGTAAGAGGCAGAGACAAACCCTTCCCCAGGTGCCCTGATCTGGCCAAGCCTAGGCGATCTGACTACCAGAGTTCTGAACTCTTAGAAGGTAGAGTTGCAAACCACCATGGAGGGAATCTACTCCAGCATCCCTTCCCAAACATGTGGGCCTAAGCTAATTTAAGCTAGTCTGAGCTCACTTTGCAAGCAGTTGTCACAAGGCGCTACATCAAAAGACTCCCAAGGCCCAAATATTTAACAACCAGAACACTCCCTTCATCCATCAGTTTGGTAATTCTATCCACACGATAAAACTATTGGGGTTTCATTTCTGGCCTGCTCATTTCTTATAAACATGCCAGGGCCATTTACAGCTCACAACTCACTGCTCTCTAAACATTTACACATTTCTCCCTCTTAACACATCCTTGGCCATTTGATTAAGTAGTAGATCACAGGGGATGGAAGGCAAGGCCTTGGCATCTTTGGGTTTTCTCCAAACCTATCTTGACATGGGTTCAATGCCAGCCTTCCCTTCCAGTAAACACAAGGATTATTGCACTCCTGGGCACAGACTTGCTGATGCCTTCGTCTTCTCTGTCCCTTCTCTTGCAGTTCCTTGAGGTAGGAGGGAATACAAACCCCAAGAACAAACAGACATGAGTCCATTTTACCAGCTGGGTTTAATGGGAAAGCTGGTAGGGTTCCCCATGATCCCTAGGGCTGAGTGAGTGCCCACATTTCACAACACCCTGATTCCAGACAGGAAGCCAGAAGTATCTATATTTAGGGGAAGGAAGCTGCCCCAGACACAGCTTCCTGGACTGTGAGCAAAGGAATCTCACAGAAGGCCTAAATCAGTTTCCATACAACTTCCTTGCCTTTTGGGAAGGTGCAATCTCACAGGACTGGTGGGACTTACCCAATGCAGTCATCCAAAAGCATAGTTATGGCCAACACCTAAGTGCTGAGAAAAGTCAAGAGGAAGAGGAAGCCCCAAGGGCTGAGAAAGTAGTGAAGGTCATGGAAGAGGCATGGAGCTGTGGCACCATTGGCAGGGGACAGCTAGAGTCCAGGTCCAGTGCTAACACTGGGTATGAGCAAGCGTAGGAGACAGGACACTGCCGAACACCCACAATGGTGATGCTCCTGTTGGCTCTGCCTTCAACCTCAAAGGCGATTATGAATAAAGGAAAGCACACTGCCTTCAGAATCTGACCTAAGTTTGAAATCTGGCATCTTTCCCAGCTGGCTGTATGACCTCTAGGAGCTACTCAACACCTCAGAGCCTCACTTTGTTATTCAGCAAAACAGAGATGCTGGTATATATCTCCTAGGAGTGACAAGGGGATTCATGCGGCTGTTAATGACCTGGTGCCTGCCTGGGACTACCAAGCAGCCACCACACTGCAGTCAGGGCAACAGTACTGCAAGCACTTCATAGACAGAGACCAAGCCTTTCCAACTTGATCTGCCATGCTTCAACACAGTGCCTCAGCCATTGAGAAAATCCTGTGACAGGCACAGACCCCCTTCAAGAAGGACTTGCTGCTCAGCTGCTGAGAGGGTTGTCAGCAGCTTCTTCAGGGCTTGCTCAGTTGCAGAGCGCTATCTGGCCCGAGGTCATGCCCTTCAGGGGCAGCCCACCTCCTCTGAGTGATGGGAGTGAGGGAATAAAGGCCCATGTCAGCCCATCCTGGCACTCATTCTGGCACAATGCTGGCAGGCCATCTTGGTGCTCTTGGGGCTGGCTGTGGCTGCATCCAGCCTGCATCACGACTCAACCTCTGCACAGTCCTACTGCCTTCCCGCACTCCTGTGGGCATGAGCCTCCAGCACACTCAACTTTGTGTCAGAGCTTACTTTCCAAGAACCCTACCTGCAATGAACGTGGTATTTGTTGATGAGTAAATGCCTGAAACAAGATCCCCGATCTTCTAAATCCAGAGTTAAAACTCAGACAGGCCATGGTCCTTGGTCATTCTAGGTCCAAGAGGCTCTTGCTGCTGGCATGGCCAAAAGATGCAGGTAAGTAAAACAGCACACTGTGGTGCTATGACCACCCGAGGGCTGCCGTGTCCCACTCAGGAAAATCAGGTACCTAGTTGGCTTGCAACAGAGGCTGAGGGAATTTCAAGTTGAGGTTGGGCTCTGTAGACCTTCTCCACCACTAAATCCCCCAGGTTTATCATTTCCTGGGAGAATAGGTCCTGGGGAGAGAGGGGCAGATAACAATGGAACACACCAAGAGGGAACCCTGTAATCGAACAATGCCCACTAATGTTTATTTTATCCCAGGAGTCACAGAAGGAATGGAATGGCTGAAATGGAGATAAAGGATGAAGGGCAGTCCCCTCAGGGTGTTATCCAAAAAGTCACCTTGGAAGAGGAAGAAGCTCCTACCAATATCAGAAGAACAACAAACATTTTTTTTTTCTAGAAGATAAGTGGCTAATTTCAAGATAATTATTCTATCGACTGCCATATAAGTCTTTTTTTTTAATTCATTCAAAAAAAAAAAATGAGGCTGGGCGCGGTGGCTCATGCCTGTAACCCCAGCTGAGGTGGGTGGATCACCCGAGGTCAGGTATTCAAGACCAGCTTGGCCAACGTGGCAAAAACCCATCTTTACTAAAAATACAAAAATTAGCCAAGAGTCCTGGCGCATGCCTGTAATCCCAGGTACTCAGGAGGCTAAAGTGGGAGAACCACTTGAACCCAAGAGGCGCAGGTTGTAGTAAGCCGAGATCGCGCCACTGCACTCCAGCCTAGGTGATAGAGCAAGACTCCCTCTCAAAATAAATTAAATAAATAAATAAATAAATAAATAAATGTGTTCCTTTTCAAATGAGGAGTGGGAACACTTAGATTACACGTGCTAATAAGTTCTTTTTGACTGTGAGGTAAGGAGGAGAGCCTGTGCCTGGGTGACCTTGGCCAGGTCAGAGACGCTGGGACAGCCTGGACATGAGGAAGAAGGGATTTACGCAGTTCTGTCCACAGCACATTCCAGGGCAGCTTCCTCCGGGGCTGCTTCTGTGCCAGAACCTGCTGGCCTCAGGAGCCCCAGCTCACCTTTCACTGACCTTCAGCCCACAGGAGAACAGCATTTCCTACCTCCCCCACCTGCTGACAAGGCCTCTGCTCTTTCCCATGCCAAGGACAAAGGTGACCTCTGGGGGATTCCTTTTAGCTGGCCCATAAAAGGAAGAGAGACAGGCCAAAGAGAAAGAGCTGCTGGGTCCTTCCCCAATTAGAACATGGGAAATGATTATTTTCCAGTAGGGAACTTGTGGCTGGGCAGGCGGGCGTTGACTAGATGGGTCCCTCTGGGGTGTGGTGGAAATGATCTCCACTTCAAAGAAACAGACTTCCAGAGAAGGCTGGCATTAGCATCCTGATCTGCTCTACTGCGAATTCCAAGGGTTTTGCAGAACTCTTGCTGGGCCATGAGGGTACAGTCTCCTCCTGACCCCAATCCTTTAATCAAAGCAGCTAGGTTTTAGTTAGTGTACACAGAGTTCCAGGCCTCTAAGAGTGTGAAAGCTACTGCCTCAGAAGATATCCCTTGTTGGAGGTCCTGGGAAGTAGAGGCCATCGAGGCAGACTACTTAGCAGCTGTGCAACCCTCAGCAAGTCATTTAACCACTCTGAGCCCCCATCCTGTGTAAAACAGCAATTATCACAGTGCCTACCTCCTAGTCTGGGTGTGAGAGTTCAAGGTGAGGCCAACCAGGTGCTTCACTCCATGCCTGGCTCATAGTGAGTCCTCAATAAATGTGAGCTATTTTCTTTCAATGAATATTTGTCCTTTCCAGCATCGCGAATACATGAGCTTCCAATTCTAGGGATCCAAAGACAGAGGGGCTTTATTTCCTTTAACGAGTTCAGAGAAGTCCCAAGCATTTAAACCGCTATAAACTGAGAGAGTAAGCCACAGCTCTGAAAATGCTCTGTGTGCTCATTCACCTGAAGTAGCACTGGGGGTCACTGCAGCCTCAGGTGCCACCGAGCTGACAGGCCAGGAAAAGAATACCCACTGACTCACTCATCTGGGTGGAATGGTTTCACAGGGACCCAGGTGAGGTGGTGACTTTTTCTGCCTCCTCATTGTCCCACTTCCATCACAAAAGTGCCTGAGTTCTGGAGCAAAGGCTGAGCTAGGAAAAGTTTCAGATATTTCTTTTGTCTTAACCCTTCAGGGAGAGGAAGGAAAATCTGTCTCTTGCTGGGTTGAGGGCCACCAAGCTGGTTAGCTCACTCTACCACGTTCTGCATTTTCTACCTTCAACACAGTGGATACTGGGATGTCTCTCTCTAGCCATATGCATTCAGGAAAAAACCCTGGTTTGGGTGGGGCTCTGGTTTGGGTGGGGTCTGCATTGGGTCTACAGCCACTAGCAACTTGCTGTAGTCAAGGCAAATGATATAGCTCTCTGATCCTCAGCTTCCTCATTGTAAAGAGAGCTCTTAGCTCCAGGTCTCATTACTTTCAGGGTATTTAGGACGTTTAGATGCCAAATAAGACAGCAGAAGGCAGAGCACCTTGACAAGCATAAAGCACTATATGCAAACATAAAGCATGGTGCAATCTCACGGGACTGGTGGGACTTACCCAATTATAAACCAACAAATTTATAATCACATGGCAGGAGGGGTGGAATTTCAAGACAGGATTATTATTCATTGTAAGATGACTTGTGTAATATTGTAAATGACTGCTCTTCACCCCATCCTCTGATTCTAATTAAAATCCTCATTCCATGGCCCCTACACGTACATTCATTTTCACTGTTCAATTACAAGCACCAAGATGAGACGTTTTGACGCCCTTGGTAATTGTCTGGTTTCTACAAGTTCTTGGTTCACAAGCATAAGCATGTGTTTCATTTGATGTTTGGCACCATAGAAAACAGTGTATGTTTAATGATTTCTGTGTTAAATTGAATAATGAATAAACAGCAAAGGCAACAGACCAAATATCAACTTCGTGATACACCTGCTTGATGGAATTCTGAGCCTTTTTCTCACTCCATCAAGGACAACTGCCTAATGGAGAATCAGAATATTTTTCTAATACAAATAAAGTAAAAAAGCAATGTAATGTTATTATCTTTTAAAGACAGAAATATTATTAAATCCTCTACCATTTTTAAATTAAAGCATAAAACCCTCTTCTACCCAATAAGCAATAAGAACTCACTTGAATTTCTTTTCATGGGCATTTAAGGGATACTAATGGGTACAGACAGAAGAGGGAAAAGTTCAGAAAAGAAAACAGCAGATAATATATAAAGAAGCAGAAAACAAACAAGAGTGATAGAAGAGAAGCAGAAGAGACTAAGGAAGGCATCTAGGATGCAGTTGTAAAGAGAAAATCAGACGTAGATAGGCAGGAAAGAAAACAATCAATCAAACAAACAACAACAACAATAAAATGAGAACTAAAGAGAAACTTTCTTAAAGGAACCCATAATTTTGGAAGCTTATCAGTAGATTTTAAAAGTAGATTACAGATTTATGATTACAGGGGTAAAAGGTGTGTTACTCTTAGCAACTTAATGTTTCTTTAATGACATAAAATCACATCAAGACTATATCCAGCTCATTGGCCAGCAGCGCCCTATCCCTGCCCCATAATGCTGCACTGTGTTATTTTTCAATACCAAACATTTGGTGTCCACTTGGGTCAGCACCTCCATCAGACTGCCATCACTAAGGGAAATGAGCCAGCCTCCCACGTCAGCTTCCTCCCCTATGGGCTCCACTGAATGGGGATGAATGGGCTACCTACTCTCAGTAGGGATATGAGGATTAATGAAAGTGATGTAGAAAAAGCACCTGGTATTGTAAGTGGCATTTAGTAAATCCTTCATAAACACTAGAGTTCATTATTAGTTGGGGTTACAAATAGTCACTCTCAGAGGGGGAAAAATGAATGAAAGTGTGCCAACAGGTTAAACAAAATATTTTGGAAATTTTATGTTGTTGTCTGAAAGTTCTTTCATATGAATCTAAAGGCATCATACTCACTGTCACCCTCTTCACATGGTGGGTATCGACATAAAGAACATTCTTCAATTTCTGCCAAAGACTTGACTGCTACATTTCATTTCTGTCTAGGTTTCCACTGAGCCCTCCAGCTCAAGGGGCCTCCCTCCCCATGAGTCATCTTTAGGAAGCCCAGCCTCGTCTCTAATTTTGAGAAGCATTTCCCTTATTTCAGGTCTTCATTCAGCCAGTGGTTCAACCACTGAACCATTTCAGTTTCCTTCCTTCATTTTATTCACAAAGGAATCCTTTCATCTACAGCCCCTAGCTGGGCTCCTTTGAAGAGACTTTCTCTTCTTGCATTACTTTCTTGCTCAGCCTTCCTTAGGAAGGAATTAAGACACATTTCAGGAAATAGGCAGAAAATGTTCATCCTTTTTTCCCTCATTGTCCTACTCATAAACGCTTACTCCTTCAAATGCACCCATAAATAAGCTGTAGACCCACATCTGGTTCTGAGCCCAGCACATAGTAGGAGCTCAGATGAATGATTACGCCTGCCTTCCCAGTCTTGCTTCTGCCATCCCTTCCCCCTGGAAAATCTGCTCCTCTCTCCTTAGCCTAGTAGAACCCTCATGAAAGCTGTTGTCCCCTTTTGAAGGAATGACGCCTCAAGCATCCAGCATGTCTGATGTTTACCTCATGCACCCTAGTGGATGTGGTGAAATGAAGTGACTTTTCCATTTCAAAGAGAAAGCGCAGTCTCCAAACTTATGATCTCGTTCTCAGAATGCCAATACTTACAGCTTAGCCCTGGGTAACGCTAGCTTTTATGACCTTAGATTCCCATTTGGAGTAGAAATGGCTTTTCTGTTTCTCCCCAAGGTTCTCTGAATTAGATGACCAAAGGAGAACTACCAAGATGGATCTATGAGACCCATTCAGGCTCTCATCCATTCATTCAACACATTCATTCATTCAGTCCCTACTGTGTTCCAGGAAATAAGTGTCCACCATACAGGAGTGACCCAGACAAAAAGCCCTGCTTTTATGGAGTTAGTTTGGATTTTAGTGGAGATAGGGGAAGATAGATGATAAGTAAAATAAATAAAGTATACATAGTATATTAGAGAATCATAAGGTTTATAAAGAAAAAATGAAAGATACAAATAGGGAATGGGGATAATTTAAAATAGGGGGAAATTTATAAACATAATGGAAAATATGCATGTATGTAAAATTCCTTCCAAAAAATGGAATATTTGACACTAACTTGCAGTGTAAACATGGACACATCACAGGCTCTTTCCAGGCCATGGTTTCCTTCTCGGCAGTATAAGGTGGAACTATAAGGTCTCTCTATGGTACCTTCTGGCGCTGAAATTCTCTTTCTCTACCAAATAGATAGCAATTTGAATTAACACTAGAGCCTGTTGGGACCCAGTGATTATGGTCTAAGTTTCAATGACACTTTTTAAAAAATCCCTACATTCCTTGGGATTCCCAGCAACGTCTCCATAGGTGCTGCTGATCCAAATTAATTGTGAGAGCAACCACAAATTCCCTTGTTTATATTTTTGAATTATTGACTTAGAATCAATTTTAAATCCGAGCCCTTCTTCCCCACAGATACTCTGAAAACACCCTCCTGATAGGCACTAACCCCTAAGAGGGTCATAAAGTAGGGCTCTGAGAGCAAGGATGCTGGGCAACCCAGCTTTCAGTGCCACTTATCCTAGCCACATGAGTACTCATAGCAGGCTTGAGGTCAATTAAATCAGACCGGCCCTGAGAGGTGGCAACCAACAAACTGTTTCTTCTTCATGGACTTTTTGTTACTTCTTTATTTATTTTCCACTGAGCTACAACAAGGCTCAGGAGGAGGCCCTTCATCTAGGAAGAGTCATCTTGGGACCACCCAGGGAGGAAAAAGTATCCATCAGGCACCCATCAGCCACCTCTGATGAAAAGCTCCCTTTGGGGTAATTTCTCTGTATCGCAGAGTCAGCCTTCTGCCTGCTGGAGGAGCTGTGGTGAGCATGTGAAGGGAGGTTCTGAAGGCTTCAGCAGCAGCCACCAGTCCCCCTGCAGCCCCTAATGAGAGGTGATCTTTGTTCAGCTCCTACTACGTGCTAGACACATTCCAAGCACATGTATTAACTAACAAGTCTATGAAACAGGTGTTACCATTATTCCCATTTTACAGATGGAGCAAGTGAGGCACAGTGAAGCAGCCTGTCCAAGATCAGTTTGTAATTGGAGGAGAATAGCCCCTACCCTGTGTTTAACCAGTGATGCTACAGAGCAGCTCCATCCAGAAGAAATATAAGACAAACCACATAAATCATTCTAAATTTTCTAGAAGGCACATTTCTTTGACACTTATTTTATTTACAACTCTGTGCAAATTTAAAGACAAATAATATTCCAAGTGGGGCCAGGCATGGTGGTTCATACCTGTAATGCTAGCACTTGGGGAGGACAAGGCAGGTGGGATCACCTGAGGTCAGGAGTTCGAGACCAGTTTGGCCAACATGGTAAACACCCTGTCTCTACCAAAAATACAAAAATTAGCTGGGTGTGGTGGTGGGTGCCTGTAATCCCAGCTACTCAGGAGTCTGAGGCAGGAGAATCAGTTGAACCCAGAAGGTGGAGATTGCAGTGAGCTGAGATCGCACGATTGTACTCCAACCTGGGAGACAAGAGCAAAGCTCTGTCTCAAAAATATATATACATATATAATATATATTATATATATTTTTCATATATATAAATGATTTATTTATATATATATATATATTCCAAGTGGAGGAAAGAAGTTTTCAGATTGCTCTCACCTGTAACTCCCATACATTAATTTTCTTGTACAATTTTCTTTGAGATTATAATGTTGATTGCCACCTAACAGTCATTTCCATTCCCCTCCCTTGTTCAGAAAACACTGATTTTGTTCAGGGGTGCAGGTACCTCACCAAAACTGACCCTGGCCCCACTCCTGGGCAGACCTCAGTTAGTCTGAGCAAGCCCCAGTGCTCTCATTCTTATGCCAACAATTGGCTTGGGGCCAATCTGTGACTGGTTCTTGACTTGTGAAATAAATATGCGGGTGTGCTGGGGGCTTCTAGAAATGTGGGCCAGACTCCTGAGGAAGAGGTCTGGAGAGCTGGTTCCTTATCCTCTGGACAAGGTTTTGTTTTTGTTTGTTTGTTTGTTTGTTTGTTTCTTTCCTTTTAGTGTGGTAAAATATACATAAAGTAAAATTTACCATTTAAATAATTTTTAAGTATACGGCTCAGTGGTACTAAGTACATTCACATAGTCGCATAGCCATCACTATTATCCATCTAGGAGGCATATTTTTTAAAAGTAAAAAGAAAAAGGTGAAATTAATTTTAAGAATGGAGTTTATTTAATCTATCCAAAATATTATCAAGAAGTAATCAATATAAAAATTACAAATAAGATATTTTCTAGTCTTTTCTTTGTACTAAATTTCTACTTACAGCATTTTTGTTTTGTAGAGACAGGGAATGCAGTGGCATGATCATAGCTCACTGCACAGTCCTTGAAATCCTGGACTCAAGCAATTCTCCTGCCTCAGCCTCCAAAGTAGTTGGGACTACAGGTGTGCACCACCACACCCAGCTTTACAGCACATCTCAATTCATATTTCAGATGCTCACTGACCACCAGTGTTGGATGGCCCAGGTTTAGAGTTTCTCAGGCTTGTGCGTGCTCAGCCAGCTCACGGGTATCCCCAGGGGACAGCAGCACGCTGCATGTTTATGAAAGATTCGTGCGTCACCATCAGCTCTCTGGGGCAGTTTGCGATTCACTGCAGGACCCTAGATGGTGTCTGACTCTAATGGTTCCAGATCAGCCTCTCTAACCCCACCAGAGATCACTGTCATCATGCTGACGGACAACACAAGATCTGGAGCCTAAATGAGAGCTTTTCCTGGTGGAGCAAATATCGTGCCTCCATCATCCAGCTGTGATTTCATCTCCCAAATGAGAATATGACCTCAACGGCAGAGGTAGGGACAATACCTACGTAGCCACACAGGCACTCCCAGGTTGGACCAATAATAAATAAACACATTCCTACTTGGAAAGAGGGCAGCATGTGTGCAGGGTTGAGGCAAGCCGTAGTTGCCATGGAAACCAGCCAGCCTCACTCCAGACTTTTTCCCTGGTGCCCGGATCATTTGGTGGCTGACGAAGCCCAGTGGAGAGGCATTGTTCCTGTACCTATGGAAACCTTCCAAATAGGTCCATTATGATGAAAGCATATCAAAGACGGAATGATGACGTACCTTTACCATCCATCGTCACATCCACTGCTTGTCCTGGGTAATACCCAAAAGAGAAGAAAATAAAGACACTCTTGCCACAGAGGTAAATAAATGGAGAGCACTGAGGTATGACAGTAGGGGTAGTAAGGTGGTCCCCAAAAGGCAGGCAGTGAAACTGCCCCATCTCACCACCATAGTAAGTGCTCGACTGGACAAATGATTATGGCTTCAGGGTTTTGCTACTTGCCCAAGCTTCCTTATAACTCATCTTCTATGGCAAGCCTCTGGTTTGCTCTCTTTCTGGAGTCATGCATGTTTGAGATCTTCCCATTCATTCATTCTTTCCTATGCTCATTCATTCCTTCACTCACTCTTGAATGAGAAGCACC
Organism: Macaca fascicularis; assembly: GCF_037993035.2. NCBI lineage: Eukaryota > Metazoa > Chordata > Mammalia > Primates > Cercopithecidae > Macaca > Macaca fascicularis. The sequence continues at coordinate 69,074,545 of NC_088383.1, read as the reverse complement.
ATGGTAATATGGAAAGAGCCTGGGTCATCGAGTCATGAGATCCCAGATTTAAATCCCAGTTCAGATGCTTATTGGATGTGTGATCTCATCTAAGCTATTAACAATTCTCTGAGGCTTTGTTTTCTCATCTGTAACACGGGTACAAGAGAAGAATAATGTTTGCCACTTGTCTTCTACACAGTCATATTCAAAATGTTTAGACATGACTTATATCTCATTCCATTTTGATCAACAATTGCCAAACAGAGAGCCTGGTAACTCCAGATACTCAATAAGATTAGTTGAATAAAGATATGACAACGTGCTTTCACATATATTTCCTCTCTCTCTCTTCAAATTTCATTTTCACAGCAATCTGGTTCAAGGTTATTTCAGCCCAGCACAGGACAAAGGGGGATTATACAATTAAACCACATGTTTCTCTCAATGAACTTATAGTTTACTGTGTTTGATGAACAATGTATACAATACTTAGTCTGTCCCTGCTACTGTTCTAAGTACTTTATAAATATTAGGTCATGTAATCTGCATAATAACCCTATGAGATAAGTACTATGATTGTCTTCTGTCACTGGCTCAGGGTCACACTGGTACATGGCAGAACAAAGGTCAAATTCAGCCAATCTGGCTCTACACCCTGTGCTCTTAACCTCTCAGCCACATTGCCTTTAGAGTGGATAAGTCACACACACAAGTGTATGTGAATATTGTGCAAGACTGATGGATTCAGAGGAGGGAACACCATGCACTGCATCTTAAAGATGAGGTAGGATTTGAACACATGGAGTGCATGGAGGAGAGCAGAAGAAGGACAGGTTAGAAAGAGGATAGGGTCCCTGACCATTTGCATGAAGCATTTGGGCTTTAGACCTTGGAAAGCCACTGAAGGTCTGTGAGCCATGGGGAAACCTAAGTAAAGCTGGCTTTGGGGAAAATTCATCTGGCAATAGCATGAAATATGGACTGAAGCGGGGAGATGGGACAAATGAGGAGAGTGATGTGTAGCTGCTATAATGAGTGAAGGAAGGGGTCACAGGGCTTAAGCCAGGACAATGGAAAAAGAAGCATCAAGGGCAAATCCACAGGACGTGCCTCCTACTGAGATGTAATATGTCTTCCTGAGTTTCCCACCAAACCATTCACATGAGAAACAAGTTCCAGGGAGCACTCACTGGGCACTTTCCTGACCATCCAGAGTGGCACATGGGTGCTCTATAGCACTGGTTTCCTCAAAGGAAACATGATGCCATCTTGAGCAGCTGGAAACACCGGCTGAGCCTTTCCCAGTTGCATGCAGCTGTTTACTGAAGTCAAGGGGGCGAAATCCAATCCTGACAAAGAATCCTAGCCACCTCAAATGTGAAAGATAGCCAAGTACAACAAACCGTAGTCCCATTTGTTATAATGCCGTATAAATCACAGCCTAGGCCTTACAGTTAATGGAGCTTTCTATTCCAATTCCCGTTATGCTGGAAGGGGAGGAGCAAGAATTGAGGAACGAATGAGGAGTCTGAAAGTGAGTTATAGCCCAAGAATATGACTTGTCAGCCATCTTCCAGGCTCTACCAATTGCCTGAAATTCTCTATCCAGTTTTAGGTTTGCATAAATTCCTGAAGAAGGCTCTGTCTGATACCACAGTGAAACAGATGCCACAACAGGTAGACTCTCAAAACTGGTAAAGAGAACTTTGCTTTGACAAAAGCTGGAGTTTTCCTTGTTATGTATCTTTCTTATTTGAAGCCTTGAAATCCCATTTTCATCTTGATGGAGATGATAAACTCTTAGAAAATTTTTATGGCTCCCAGGACGAAACTGAGGACTCTGCCTCTGCTCCCCACTGCAATTCTGGCAGACTTTTAAATTCAAGTCAGGGCAGAAACTGCTTTTGGTCAGAGGCAAAATGTATTTATCTCTGGAAGCACAGCCATTAAGATGTGAGCATGAATAGCTAAGAGAAAGAACATTAAGGGAGAAACAGGAAGAAATAGGAGGTGAGGCTATGATGGAAGGAAATGATGACGCATCAACCCCCACCAAAAGCTTTTTACAGTGCCGGGGGAGTGGGGCACAGGGAAAGGCATCTGCAAAGATTGGGAGAAAGAACCCAGGAGTGGGCTGAGGGGAAGGCTTTGCAGTGGGAGGGCTGTGATCAGTGTGTGCTTCATGCAGAGAGAATTTTGAGAGTGGACATAACAAACAGGAAAATTGTGCTTGCATTTCTGTTTGTCTGTAGAATCACTGTGGCTCTGAAATCCACCCCCTCTGCTCTCCAAACACTAAAGAAAGTCTCCAGATGGAAAAATCTGAAGTCAGGCTGCCACATGAAAAAAGAAAAGAAAAAGAAGGCTGCTACAGGAAGCTGACAAATTTGCTGTTTCTCTGAGGTCTAACCTATGAAGCTGGGATATCAAATACTAGACAGAGTCAGGAGACATGCCTGAAACTGACCAAATGACCTTGGACAAGCCCCACTTTAATCACACATAATGTAAACTTTAGGGAATGTGACTTAGAACACGTAGCTAAGGCACAAATAACACTAGTACTACCACCCTCCAAGCTGCCATTCATGGCAGGCATCATTAATAAATCACGGAATTCTTTATTTTATTTTATTTTTAGATGAAATCTTGCTCTGTCACCCAGGTTGGAGTCCAGTAGCACAATCTCGGCTCACTGCAACCTCTGACTCCCAGGTTCAAGCGATTCTCCTGCCTCAGCCTCCCAAGTAGCTGGGACTACAGGTGCCTGCCAGCATGCCCAGCTAATTTTTGTATTTTTAGTAGAGACAGGGTTTTAGCATGTTGGCCAGGCTGGTCTTAAACTCCTGACCTCAAGTGATCCACCTGCCTTGGCCTCCCAAAGTGCCGGAATTACAGACGTGAGCCACCGCACCCAGCCCTCGGAATTCTTTAGAGCACAGCCATGATGACTCTTTGCTGCTGAACCTTGAATCTTTGGCAAAATATTCTCTGTAGCTGCTACAGATCAATCAGAATGAACCCAGAAGATGAAAGCTGATGAAAGATGATGAAAGTTCACCATTGCTAGACTTCATCTCTTCTAATCCTTAAACACTAGAGCCAGATAAGGTTGCATGTCATGTGTAATCTCATTGTAGACATCCTTAACTAAGTCCTACCTAGGTTTTCTTTTCTCTTTGGCCTTCTTTCCAAGTCTTAGCAGCCAAGGCTGTGAAATAAAAACTGGTATGAAGGCTCTTCACTCAACTCCACTTCTGAAGCTCTGAAAGTGACCTTGTGCACTTTTCTTGAGCCTCTTTACCTTAAGTTCCCCCATTCTGCCACAAAGCTCCTGGTGGGGCTGGTGTCTCCTCCACTCTCCTATGGATTTCATCAAGGTAAAGAATTCTATTCCTTTTCAAATGCTTTGAGATCATGAGATAGAAGACAGCCTGGGGAAGTTCAAAGACGTTTAATCATTAGCCTCAGTTCTTTTGAAAATTATTAAAGAGCCCAGAATTGGAAATTCAGATTTCCTCCAGATCCCTGAGAACAAACAGCTCTCTTGTAAATGGCTTAATGTGTCTGTTTAATGTACACAAAATTATCTTTCAGGAAAGTGGATTTCTTTTATATCATTTTGCATCTCTAAAATATACCACCTATGGCAAAAGGATTGGGATTCAGAGTCTGACAAAATCCACAGCAGAAATAATTAGCACCAGAGGCTGTTTCTGAGAGTTAAATGAGAGAAACTGGTTACTTATTTCTGTTCTCTCTATCTGTATCTCTCCATCTCAGCCCCGGGAAGAGGAATTGTATCTCTTGGTGCTGGAAGGGTGGCTTGCCAAATTGCCTTTACAAGGTTTGTTCTGTAAGACAACACTGAGCCCCCAACACACAACTCCCTCTGGGCCGAAGTGCTATGGAAACGACTGCGGTGCTCCAGCTCTGGAGAAAACAACCAGATAAACCCACTGGTTTGCAGACTAGGCACAAGGGCAGAGAAATAGTGATGTTTTCTCATTTAGCATCCAGAGAGGGAATGTCTTTGCTTAAATCATGTTAATAAAATTGGAAACACTTGAAATAGCCCATAGAGGGTCTGTTGTCCCTGGTTTTTAAAGTTCATCTAAAAGCTGACTTATAAGGAATTCTCATTTGGGAAATTTCTGCAATGTCAACTCCACTGATCACCCACAGTGTCTAACACCCTTGCTATAAATTTGGGGGCTAGCCTGGCAGCTCCTGCCACCACCCTGAGTCTGCTACCTTGCTCCAGAAATAAAAAATGACTTTAGCCACAGTAATGTTTCCTCGATCCCCAGCCCCTCCTGGGTGCCTCTGGCAGTCATTTTAAATAAACATGCCTTTTATTGTTTTCAGGTGCACAGAGATGGAGGCGCTACTACCTCTGGAGGAGGGATGGACTTTCAGGGACCCCATGATTTGCAGCAGTTCAGTCAAAAGCAATACAAAGAGCAAAGGACAGGGGCTGTTATCTTGCCCAAGAGCTCCTCAAGCAGAGGATATGCCATTGGAAAGGAGGCTCTTCCAGTCAAATTTGGGGCTAGTGGGGTTATCATGTTTGATACCAACTAGGAACAAGATCCCCTTAGAGGCTTCCAACTGAGGAGGATTCCAAAAGAGAGCTCCACGGCTGAAATGATTCAAAAGAAGCCAACGCCTTCTCACTGAGCTAGCCCTTTGGAATATGGACCCCTACTCCCATGGCATCCTTCCCCCCATCCAGCGCCTCGGGCCCATCTACGTGCTTCTATCTACAGGCTTTGCTTCTTCTCTAGCAAGGAGTGAAGAAGGAAAAGAATCACTGGAGGTGTGTCAGAAGCAGTCACCATATCTCACGGGGCCTTGTAAGCCAGGGACAGAGTTTGAGATTTTACTTCAAATGGAGGCAAAACCAGGGGAGAGCCATGCAGAGACACCCCTTGATGAACTCTGCTTCACTCCAATCACTCTGGTAGCTAAGAAAAGTACATTCTCTCTCCTTTTGCAGTTCTCCTGGTGCCTAGCACAGGGCCAAGTGCATGGTAGATGTGAGGCTAGCCCTTGTGGCCTTTGCTGATGAAGGACAGTGAAGGGGATAAGAAAACATGAAGACATTTTGGGCTACAAGGGAGCAAACTACTGAAAAACTACTGTGACCCCCTCTCTTTATCCATGGAGATGCTGAGGCCTAGGAGAGGGAATTGACTTGTCCAAAGTCAACCAGAGCCAGGGTTAGTATCCAGGTTTCTGCAGATTGCAGCTCCTCAGATAAAAGTAAGTGACTTGCCTCTCTTCTCTCATATCCAGAATTGATCTCAAACACTGTCATGAATCCCCAAGGGCCAGAGAGACACACAGCATAGACCAAGGTGAGTAAACTCTTTTCTCTCTTTGTGATTATCTGAGCTTTTTCCTGGAGAGATCTGAGGTGGCCAAGAAATGAAGTTGCCCACCTCATGGTTCAGAGGCAAACAATAACATCATGGCAGCTTCCCCGGGAGCCCACGCAGGTGCCTCTGGGATTAAGCAGCTCCTGAAAACAACTCCTTCCCTTTGCCGGAAGTTATTTTCCACCCCTGAGGCGTAACACCAGGCAGAGTGCTCTATGAGTGCCTGCTGATATAATTAGCTCTGGACAGACTCTCCAACCAAGGCAGACACAACCAGGCTCTTGCTCTAGAAACAAAAAGAATGTTTTGAACCTCTCCCAGTACACTTCCAAACCCCACGCCTTCCTGGGCAAGTTGGGGCTCAGACACTAACAAACCCAACAGAGTTCTGCAACAGCCAGGGAGCTGGCAGCCTCTGTCCCCTGAAATGCGACCTTTTTTGTGATTCAGCCTCTGTTTCAAGCTATTTTTAGTGTAAGCAAAGGCTGCATCTGAGGAAAGGTGGTGTGGGAAAGGGGTCTTTACTTTCACTCTCCTTTTCAATGAACTGTCCCGTTTCCCTTAGGTCAGCCATTTTACCAAAAGCCACAAAAGGTACGGGGAGAGAGGATTAAAAAGAAAAATGGGAAAAACGTCAAAATTCAGCCTGTTTGCTAAAAGTCTGGGAACAGTTCTAGGAAGGTGATGGTTTCTCAATCCTTCTCATTAACCTACTGAATCCTGGGGTGCTCCTGCCAGGGTAACCAATATGCCCAGTCCATCTACCTTCCGAATAAACCAACCTCCAGGAAACAAGGAAGGCCAAGAAGTTTGCTCTCCCAGGCACTGTGGCGCAAACAGGTTTAATGGTCCCCCTTGATGCCCCAGGGAAGAATGTGTGCCCTTGAAGGCTTGTGAATAGAGAAGCAAGCTTGTACTCACAGAGGCCCCTGGCTTCCCACCTTCACTCTGTCTCCATCATGTCAGCACAAGGCCAATTTCATGAACTAAAATTAACTGGATGAGCAAAAAGATAGCTTTGGTGTTTAAGAGGCTTGGGTACATTTAATTGAGTTTCCATGTGCCCTAATTCCTTAAGAAAGGCAGAAAAGCCACTGTTGTGTCCTAGATCCCTCACTACTCAAACAGGAGGGAATAGTTTTTACAATAAAAATTTTAGGGCAAATGGTGGCTTTCTGTTGTTGTCATTTCCCCGAAGTAGTTTTTTTTTTTTTTCCCCCTCTGGAAAAAGTCTCACTCTGGACCCAGAGTCTAAAAATGAGGCTTCTAGTGCACCAAATTGGACTGTTTGGGGCCCGTAGGCACGAGTCAGTCTGCCTCCTCCTAAACATAGCCTCGTAAACTAAACTTGGAAGCATCAGCTTGCGTGTGGTCCCGAGTGTGACTTTCCAAGCATGCGCTCCCCTGCAACAACAAAGGCTGATGACTTTGTCATCATCATCTCTATTTTTGAGTCTCCCTGCTAAACAAACTTTCTCGCAGCTGAAATGGAGGATCTAAGGATATTTTTCTGACAAAAACGAACTGCTAAGCCATCAGCACCCTCTGAAGGCTTTGGGGGAAAAGCTGGGTAAGAAAAGTCTCCCAGCCCAACTCAGTAGCCTCCAGGGGGCGCCAGCTTTTATGGATTGGGAGGGAGGAAGGAATGGAATGAGGCAAGGAAGGAAGGAAGGAAGTGAGGAAGGCAGGGAGGGAAGGATGGAGGGAGGAGAGGGGAGTGGGGTAGGTGGGAGAGGGGCAGTGGGGAGGAAAGAAGGAAGGAAGGGAGGGAGGGAGGGAGGGAGGGGGGAGGGGGAGAGGGGGGAGGAGGGGAGGGAGGGAAACCACTACTCATATATTCACCCAGGCCCCTGGGATTCAGCTACAGAACTGCACAGGATGTGCAATCAGGACTAGAATGTTTGAGCTCCCAGGCCTGTCCTAGGGACTGACAGATGGGTCACAGGCACTGACTTATCACTAAACCCTACTTCAGAAACCTTCCCACCCCAAATCATTCTAGAAAATGCAAGCGTAACATTTTCACCTTCGACACTTTGGATGACTGCACTTTGCAGCTTTTGCTGAATGAACCAACATGTGTCCAGCACATTGAACAGTATCTGACCCCGAGCAGGTGCTCCAGAATGTTTGAAGGAATGGATGAAGACATGGAGGAACAGCTCAGAGGAGCTGCCTCACATGTGCAGTAGAATCTGGGTCTTTATCTTCTGGTGACCTCACACACTTTCCCATCTCCTTTCAATGAATGTGTGGTCACTACATGCCAAAATGTACATCAAACACACCTCCCCGAATACTGGTGCGGATGTGCCCTCCAAAACCAGCCTGTCCCTGCCCTGTCAGCCTCGCCCCACCCCAGAGAGAAGTGGACACAGAGTCCACAGTAAGTGCACTTGACCCTTTTTCCATCAGACTCATCTCTCGTCCTGCCAAGGGACTTCCTGTTACACACGCGGCACAACGTACAGCTCCAGGGATAGCCCAGCCTGTTCTCCAGTCTCCAGTCAGCTCAGGGAGGCTATATGAAGTGAGACTTTCCTGGCCAACTTGACAATGGTGAGTCAGGCTGGCATAAGCTAGCTGAGAAGAGGACGCAGCCTGGACAAGCCTGAATTAATTGTGTGCATGGAGCAAACATCATCATCTGGATGGACCCAAACCAGGGCTTGCCTGGAGCATTCAGACCCTTTCAGATGGCCCTGCCCAGAGCTGCTCAGCACTCTTGGAAGGTGTCTGGGTTTGGGGAAGCTTGAGGGCTGCTCTACCCATGCTCCAGAAAAGGATTTGTTCTCCACCCCCTGACCCGTCTGCCTCCATACGAGCCCATTTCCTCCATGACATGGTGACCGGGCTCATACACACAATAACAAAAATAATAATAACCATGCTTATCAAGCACTAACCATGTCAGAGGCACTGTTCTAAACATTGTACATGCATTAACTCATTAAGAGGCAGGGACTACTATTGTCCCCGTTTTGCAGATGAGGAAACTGAGGTATGAGACAGTGAAGCAACTCGCCCAGAGTAAAAGCCAAGCCCCTGAGATAGACGGAGCTGGGAGTCAGGAGTCTGCAGAGGCTGGGCTCCCAACTGCCCAGCTGTACCACACACAGAAGCTCCTTCCCAAGATGGGTGTCCCAGGGAGAGAGGCAATGCAAGAGCTGGAGTGAGTTTTGAGGCTGCTGTGGGCTCCACCTATCCTCCTTGTTGGTTCCAATCAAGTGAGAATGAGACACAAGCAGCCAGACGGAGATCAAAAAGGAGTAGGAGCTCTAGTTCAGATCACGATGCACTGACAAAGGGGCAGGGCTCCTCACTCCCAGGCCCCAAAAGAGAGACCGAAGCGGAGAGGACAGAGACAAGGCAGGACCGGCAGAGGGAGGCCATCCTGGCTGCTGACTGCACAGAGGCTGCAAGTGCTCTGCTTGCTTACCAGGCCCCCACTGACCTGTGCTACGCTCAGTTCTGTATACTAGGGAACACCAATCAATGTCGGTGGATCGCACAGGTGGATGAATGGACATAGACGGATGGACAGACAGACAATGGGATGGAAGGCCAAAGCAGGCACCCACATGCACCTAGAAACAAGAGGAGAAGGAAAAAAGGCATGCCAGCACTTGCCATCAGAGCCCAGAGGGCCTGGGAGCCAGAGATGAGTGGCCAGGATCAAGTGGGCTGTCCCTGGACCAGGAGGCTCTTCCTCACTCCGGAGCCAGCTGAGGGTTGATTTCTGAAACTCTCCTTCATTTTCACAGCAGCCCTGGGGAGGGCAGAGGAGCCAACACACCAGCTAGTAAAATTAACAGCTGCTCTTTACAGGGCGTGCCGGAGAGCCCAGCACATGGCGCGAGGCCTGCAGACCAGCAGCTGCTGCGAGCTGAGGTGCCTGGCCTGCAGACCCTGATCAGGGGTCCTCTTGGGGGTAAGGCTTAGACTCGGAGCTGCCGGCAGGGCCTGGGGTGTGGGGGCTGCTGAAGCAGTGGGCAGGTGGATGGAGAGACTCAAGGAATGATGCTGCTACAAAATTCTCTGACACATTCTCCTGACCTTGCAAACTGGAAATCCCTATGTTCACCCCAGCTAGGAATCTGCTATGGAACTTGGGGATCCACCTGGCTCTGGCCTCTCCATCTCTAATGCAGTACTTAGTTGAGCTTGGGGAAGTTAATGTAGACATGTCCCCATGAGAAGGGGACAGATGTTACATCTTATCTATTACCTATGTCATAGGTAACTTATGGAGCAAGTCCTGTAGGCCACTTAAAGAGGAATATTGACAGGCATACAGGGAGTGGCAATTGTTTCTTTACAGGGACAGATGGTAATTATTTTAGGCTGGTGGGTGTTCTGGACTCCGGATACTACTCAACTCTGCCTTTGTAGCTTGTTACGGAAGCAGCCACAGACGATACGTAAATGAGTGAGCATGGCTGTATTCCAATGAAACTTTGTTTATGGACACTGAAATTTGAATTTCATATAGTTTCACATGTCACAAAATATACTTATTTTGATTTTTAAAAAATAACCATTAAGGCCAGGTACGGTGGCTCACATCTGTAAATCCCAGCACTTTGGGAGGTCAAGGTGAGAGGATCGCCTGGGCCCAGGGGTTCAAGACCAGCCTAGGCAACACAACAGAACCCCATCAGTACAAAAAATTTTAAAAAAACATAGCAGGTCATGGTGGCATGCATCTGTAATCCCAGCTACTCAGGGAGGCTGAGGCAGAAGGATCACTTGAGCCCAAGAGTTTGAGGCTGCAGGGAGCTATGACTGCACCAATACACTCCAGCCTGAGCAATCAAGTGAAACCTTGTCTCTAAAAAAAAAATTAAAAAATGTAAAAACCATTCTTAGCTTATGAACCACACAAAAGAGGCAGTGAGCCAGACTGTCCCACAGGCTATAACTAACTGATCCCTGGGCTAATTAAATGTTTCCCAAAGTGAGTGCTATGTGATGCCCACAGGTATTACATGGGGAAAGGATTCCGCAGCGAAATGAAAATGGGAAATGTTGGGCAAAACAGAGCCTTTCCGCTTTCTGACTGCAGGACTTCTGTAAGTATTTATATGCTGATATGCACTGGCAATCTCAAGGAGGGGGATGAGAAATGAAGTCTGTCCAAGTTCCCAGGGAACCATTTTTATCCGGGAACAATTCGTCGGTCTAGTGTTCTGTGGAACCTAATTAAAGCAATGAGGATAAAGTCTAACCAACTGTCAGCAACAGCACCATGAAATGCAATCCTGCTGCTCTTTGAATATTTCTAGTAACAGGCAGCTCACTACCTGTCAGGGGAGACTGCTCAATTCAATTACTTCTCTGACTTATGTTTTCCCATCTGGATAAATGATGTTGAGTCACAAATAACAAATCTAGTGCAAATCTAGTGTATCTTTCATTGGATAAAGACAAAATTTCATATTTAATAATAAAAAGAGAAGGTATCTTCTTTGACTTTTTGACTGATACCCATAATGTGATTTCGGTATCTAAGCATGGGATGAAACACAGAACCATTATTAAGTCCTGGAAGGAAATTATCATATGATTCCTTTAAACAGAAGCCTCCCTTAGGAGTGTTAAAACAATGCAAATAAAACTCCAACTGATTCCCAATAGCAGAGAGAAGGACATATCTATCCACTATGGGGCATTCTTACTAAAAGTACAGCCCTGTGAAACCTCTAGTCTTTTTGTTACACAAGGAATTGGCCAATGATGTAAGAATTTTACATAGACTTGCCAAAAATATAATAAAAGCTGGGGCATAGATGAGAAGGGAGAGAGGGAGGGAGGGAGGGAGAGAGAGAGAGAGAGAGAGAGAGAGAGAGAGAGAGAGAGTGAGTGTGTGAATTTGCCACCAGGCACCACTGAGAAAGAAAAGTAGAGGATACTGATGGGAAATGTCACAAGCTCCATAGGGCACCTAATAGTAGTGAATGCAATGAATGTGATATATTTGATTATGTGTGTGCCCATGTGTACTCCCACTGGGTTCAACCAGTCTAATTTCATGTGCAAACAGCACCCCAGTGAACGTACATCTATTTAACTCTATTAAACCAATAGGATTATTCCATTTGAAAGGCATATTTGACACATATTTTCTTTCAGGCCTTTGGAGACAAAGATGAAATAGTTCAGGCTATGTATATAACGTTAATGTAAAATGCCACACATGCAGCATATTTAGGGGGATAAATATTTTTCTTTCTTCTTACATCGATAAATCATCCTGTATACATTCAAGCAAGTAGCATATACTTTCAGTTCATAGAATTAGCTGTGTAAGCTTCCTGGAGCAATACACAAATGTAACAGCATAGGACAAAGGGGAAAGTAACTACAAAGAGTGATTCTAAGGGCTCTCTCTAGCTTTGCTCAGGAGCTGGTAGCTATTTTGGCAAGACCAGTCTTTGAAGAGACATACAAAACATTGAATCTGTCAGGGGGTTGAGGTAAAGTTCAGGCAGTGTAGATGTCGCTCCCACGTTGAGATGAGGCTGTCCTTGGCCACAGGACATAGTTTCCCTAGGGAGACAGTTGCTGTGAGATCAACATGGAAATGAATATGAACATGCAGAAACCAAGTGATGATGTGGATAGTGAGAGTATGTACATGTGCCTGTATTTACATTTATGTGTTTATCACTGAGTCTGTAACGCTCCCCCTTACAAAGAGTGTGACACTCTTGCTACTCGACCTTAGAGAATCTCTTCGCCTCCAGCCCCAGCCTTTCAATTTCTTTATGTATAAAACAAGGGGATAAATTAGACTGAGTCAGCAAACTATGGTGTGTGAAACAAATCTGGCTCACCACCTGTTTCTTTTTTTAAAACGTTGTATTGACATATAATAGTGTACATATTTTAGGGGGGTGCATGTAATATTTTGTATAACGATTAGATCAGGGTAACAGACAACCATCACCTCAAACATTTATCTTTGTGTTGGAAACATTCTAATTCTTTTCTTACTATTTTGAGATGTACAGTAAATTACTGTTAACTATAATCTCCCTATTGTACTATCACATGCTGGAACTTATTCCTTCTAGTCAACTGTTTTTTCTACCCTCTATTTCTATAAATACAGTTTATTTGTATATATGTAAGGGGTACAAGTGCAGTTTTGTTACATGGATATTTTGCACAGTGGTGAAGTCTGGGCTTTAGTGTAACCATCATCCAAACAGTGTGCATTTGCATCCATTAAATAATTTCTCATCACCCACCGCCACCTGCCACCCTTCCATCATTCTGAGTCTCCATTGACTACTATTCCACTCTCTGTCTATGTGTACACACTGTTTAGCTCCCACTTATTCATGAGAACATGTGGTATTTGACTTTGTTTCTGAGTTGTTCCACTTAAGATAATGGTCTCTAGTTCCATCCATGTTGCTGCAAAAGACATGATTTCAATCTTTTTTTATGGCCGAATAGTATTTTATTGTGTAAGTTTATGTATATATAAATGTTATATATATACACATATATAATGTGATATATACGTGTGTGTATATATATGTGTGTGTGTGTGTATATATATATATACACACACACAAATTTTTTTTATTTAATCATCCATTGATAGACCCTTAGGTTGATTCCATAGCTTTGCTATTGTGAGTAGTGTTGTGATAAACACAGGAGTTCAGGTATCTTTTTTATATAATGATTTATTTTCCTGTAGGTAGGTACCAATTAGTGGAAATGCTGGATCAAATGGAAGTTCTGTTTTTAGTTCTTTGAGAAATTTCTGTACTCTTTTTCATACAGGTTGTATTAATTTACATTTCCACATAAGTGATCCCTTTTCTCCACATCCTCACCAACATCCGTTATTTTTTGTCTTTTCAATAATAGCCATTCTGGCCGGGGTGAGATGATATCTAATTGTGGTTTTAATTTGCATGTCTCTGATGATTAGAGATGTTGAATATTTTTTTCATATGCTTGTTGGCCGTTCGTATGTCTTCTTTTGAAAAATGACTATTCATATCTTTTGCCCACTTTTAAATGTCATTTGGTGATTTTTGTTGTTGAGTTTTTTAAGTTCCTTGTGAATTCTGGACATCAGGCCCTTGTTGAATGCATTGTTTACAAATATTTTCTCCCATTCTATAAAGTTTTATTGGAACAAAGTCACACCAAGGCTGTTTGTGGCTGCTTTCAAACTACTGAGGCAGGGTTGAGTCATGGAGGCCACATGGTCTGCAAGCCTAGAATATTTACTATTTGGCCTTTTACAGAAAAACTTACCAACCCTGAACTTGACTATCCCTATTGATTTTGGCTTATGATTCTATACAGTACAACCAAACTATACTAAAGCCTACTCCATGTTTCTTGCCCTCTTTATTCAGAAACCACCTTATTCTTAGAAGGATTTAATTTACCTGACAAAAATGTATGTACCTGACATAACTGCATACATGTAAATTTCAAATAGGAGTAAGAAAAGTAGGGCAAAGGGAAAATGAGAGGAGCGATGACAAAGACAAGCCAGGGCAGGGGTGCAAAGACACAGAGCGCAAACCTGAGCCGCTCTGTATTTTCCATAAGCCACCGACTTGGCTCTGAGCAGCCACCACTGAGAGACATGATCCCTTTCTCGATTTAGCATGTTCATTGGATGTTCACCAGGAAAACCACAACCATCTCTGGAGCAAAACACTATTTATCCCATGAGTCTGTGCATAAAGCGGGTAACGGAGATGCAGTGAACAAAGTCCTCAACGACACCCAAATGGTTGAGAGAAATCCTAACGACATTGACTGCTATATCCAAATTTCCCTCCACGTGAGCCAATTCCAAATCCCACAGTGGAATTTATCAGCACTTCTTCCAGTACGTTTCAAAATTTTTTTTTAAAAAAAGCAAACATATGACTTTTATAATCAGAAAATAAACATTTGTTTAATTAAGAAAAAAACTAAAGGAAGCAGTACCCTTGACAGCCTGGCATTGACTTTAATGTAGAAGCCCTCAGCCATGTGCTCCAAAAGAAGGCTCTGTCCAGTCCTGCTGTTTTTGGCCAGTTGAGCCTAGGTGCCAGGGTGAGAGAGGAGGCAAAGACAGGCTATTCTGAGATCTGGAGCCTTGGGGTCAAGGAATTTTTATCATGTGGATAATCAGGCTCCAGGCGTTGACTATAAAAAGCACTGGTGAATGGCAATTATCATTTGTCATTTCTCAAACTGAGCTCTGCATCCTTAAATCTAGTTTATCAATATACATAATTCACACCTGGATCTCTGTTGCTCACTGCTTTATGCCCAGTGCCTCGAACAGTGCCAGGTACAGATGAGCAGTAAACACTTAGCGAATAACGGATGTGCTCGTCTGGGAGATCCTACAGATATTCTGAGGTTGTATTGGCAAATTCTTCCCCAGCTGGACCTTATTCATGATGTCCCAGCTTCGAGATTCTCACCTGTGACAATTAGACAGGTGAGATAGTGGCCCAGATGAGGAGGCCAAGCTCCTGAGCATGCATCAAGGAAAACAAATTAAAAATTGAAAAGGGAAACTGAATAGCCAGCTGTCTGGTCTTGCTTTGGTCCCATTGTTGCAGAGATAAACATTTGGACGGCTCAAGGCAAACACAGCTTTGGGTTCTGAACAGGCAGTACTGCTTTCTCTTGCCCGCCATTACTTAATTGTGAAATCTGTTCTTTGTTCAATGCAGGGACCTGCCTGCTCCTAAAGGGCAGGCCTATTCTCAGGATACCGCCTGGAGCTCTGAGATGCCTGCTCTCTGTGCAGCGGGTCCCACTTGCTCGGCATGGCCCCGGCAGCCTGGGCAGGATTTTCACAAGGAGACCTTCAGGGAGCAGCTGGCACCTTGGGCAGGCTCAGGCAGAGAGGCCTGAGTGGACCATGCTTCTACATGCAAATGTTAAAACAAGCAGGCCAAGCATCCTCAGGACCAAATTGGCTAAAAGACGGTAATGTCAAAATGTCACAGCCAAAGTGACAGCTGGCAGTGGCTTAGAAAAGAAAAGGCATTATCTTCGACTGGGAAGGAATGACACAAAAGGAGCACCAGCCTGGGAGACAGGGAGCTGGCAGGTACTAGCCTGGCTCTGTCACTCAAAGCTGAATGTTTTTAGACAAATAATTGCCCTTGCTCTATCTTGATTTTTTCAACTGTATGAATTCACCAATGAGATTGGCCTGTTTTCTTGTAATGAACCCCTGCCATACAACAGCAATAAGGAGATATGGAAAAAATACGACATCGTCCTTCCCCTACAAACTGATCATAACATATAAGGCTAGGACAGTGCCTGGCTCACAAGAGGCGTTCAACAGTGTGATTGCCAGGAGAGTATCAAGGTGGCCACTGGGTGTGCTTGGCCCTGTGAGTTCCAATTCCACAATATCACCTGCATGGACTACCTGCATCTTCTGCTTGGTGTCAGTGCAGACCGTGCCTCACCAGGACCACAGCAGGAATCTGCTCCCTTGCCATCACTAAAACAGTAGCTCGCTGCCCTAACTTGTCCTATAGCCTCCAAGCTCCAGCCTCACCCATTCAGTCTCTATTTGTCCCCCCAGCTCTCTCTGCACAACACCCCTGCCTCAAAAATTCTTTTTTTTTTTTTTTTTTTTTTTTGAGATGAAGTCTCGCTCTGTCGCCTAGGCTGGAGTACAGTGGTGTGATCTTGGCTCACTGCAAGCTCCTCCTCCTGGGTCCGCACCATTCTCCTGCCTCAGTCTCCGGAGTAGCTGGGACTACAGGCACCCGCCACCATGCCCAGCTAATTTTTTATGTTTTTAGTAAAGACGGGGGTTCACCGTGTTAGCCAGGATGGTCTCAATCTCCCGACCTCGTGATCCACCCACCTCGGCCTCTCAAAGTGCTGGGATTACAGCCGTGAGCCACTGCGCCCGGCCCAAAAATTCTGTAGCATGGCCTTTAAAGCCCCACCAGGTTGTCTCCAGGATACTTCCCCAGACTTTGGGGTCTGCACCCCCTATTCCCCAGAGCACCAGGCTCCTTCTCTGCTTTTCCTGCTCCTCACTTTGAGGGCTTTCCTCTCCTTTGATTCTCAAGATCCTAACTCACACTTAAAAGCTCACTGCAAATGCATTCTGTCTTATTAGGCATTCTTCACAAATTCCAGCCCACCTAGGGGTCATTTTCTTGTGTTTAAGTTTGGATATGTTTTTATTTTTGATATCTTCCCACCATAAAGCAGTTCATCTTGAAATGGGAGTTTTAGTTCAAAGGCTTTCCTCCCTATGAAGGCTTTTCTGATCAGCCCTACTTTCCCCTACAGCCCCTCCCCACACCCCACATGTGCACACCATGTTTGTACTCATAGCACTTATCCTCCATGCATCCCTTCGATAACGTCCATACAGGGTGCAATAGAGTCAGAATCCTTCCTTGTTTTCTCCAGAGCTGAAACAAATATGCTTGGCCCAGAATTAGTGTTCAGTAACTCTTGGCAATGATGATGAAGAAAATTAGACCTGTCTATAATGGCCACATGGAAGGAACAAGTGCCACATTTGTGCAACCAAACTGTCTACTGCTCCCCATTCACTATCACCACCATACATATAGAATACACTACCTCCATTTTGTCCCCATGAATACCCAGACTCAGAATTCAACCTCTCTAAGTTTCCAATGCAGAATCCACTCCTCTTTAAGCATGAAAGAGCAATGGAGACTTCATTGAAGAGGCAGGAGGAGAGATAGAGGTGCTGTTACACAGCACAGCCAACAGCAAGGCACCTCCAAGTCCCCACTAGACACTGTCCCTCCTGGGTCACACCAGACTGAATTGTCTTCTTCTCTGCCTTCCTCCAAGCAGCCACTGACCTCACCAGTTTCTCTCTCCTCCTCCAAAACTCCAACTTTAAATGTCCCCTCTTTCCATTTTGCCATCAATTGACATCAGCCATGGTTTCATATCCAGACTTTTCAGCACACAGCTCACAGCAGATCCCTCGGTGAACAGAACCTGTCCTTCTTGAAGGCTGTGTGGCCAGCACCTTTCCTTACTCAAGCACCACGTTCATTCTCTCACTCCTTCCTGCAAAAGTGTGTGTGATATTGATCCCACACATAACACTGAGTTCTCCCCAAGAAGCATTCTGAGAAGTGAAATTCTCACCACCTCCCTCCATCTACAATCACCTCCTCGCTGAGTTTTTGCTGTGAGACTCAGAGATAATGACTGTTTTCCAGTGCCCCTGCCTGGTCTTTGAGCCACCCAGGTCTCAGGATGTCCCTACTCCTTCCATCTATGAGCAAAATGACTCTTGACTGAGCCCTAGCTTCAAGCCAGGACAGGTGCCCCAAACAAAGCAGCTTCCAGAATCACAATGAGAAATCACTCCAAATGCAACATTCTTCTCACAGAAACTCCTGACCCAGAGCAGAACCAAGAAAGAAAGCCACAGGGCAGGGCTTTCCCAGAGCATGGGCCTGGCTATGGTGACCAATTCATCCCTGTTTGCCCAGGACTTTCCCAGTTTTTGCACTGAAAGACTCATGTCTCATGTACCCCTCAGTCTCAGGCGAACTGGGATGGTTGGTCACTATAAGCCTGTCCCAGTAATGATCCTTGACAAAAACCAAGGGCTCATGAGGTCAGCCAGTGAAACCAAGCTTCATGTAAGCAGATCAGAAAGACACTGGAAATGCACAGAGAAGGGGCAGAATCAGCCCTGGTTGCAGGTGGGCCTAGGAGACAACTTCATCAGAAAAGGGCACACAAGTGAGCTCCGGGTACAAGGGCCAGGCAGCCTCAGGTGGGCTGCTGATGCATCCACCATCAGGATGACCGATTTCCACCATGCACAGGGCCCAGCTCACACATTGCAGAAAATTAGGAAACTGCTCCAAGAGGGGGTCCCTACGGGCTACCACAGGACAAGAAGAACATCCCCTGAAGGCCACCAAACACACACACACACTCACTCAGCACTCCTTGGGATCCCTGCATTTGTAACCCTTCCATAAGTTTCTGGTATGTCTTCTTAACCCTCTTCTCCTCTCCAAGATGATGGAGGGTGTGTGTGTGTGTGTGTGTGTGTGTGCTTATTAGCAGAGGAAATGTGCTACATCCTCCCAACAACCCTTCTCCTCTGCAAATCCCACTCCCTGCAAATCCCCCCACAAACCACTGTACACGAGGAGGAACCCAGCCTTTCCTCTATGACCACGCGGGAGCACTTGCTGCTCACCCCCACCTCCCA
The DNA here is from genome assembly GCF_037993035.2 of Macaca fascicularis. Classification (NCBI taxonomy): domain Eukaryota; kingdom Metazoa; phylum Chordata; class Mammalia; order Primates; family Cercopithecidae; genus Macaca; species Macaca fascicularis. Next base: position 69,055,939 of record NC_088383.1, on the reverse strand, counting down.
ATAGCCAGCCTCCTGCAGAAGACCCTGGGGAACATCACGTCTCATAAGCAAAGCCATCTTGGCCCAGAGAGAAAGGCCTTCTAGTGTGAGAAGTGGGTGGAAACTCACCAGGACTCTGCCAGTCAGTGTCTGGGCGGATATCATCACCCCCGCCCAGTCCTTCACGGAGGTCATCCAGCCGACCTCGGCGGCCACTGCCTCCTCTTTTTCATCCACTGGTTTCAGAGTGCCATCTGCCTGGCTTGAGCCATTGTTAATCTTCTGGGCCTCCTGGCAACAAAGAGAGCAAGAGTTGAGACATAGGGAACAACAGAATTTAAATAACATGCCCTGCCCATAAAGAGCCAGAGCCCCAAGGGGTCCCCAGCTGAGGTGGAAACTGGCTTAAAGGTACAGGAGTATAGCAAAAGGGATAAATTATGCCTTTGAATTTTTTAAAGTCTTTATTTTAAAAAGAATATTTTCTTTATTTCCTCTTAAAATATCTTAGTGAAACAAAGAAGGATGGTATTATTTTATTTTATTTTATTTTATTTTATTTTGTTTTTTGAGATGAAGTCTCACTCTGTCACCCAAGCTGGAGTGCAGTGGCACGATCTCAGCTCTCTGCAACCTCCACCCACCACGTGCAAGCAATTCTCATGCCTCAGCCTCCTGAGTAGCTGGGATTACAGGCAAGCGCCACCACGCTCAGCTAATTGTTGTATTTTTAGTAGAGACGGGGTTTCACCATGTTGGCCAGGCTGTTCTTGAACTCCTGACCTCAAGTGATCTGCCCACCTCAGCTTCCCAAAGTTCTGGTCTCCTGCCATTTTAAAGGGGAAAAAAAAAAACCAAAGCAAGAGGAAAGGCAACCTGTCTAAGATTTGGGCATGCTGAGGAGGGAGGAGAAAAGTGTGGGAGATGTCCTGTGGTCTTTGCCTACCTAACCTCTCTGCGCCTTTTCACAGCAGCACCCCCACTTTCCTTTAGGAAAATTATTATCTCTTCCTGTCAGTCTATGTGGTTCAAAGGGGGACAGATGGCCTGCCATTGGCTCCAACAGTAGAGTCCTTTCTACCCCCTGACAACAGCAATTGGGCCATGAATAATCACATGATCCATGTCAAGCCAATAAGACTCAAGCATGGAACATTTGCAGGAAAGAATAGGAAAAGTCATCCTTCTCTGAGAATGAAGCCACCACAGAGAAAAGTAAAAGTAATAGACTATTGATGTCATCATTTGAACACCCGGATCCAGCTGTGCCTAAAATCCACACCAGAGCCTTTCAGTGGCTTAAAATGTGCTTGAGGAAACAAGGCTGATCTCATCAGATAACTGAGCCCCACATAGTGACCTAAATTGTAAACCTTTGCACACAGTGAGTGTTCTGCCTAGAATACTCTTCTCCCACAGAGACTTATGGCCTGCTCCCTTAAGTCTGCTCAAATATCTCCTTTTCAAGGAAGTCTTCCCTGGCCACCTGTTTAAATTTGCAACACTTTCTTTCCAATAGCACTTTTCTGCTTTATTTTTCTCCATAGCACTTAAAACCTCTAATATACTTAATAATTCATTTACTTCTTTCACTTACTGTCTGCCTCCCCCACTGCTGCATCCTTGGTGCCCAATACAGTGTCTTGCACAGAGTTGGCTCAATAACCATGAATGAATGACTAGAAAGGGCTATGAGCATCAGCCCCTCATTGGCTACAGAGGCTAGGTTTAGTGTTGCCAGATAAAATACGGGATACCCAGTAAAATTTAAATTTCAGATAAACAACAAATAACTTTTTAGTGTAAGTATATTCCAAATACTAACTGAGACAGACTTATACTAAAACTTTACTCATTATTTATCTAACAATGTACATTTAACTGGACCCCAACACAAACACCCACTGCAATTATTACTGCAGATGAAGATGTTTAAAAAGATGCCAGCAAATTATGTTCATCATTTAAAACTCTGGAATTAATTCCCAAGGCAAAGTCACACTGGGGATCATTGTGATTTGGAATAAGGGGAAGAACCAAAGACAGAGGTGAAAGGTGAAAAGCTTTGTCTGCAGTGACAAAGGGGGCGAGCCAGAGGGAGGTCAGGCACATGGGAGGCAGGTGGGGAGGGCACACTGGTGAGCCATCCTCTTGGGGACTTGGCCATGGCAGGCAGGGAGCTGCTCCCAATTCCCCCTTTTCTCCCTCTGGCTGCCTGTGGCTCAGGGAAGCTGGGGAAGAGAGAAGCCAGACCTGCAGCCCTGGATGCTAATATTTTCTTTCCAAATGTGTTAAGCTCCACGGAGATAGAATGATCCAAGATAAGACCTGGGAGGGGGAGGCCACAGGGCAGATGTATTTGGGGACTGCCCACTGACATGTGTGGGACCTGCTGCCCAAGCCTCCCAGGCCAGCCTCAGATAGGATCTGTTAGGTCTTGCCCTGGTCCTTGAGCCTCTGTCCTGTGAGACTCTGAACAGGAGGGTATTTAGGAGGAGGGGGAGGCCCTGATACAGGAGCAGCCATGGCAACTGAAGGTGTAGATTCAGGGAAAAAATCCAGCTCTCCCACCGCTGTGGAACCTCTTCCATAAGATGGGGACAGTACTGCCAGCCCCTCAGGCATTGTCAGGATTAAACAGTGCCCAACAGCACAAAATACAGGTTCAAGCAATGATCCCAGCACCCCTTGCTTCGTCTCATGCCACTGACACCATAAAGCAATGGTTCTCACAAATGAGCAGGCATCGTAAGCACACCAGAGGGCTTGTTGAAACACAGTGTGCCGGGCCCATCCCAGAATCTACATTTGAAACAAGATGTCAGGCACTGCTGATGCTGCTGGCCTTGGGAGCCCACTTTTGGGACCACAGCTCCTGACCACCCTGGTATGGCTCAGTGACTGCTGAAATGAGACACGGATCTTCACCCCCAGCTCTCTCCTGGCCTCCTCCTTCACCCAAGGACAGAACCACCTGCTTGTTTCAATACTGGACATTGGTGGAGGGGTGGGGAAAAGAGGAGGACAGGGAGATGGTCCTCACATCTGAGGCTCTAGTGTTTCCTTTTGAGTCATGCCTCCCAGGATGTTTCTGAACTGATCCCTGGCCACCACGTGGGGACCTGGAAGGCTAGTTCCCTGCTTCTCAGTCCTGGGGGCCCAAGTTCCAGAGCCCCTTGGTAGACCCTGGAGAGGAGAAATCAACGTGAAAAAGGCTGGGAGGCAGGGGGCCCTCCAGTCACAGTGGTTAACTGCATCAGTAATTCACAGCACAAGAGGTATGTGGCAGATAATGCTATTTCGCCAGCCCTCTTACCTATTGTTTTACAAGGCATTCATTATTTTAATTACTTTATGATAGGCAAGGAAAAACACAGACTAAAGGGAGATAATGCCCTTGTTATTATTTGCTTACACTAGATGTTGTGAGCTTAATTACCATGTGTGGGAAGCAGGACTGGGAGGAGTGATGGGGGAGCTATTTAAAGCCTGATGCCTGCTGGCCAGGCTAGCCACCAGCCTAGCCACAGATCTTGTGCCTGGAGGAAGAGGCCCCTCTCTCCACCACTGACTTCACTGTGGCCAAAGCACCCCTTATGGGGAGCAGGCATTATAACTCCATGTTCCAAAGAAAAAGGAGCAGAGAAGGTTCAGTAGCCTTGCTGGGAACATGCAGGGACAGAGTCCACTATAAGAGTGTTGGTCACCATTGAACAAGCCAGAACTAGGTGCCAGCACCTAAGAATTAAGTGTTCTCTATGCATTATCTTGCTTAAACCTTATAATACATCCAACAGGCAAGTGAAATTATTTCCATTTTACAGACAGGGTGACTAAGAGCTGGTATTTCTCAGAAAAAGACGCAGAGCCTGAGAGCTCAGGCTGGAAGCAGAGAGCCCACCTGGGCTTGTACCTGCTCCAGAACTTCCAAGCTGATGACTGTGGCCCATCAACCCTTGAGCCTCAGCCTCCTCCGTGTAAGATGGGGACAAACGTGCCACCTCATTAAGGTGGTGGGGAAGCTGAAGCTTGGCACAGTCCTGGGCACACAGCGGTTATGGCTGCCCTGATGAAGCACCCACTGATGGGGCTGGGGCCTCTAAGGGTAATCCGTTGAAGCTGCACTGCTTTCATCAACCAGTGGCCCTGGGAGGCACACTGGCCAGAGTGAACCTTTAATAAATTATCACAGAATTGAGGATAAGGGAGTGCAGGTTCTAACACTGTTATCCTCCAATGAGTAAGCAGCCCCTAGAAGGTAAGGTGCTGTGACTCCTGCAGAGCTTCTAGTAGGTGCTGTGTGACCATCACCCAGGACAGCTGGGGCAGGGGTTCCCACACAGGGTGGACCGTAGACCGAGTGACATCTCAGATCCCTTCTGACTTGAAGCCCCATTAGATCAACCTCCCATTTTTAAGATGAGGAGGCTGAGGACCAGGGAGAGGCTGCCTCCTGAGTCCCAGCATTCTGCTCTTGCTCCTGTCCCCACAGGACATTGCCTCACAGGGGAAAAAATGGTTTGTTCCAAATGGTAAAGGGGATATCCAGCCACACCCAAACCTTCCACCTCTCACTGCAGAGGACCCAGTCCTTATGCAGGAAGCAGTTCTGAGTAGGGGCAGCCTGATGTCAGTCAGGAAATCACTGTGTGTGTGTGCATGTGTGTGTGCATGTGTGTGTGCTCACACCCGTGTGTGTACATGTGTGTGTATGCATATGTGTGAGTGTGTGCTTGTGCTCACACATGCATGCGTGTGTGCATGTGTGTGTGTGTGCTCACACATGTGTGTGTGCATGTGTGTGTGAGCATGTGCGTGTGCTCACATATGCGTGTGTGCATGTGTGTGTGTGTTTAAGGGAGAGAAACCCCACTGGCTGCAGCCTCCAGCTACCCCAGCTTCAGGAGGACAGGCCACCAGATCTTCTGAAATGGAAGAAAAGATGCCTTGGGAAAAGAGAAGAACATTGAGGGAAGGACAGGGAGAAAAATGAGAGGTGGGGCCATCGGGTGGGAAGGCCATCTCAAAAAGAGGAGGTCCTGCAGGAGCCCTCCCCCTGCCCTTGGCCACTCCCTGAGAAAGGTGTTTGGCCTTGCACTGGAGGCCACTCTGTTGATCTGCCTCCAACCCTGCCCTGTCTCCCCACCAGAGCCTTGTGTAAAGCAGGCCACAGCTGCCTCTCAGTGGCAACAGTGACATCTAATCTCAATGCCCACATCAGAGGGTGGGGAGGGATTCAGAGCAAGAGTGCAGGCACAGGAGGCAGGGAATGCCAGAAAGCAGAGTGGCCGCAGTCCCCTCCCGACATCCACCCTACCAGGCAACCTCTCACAGGGCTGTGCCCAGCCTTACACCCTCACCCCTTTCTATGCCTTCTCCCCATTCCCTTTAGTGGTGTTCCCTATGATGACTTTCTGTTGACATGGCCACAGAGGGCCTCACCCTTCCTATGTCACCTGGGGCCAAGGGCCCGACTAGACCCCATCACCTAGTGCTCAAGATACAAACCTCATCTGTTGGGTCTGGGCATTTCCCGCTGAATCACAAGATCAAAGACCAAAGCTTGAGAAGGGACCTTAGCAATTCCTGAGGATCCCCACCGCCACCCAACTACCACGCATGCAGTGTACAGATGAGAAAACTGAGGCCTGGAGGGAAAGCCACAAGCTCAGGGCCACCCAGCCCAGCCAGGTGGCCACCGGGCCAGGAAGCAAGCCCCAGCTGCTCTGTTTATCTTATCTCTTGTTGTCTCCTGGATAAGACAATTGCTCCAAATCTAGCCCAAGTGACACAGTCACTCTGCTGCTCCATCCTGGAACCTGGAGTTCAGGGTGTTCCTAGGACTGGCAGAAGGCTCCACCTGGCCTGGTACTGAGTTCAGGTATGAGGGTCACGACAAGGACCAATCCTGCTTGCCTTCAAAGGGCCCAGCCTTCCCCAGCCATGACAGCAGCTCTGGTCTAGCACAGGAGAGCAAGCTTGTGCTAATCCTAGGACCCCACAGCCCCGACCCTCAGATTTGGCTGTCTCTGTCTCTCGTCCTTGCTGAATTAGACCCAGTATACTGGGACTTTCAGGTCTGTGGTGTGGCAAGAAGAGCTATGAAAATCAAAAGATACTCTAGACCAAGTCCAGCTTTTCTGGGTGGCCTCCAGCACATTATGTCATTCCTCAAACCCTCCATATTCTCTTCTATGAACAGGGATGAGTCCTGCCTTGTCACTCTGCCTGATTCTTGCAGGAGCCCTAATCTGGTAATAGAGCACGGCCTTTCTGAAAGCAATGCTTTACAAAGGGCAGGCAAGTGGAGTCACTGTCCTCTGGTTCTGGGCAGGAAGCAGGGCTGCTCTGGAGAAAGAAGTCCCTGTGCCACAAAGCCAGAGGCCTCGCAGAACGCAGGGCTCAACACTCAGATTCCTACCAAGCTGCAACTTGCAAGGCAGGGCCCCCGTTGTCACTCTGCACCCCAACAGGATGTCAAATTGCCAAGTCTCAACAGGTGACCTGCCATGCTGGGCACACCCTCCCTGACAGTGTGAGCTGCTGCCACACCTGCTCTCACCCGATTGGACTCTCTCACCCCAAGGCACACTCTGACACCTGTCAAGCTGTCAAGCTGAACCAGGCACCAAGGTCACTGCAGGCACCACACCTGCTGGACGACTGCGTCAGGCGTGAGAAGCTGGCTGGGCCTGCCTTGAGGGGATCCCAGGCCCCTCCCTGCTGCCTGCGAAGGTCCGAGCCCTGAAGTTCCAAGTCTGCCTCGGGTTTAACTACATGTCAGTTCTTTGGACACTGGTTCCTCACCCAGGATCTGGGAAATCGTTTAGGCAAAGACCATCTGGGAAGAAAAATACTTCTTCAAAAATGTAACTGAAATCATGTCATTGTTGTACTCGACACCCTCCTATGGCTTCTTGGCCCATTCAGAGGACAAGCGACAGTCTTCACACCCAATCAGCCCCACTCATGTCCTGCGAGTCTGCCGCTTACTAGCTCCATTCCAGACGCAATGGCCTCCTCGTGCTGCCAGGACATTCCAGACCCAGTCCTGTCTCAGGGCCGTCTGTGCTGGCCTCTGCCTCTGCTCTAGAGATCCCCGTGGCTGCACCCTCATTTCTGTCGAGTTTTGGTTTGCATCCTCACCTTGTCCGTGAGCTCTTCCCTGACCACCCTACTGGAAATGACACTTCACCACATCCCAACCTCTCCCTGTCTGTGCTCTCTTCTCCAGAGTAAGCCACCTGCTTCCTTTACTTCATCATTGTGTACTGTCTGCAAGCTGCATGAGGGAAAGAGTTTTTGTCTGTTTCTTTTTGTTTTGTTTTGTTTTGTTTTAGACAGAGTCTTGCTCTGTCACCCAGGCTGGAGTGTAATGGCGTGATCTCAGCTCACTGCAACCTCTGCCTCCTGGGTTCAAGCAATTCTCCTGCCTCAGCCTCCTGAGTAGCTAGGATCACAGGCATGTGCCACCACACCCGTTTAGTTTTTGCATTTTTAGTAGAGATGGGGTTTCACCATGTCTGTTTCATTTATGGCTGTATCTTCAACAGTGAATCCCTGTGAGCTCAGAGTAAGCACCTGACACATCTTGGTGGGTGGGAGGGAAGGGAGGGTGGGAAGGAGGAGAGGAGGGAGGACAGCTACAGCAAATGGAAAGTCAGTTCTTACCATGCGCAATCTGGAATAGACAATATTACTAATAAATAGTACTACTAATAACAATTATACGATTGACTAATGTTTTTTAGCATGATCATAGTAACTCTATGAGGTTGGAATTAATGTCCTCCATTGACAGATGAGAGGTTAAGTAGCTGGCCCAGGAAGACACAGTGCGAATTTAAATCCAGCTGTCTGATGCCAAAAAGGGATGTGTACCCGTCCTGCTGTCCTCCCGGGAACAGTGTGAGGAGCAGATGGGAGAATGCATATACAAGGATTATCGGCTGCTGCATAGTGCCCACGAAAGGTTTATTAACATGAAGAGCACTCGATTCATCCCACTTCTGGGTACTGCTTGTACCATCGCAACCCTTCTCCCAGGGCCCTGTGCCTATGGAGGGCAGTTCCATCAAGGACAGAGAAACACAGTTCCTTTCTCTGCCAAGAACCTGCCCAGAACCATAAATCACCCTTCATGGAGCAGAGCATCACATCGGAAATGAGCGTGGCCAAGCTGACGGGCTGTGAAGCCCTCCTGCTAAGAGCCATGGTTCTCTATGCAGATGCTGCTGAAGGAAGATTTGGCTTCCTCCCTCGCCAGGCGTATCCTTGGAGTCTGCCCAGCGGTCTCCAGCGCTAAGAGGCCGAGCTCTGCAGGGCCTGACGCACCTGAGTGGGAGGTAGCATTCTGACAGGGAACAGGGGAGATCAGGTTAGCACAAAACCATCTCCCCTAGCCCTTTTGGGACCAGAGTAGGGGTCGGGAAGCCCCTCTCATCCCTGGAAGCTGGATGTTCTGCCCAGCTCCCTGGTACCATGGGATAGTCCCAGGATGCTTGACCCCCAGAGGGCTATGGGAGAAGGAAGGGCCTCATTCCTCACAGCCCCTTTGTCCTCAAATTTTCCTGGTCAACATCAGAAGGCCTTTTCCCCTGAGCCTGCATTGATGGACTGTGCTCTGAGTTACTCATTCCATCTGCCGGGAGCCCCACCCCACCCTCTCCCTGGCCGCTCCATTGCCCGGTCCCGTCTCGTCTGTTGAAACTGACCCGGCAGCCCCACATGCAGCTGTCCTCAGCTGGGCACAATGCAGAAGGGCTCCTTCTCTCCTGCCAGAGGATGGGGGCAGGAGGAAGCCTTCTGGACCAGAAGCTATGAAGCCAGGAACAGGCTGTGTGGCCTGGGCCAGCTACCGAATCTCTCTGAGAAGATTCCCTATCTGGGAGATGAGAGGGGGTGGTGAGTTAAATCCACAGTTTTCTGTACCTTGAAGCCCAGCATTGTGAGGTGCCCCGGCGGGGGGCTGGTTACCAAGGGAAGGCAGAGGAGGCAGGGCCCTGGACCCCATGGAAATAAAAGTGTCTCTGTATTGAGCAGTTTCACCTATTATGGTTCTGTGCTAGACAGCATCTGAGTGAAGGGATTTTCTGGGGGGAAACTTTAGAAATCCCCTGAGTAAAAATCCACAGGCTCATGTTAGCTTTTTTTTTTTTTTTTTTTTTTTTTTTTTGAAAAGGAGTCTCACTCTGTTGCCCAGGTTGGAGTACAGTGGCGTGATCTCAGCTCACTGCAATTTCTGCCTCCCAGGTTCAAGTGTTTCTTGTGCCTCAGCCTCCCTAGTAGCTGGGATTACAGGCATGTGTCATCATGCCTGACTAATTTTTGTATTTTCAGTGCAGACAGGGTTTCACCATGTTGTCCAGGCTGGTCTCAAACTTCTCACCTCAAGTGATCAAACCCACCTCGGCCTCCCAAAGTGCTAGGATTTACAGGAGTGAGCCACCTCGCCCAGCCCCATGTTAGGTTTTTTAAAAATGCTTTATTTCATGACAATAACTATGACATCCTGTGACACAGTGTGGCCTAAGATCCAGAAGTGTCTGAACCTCAATACCTTAGGAAGCCCTAGGGCTGCTGGTCCCTCCCTGCAGGCTGCTGTCCTCTCCTTCGCCTCAGGTTTTCACCAGCCCCCAGTGCTGGGGCTGGGTCTTCCATGTCCCCCCTCCCACACCAAACACAAAGGAAATCCACCCAGCAACCTCTTTAACCTCCTGGGTGGGTGTCCCAGCCACGGGCATCCTCCCAGGTACCAATAATCCCGCATATTAGGGTATTAGGCAGATTACCCAAAGCAGCTCAAGCAAATCAAGCATAGCCTGGGCACCACCAGCTGGGGTTTTCATGGCAAGAGTTCTGCAAAGGGAGAGGATGGAGGAGGTGGTTACTCTGAGACTCAAAAGCCAGAGAAATAGGGCAGCAGGGGACCCAGGTCTTTCCTGGAGCTGGTGTCAGGAGTGGTAGAGTTCACTTCTGCCCCTGGGAAGTTCCATAGTCCAAGCTCTCCCTGGCTGCCATCACTTCTCCCCCTCTGCGCCCCGGAGACCCTGCACCAGCAGGGCTTAAGACATTTGCACTGATGAATTCACCTAGCAGCTACTGTGTTTGCTAACTGTGGGCTGCACCTTTAGGGAAGGCACACACTGTCCACAGGTTCAGGCAACAGGAACTTAAAAAGAAGCTGGAACTAACCGACTGCTCTGAGCTGTCAGAAAGCCCGGTGAGTCTACTGGGTGTCTTGGCTGGACCTATATACAGTGCTCCACCATCAAGGCATTTTTAGCCATTGCTTTCTGGGTGCACTGTCCAGATTCTCGCTCTTAGAAGCACCCCTGCGCTGGGTGTGAACAATTACTTGAACAATCTTTGCAAGTCTTCATGGCAGAAAAAGGCCAGGAAATCTTTAACAAGTCCTTACCATCTTATACCTCAAGTTTCCTTGTCTCAAATGCAGACGGCCATGTAAATGCTCCCCAAGGTCTGTCCAGCTCTAAACTGCCCGACCTGGAGGCCTGGATCATTAAGTCCTTTGCTTTGCACGCACTGTCTCAACTCTGTAACCCTGGGCAAGTCAATGGGGCATCATTTCCCTCCCCTGGGAATTGCTGCAGGAGGACAGGTTCCTTTTCAGCCCTTCTCAGAGCCAGGTTCAAAGCTGCTCTCCCATCGCCTGAGGACCAAGGGGGTCAACGGGCCCTCAGGAGATCACTGATCCCCTCTTGTATCTACTGTGTTCTGTCCTTGGTGATTTTACACCAACTTAATCTTCACAACAAGCCTGCAAGATAGGAATGTTTTTTCTTTTTTTTTTTTTTTTTTTTTTTGAGACAGAGTCTCGCTCTGTCACCCAGGATGAGGTGCCGGGGTGCAGTGATGCGATCTCGGCTCACTGCAGCCTCTGCCTCCCGTGTTCAAGAGATTCTCCTCCTCAGCCTCCTAAGTAGCTGGGATTACAGGCACCCACCAACATGCTCAGCTAATTTTTTGTTGTTGTTGTATTTTCTAGTAAGACGGGGTTTCAACACGTTGGATAGGCTGGTCTGGAACTCCTGACCTCAAGTGATCTGCCCACCTCAGCCTCCCAAGGTGCTGGGATGGCAGGTGTAAGCCACCATGCCTGGCCACAAGGTAGGAATGTCATGAGGCTCAGAGAGGTTGGATAATTTTCCAAGATTGCCCATCTTGTAAGTGGCAGAGCTGAAATTTCAATCTAGTCCATTCGAAGTCTGAAGGCCATATTTTTCTTTCTATTCCACACTGTCTTGGGATAGGTCCAATGTACAAGAACGGAGATGGAATCTCCATATAAAATTCTGTTTACTACTACTACTGAAACAACCATCTCACAACCTATGGCTCCTAAATAAGAAAATCCTGTAGTATAGACATCTAAATTCACTTATAATCCGCTATGTATGGACAGAGAGTTGGAGAGATGGGCTAGGGGAGGGGGATCCCACCTGGGAATACAATGGCCCATTAGACATTATATATGTTCTCAAATGGCCACATATGCTGCCTAAAATTAGTAAGGCAGCCTCCAAACTTTCAGGGCTAATACATACATCCTAGCCAATACGCCATATTTGTAAAATAACAATCTCCTCCTTCAAATAGCTTAATAAAATGGGAAAATATATATGACAGTCCAGAATCCACTATCAGAGCCATAGAGACTTTGAACTGGATTAGTAGAGTCCTCAGCCAGGATGACCCTGGCCAGGTCCAAGACAGCCTGCTGTCCATCAGAGACTCGGAGACAGCTGCCAGTCTGCAGGGCAGCCCATCCTGCCCCAGAAGCTTAGCTCAAGACCTGCCCAGACAAGAAAACTGTGGCAGGGGCCCAGCAGGAAGGCAAAAATTACATTTATTTCTCCTCAGTGCAGACTGGGATATGGATAACCAAGACACGCAGGAAATCCCAAACTCTCATATTCATCAAAAAAGGCAGAAATCTTCATGCCAAGTTAACTTTTACCAGAGGGAGCCCATTGCCATTCTGTAGACCAAGAGGAGGATCCAGCCCCCAAAGAGCCTCATGCTTCACAGCAAAGGCTCCTACAGTTGGCTCACAGGTGCTCTGTTCCCATGGGTCCTGCATGGCCACAGGGCAGTGCTGCCCTTGATGCAGTATGGAATGAAAAGCCTCAGTACGGCGCACTGTGTGTGTCAGTGGAAGACGACTGATGACGGGCCTCTCCCGGGAAGAACTGTCCTTTCCTTTGACATTATGTCGTCACTCCTTTGTTGGGTATTAACATGTCCTTTTAATGAAATGACAATGGTGGCAGAGCTGGCATCTGACAGTTTCTTTTTCATGTTTTTGCTTGTCAAAATAAAAAGCTGGTGGCCTTGTGATATTCTGTTTTGTAAAAATTCATTGATTATCCCACAAAAAGTCTGGGAACCCCTCCCCTAGTCCAAATGCCTCATTCTACAGGCAGGAAATTTAAGGCCCCAATATTCCACACTCATAGTGGCCAGGTCCCCCTCCAAAAATACGGCTTTCAGACTTCAGGGACCCAGGGTATGTCTGTCATGCTAGCCAGAGACAGCCTTGGGGCCAGGAAAGGTAGGGTCTGAGGGATGGAGGCACGGTCTCTTGGGGATGGAGGAGCTCTGCAAGCCGCTGGCCCACACAACAGGGGAAAGGGGAAGGCAAGTATTTTCAGAGCTCGGGGCCATACCAACCACCCAAGCTCCTGGCATCTGATGTCCTCACTACCACTACTGTAGGAAATGCACAGAACTATAACAACCTTCCTGGAAACACTACAAGTATTACTGTGGCCCCAAGCCACCACCCAAGGGGCAAATGGGAAGAAAGAATTCACCCGCAGATAGCAGATAGGATGCATTGTTTATGGTTGAATACTCCCTTTGGAGTCAACAGAGGACTCCAAGCAATTTGGAGTAAAAAGATGAGTAACCTGAGAGCAAAGTCACAGCCCAGTGCCCCACATGGAAGGGAACATGGTCATCCCCTTCGCGGCTGTTCTTTGCTTCCCACCACTACTGTCTTCATCACACACCTGTGCTTATTCTCTAGCAGTCAGGGCAGAGTCTGCCGCATTTGCCCACTCCACATCCTCAGAGCCTGAATAGCACCTAGCACACAGTGAGCATTTCACAGGGCACTGAAAGAATAAATGAACAAATCCTGTTTTTTGTTCTGTCCTGCTTTTTTTTACGCTTCGCTCATATCTTCTGGAATCTCAAAATCCTGCCAAGTCCACACTGCCCAAAGCACAGAAGTCAAACTCCTCAAGGCCTGATCTTCAAGGCCTGGAGCTGAGGCTGCTGGCTGCCCTCCCCACTCATCACTGACCTGCTCTCCCACTTGACTTCTCAGCTATGACTCGGTCCTCTTGACTGCCACACCTCTGTGCTGGCTGTCCCCACTCCTGGGATGCTCTCCCCATTGCTCCCCACCCATCTTCATCCTCCCTGATCAAATCCCAGAGGTGCAGTGAAGTTCTCCTTCCTGGCTAGATCTCCCTGAAACTCCCCCTGTCCTGTCTCCAGTGCCCACATCTGCTCCCCTAATTCCACATGGAACAGGTACTTAGCTGTCTTTTGATCCATGCATGTTGCATTGCCCCAATTAGCCTGGACAATCCTTGAAGGCAAGGCCTATATACTTTTTATACCCAAAGTATTTGGCATACAGCAAAGTGCTTAACAGACACGTACCAATTGAGTAAATTAAATCTCTGGTCAGTGGGCATTGTAAAAGCAAGAGCTTTCCCAGGCATCACTGACATCCGGGTAAACCAGGCCAGTTTCCATGACTTGAAGCTTAAACTGGGGGTTGGCTCCTAACTGCTGTTCCTTAGGGCAGCTACATTTTCAAATACAAACACCAAATCCCAAATGAGATCAGATGACATGGAGCTTCTGAGAGGCACATGCCCCACCAGGCATGTCAGTCAAAAGAAAGATGAATGTTCTTGTTTACAAAAGGATTTGTCCCGTGCCAGGAAAATTTCCACCGTGATTTAGGACCTAATCCAGTCTGTGCCTATAGACCTCACCAACTGAACATGTTCCTGCTTCTTCCATTTGCTGAACTTGGATGGGGTTTGGCTTCGGGTCAAAAGAGCTGTTGCAATTAGGTCATCACACAGCCTTTCCCCACAAGTAAGATGACCCCCATTCAGGAAACCAAGGGCTAGCAAGACAGACAGACTTTGGGAGGCAGAAAGAAGGCCAGGTTACCAGGCATACAGTGGCGGTCAGGACCTACTGCTCCGAACACAGCCCAGTCTGAGGGACCAGGCTCCCGGAGCTGCCCTGCTCCCTGGACTCTGCCTCTGACCTCACCCCTTGGAAGAACTGGCTGGGTTCCAAAACTTCAGCCTCTATGTCCCTGGGTTCCCACACACCCTAGTTTGGATCTAGGTCTCCAACACAGCAGCCAAACACAAGAGAGTCCAGAGCAGTTGCTAATGTGAAATGAAAACAACAATTCAACAGCCCAGGGAAAGGAGACAGGACTTCTTTTTCCAATGGATTCAGAGAACTCCTTCTCCTTTTCCTTCTCGATCCCTAGTGGGAGTTAAGGATGGCAAGCGCCTGGCCCTGCAAAGCCTCAACTCTCTACTTGGCTCTCCTCGACCCATCAATCTTCTCTCCATGGCCTGGGACCCCTCCAACGCTGGATGTCGAGAGAGGCTCGGCAGCTGTGAGAACCTTCTTTCTCAAGTAAGGTTTTTTCCAAAATTATATCAGGTTTCCTTCTACCCCAGCTTGTCAGTGGGGGACTCTTTTGCCTAACATGGTTGAGGAATGTCTTAGAAACTGGTGCGATTCAATCTGGCTTCTGATGAGGTTTTCCACCCAGACAGAGCTCACCGAGTGTCTGGAAGCGTCGGTTCCCTACACCCAGGGGCATCCACACCCTGTCCCCATCTCCAGACCTCAGTGAGGAGGATACCCTTGACAAAGTGGCTGGTCCAGCCCTACGATGAAGTCTGATCCAGAAAAAGAGCCAAGAGGAAGCCAAAAGGACTTGCCCACACACTTACATACACGGGGGCCTCCTTCCTACTATGTCCCCTCTTCCCCCAACTTTCTAAATTGGTGAATCTACTTGCAACACACCCAGTATAAATAATTGAAGAGCTCCCGATAAAAGTGGCTCAGTAATTGAAATCTCAAAAGGCACACACCTTTCTTTTAGAAGAGAGGGCCACCCCATTCAGACTTCTCCAGGGGAAGTCGTTCCTCCCCTCATTCCTTTTCAGACTGGCCTCCTTCTACAAATACAGATTTTAACCAGCGGGTAATTGTTAGAAAGTGCAGTTTGCAAAAATGTCAGTAACCTGAATGCCAAGCTTACTAATGAATTGTGACTAGGCTGTTGTTAGTGCCGCCACACTCTCACCTGAGGACCCACAATCTCCCCTGGACAGAGGGAAATAGGCTGCCCCTCTGTTACTGCTCGGCTACTGCACTGAGGTGGGGTGGCACTAGGGGGGCTGGCATGAAGGTCACATGAGGAGGGAGTTCCTTTCACATCTCAGAAGTCTCTTATTATAAGGATCTGCCAACTGCAAGGAGAGAAGAGCCCCGCAGAGCAGGGGGCGCTGCCAGAGCGCTGTGGGCACCACCTTTGCTGGCGTCTTGGAAAGACGCCTCACGTCTCCATCGTTTCCATAACAACTATCCAACCAGCCCTCAGCACTGACAGGGATGGGGACCTTTTTTGTAGGGGCAGCTCCGGAAGAAAGGTCAGGTGGTTACCTGAATGCCAAGTCTTTTTGTTTTGTTTTATTTTGTTTTTCTCCATTTGCAGCTGTTTTTCTTACTAGAAGCTAGGCAGAAAGAGTTGTTACTTAGATTTCTTGAACTTGAGACATCAGAGGTGAGACGTCAGCCAAGGAGAAGGGACGGTCGGGGGAGTTTCTGGGGATACCATCAGTATTTTACTTTTTGAACTCAGTGGTAGTGACACAAATTTTCTTCTTCTTCTTTTTTTTTTTTTTTTGAGATGGAGTCTCGCACTGTCGCCCAGGCTGGAGTGCAGTGGCGCCATCTCGGCTCACTGCAAGCTCCGCCTCCCGGGTTCACGCCATCCTCCTGCCTCAGCCTCCTGAGTAGCTGGGACTACAGGCGCCTGTCACCACTCCTGGCTAATTGTTTGTATTTTTAGTATAGACGGGGTTTCACTGTGTTAGCCAAGATGGTCTCGATCTCCGGACCTCGTGATCTGCCCACCTCGGCCTCCCAAAGTGCTAGGATTACAGGTGTGAGCCACTGCGCCCGGCCACAGATTTTCTATAATCATTAGCTATTTTGTAACTTTTCATTTTATAGACTTTGCTGCGTATCTGCTTCATTTTACTATTTTTTTAAAGTCTTTAAAAAATAAATTGGGCAAACTGCTCTTCACGGACCCATCACCATTGCCAGCATTTATTAAGTATCTTCTGACATACGACAGAGGATCAGTCTGCAAATCACCCTGTGTCATAGCCCTGGACAGCAGGACCGAGAATCAGAAAACTTCAGTGAAAGTCATTGGTCCCAGTGGCCAAAGCACCAAACTGAAGGAGAAAGTGAAGAGGTCAGAGGCAATCACGGCTAGTCGTAGGATCAATGGGCTAGAAGCCCCAGAGGACTTGTTGATGCACAGTTTGCTGTTATCCCAGCTTTAGAGCTCTGCCTATAAACAAAGTCATAGAGAGGGGAATGTGATTCATGATTTGTACCTGCCTTGGAAGGGCATGAAGTGAATTGAGGTATGCAGGGCCCTGGCCATCAGAGAAAGAGTGAATTTTCCGCTGCCCTGCTGATCCATTGCTGAGGGTAACTCACGGTCCCAGCACAGCCTTCACTGAACTGTCAGGAACATGAAGCAATCAGGAGTCTAGATTGAGTTTCCAAAACAGGAGCACCTCTTTGCTCTCTGTAAGCCTCCACTGATGGCTCATGCCAGCCACATGGCTCCCCTAGCCTCCTGTGCACCCACCAGAGGCTCTAACAGACTTGTCATTTTGCTCACATTGGATTAATGACCACTGTCCTCCTTCCCAAATCCTACACATACTTCAAGAGAAAGCCTAAACGCTGCCTCTGCCATGAAGCCTCTCCAGACCTCTTCAGTAGAGTTAACATCTCCAGGGCTGTTTGCTCAACATTTCCTTTCAGGTGTCAGTCCCCTCAGATATCACTTATTTCTCTGCTTACCAGTCCTCATTACATTCTAGTCCAGTAGCTACATCCATCAGTCTCCCAGCTAAGAGCCTGAGTTCAGGAGCCAGGGCTTATTAATTCTTATATTTCATAGTGTCTAGCACTGGGCCTGGTGGATTTGCACCAGGTTTGCAACGAGCAATCAATGTTTATTAATAGATCAGGGTCCAAGAGCACAGACCCAGCAACCAGGAAGGAAGGTTCTTTAGGTTGTCAGAGAACACAAAGGACCTGGCAGGAGGGAGGCCAAGCATCACAGAGAACCTTCACCTTTCAAATCCACCCACTTCTCTCCATCTCAGCTTCTCTGCCCTGGTTGACTCCTAAGCTTCATAATCATTTGCATTGTACCCTGCAGTGGTACAATTCCCACTCAGTTACCTGGCTCATTCTCCCCACTGAAGCCAGAGAGATACCACAAGGTTTCTATCAGTCACATCATGCCTGTGCTTAAACTCTTCAAGGACTCCCCATTGCTCTTAAGCAAAAGTTAAGGCCCTCAGCATGGTCTTTAAAGATGCTGTGGCACATCTGGCCTTTGCCAGGCATCTGGCCACATACTGAAGTACTCTTGGCCTCACCTCCCTTAGTCCACAGCAATACTGGACATTCTTGCATTCCTTCAATGAGCAGTCCTCTTTTCTAATTCGGGGATCTGCATGTACTAGGTTTCCTTTGCCTGTAACAACCTTCTTCACATAGCCATATTCCAGATGTCCTACCCATATTTAAGATCTCTCCCCAGAAAGCCTTTCCTAACTCACCCTCCACCTCCACTCCACCACTGCCGTTGCTATCAGTCAATAAAACCTTCTAATCATGTGGTCTTTGTACTGCTCCTTCATAACACTCAAGGCATTTACTAGTACTTGTTTAGGGCCTCTTTGCTTCACTAGACTAGAGGTGGGCAAATTGTTTCTGTAAAGGGCCAGATAGGAAATATTTTAGGCTTTGTGCAGCATATGGTCTCTGTTGTAACTATTCAGCTCTGTTGTTGGGGGGCAGAAGTGGCCACAGACAATATATAAACAAAGGAGTATGGTTGTATTCCAATGGAATTTTATTTAGAGACATTGAAATCAGAATTTCATACCATTTCATGTTTCATGAAATATCCTTCATTTAAATTGTTGTTCAACTATTTAAAAATGTGAAAACCATTCTTAGCTAATGGGCCATACGAAGACAGACGGCAGGCCAGACCTGGCCCACAGCCTGTGGTATGCCAGCCCCTGTACTAGACCATCAGTTTCCTAGACACAGAAGCCACGTCTTGTTCACGGATGCCTCTCTCCAGCACAGTGCCTGGTTCTCACAAGGTGATTCATAAAAATTCACTGAATGCCTTGATATGTGGGCTAGAGCCATGTTTCCCAATGTGAGTTCATGCAACACCAGTCTCATGGGATACTCCACACAAAAGGGCCACTTCTCTTTTCAGTGAAATCTGGAAATGCCATCATTCCTCTTCTAACAAGTGTTCAATGCTCACTGCATACAGCATAGCAAAAGCTCAGAGCTAGCCCTCAGTCAAGGAACTTGTTCAACATAGACCACTACAATGCTGCCTACACTCATTTTGACCAAAGAACTTTCTTCTTTAACCCAAAACAACTGCCAGTGTCCAAGGGCAGCCCCACTGAAAAGTGATGCAGTGAGGAGAGATGGCAGAACTTAGAGGAATGGTTCTCAAACTTTAGTGTGCATCAGAATGACCAGGAAGGCTTATTAAAATAAGAATCTGCCCCAGCCCGGAGTTTCCGATTCAGTAGGCCTAGGTTGGAGCATAAGAATTTACATGCCTTACATGTTTCCCAGCTGACGCTAATGCTGATGGCTAAGGGAACCCCATTTTGAGAAGCACTGATCTGCAGAATAAATGATTTCAAGGCTTCAGTCCTCTAGCTGGAGTTTGCTCCTCCATCCAAGGATCTTATTCCCAGGAGAACCCCAACTTGTCCACTTTCTCACACTGGCAGTGGCAGCCTTGACGCATCTTTCTAGCCTTAGGCACCTGTAATGGGTTGCAGTGTTTTTTTCCAAAAGATTTGTTTCAGTAGTAATCCCCAGTTCCTGTGAAGGTAAACCTTATTTGGAAAGAAGGTCTTTGCAGATGTAATCAAGTTAAAATGAAGTCATACTAGAGTAGGGTGAGTTCCTAATCCAATATGACTGGAGAGGAGAAAGAGACACACATAGGGAGAACGCCCCATCACCAAAGAAGCAGAGACTGGAGCAGTGGCCGCAAGTCAAGGAATGCCAGCCACCAGCAGAAACACGGAAGATGCAAGGAAGGAGAAATCCTATAGGCTTTAGACAGAGGCTGGCCCTGCTGACACCTTGATTTAAGGCTTCCAGCCTTCTGAACTGTGAGACAAGAAATTCATGTTGTTTTAAGCCACCCCCCTTTGTTATGGCATCACTAAGAAACATTCTAGTCCAAGGACAGACAAAGCTCTGGCCAAGGCCTTATTCTTGGTAGGTGTCCACATGAACTTTGAAGGAGGAAGCCACGGTGTCAGCTATCTGATCCCTTTGTCATCACTGCTAGACAGTGGGTGTCTGCGCTGGGCTCTGTTTTTGGAAATTAGATTATCTAATTAATGTGATGTTTTGTTGGATCCATGCCTTAGGGCTGGATTTGGCAAAAAGCGTGTGGTTATTTTTTACCCTAAAAAAAGTCAGTAAATAAGATAAGAAGACTTGGCTTTGCCCTATCTTGGGCTCCACAGGTCCCGGTTCTCACTGAGAGACCCTGGCAAGGAGTTTCTCAGTGACAAAGAAATGGTTTCTTCTCCTCTAGTTCTGAGCTATAAACACCTTCTCTAATCGACATAGAAACGGCTAAGCAGTAGATATTTTCAGTCAGAGCACCCCAGTTTTAGTCATAAATTATACTCCTCTCCTTTTGGAAATATAAGGGGTATAATTTTCATTCTTGGGCAGACATAGTCCTGTGCCCGATACCTTAGGAAGGAGCCAAAAAGAGAATGTGGACACAGCTTGTCATGGTGGATGGAGAGGAGGGAGACACCAGGGGTGGGGACTCTGTATTATCAAGCTCTGAGGCCACAGGATGAAAAATCAGAGCCAAGTGAATGCCTTCTCTGCCTCTCCAACCCATGCCAACCCACGGCTGGCTGCTCACATGGGGTCTGCAAAAACCTGAAAATCTCCAGATGTTTTATAAGGGGGACAAAGCATTGCTTTCTGCTGCAACAGATCATGAGACTGCTCACCCCAAGGCCCTTGCAAAATGAGAGAGGGGTCTGATTCTTTGAGATGCGTAAGGCAGAGGCACCCCGTGGAAGTCAAGTATTCCTTCTCTCATCCCTCCTAAGGCCAGCATGTAATTTCAAATGTCCAGTCCATCCACGAACAATATGTTAGTCTTTGGCCAGGAGGTGGGCTTCCAACACACAAACATCTCAGCCTCTGTCTGCAGAGTTGAGAATTCAGCTTGGCAGAGGAATAGGACACTGTCGAGGAAGACAAGCTTTTGGAGTCAGACAATCCCAGGTTTGCAGATTGCCTTGTTTTGTTGGTTTGTTTTGCTTTGTATTAAAATCTAATTTATTATGCAAACTACAGCAGGTTAGTAAATCCTTTGAAACCTCAGGTTTCTGAGCTATAATACAGGAATAATTATAAATGCTTTGCAGCAGATTTGTGAGGATTCTGAGAGTTGTTGGATGTGTCTGGCACATTCCTTCTAACTTATAAAGCACTATATGCCAAGTATGAATTTAAGTAATGCATATGCCCTAATCCTTTCCATCCTTTCAACTATTTATAGCATTGCCCCCATATGGCAAATGAAGGCTCAGAGAGGCCAAGGCACCTGCCCACCGTCACACAGTCAGTAAGCAGCTGATTCTGGAGCTGGTGCTCTCACCACAGGGACTGCTACATACCCATAGCGGATGCCTGAGGCTAGGAATGAAGATCTGTGTTCATTCATTCGTTCATTCATTCAACAATTCACCTGGGCATCTCTGAGACAGGATTACTCACAATAGGTTCTCAGACAAAAAAAAAATACAGTCTCTCCTTCCAGGAGTTGAAGATCTATCAGGGGAAATAGACAAGTACCCAAAACTAAATCAAGGTAGACTATGACACCAGGGAGGAAGACAGTGTGGTGGAGGACCTGTTAAATGGCAGGAACGGACTGATTTCATGAAGGTGGTGGTATTTCTGACGAGCCTTGAAGGATGGGCATGATTTTGACAGATGCACGCAGCCTGGTTCAGTCCAAATTAGGGCCCTCTTGTTCTTTCTCATCGCAACCCATTCATACCCTTTGTTGGACTCACTGTGATTTTAATTTCACAGCTATTTGCTGATTTATTTGTTCAATGCTGGTGTCCCTCACTAGACCATGAGCCCAGAAGGAGAGGCAGCATGCAACTGTGCTCGTTGTCTACACAGGGCCTACCACTGGGCCTGGGCCAGGGCAGGCGCCTGGGAGGTATGTGCTGAATAAATGAATGGATGAATGGATGGATGGGTGGATGGGTGGGTGGATGGATGGATGGATGGATGGATGGATGGATGGATGGATGGATGCATGGATGCATGGATGGATGGATGCATGGATGGATGGATGGATGGATGGATGGATGGATGGATGGATGGGTAGGTGGATGGATGGATGGATGGATGGATGGATGGATGGATGGATGGATGGATGGGTAGGTGGATGGATGGATGGATGGATGGATGGATGGATGGATGGATGGATGATGGATGGATGGGGATATAAGTATTGGAAGGCTGGTGGCAGCTTGCAGGAGGAGAGCATATTATCTATAAACACACTACCCAGATTTATTTAACATTGTAGTCACTCCAAATCTTGGTTACCCTCACCCGAATTTTCTCTTTTGGAGGAAGTTTAACACAACCACCCCAGTTTCCCTAAATGCACCCTCCCTGGATTCCTGCAACACTTGGATTTAGGCTCCTGAGTACTGGTATCTCCCCAAATAGATGAGATTCCCCATGTGGACAGCAGCCCTGCCTTCTGCTTCATGTTTGTCCACAGTGCTTGGGTGAGATCTGGACACGGAGCCCACACTCGGTTGAAACATGCCCATGGCATGCAGCTGAGGAGCCCTGCCTTCTCCTTGTCCTCATTTATTCCCATTGGTCAACTGCCAATCATCCCACACCCACCCCAGAGACATTGGTCCTGGGGTCTCCCTGGTGAGGCAATGTGGGCTGCCCTCCCAGTCTTGCCCAGGCGGCAGGACTTCTGCTGCTGAGAACAGGGCTGTGATATTCAGCTCCCCAGGGCTGAACTGAATGACTAAGAGCCCTAATGATTCTGGTATTTTTCAAGACCTGTCTCCAAAGGCAGGAGGACATTTAAAAATGCATGGGTCTCTGCTAGGTGACACATCCTGCTTGGGAGTCTGCTGGCTTCCAGTCTGGGACAACAGAGCACTTCAAATAGAGGCCTGTGTTCATCATGGTGCTTTCTGTCCACACAGGCCTTGGTTTCTGAGGCTGAGAGAGGATAAGCTAAGCACGGGGCAGAACAGGCCGCTGACCGTCTCCAGACCCCAGAACAACACAGATGGCAGGCCAAAGATGGACTGCGTCGTCTGATTCAAGAGTACAGGCTACACAGTCAGACTAACCGGGGCCTGGCTTGGACTCTCTTTAAATATTCATTCTTCATCTGTAAAATAGGCATATGATTCCCACTTCACTGGACTGTAGGACATATGTGAAGGACTCTGCAGTGTCTGGAACATATTTATGGCCCATGAAATGAATAGTTATTGATGACAGTGATGAAAAGAAGAAGATCCAACGGAGTAATGTTCAAGGCCTGCTTCAAGTCTTGCCTTGGTAAAGCTTTCTGTTGGGCACTCAAATAAAGCTTATGTGACTTTTTCTATATATAACAAACATGGATCTATGATGACTGTCTACTGGGTATTGTTCTGAGCACTCCCTAAACAGTAACTCACTGAATCCTCATAACAACTTCATGTAATATGTACTATTATTATGCCCATTTTACAGATGAGGGAAATAGGCATGAGGGGTTAGGTGAACGACCCCAGGTCGACACAACTATAAGTGGTTGAGCTGGTATATAAATCCAGACAGTCTGCACTAGAGTCCATGTTAGTTAAAGGCGGATATGGTGTGCTGCTGTTATTATTCGTGTAGATGTTGGCTGTTATAGTCTCCTGTCTTATGGCGCAGAGCTAGTCTCTCTCCCACTTTCTTGACAAATGGCAGGGGCCTCCCCTATAACATCTCTGAAGCCCCTGCAGCACTTCATAGAGCCAGTCAGAGTGAGCTTGCTGACCTATCTGCCAGGACTTGCTGCGTCCTCTGCCTTCTTCAAGGCATCCCCAGCAGAGCCTTAAAGGGCAAAGCCTGCAAACCTCCCTCTGCAGCACTGCTGCATGCCCCACCTCCCTCCAGGGCACTTTCCAACTTCTGACCTGGACCCAAAGTAAGAAATATGTTTTACATTGTGAGCCATACATATCTACTATATAAGTAATTGCAACACTGGATTCATGAAACAATACCTACACTATTACAAGGGATGTACTTTGATACCTTGTATTTTTTTAACACTGATTGCAACTCACTAAATTGATTTTATAATCCACTTAGAAAATTCTTCTTAGGGGAGTTCAGCTCCAACATCCAGCACATGAAATTCCTGAGTGCAGTGCACAGCAATTCTTCCCACAGGCAGCCCTGCCTGGTGCACATCAGCATCATGGTGCTATCCCAGCCCAGATGGTCACTTATATCCTCCCCAGAACCCCGAGCCTGGCTGGAGCACCCAGGCAGTAGAAAGTCAGTACAGGCTGGGAGTCAAGGATCCATTTAAAGCAGTGCTCACAGCAGTCACAGAGTGAAGAGCCTTGCTTTAGAGTCTGATGGAACTGAGCTCAAATCTCACCTCTTCTAGTTACTAACTCAGGTGTTATTGGATGAGTTCTTAACCTCTCTGAGCCTCAGTGCCCTCCCCTGGAAGGGGGCACTATTAATATGCACCACAGAGGGTGTTAGCTGAGATGCGGAGATGACTCGGCACAGCACCCAGATGCAGGACACTGAATCGGTACCAGTCAGTGGTGGTGGGAGGTCTTTGCTGGGCCCTCTTAGCCTAACCCAAAACCTCACAGGGGCCTTCCCTCCCCTCTCTTTTTGTCTCCATATTTAAAGATTCTACAACCTTCAGAAGAAATAGGAGTACTTCCTAGCACGTAGTCAATACTCAACAAATGTCTGAACCAATTAAGCAAGGGCCCAGGATTTTGCCCAATAAGTTATCCAATCCTGAGCATCCATTTACTTATTTATTTCTTTTATTTATTTATTTATTTTGAGACAGAGTCTCACTCTGTCGCCTAGGCTGGAGTGCAGTGGTGCATTCTCAGCTCACTGCTGCAACCTCTGCCTCCCGGGTTCATGCCATTCTCCTGCCTCAGCCTCCTGAGTAGCTGGGACTACAGGCACATGCCACCACGCCTGGCTAATTTTTGTATTTTTAGTAGAGATGCAGTTTCACCATGTTGGCCAGGATGGTCTCGATCTCCTGACCTCATGATCCGCCCACCTTGGCCTCCCAAAGTGCTGGGATTACAGGTGTGAGCCACTATGCCCAGCCCTGAGCATCCTTTTGAAGGAAGATGTGTTTTATAATCCCATCCAAGTTCAGTGGTCAATAAAGTCTGCTCCATGAATTACACTCATTCAATCGCAGCTGATATCTCTAGATCCAGGATAATGCCCCTTTCTACAGGTGGGAAGACAGAACCAGGAGGTCCCAATGTGGCTTCTCCAATGTTCCCCCAAGTTACTGTCAGTGCAGAGCTGGGGTGACAGAGCCCCTGCTCATCACTGCCTATGTTGCCTTCCAAGAGAGAAGCAAGTTGCTCAATAAAAGGCTCATCGTCCTAAAGATAACGAGGGTCCCTCTGATGAGACGAAGCACAGGACTGAGGGGGTGAAGAGCAAGCAGAAAATGGATTTCCACCATAGGCTAGACTGTTCACGTGGCCCAGTGGTGGAGAGAATCTTAGGGAAAACCTAACTCCAAAGCCCAGAGAAGGAAGGAAAACTAATAAGGAGTGTGTTTTGCAGGCAGATTTTTCTGAAGTTATGCACAGGAAAATTCATTTCTGAGAGAGGCTAATTAGTCATGACAGTGCTTTGCTCCAGACACAATTGCACTGGTCCCATTCAGTCTCTGTGGGTCAGCCTGTAATGGAATTTCCATTACCTATTGTGTTTTAGTTACTGGAGAAAAATGTATGATTGGGGAAGAAAGAGGGGTGAAGAGAAAACATGAAAGTCTGGAATACCTTGAATATCCATAAAAACCATCTGTGATTTTAAAACTTCATAAAGATGATGAATCTCTGAGAGCCAGGGAGTCTTCTTGGAATCTCAGCTCTGTCTGCGGGAACTGCTCCTGGCAGGCAGTGGGTTTTGAAATCCAAGTTTGTCAGACCACAGAGCAAAGCAAGCTCCCCCAGCTTGGCCACTAGGGGTGGAAACAAGACCCAGGAAAGGGAGACTAAATGTTCTTCTCACCTAGCCACCAGCTCTCAGGCTGCCAGGCATGTTGGGCTGTGGTAAATGAATATGTAGATATATAGATATATAGATAGATGGGTCTGGCACCAGAAATGTGCAGGTCTGCAAGGATGAGTACAAATGGCCTCACCTCTCCTGCCTTCTAGAGAATAATATACAGTTCAAGAGCCAAAGATGCCTGAGGGTGAACTGGTATACCAAGTTGGGAAGGGTCACCGAACCACCTAATCCTCCAAATGTTAGAGCCAGGAACAGAAGGGGGTTTTAAGGACTATTACTTCAGGGTTTCTCAGCCTCAGCACAATTGTCACTTCGGCTAGATGGATAAACTTTTTGTTGTGGGAGGCTGTCCTGTATATCGTAGGAGGTTTAGCAGCATCCCTGGCATCTAACCAATAGCTATCCTCCTCCATTCCACCCCCATCCCTAGTTGTGACAACTAAAATGTCTCCCAACATGGCCAAATGTCCCCTAGAGGGCAAAATAGCCACCATCTGAACATCGCTGGTCTAGCCTTACAATTCCCAAAGTAGAATTCCAAGGAATATTAATTTCATAATCTTCTCCCTAACACAAGTATTCCATGCTCAACTAAGTTTGAGAATCATTGCATATTGTACCTTCTTTTGGAAATTCCCCATAACAGTATATTAAAGGCCCTTTTTAAAAAGTTCTGTAATAAGAAGAACACTGTTTAATTATTTTGTTTGACCTAGCATTTTGCAAGTTTTCTCAAACAAAACCCAATTATTCCTATATTTGCATCTTTCAGAGTTCATTTTCCAAAGACTATTGTGA
The DNA here is from genome assembly GCF_037993035.2 of Macaca fascicularis. Taxonomy (NCBI): domain Eukaryota; kingdom Metazoa; phylum Chordata; class Mammalia; order Primates; family Cercopithecidae; genus Macaca; species Macaca fascicularis. The sequence continues at coordinate 69,029,380 of NC_088383.1, read as the reverse complement.
TTTATGTATATGTTAAAACATATCTATCATGTATGTATATATATGATATATCAGGCAACCCAACCTCCCCACTGAACAGAGGAACTGAAGCAATAAGCAAGTCAGGGTTCAAAATCCTACTAACAGATGAGTGTCAGAGCCATGTAAGAAGTTGAAGTCCTGATTCCCAGTCTACCTCCTCCTCTTACACAAAAGATTTAGATGTAATCCTTAAGAAGATACAAGATACAAGAAACCCTCTTACAGCCATGTCACAATTTGGTTTGTGAAAGGAAAGTAAAATATTGAGACCTCCAACTCACTATGCCCAAAGGAAGAGTGAACTTTGTCATGCAAAGGCTGCTTTCTCCTTGTTCCTAAACAGATTGCTGCAAGAGAGAAGGCCACCTATCTCCCCAGGTAGCCTCTCTCATCCTGACAATGTATCTTCACAGGTAAGGGACAAAGACAAGACTAGAAATCATCCCTCTGCCCGTCCCAAGACAAATGCAGATCTGACTTGTTCCTCTACTCTATGTTTTACTTTATGTAAAATACAAGATTTACTGAGCAGGAATTGAATGCACTATTGGCTGTCCCTCTTTTTGCTCCTTCCCACTCTCCCGCCTTTAAATACCGAAGTTCTCAAAACCCTCTTTGGAAAAAGCACAGGCCACAGAGTCTACTATAGCCTTTATCTCTTTTTCCTGGGTGCATCCTCAACCTTGGCAAAATGAACCTCTAAATTGATAGAGAACTCTTTCAGACATGTTTTGGTTTATAGGCTCCACCACCACCATCCAGAATACTTGCCTGGGAACAACGCCTAGTGAAACATCAGCATTTCTGTTCCCCAGGAGAACAGACAAAGCAGGCACTTTTTGCAGACATAGTTGAGAAGGACCTCACAATGCTCACAACAAGGGAGGGTGCAAGGAGGCGCCATTCACTTACACCACGTCCATGCACCTGCCAATCTAAGTACAAGTCCCATGAGAATCACTAAACCTGATTCATCTTTGTATCAATGCAATACATCTTTGTATTGTGGCAAATACAGAGTGGGCCTCCATTAAGTTAGGTGGAAGGAATAAACTGTCAGGCAACACATGCTAAGGACCTGTCCATCAACATGCCTTGATTATAATTCACAGATCATCACTAACACAATAAAGCCTCCCCACTCCTCTCTGTCCTCTTCACAATTTTCTTGGGTCATATTCTACCCTGGCCTCTCCAAATTGTGGAGAACTACTCTTTTTAGGATGGCAGCTCCCCACTCCCCTGACAAATCTACTGTCATCTCTTCACTTGCACCTGTTTAAAAAGATAAACGATCAATTTCCAGTTCAGATCAGCCAGCCCAATGTCCCTCCTGAAGACAGCACATCAAGGGATCAGTTTCCTGTTACTCTAGGTAGAAAACATGCAGTGAGTGGTCGTTCAGTCTCTTGATGGTCTCTGTTGCCAAAACCAGGCACTGGAGAGGCCATAGATTGGCTCCCATTCTCAGCCTGCAAACAATAGAACTAATATTGACAGAGAAACCGGATGGTATGACATTCTACAATTTTGCATGGGGATTGAAATGTAATTATACTTTGAGGCTTCTGGTGTCCCAGGGATCCTCTTTCAGCCCTGGGAACAGAACAGAGTCCTAGTGTGATATTCTAAGCTGAGTGTGTGGATGCAGGAACAGCCAAGGGTCTCAGCCAGAGGGCAGACCTGGGGCCCCCTCTTGGTTTACCTTGGCTCCAGCCAGTCCAAAGAATACACAGACAGCTTGCAGGCCACTGATTTGAGACTAAGGGCTCAGTCCTAGGGCAGCTGCAACACAAATGTAGCAGCAACTGCTAGATATTTCCAGCTTTCCCCTGAAGTCTGTTCTGTTTAAAAAAAAAAAAAAAAAAAGACCAAGAGTGGTGGCTCATACCTGTAATCCCAGCACTTTAGGAGGCCGAGGCAGAGAGATCACGAGGTCAGGAGATTGAGACCATTCTGGCCAACAGGGTGAAACCCCATCTCTACTAAAATACAAAATATTAGCCAGGTGTGGTGGTGTGCACCTGTAGTCCCAGCTACTCGGGAGGTTGAGGCAGGGGAATCACTTGGACCCGGGAGGCGGAGGTTGCAGTGAGCCAAGATTGTGCCACTGCACTCCAGCCTGGCCACAGAGCAAGATTCCATCTCAAAAAAAAAAAAAAAAAAAAAGTGCTCACAGCAAAGGGTGTGGAGGTTGGGATGCTCAGCTGCGCGGCAGGAGAAGCACACAGCAAGCCTCTCACACCTGCGGGACTTCAGGCTCCGAGAGCCAGTTTCACTCTACCTCTCTCCTTTCCTTTCGCCTTCTGAGCACCTTCGGGTTACTGGGATAAAATAGTGCTTAACGAGAGGCCAAAGGGACTTTGCCTCCTTGAGTCTTTTTGATTGCTTTGCACAAAACTCACACAATCACCTTATGTTCTTTCAGTGAATCAGTCACTTACAGGCACTGTTCTAGGCACTGTGTGAGACTGGGAAGGCCCCGCTCACCTGTTGCTCTTACTCTATTATGTGCTTCGTAAAATTCATCAAAAACAAGCAGTCATCCTGCTTTTCTTATTTCCCCATTTCACAACTGTGGAATCCAAGTACAGCCATCCAGTGTCAGACTCATGAACTTCCGAAGCAGAAGAAGCCTGAAGATAAGCTTTGGAGTCACTGTCACAGCAACAAGCCAACTGGCATGCAGAAATGAAGAGACTCACTCAAATGAGGGACCCAAATCCCTTCTATGGTCAATGAGAAACAGACCCATGAAAGGGAAAGGCCAGATACACCCTCACACAAGGAAGCAGTGGCAGAGCCAGGCCCAGACAGCAGAGATCTCAAAGGTCCCCATTTTCAGTGTTGTGTTTCCCCCATACTGTCATTTCAACAGAGTCTTTTAAGGCTGGGACATTCCGGTCCCACTCAAAAAAAAAACAAAAACACACACACACCAAAAAAAACCAGCCACAAGTCATTAAACTTTCAACTTTTAAAAAATTATCAAACAGGTTGCAAAACAGACTTTCTTGTTCTCTACCTGGGTGAGAGAGACTTACAGAGGGGGAAGGGGCAGGGAGGGAAGAAGGGGAGGGTCATGAATGGTGAGGGGGAAGGGACTGAGTAAGAGTGGGATTGTTCTTGATTGGGTTGGAGTAGAGATTAGGGAGCCATGAACCTCCCTGGAGGTGAGGAAAGATCACGGATATCTGTTCACGAATTTAAAAAGACTCCATGACTTCATATTCAGAGAGGAGTAGGACTCAGGAATCAGGCAATGGTCATGAGGTAAGTTTTAATTTTTCAAAAAAAGATGATTTCATTTTTAAAAATTTGTTAATTGTTTATTTGTCAAGAGAAACTATTTCTTTTTCTTTTTCTTTTGAGACAGAGTCTCACTCAGTTGCCCAGGCTAGAGTGCAATGCCATGATCTCTGCTCACTGCAACACCTGCCTCCTGGCTTCAAGCAATTCTCGTGCCTCAGTCTCCTGAGTAGCTGGGATTAAAGGTGTGCACCACCACATCTGGCTAATTTTTGTATTTTTAGTAGAGACGAGGCTTCACCACGTTGGTCAGGCTGGTCTTGAACTTCTGGCCTCAAGTGATCTGCCCGCCTTGGCCTCCCAAAGTTCTGGGATTACAGGCATGAGCCACTGTACCCAACCTTAAGAGAAACTATTTCTTAAGCCACATATTCATGTTTTATAGTTCAAGAATACAGGTCAGTGACAAATCTCTAGGTAATTCGACCCAAAGGAATACTTTATATTCCAAAATCACTTTGCACTCTGAAAGATACCTCATCTCCTCAAAATCTTTCAAAGAATCATAATTTTTGTAGAATCTGTGATTCTGTAGAATCTTCTTTTTTAGTTCAGCCACAGCAAACTTACAGAGGGTTGCAACTCCCAGGGAAATAACAAATGCACCAACAGTATGAAATCACAGATGCTCAGCTAGAAGGTCACATATCTCAGTTTTTGTCCAAGCACCAGAAGTCATGGTAGTTACTATGCTCAAAAGGTATGTCAGCCTCAACACCAGCATCCTTCCTGGCTGATTGATTTCATTTTTTGACAGATGAGTTTGACACCACCAATCCAATCAGTGGCACCAAGGGACTGTAGTACAATATCCTGATGGTCCCGAGGCTGATTCCCAGGCCACAAGGGTAACTGCAATTCCATCGAGCCACAGCCAGCTACAGAATGCCTCCTCTTTAGGAAGCTCAGTTAAACTTTTTATGTCACCAACACGCCCCCCAGCCTCAGAGTTGTCCCTTCCTCACTCAACACATGGGACGTTTATCTTCAACGTCACCACCTAGCTTCAAGCTTCCTTCAGCTTTCCCAACCACAACCCCCACTAACTACACGCTCAGGCCAGCGTTACAGCCCGCTGACCACTGGCAAGGGGCCTTGGCACATCCAGACATCTGCAGCCAGGCCTGCCTCTCACCTTCTAGGCTATTTTCCCTGTAGAAGAACAAAACTGCTTGAAAATCAGACTGCACCAGAACAGGCATTTTTCCTGCTGCTGTGGATGTGTGTCTCGCTCCTGTGGAAAGGAGGTGTCTGGTTCTGGACAGTGCGGGGCGGAGCTGCTGGCGGTCAGAACAGGGAAGCATCATGTTCAGGAGGAACACCATCTCTGAGAACCATGCTCCCCACACACATCTCGAGGCCAGCCCGCACCAGCTCAACTCCCTCCTAAGCGAGAGGCTGCCCTATTTGCATGATGCAGGTCTTGGACCATTACGGACTGAGAGTACATTCTTTTGTATGAAGACATTCAATGCTGCACGTGGCATCTCTCACTACTGGACCCCCGAGCCCAGAACACGGCTTCTGAGGAGCAGATGCTCCATCAATATGGGTGAAATAGATGAATAACAATATGTCCAGGTGCACTGGACACTTTGCAGTGTTGAGCACTAGAAAGACAAGGACGAAAAAGACACCACCCTTCCCTCCAAGGAGCTTTCTGGCTAGTGGAAGTTTCCCCTTGTTATTTGTCACTGGTGGGGTCAGAAATAGAGACAAGGTCAGCAGGTTTTGGACTAATCTAGGAGGACCGGATCAGTGCTTCTTAAATGTGTTATTCACATACTCCTATCACAACTTCTGCCCTAGCTGCATGACCTCTATGCTATTCACTAAACTTTTTTCTTTCAATTGAGTCAAATTTTCTAACTAAATAAAGATATCTTTTGGTGGGGAAGAGTCTCACTCTGTCTCCAGGAAGGATAGCAGTGGTGTGATCATAGCTCACTGCAGGCTCAACCTCCCACCTCAGCCTCCGGAGAAGGTGGGACTACAGGCATGTGCCACCACACCTGACTATTTTTTTTTTAATTTTTTGTAGGGATGGGGTCTCTCTCTGTTGCTCAATCTGACCTCAAACTCCTAGGCTCAAGTGATTTTCCTGCCTCGGCCTCCCAAAGTGCTGAGATTATAGCAATGAGCCACTACACCCAGCTTAAATAAATATATCTTAAGGGTACTCTGTAACATTACCATATGTGAAAAACTGGTATCACCAGTGAAGAAATAGAAGATAGCCTTCAAAATAAACAAAGTAGAAAAAAACTTTCAAAAGAAATGCAAAGCAAAACCAGGTTATGAAATTCTAGGTAGATGCCTCCATTTGTATGCAGTCTCAATGGGGGCTGTTCTGTGCCTTTGTTCAAAAGGGAGACAGGTAAGGGTTAAGAGATGTTCAAACAGCAAACTGAGACTTTCTCCCTGAGATAACTAGAAGGACTGGAATAAAACTGGAAATGAACTAAATCCCTCCTTGGTGACTCAGGGTCCTGTCCACATATCACTAGAAGGTATCTGCCACACCACCTGTGATGTGGGGAAACCATAAAGCCGAAATGAGCTTTAACATTTCTTTCAACATCCAGGTCCTATAACACCATAAGTAGATTATTTAATGTCAAAGAAATCAAGCACATGGAAGAAAGACAGCACCTAAACAACACAGGTCTGTTGACTGAATTGGATTTCCAAAGTTTCCGGCCCTCCCAGGTTCAGAATATCCTACGGTCTTCGGGTTACAAATGAGGACAGAAAAGCAGAGAGAGAGGAGGGAATGTACCCAACCTATCCACCTGGCAGTGACAGAGCTCAGAGGTCTTCATTTTGGATGAACCATGGGACCGAGACACCTATGAAAGGGGAGGGCTTGTAAAATCCTTTTATTCCCGACCTTAGACTACCTGTGTATGCAATATGTGTTTCCACCACTTCATGAAGTTCAGCCAAATAGCCCTTAAGAAATGAAGGCAATGACTTGGTGGAGGCCCTGCAGGTAGAGAACGTTAGAATTGTGAAAGACTGAATTGGATCCCGTAGACATTCCTAAGACCTGCTGGGGGAAGCTTGCACAAGTCTGGTCCAAAATCCGTTTATAAGGAAATCGGTGAAGACCACAGCAAAGCTGGCCTTCACAGGTTGCATACCCAGGCCCTGCTCTCAAGCAACATCCAGCTTGGATATATTTTTCCAGAACCCCAGATAGAGCTAGGCTAACTTAACAGGTTGAACTCAAGGCATACCAAACTTTAAAACTGAAATTGGAGTTGACTATTTATATTACAAGAAGATTCTTCACTCTCCAAAAGCAACCCTTTGTAGTCTGAGCGCCCCTAAACACTTAAGTGTTTGTTAACAGATTACTAACCATTTGGCAGGAGCGCAAGCACTAAAGAAAATTTGTAGAGAAAGGAAGGGGAGGGAACTGGAATCTCTGCGCCATTGGTTCACCAAACTTTGTGCTACATGCTTCACTTACAATATCTCATTTAACTAATCCTCCCAGCAGGGTTAAGAATCTCCATTATACAGAAAAGGAAACTGAGCAGAGAGAAGTGAAGTAACTTGGCCAAGGTCACACAGCTACTACAGCACTAGAAGCAGGGGCTGTTTCCAGCAGCACATGACATGGCCTTCCTAAGGAAGTGCCGTTTGCATTTTGTTATCACCATCACTAAAACATACCCCTCTGGCACACAGTGCAATAACTGTTTATTGACATGAATATACATAAATGCTAAGAATGCCATACACAGTAAAGATGACCATATGGAGCTTAAAAATTATTACCATCCAGAGGCATCAAAAGAAAATTATCTGAATATGCCAGGCTAGCAAGGGAGGGGATTCCTGGTGCCTAAAGCCCTGCTATTCCAGTCTTCTTTCTTTACACACACACACACACACACACACACACACACACACACAAAATCCTTCAGCCAAAATGTTCCACTTAAGTGAATGGAAAGGAAAGCCTGGAGGCATATGTCTAGCTTATTGCCAGTGCCTGGCGTTCCCCAATCTGCCTCCCAGGATCTGGGATTTATCTTGACCACCAGACAGAGCACAGAACTCCATTATCTAGGGTGGGCGAGGGATGCCATGGAGCAGCATTGTGTGACTGTACCTTCCAGAAACTCTGGATGTAGGATGGAAGGATTGTGGTACCTGGTGGACAGCAGGTGGGAAAGGATGGAGGGAAAAGAAAAGCACAAGACAGGGAGAAAAAGGAAGGGGAGAGTTGGAGGATGGGAGGCAGGAAGTTCAGTTAAAATATACTGCCAGTGGCACTGGACAAAAATAATAGCCTTTTCTGTGATTGAAAGCACTTCTAAATATCAAAGATAGGAACAGCTGCTGTGCTATGGTGGTGGGATTATGACTGTTTTTGTAAATGTCTTTTAATGTTCTTATATAGTTTTACAGCAGGTAAAATTTTGGAGCAGAAAGACATAAAAACATTCATGGATAGAAAATTCAGAACAAGTCACCAAGGGGAACTTGGTTTGTGTAATTTTATAAAGCAGTGTTGCATACATTCCTAACCTATCCCCCAGTCCCCCTGAGAGCCACAATCAAGACCCATTGGACCGAGCTTCTGGATTTCACAGAGTTTAATGGGGCTTCTGATGGCAGGGGCTAGTCATCCACAAAGAGAGGCCACAGCATACAGAGGCAGGAGGCCTGCACCGGGGCCAGGACCATGTTCTGTGGACAAAGTAGGTGACTTCAGGCAAATCCCTTACCTGGCTGACTCGGGTCCTCTTCCTTAAAGTAAGAGGCTGCATGTGATCAGGAGTGACAAATTCAAATGCTTTAAAGAGTTAGGCTTGGAACACAGAACTGAATGGGCCATCAGGGACTATGGTGGCCTGGAAATCACACACCCGGGGGCCAAGGGTGCAGCTGCTACCCAGACCCAGGTAAATGCTGGGTTCCATGCTGCCAGTGTAGAGAGGCTGGAAATCTATACTTTTTTTAATGTTTGGTTTAATTTTAATTTTAAGGTTTTTTGTTGTTGTTGTTTATAGAGATGGGATCCCACTCTGTTGCCTAGAGTGAAGTGGTGCAATCATAGCTCACTACGGCTTTAGACCCGTGGGCTCAAAGTGATCCTCCTGCCTCAGCCTCCCAAACTGCTAGGACTAGAAGCACGGGCCGCCACACCAGGAGAAAACTAGACTTTCATGTGGGCTCTAATTTTGCTGTTGGCATGTAGTTTCTAAAAAATGTAGGACCAAGCACAGTGCCTGAGCCTGTAATTCCAACACTTTGGGAGGCCAAGGCAGGATGATCATTTAAACCCAGGAGTTTAAGACCACTTGGGACAACATAGCAAGACCCTATCTCTACAAAAAAAAAAAAAATAGCTGGGCATGGTGGTGCATGCCTATAGTCCTAGCTCTTTGGGAAGCTGAAGCAGGAGGATCCCTTGAGCCCAGGAGTTCAAAGCTGCAGTGAACTATGATCACACTGTACTGCACTCCAGCCTGGGCAGCAGAGCGAGACCCTGTCTCTAAAAAATTAATTAATTAAAATTTTAAAAGTTTTTTTAAATTTAAATACCCTAAAGGCAACATCAAACATGGATATGTTCTCTGAGTTAAATGTTCCAGAAGTTTCCTAAGCATGCTGCGTCATGTCAGCTGCTGACTGCACTGCTTTATTAGTGCATGGGGTAGGTATCCCTGAACCTGCGGCTCCTCCAAGACACCACTTTGGTCAGAGGAGACTGGCAAGAAAGTGGCAAGAAAAAGGGCAAGCACAGCTTCTGGGTGGAACTAATCAGATCTGTTCCTAGAGTAGGGAGGAGACCAGGTGGGGCCCCATCTGAGATTCCTTGAGCCCAGCAAAAGATGACAAAGTGCTTGGCAGAAGCATTTGACTCAGTGCCTCCTGACTCAGACTTTGAGACTGGGCATCTGAGACCCTTACAGTCCTGGAATCCACTGTGGATCCCAGCACAAAGCTTCTCTAACTTTGACATGCACAAGGGTTCTGGTTCAGCAGGTGATGGGGCTGCTGCTGGACCATGAACCACACTTTGAGGAGCAAGGCAGCACATCCACAATGCGCCCTCCCTTCCTCCTTTTCTCTCTCTCCCTGCGGCCCACAGACAAGTTTTCTTTATCCCCCGAAGCCCCCTCCCTCTCATGCTCTCATCCTAGTTCTTTCCTATTTCTAACAGAACTTCTAACAAAACAAAGTACAGTCTATGCCTGCTGCCTTCACGTCTCCACCCATCCTCCTCTCTGTTCAACTTCATCATCTGGCTGCTACTCTATACTCCACCATGCTCCTAGAATTATTCCTTCAGGCTGCTAATCACCTTCTAATTGCCTAAAGCAATGGCCTCTTCTGAGATCCTATCCAAACAAAGCTCTCTGTTTGATAATAACCATAATAATGGCTGATGTCTACCAGTTGGATATTAAATGCACCAGACTCTGTCTCAAGTCTTTAACTAAGAAGTACTTCAAATGTATTCTCTTACTACTCTATGATATGTTGTATGATTGGCCCCATTTTTACGAATGAGGAAACTGAGGCTCGGAGAGATTAAGTAATTTGCCCAAACTAACACAGCTAAAAAGGCGCAGAGCCAGGATTAGCTACTACAAAGTCCTTACTCCTTCTCTCCACAACATTTTATTAAGAAAATTTCAAACAAGGCCGGATGCGGTGGCCCAGGTGGCTCACGCCTGTAATCCCAGCACTTTGGGAGGCCAAGGCACGTGGATCACCTGAGGTCAGGAGTTCAAGACCAGCCTGACCAACATGGTGAAACCCCAATCTCTACTAAAAATACAAAAATGAGCCAGGGTGGTGGTGCGCACCTGTGGTCCCAGCTACTCGGGCGGCTGAGACAGGAGAATGACTTGAACCCGGGAGGCAGGGGTTGCAGTGAGCCCAGATCACGCCACTGCACTCCAGCCTGGGTAACAGAGCAAGACTCTGTCTCAAAAAATAAAAATAAAAAAAAAGAAAGAAAAAGAAAAAAGAAAAGAAAATTTCAAATATACAACAAGGTTGAAAGAATTTCACAGACAACACCTGTATTAAATTTTACTGTATTGCTTTATCACAGATCTATCCAAAGATTGTCTCCTTTGGTTCCATTTGAAGAGCAACGTAGAAAGCACTTTAGAGGCGGAGCTTGGATGTTGCCATTTCTGCATTAAAAATTATTTGTCCTCTTCTGAAACCCATTCACCCCATTCCCTTTGTGGCTGGGGAGTGTGGGGGCGGGGAGGGGGCAGCAGGAAGGGGAATGTTGATTCAGGAACATCTCCACACATCATCACAACACACAGCCCAACCAGCTCTGATTTCTCCCGTGGCACAAAGCAGGGAGAGATGCGTATTTGGGAAAAGCTCACCACCCCAAAGTATCTCCCTAAACCCTGAAGGCTAAGTCAGCCCATGGGCTCTCTGAAAGTGGCCAGAGGACAGCAGGAGAGGCAGTAAAGGGCAGCGGTACCTGTCTTCAGAGCCCTTCCACCTGCTCCAGTGGGATTTTATTCACACTCCGTGGCCCTGATATCTCCTGTGTCTTTTAGCTGCATTCGTGGAATGGGAGGGTTGTCAGGAAAGTTTCCCACCTGGAGCCTCTTCATACACCTCTTCGTACACCTCAAGGGATACCATGCCCCCAGAATGTAATGGGATTGGTCCTCTTGGAGTCCTGCAGAGTGGTGGCAATCTTCAAGTCCATCTGATTCATGCAAAAGTTGTTCGACCATAAACAGCAGCTTTCTCCAGTGCCCCATGCACAGTAAAGACTCTGCAATGGGGCTGCCTATGAAAGGCATTGGAGCCAGGGTCGGGGACTGGGAGTGCTGGCCTCTCAATCCTGACACCATAGCTTATCCGCCACTTCTTGCTATGTGACCTTAAGAAACCCTCCTATCCTCTCTGGGTCAGAGCTTTACAAATGACGCCACACCAGAGGAAAAAAACAAGCAAATTCTGGCCGTCTCCTATGTTCAAGGCAGTGGGCCAGATGCTGGGCGGAGGGGAAAGAGGCATACGAGGGAGCTCAGCAGATACCTCAGAGCCCTGGTCTAAGCCCTTTGTACGTTTTTAATACTGACATCAACTCTACAAGGTGGATGTGACTTTTATCCACACCCTATAGGTGAGAAAACTCAGGAGATGAGAAGTTAAAACTTTCCTAAGGCCACAGGGTTAAGTAAGAGGCAGAGCAAGGGTGAAACACGGGCAACAGTTTCAGAAGCCTGCACAGGTGACCACCACGAAACGCTGCTTGCTAGAGAAGCCCAAGACCCCCTCTCTGCCCTCCAGGAAGACTCGGTCCAGGGGAAGGAGCAAGACAAATGTGAATACTTAAATGCTGATAAAATATTTAAATAACTCTTTGAGATAATAGTGGGAAAGATGTTGCCAGGGAGAACATGATTAATTGTTCAGTGAAAGTGTTCAGACAGAATTGCTCTAACGGTCCAGAAAGCTGGGGGGCTGGGGGGAACCCTCTACTGTGAGCTCATTCTGAATTGGAGGAAGCCTGAGAGGTTAAATGTGACTGGCTTTTGCAGGGTGAGCAGGATTTGAACAGGAAAGAGTAGGGAGAAAGCATCAAAATTCTTTTTTGAGACAGAGTCTCGTTCTGTCGCCCAGGCTGGAGTGCAGTGGCGTGATCTTGGCTCACTGCAAGCTCTGCCTCCCGGGTTCACGCCATTCTCCTGCCTCAGCCTCCCGAGTAGCTGGGACTACAGGCGCCCGCCACCACGCCCAGCTAATTTTTTGTATTATTTTTAGTAGAGATGGGGTTTCACCATGTTGGCCAAGATGGTCTCGATCTCCTGACCTCGTGATCCACCCTCCTCGGCCCCAAAGTGCTGGGATTACAGGCGTGAGCCACCGTGCCTGGCCAAGAATCAAAATTCAAAGGGGCAGCTCTCATGTTTGGAAAGGTGAAGGGCCCTGAATGACTGAAGATGGCTCAGGGGAGCAGGAAGGGTGAGCTGAGACCGGGTCTGAACTTTGCCCTGTAAGTAATAGGGAGTCATAGAGGAATTTCAGTAGAGTAGAGGAGCACCATGACCAAAATGTCTGCTGATGATATACTGGATATACTAGGGATGCAAGGGAGAAAATTAAAAAGTTCCCCAAAGTATTGGCTAAGGAGTCTTTGGGTCTTGACAAAGGAAAGCGAGAAGTTAAGGTCATGATACTCCTCAGAGACTGACCAAAGAAGGGAGAAGGGAGATACTTCAGCTGGAAGTCTTCAGTTGGGTTTCTTCCTAAGGACTTTAGAATTTGGTACTCTGCGTCATCAGGGAAGCAAGTTAATATGATCCAAAGTCCCCCCCGCACCCCCAGAGAACAGAATTTTTTAATGCTATTTTTAATCTTTCTGTTGACCAAAAACACACTGAGAAGAAATGAAGCATGAACATCAACAAGAGGCTCTACAAACTCTCTCCCCTCTCTTCCCTCCTATTAACCACTCTGCGATCCTGCAGACTCACCATATGGTCCACAAGCTAGGTGGCCCCTTCTGATCCTGGATGGGCTGATCTGCTTAATTATTTGGCAGCTATAAATAGAAGCATTGGACAATAGCCTGAGGGTTTTTTTTTTTTTTTTCTTTTTTTGGTCTTGCAAACAAAGAGAGGGTCCCTAGTTGGCAGGATTGGAGAGTAGGATTTCACTCCCTCCAGGCCATTGTCCTCCACCTGAGCCACCACAAACTCAGGGCAGCTTCAGAACTGTCCTGGATCAGCTAGGGACAGCCCTGTCCCAACTGAGCCAGCAAGGAGATGTGCTGGGGTCACTCATAGTTCTTAGAGTGGGGGTGGGTTTCACCCAGGAGACTCACCCAGGAGACTCAAAATGTCCATTTGCCTTAGGCATGTCCTTGCCTCTGGGGCCAAGACCTCGCTCTAGCCACCCACAGCTTTTCCTACCTTACCACTCACTGCACCCATGTTCAGCCTTCACTCTCACCCCTACCCCACTCTCAGGCGAGAGCAGCCACCTGGAGGAATGGACTCCTCTGGATCCAGAGCCAGGAGGTGAGCAGAGCGAATGTTCCCAGGGCCTGCAGGAGGAAGCCGGGTACCCAGGGTTCCCCTTGCCATCTAGACCCCCACCACCTCCCCATCCATGATGGGCTTTCTGTACTCCACACATAAGCACCCTCCTGCCCCAGCTCCTAAGCTGTTCTCCCTACCTCTAATCTTAGCATGGACCTGGCTATGGAAGTCAGATGAGCCTGGCTTGGCCTCTTGGGTCTGCTACTTTACTAGTTGTAAGATCATGGGCAAGAGGTTTCATTGCTTAGTGCCTCAGCTTCCCCAGCTGTACAATGGGCACAATAACGATACTGACCTCCAGGGACTGCTTCTGAGGCCCTATCGAGAGAGCAGGTAAAGGTTGTCATCTAGAGCCTGGCACACAGCAAGGGCTTGCTAAGGGGTGTTACTGGCAGCTTTTCTCTGAGTCCAACTCCCATCGCCTATATGCACAGGACTCAGCACATGTTTGCTAAGTTGCTGGTTTTTCCACGCTCCCCTCCTTCTCCTTCACACCCAAGAGGAATGACCAGGTGGCCACAGGAGTCAGCATGTTTGACTTTGGTACCTGGGGCTCCTGACCGTCTAGTGTGAATCCGAACGCATTTCTCTGACTGTCTGACACCTGCTGTTTAATATCCGTCACCTTCCCTCCTCCTACCTGGCTCAGGGTCCCTCACTCCGCATAGGTGGCCAAGGTGTAGAGGAGAGCCCTCTTTCCTAATGCTTATTTGTTTTTTCGCTCATGTGTTTGCTCAGAGACAGGATACCATGGTGACACCCGGGATCTGGGGTGGCTGGGTGCACACACATAGACAGGGAAATCAAGTGAAAGAAAAAGTCCATGGGGGCCACCATCCTCCCACAAGATGCCAGACTGGCTCCCAAAAGAGGAGGAAAGGCTTTCCCTCCCAGGGGCCTACATATGTTTTCCCAAAGGAAAGTTTTTCTCAGTGGTCCCAGCAGGCTTCCAGGACACTCCCATAGGCCAGGGATTGGTTTCTGTTTATCTCGAAGCCCTGCATTCATGGTCTACCATAGCCACCAACCTCCTTCAGATCCATCACTATGCTCCCACCATGGGCATCTGCAGAGCTATTCATGGGTTGTGGTCATGACTTGGAAAATTCTTCTTAGGCCGGAAGTATGGCTGGGCTAGGCTTCACAGAGAACACGGAGGGCAGGGTGAGATGCTGCCAGCTGGAGAGAATGGCAGCCCCTCATGAAGTTTAGAGACCCCAGCACACGGGGAATCCACCCTGCCTGGCACTGCATTGGATCTTATGGAACATGGAGGGAGTGGGCTTGGGAATCAGAGGCCAGGGATCCATTTCTAGCTGTGCTACTTCCTAACTAGGTCAACTCTGCTGTTTCCTTTAACCTTTCTGAGCCTCAATTTTCTTATGTGAGAAACGAAAATAAAAATATCTTCTGCAGAAATAAGACCTAGTGTTTGATAGATCAGTAGGGTGACTATAGTTTAGAAAATAATCTATCATATATTTCAAAGTAGCTAGAAGAGTATAATTCAAATGTTTCTAGCATAAAGATAAATATTTAATGTGATAGATATCCCAATAACACTGATTTGACCTTTACAAATTATATGACTATATTAAATATCACATGTACATGTGTACATTTAGTATTTATCAATAAAAATAAAATTAAAATTATAAAAGGGAGAGAGACTTCCTGCCTATGAAATAGAGATTACAAATCCTTTCTAAGTACACACGGGATACTGACCTGTAAGCTAAGTCATTAAAAAAAGAAAACCTTCTGCAAAGGACCGTTTTGAGACTATGAGGCTCTAATTTAGAAAGGTGACAA
This sequence comes from Macaca fascicularis, assembly GCF_037993035.2. Lineage (NCBI taxonomy): Eukaryota > Metazoa > Chordata > Mammalia > Primates > Cercopithecidae > Macaca > Macaca fascicularis. The sequence continues at coordinate 69,014,183 of NC_088383.1, read as the reverse complement.
GCACATAGCAGGACCTTACTTAATAGGGCTGGGGCTTGCCAGCATACCAAATTACTGCAGTGACTTGTTCAGACTCCTGCGCTGGGAAAAGACTTAGTCCAGAGACTTACCCAGTGTTTTGCCACAGTAAATTCTCCAAGGATGAAGAAAGCAGGAGGAGAGAAAGAGAACTTTTCTCTCTCTTCTTCAAAAGCTGTAGCAGCCAGATGAAGTATGGCATAGATGGCCAAGCAGCCAGATCCTTAAATAGCAACTAATGACTTTGATTGAAATTAATAATGAAACGACACCTGTTAGCTCACTTGGAGCCACTTTAATTTGTCACATGGCAATTATATTCACTATCCTATCAGCTGGTCCGTGAGCTGTAAAATGCTATAATGCCATGCCATATGCCTCTCTTGTCTCCCGTGTTGAGACGGGGGCTGTCCTCAGGGTGGTTATCAATTCCAGGGCTCCTAACCACTCTGAAGGTTGTCCTGGGAACTTCCCCGGCATCCAAAAAGACTTGAAGACCACTAGCCCCAGTGAGCTCTGCTGAGTCCTGGGGAGCAGCTGGGCAGCCTCTCTGAAGGTGGAGGTTCCCTTCCCCCAAACAAAGGGGAAAAACACACCCAAGAGTCAGAGTCCCTTCTGTGATTGAGTCCTTGAAAAGCCTTGTTGGGTGATAGAGGGAATTCCCCACTTGAGCAGTGAACAACAGTGTCACCATCCACATTATCTCCCCAGACAGAGGCAGGACATAAAGAACTAAACAGGCCCCCAGCAGGGGCCTCATGAGATTTAGTTTCCATAGCAACCCAACTGAGGTTGCATGAGCACCTATGAGATAGATGCCCAAGGCTCAAGCCAGACAGGGCCAGAATTCCGGAATCCCAACAGCAAGGACCACCCAGCAGTATTTAGAGATGGAAAGCAAGCTTTGTTCATGTTCAGAAAAACTCAGGGAAGCCACCGGAAAAAAATGGCACTAGGATCCCTGCTTTCTATAAGGCAGCCTCCAAGACTATCTGGCAGCCCAAAGCTGGTGTGCAGAGCTGAGGCAGGCCCCACAGGTGAGCTGAGCCACACTGGGGATTTTAACAGAAAATAATCCTCCATCCACCTCTGCATTGTCCATATTCTCTCTCTCTCTCTCTGTCTCTCTCTCTCACACACACACAGACACACACACACACACACACACACACACACACACACACATATGAAGAAATAAAAAAAGATCTTGCAATTATTCAAAAGAAACTATGGTTGATTTGTTGATCAGAAAAATATCAATGAATGGACCAATTGCAACAAGGTCCTTTAATGAAAGTTTCTAATGAATTCTACCTTTGAACACTTCTATTGCTCTACCTGTAGAGTAATTGTTATTCTAGCTATACAATATTTCCTAATAAGACCAAGCATTAGGAGAAAGGGAGGAAGGGAGGGACCTGAAACCCAAACCCAGCCCCAGGTACAAGATAGCACAATTAGCAGCCAGAGTACTGGCTTCTCGAATGCTGATATGGAATAGCTCAGGAAACTCAATCACACCAGGGACCTGCTTACTGTTCACAGATGTCATCACAGTCATCGGTCAAGCTGAGATGAGGCTAGCACAAACAGGAGATGCGGCCACTCTATCTCTCCTCTTTCATCAAATCCCAAAATACCACGACAACACCCAAGCCAGGGCCTCTGAGGACACATAAGAGGAAATCCAACTTCACACAACAGGAACTCAAGGTATGGCCCTTTTTGGCCAAAAGACAGTGTGGGCTGGAGAGAGAGATAAACACAAGGACTGGAGACATAGACAAGATGAGTGGGAATGCTTTGAAGGCACTTAGCAGGTGAGGCTGGCATAGGGAGGGAGCTGACTGGGCCCTAATCCTTGAAACCTCTCTCCCTGAAACCTCTCTCCAAAGATATCTACACTTTCTCAATCTTGCCTCCATGAGACGAAACTTCTGTTCTGTATCCCGCACTTACAGCCCCTGATTCCCCCAGGGCCTAGCTAAGGAGGCCCTTGGACCACCACTGAAGCTGAACAGAGTCACTGCCTATGAAGTCCCTTCAGCTCTGGAGCTGTCTGAGGAAACAGATAAGCCTTCCAGGCCAAAGACCAGCCTTTCACCATCTGAGGGGCTATTAGATGCCCAGCAAATATGGGTTGCCTGGCTGGTAGCTTCTGGCCCAGATGCCAATCCAAGAGCTAGAGTGGTCTCTCCAAGCTTGGGAGTTAGGGAAGCTGTACCCAGATCCTTGATACCCACCTCAAAAGAGCCTATGAAGAGAAATGAATGAGAGGGCCCAGGGAGATTCTCAAAGCCCTGGTCAGCTGCCCTAGAAGTCACCTCAATCTTAGTGAAGGATGAGCTGAGCCTTGAAAATCCATACTCTGTGCAAGAAGAAGCAGATAATCTGCCAGTTGCCCAAGGCAGTAACTTGGAGGACAACCAACAAAGGCCAATGGGGGTCACTTGGGAAGACATATTCCCAAGTTGGCCTGACCTCCTTAGAGTGGGCAGGAAAAACAGGCTTCAGAGAATAGCTAGAAAGTAACACTAAGAAGGTCACCCTAGAGGTGGCCCCTGGCCATTTCTCAAGGTGACAGCTTCTCTGCCCAGGCGTCCACACTGCAGTGTTTTCCATATTGGCACTTCCTCACAACGTCCTCTGTTGCTATCTCCATACCTTCATTCACACTATTTTGCTTAGCTGGCAAGTTCTTCCTGTTCCTCTTTGCCTATTAAAGCCCCACTTGCCCTTCAGGGTCAGGTCAAACTCAAGCTCCTCACCAAGCTATGCATGTCATGGAGATATGCTGCCCCCAACCTCACTTCGAAGAAGGACTTGAGGCCCAGCTTCAGGGAGATGGCTTAGCAAACAGCCCCCAGCTATCAGTTGCTTCAGGGTCAGCCTCAGCTATAGCCTCAGCCAAGGTCACCCTTCCTGGGAGAGCCTGCATCTGGCAACAGAGTGAGGTGGAGTACAGAAGCACAGCAATTTGTGCCCAAAGGGATCACCTCTGTTGGATAAATCCACTCCAGAGCTGTCTGTTGGATTGGCTGAGGTTTTGTGGAAGCTGCATCACCTCTCGACTTGTCCTTCTTGTCACTCTGGCCTCTGCCTCTTCCTTCTCAGGTGTGGATTCCTAATAAACATCGTGAGCTCAAACTGGTCTCCACCAGTGCCCATCTCCCTCTAGAAATTCAATCAATGGTCATTATTATCATAGCCCATGTTTCTGCCACAAAAGGCGCTCAATAAACCTTTGATAAACACGTGAGATAATTTACCATTTCTACTTGCTGATGGAGCTCTTGCAGAGCCTGCCACTCTTTCAGGCACACTCATAGCAGCTGCTGATCAGGTAGACCAAATGACATGAGGTCAATGAAATAAATATGCCATCACAAGAGCACGGCTTCCTCTGGCTCCCTAGGAATCACACAGCATGCTGGCTCCTGAAGACCACACAAGGAGATGCCTCACCTGAGAGATTTTGGATCCTGGGATCAAGAACAGTGGCTCATTGGTACCTCTGTGTCCATCCTAAGTGATGGCTCACTTAAGAAGTGATGGAAGGTCAGCTTTAGTGATGCCTTCTCATCAGCAATGCTGCTGCTAGGTGCCAACAGCATCGCTCACCATGGCATTTTAATCAGGATGGCATGACACCACTGTAAATATTAAAAAGGTTATAATTAGAGACGCAGTTAAAACAACCAAGGGCTTAGTGTTACTAAAGATATTTGCAGAATTTGGTGCAATATAAATAGCAGGGTTTATGGTGCCATGCCTATAATTTTGAGCAGGCTGATGTTCCAAGGGGATGTTCAGTAAATGTCCATCCAAGCTGGGATTTCTCTCAACTGATTGTTTTCTCCCCAGTGTCAGAGTTCTCAGAAATAGATATCCAGAGTGTGCCCAACCTCACATAGGAGTGTAAAGACCTTGCTACTCAAAGAGTAGGACAACCTTGCACTAAGACACCCGCTGAAGCTCAGCAGGGCAGCTGCAGCCCCTCAAGCTGCTAGAAACACTGTCTTCTGCGTGGAGAGGTCACAGCATCATGATTCCATCAGCTCCGAATTTCAAGCAATCTCGCAGAAAAGGGCCAGCATTTATCAGAATGAGGAAATTGTTTTCTAGGGTGATATCAGCTGGAGTCTGCTGGGTACACATGACACAGAGAAGAGGCAATCAACCTACCAACAAGGATGATCATTGTCACAGTGCCTGCCGCCGGCCAGGCCTCGGCACACATTCACTTTATCCTCACCACAATCTTACGGGCCCGTTGTTGACATAGTCACTTTACATATGAGAAAACCAAAACTTGCAACATCACAAAACTGATCAGCAGCGACATCTAAATTTGAATTCAGGTCTGTCCAATTCCAGGGTTCTTTCAGATGTGAGAAGGGAGATTCAGGAAGGGCCCCTTTTTCTTCTCCCTCTGTGTACTTCTGTGTTGTTTAAAATTTTTATCAAGAATATGTTTTCTTGTATTACTTTTTAAATCTTCAAATCACCAAAAAGAATTTATGGGCAAGAGAAATAGTCCTATTTCTATTGAAAATGTATTTTAATTTGATGCAACAAAATACTATAACAGATCGGGTGCAGTGCTCACGCCTGTAATCCCAGCACTTTGGGAGGCCAAGGCGGGCAGATCACAAGGTCAAGAGATCGAGACCAGCCAGACCAACAGGGTGAAACACCATCTCTACTAAAAATACAAAAATTAGCCGAGCTTAGTGGTGCATGCCTGTAATCCCAGCTACTCAGGAGGTTGAGGCAGGAGAATCGCTTGAACCCAGGAGATGGAGGTTGCAGTGAGCAGAGATCACGTCCCCACCCTCCAGCCTGGGTGACAGAGCAAGACTCCAAAAAAAAAAAAAAAATTACTAACAGCCATTTAAAAAAAAAAAAAAAAAAGTCTGTTCTTTGCTACAATAATTCCATTTCTGGAAACCTATCCTGAAAAAAATAAGCAGAGATATCAAATTATATTTTTTAAAAAGCTGTCTTTATTTTGAAGTATTACCTTTAATAAGAAATAAACTGGCAAGAAACTCAATGCCCAACAACAGAAAATAAAGACTGGATATCCTCATGATAAACTGGTGTGATGCTATTAAAAATAGTTTTGAAATGTCAGCAACCACAAGAGGAAATGCTCATTACATGTTTCTAGGTTTAAGAAACAATAAATAAGCCTAAGTATTCATGGATGTAAATGCTGGTATATGCATCCCTCCACAGGACCCACAAGCATGCAAAAGAATTTAGAAATAGTAGATGTATTTGGAGAGAGGTTTCAGGGATTAGGGTGGGTGGGGTGGGGTGGGCAGAAAAATTTTACTTTTCATTTTATATTTTTATAAGTTATTTCAATGTTTACCATGTGTGTTACTTTTATTTCACTTTTTCAATTATTTATTTATTTTTAATTTAAAATAGAGAATGTGTCTCACTCTGTCACCCAGGCTGGAGTACAGTGGTGCAATCATAGCTCACTGTAGCCACCACCTCCTGGGCTCAAGTGGTCCTCCACCATGCCTGGCTTTATTATTTTTTAATTTTATTTTATTTTACTTTTTTTTTTTTTTGAGGCAGAGTCTCGCTCTGTCGCCCAGGCTGGAGTGCAGTGGTGCGATCTCAGCTCACTGCAAGCTCCGCCTCCCGGGTTCATGCCATTCTCCTGCCTCAGCCTCCTGAGTAGCTGGGACTACAGGCACCTGCCACCACACCCGGCTAATTTTTTGTATTTTTAGTAGAGACGGGGTTTCACCATGTTAGCCAGGATGGTCTCGATCTCCTGACCTCGTGATCTGCCCATCTTGTCCTCCCAAAGTGCTGGGATTACAGGCGTGAGCCACCGCGCCCGGCCTACTTATTTATTTATTTATTTGAGACAGAGTGCAGTGGTGTGATCTTGGCTTGCTGCAACCTTTGTCTCCCAGGTTCAAGTGATTCTCCTAATTCAGTCTCCCAAGTAGCTGGGATTACAGGTGCCCACTACCACGCCTGGCTAATTTTTGCATTTTTAGTAAAGATGGGGTTTTGCCATGTTGGCCAGGCTGGTCTCGAACTCCTGCCCTGAGGTGATCTGCCTGCCTTAGTCTCCCCAAGTGCTGGGATTACAGGCATGAGCCACTGTGCCCAGACTTATTTTTTTAAATAAGTATATATTAAAGCTTTATGTATATTATATATATTAACCAATATAAACATTAACATTTATGTATATTAACAATCTATGTTTTCAGAATAACATTTCATTATATAATAATAAAATACACCCAAACATGATTTCTGCATTGTAGAATTACAGACATTGCTTTCTCTTTATAATTTTTCTGTGTTTGCCAAGTTTTCTACCATAAATGCAAAATTTTATTATCATAAAAATCCTCCTTTTCAAAACTTTAAGGTATCTCACTAGTAAGAGGATATACTTTCTCTAATAAGAGTTTGGGTTTGACCACCAGTCATATCCTGCCTCGGACCCACCCAAAGAGTCATACTGTCATGAGTACAGGGGATAGAAGGGCCCTATGAGACTCATTCCAAGAGGTTACCAAAGTAGTAGACCTGATATGGTTTGGCTCTGTGTCTCCACTCAAATATCACCTTGAATTGTACTAATTCCCATGTGTTGTAGGAGGGACCCAGTGGGAGGTAACTGAATGATGGGGGCATGTTTTTCCCATGCTGTTCTCATGATAGTGAAAAGGTCTCATGAGATCTGACAGTTCCCCTGCACATGCCTTCTTACCTGCTGCCATGTAAGATGTGACTTTGCTCCTCATTTACCTTCTGCCATGATTGTGAGGCTTCCCCAGCCACGTGGAACTGTGAGTCCATTAAAACTCTTTCCTTTGTAAACTACCCAGTCTCAGATATGTCTTTACTAGCAGCATGAGAACAGACTAATACAAGACACAAGTCCTACTGGCTTAGCCTAGAGCCTCAGCTGAAGCCACAGCTCTCAGCCCTGGACCCCTAAGATACAAGGGGAGCCTGACCAGTGGCATCCCAGAATTAAACAGGGGGAGAATCGTCCTCTTATTGTCATCTTGAGCAATACACTAAACAGAGGTCATCAGACAGATGAAAAGAGGAACCCTGTGCCCTTGAAGTTGATCTGACCACCAGCGAGAGGTCACATCTGCTATGTGCAATGCCCTGCAGGGGTCACAAAGATGACTTCAACCTTGACCCTGTCTTCAAAGGAGAGTCCAGTCCAGGTGAGTAGGTGAGAAGGCAAGTACCAACTCAAATCCCAGGTGGAAAGTGACCAGAGCCCTAACTACAGAGGTATGGATATAGGGCAATTGAAGTTCAGAGGATGAGAGCTCACTTCCAGCCTAGGGTGCAAGGACAGCTTCCAAAGGAGGTGATTCACAAACTGGGTTTGAAGTCTAGGTGTATTCAAATACAGGCCAAGTGTGCCCCTGCCCAGGAGTCAGCATTCTATGCAACATGTGAACCACATGTTCAAGCACCTGCCCCACCTGTTTTATGGGCAAGGCTGCAAGCTACAGTCATATCAGGGCACCTGTATTTCTAAGGACCTGGGTGTCTGGATGTTTTTTCTCCCCAGTGCGTATATCTCAATTACAAACCTGCAGGAAACAAAAGTTTGTGGAGAGTCACAAAACATATTTGAAATTTATAAGACTTTCACCACAGGAAACTAGGCCTAACAAGTATTTTCCTGTGGAACACCCCTGGCTTTGATTAAACTCCCCACTCAATGTATCTTTCCTCCTACAAACTTTGCTAATAGCAGTGAAAATAAAAGCACAGAGCCTATATTTACTTAATGATCTTGGCTGCTTTAGACATGAGATGGTGTTCCAAGAGAGAAAAGTGCTTTTCAACAAAATTCAACAAGCCCCTGCCCTTTCCCCCACCGTCCCACCTGGCCTCTGGAAGGAGGAAGGAATTTCTCATTCTCTGATCTTTTCACCTGCCACAACCCCCAGGGCAATCCAGGCAGTAAAATGGGCCATGCCTCCTGGTCATGTCCCAGACCTCATGTCTTCATGTGAGACGCTAGGTAGGGTAGATGATCACATTTGAGTTACATTTGAGGCGGAGATTCAGGTGGGGGCCCAAAACATGGCTGACATCCAGCCAGCATTCTTTGCTAGATGGAGCTGGAAAGTGGGGGTAACTTTTGCAAAAGTTTATTAGAGAGTAAAGTAAGTGGGTTAATTAAATTGGAGCGTGAAAGACATTTGGGTGGTGATGAGGAGGCGAGGTGATGATTTATTTATAATTGACAAGGTTGTATCTAGCTACTGGGATAGTAATTATATACTTTATAAATGCGTAAAAAATGTCCCTTCATGTGACAGAGGTTTAAGGGAAAATCCTGTCAGGGAAGTTTCTGTCTGCCCATGAGTATGACACCACATCAAGAGCTGTTGGCCACTTGGCTTCTGTCAACCACAGCTATAAGTTGGGGACTAAATAATCTCTAAATACCCTTCTAAAAATGAGGCCTTTTCTGGGAATAAGTACTTAGCCTCCATCTGCTTCTGATGATGTTTTCTTATCTCAATTCAGGGACAAAGAGGGATCCTTTATCTTGTGTCTGATTCTTTGTTTCTGTTTTACTGATTCATATTCAAGTTCCAGCTCTTGGATTCTCCCTAATCAAGATGCTAAGAAAGATGCTGCACAATGCAGCATCTCATTTAAGGGTGGGCAGATGTGAATTTGGACCCTAAATTTGGGAAAGTTCCTTTATCTCATCTGGAAAACAGGGATGGGGGTAACTAGCTGACAGGGTTGCTATAAGGACAGAACCTGGCATAAAGGCAAGCCTGGTACCCAGTTAACACTCATTATCATGCACCTTAGTTTAAGTCATGGTAAAGGAAACCTTTCAGGTTAACCTCAGTCCCTTGATAACTGGGGATTCCAGCCTGACCTGTTTGCAGAGAGTCTAGCTTGGCCTCTGTGACTAGCATTTGCCTCTCTAAGGGCTCCTAAGCACTCAGTTTAACAATCCAATCAAGATTATTTCCAGAGATAAGCCATGACATCATTAGACTACAGGCTCCAGAATCCATCTTCTAACACCCACTGAGAAATTCTAACAAGTACAAAAAGTTCCAGAATGCTAGAGGTAAAAAAAAAAAAAAAAAAAAAATCTTATCTCACCATTCAAAGATTCTACAAAGGAAGTAGCATGGACTAGATCTCTCCTCCCACCTGAAACAACTAAAAATTCGGACAAGACATTTGAGACAATGATTTTCAGACACTGGAGCTCAGTCAGGGAAGAATAGCAATTCCTGAGAGAGGAGAAACGAAGTGAGCCCTATAGTTGCCTCAACTTCCTGTCTGGAGAGAGTGTCCAAGCCACAGCAGAAAGAAGGGGGACCCCAGCAGGGCCCAGATGTCTCCCTGAGTTGAGGAGATGAAGGCTGGATTCCAGGGAGGCCAAGGAGGCTGGAATTCACAGGCCAGGGCAGCAGAAAGGAAAGAGCTGCCCAGTGAATACTTGAGATCAGCAGAGGGACCCCCTTGAGTCTTTAGCTAAGTATTGGTCGACACAGGCATGTGTGAAAGCTATCCAAGGTGGGGGAGAGAAACACCCTAAAGGAGCAGATAGAACATTTCTCAAAGTTTATACAGGGCTGGGAACAGTTCACGTTCCCACCAGCCGGAGTGGAAACCTCAAGTTCACAGAGCACCTGGTAGAGTACTCAGAATAGCACCGTCTCTGCAGTGGGAAAAAATTAGCCCTAGATTAAGGGAGCTCTGGTCCCACCTAATAAAACTCAAAGGCAAGACCCAAAAAAGATCAACCTGTTTCCATACAACTTGATCATGTCCCAGAAAATAAGCTCAAGAATGTTTTATAGGAGTACTAAGATATCCAGCAACCAAGGTAAGATTCATAATGTCTGGTATCCAATCAAAAACTACCAGGCATTCAAAGAGGCAGAAAAATTGAACCCATAATGAAAAAAAAGTCCATCAAAAGACTCCCCAGTTCTGCAACCGCATCTACAGTGTACTTCAGGACCCAGCCATAGAGCCCCTCTGGTCCTAGAAATGCATTTCGAAGTGCCTCTCTAGTTCCATGCAAGGGATTTTCTCTTTTTTGTTCTAAAGACAGTAATCCTAGATAGAGACGAGAGAAAAAAATACAGAAATGCTCACTTTCTAGTTTGTTTCTGTTTGCTAACAGTGTCACACTTCCTAAGCAGTGATACTCTCCTATCTCGTTCATCTTCTAATTCTCTGCCTATAATTTTACAAATGTCTGTGGCTATCTTTAGCAGTTTTTACCAGTTTTGTGTTTCAGCCTTCCTGAACCCTTCACTCTACCCTAAGTTAGATGACTCCTCATTCCTCATTCATAAAGTTCTGTCTGTTACACCGAGAGTTGGTCAGCAATCACGATACATGAACATGTTCTCTTCTTCAGATGCCCTCACATTTTCCTTCTTTACTTGGGAATTAACAACTTAATTTTTAATTAGTGGAGCATACTCAAAATGTCATGGTTGCAGCCTTCCATCACTCTTGGGCTATATCCTCTTTTCAGATCTTCATATGGATTGCTGTCTAAAACAATCTAGAAGAGCAAGAAATCAAAAAATGGGCCCAAGTATCCTAGGGATACGGATCCAAGGCATACATCCAATGTGAACTGGATAAACTGCAGTCTGTCTGCACCATTGATCTTTCTGAGATGAGGGCACCTGAAAGAGTTGGCCAAGCCACTAAGACACTGGACCCCCCACCACAGGTACCTTGTAGCAGTTGGCTTTAACTTCCTCCTTATCCTTGCCATATTAATCTTCATTCCCTATAGTCATAAAGTTCTAGAATAATATATCAGCTTTGATCTCTTTCAGTTATTCATGCATTCTTTCATTTAAGCAAACAGATATTTACTGAGTACCTACCATGTGCTTGGCAATACTTTCCAACCTTCAGAACTGGGCTCTCACACCAAGCCTGAGAGGTAGCACAGGCAGGTATCCTCACCCCTACTCGAAAGGTGAAGAGGCTGAGGCTTCTAAAAAAGACAAAGTCACCAGCTCAGGGTCAAATAGTTAATGGAACTCGAACCCAGGACTCCTAGACCCAAGCCTCTCCTGGCCAAGTCTCACTCACTGCAATCACAGGTCCAGCCTGGTCACGATGATGAGTGGGACTGTCCCCTGCCCTCCCTGCCCAGCCCATTCTAGGCTTCCTCAGAATTCCCTACTTTGAGTGCTCCTTTGCCATGTGAGGCTCAGTGATTTCCTTCTCCTAGTTTGTTCACATTTGATAGGTTCCTATGAAATGTAGGTGAGCTTCACCCGAATCTGCACCTGTCCTCATTGCTAAGGTGATGAGCTAGTGTCAAGCCAGCCTGAGGGATCCAAGGATGAACTCAGGCAGGGCTTGAGGCCACAACTCCTGGTTGCCCTCCTCTCCTCCCCATGAATCAACTTCAAGGACACTTCCATCAAGCCTGACTCACACAGAAGGCCCAGCCCCATGAAATGACCAGCCCCTGGGCCAGAGCAGAGAGCCAGAAGGCAATTCCCTCCCCCATCGCTGCTGCACTGGGTGAAAACTGGGTCAGAGCTGGCCAGCCCATTCATTTAATCCAAACGCCCCCTTTCCATTCAGTTCTTAGTCCTCAGAGCTTTCAGTCCAAGGAAGCACTATTTCCTCTGCAAAACAAACAAAATAAATTAAGTCCATGCTCTTTGATCTCAGGGCTTTTGTGTGGCTGATGAATTGTACAGAAATGATCTGCCATCCTCCTGGCATCTCAAAGACACTGCAAAAATTCAGTTGTGGCTTCCAGCCACCTGCCAGGCACTGTGCTGACAAGGGAGCATGGCTAAGGAAAGCCTTCTTTGCCACCCATTCACCCAGGGAAGCAAGAAGAGTCTGCAGGAGGCAAGAAGAGTCTGCAGGGAAGTCAAAAGAGTCAAAGACTGTGAGGCAGGATTCGTCTTTGGCCACACAGGTACGGATTCTTCTTCTTCTGCTCATTCCCGCCCCAGGGACTTTGCACTGGCTGTTGTCCCCATCTGGCATACTTTCTCTGGAGACCTTGGAAAGCTGGCTCCTTCTCATCCTTCTCATGTCAGTTTACACAAGACCTCCGGAGAGAAACCTTCCCCACCAAAAGTAGCCCCAGACTCCCGCATCACTGTCTGCCAGCACCCTGCTCTATTATCATCTCCACACTTATCATAATCAGAAATGATCTTGTTGCTGCATTTGTTCTCTTGTTTGTTTTCTGTTTCCACTTCTACCTCCGTGACAGCAGGGACATCATCTATCTTGATCAGTGCCGTATCCCTGGCAGTTAGCAAAACGTCTGGCATATGGCAGGTGCAAGGCAAATGTTTGCTGAAGGAGGGAGGCTGCATGGAGGAGACTGGGCTCTCTTTCCAGTGCCAGCTCTGCCTGCGTCGAGCACTATGTGGCGCATCTAGACCAGGATCCACATCCATGGTATGGCTTCCCCGGACTGCAGAAGTGCACTGTGCGAGCAGGTCTGTGTGCTTGAGATCAGGGAAAAGCTGACTGGGAAGATGGGACAGTTGATTCTGGAGAGGCAGGGAACAGATGGGGGACTCTCCTAACAGGCTGGCTCTTCCAGGACAGTTGAAGGACAACAGCCAGTAGGACCCTGGACCAAGAGTATAGACACTCTTGCTATGGGTGTTTCTCTGAGCCCTCCGACTTCGCATGTTGAAGATAAGGTGGTTGGATTATTATTTATCGATTATGCTGAATCTTTTGGTAGCACAAACCAACTTGAGAATCTGAAGATACCAACTTTCTTTCTGGAGAAATGCATGTGCTTACATAGAGACAAAATATGCCTGTACTTCCTAGAAGGGCAAGGACCCCCTGAAGCTCATTCACAGCCCCAGGATGACAGCCTTTCATTTAAAGGCTCTTGGGCCACCCTGTTGGTCATTGGCCTGCTTGCTCTGAAACCCAATCTTTACCCCTCCTCTGTGGACTGTGGACTACACTCCCCAGGCTCCCTCACTCTTCCTTCTAGGGAAGTTTGTTCGATTCAGCAGGAATGCAGGCAGAAGTCCGCAGGGTGGGTGCAGGCCAGAAACCAGGACATTTTTCCCTCTCTCTGCATTTGGTGGCAGCTCCAGATAGAGAACATTTCCGTCATTACATGTATCACCTCTGGGTGTCCTGCCCTCCCCAGAGTCCTTTCCTCTGTGGTCCTGCCTGGTCCAGCAGACCTTCTATAGTTCCAGCATCCGCCAGGTGCTGCTGGATCCTGAGTTCTAGAAAACCAGCTCCTCCCTTCCCCATCTAGCCCTAGGGATGCTAGCAGCTTCCTGCCATTGCTATTCTCTGGGCTGCCTCTCCATTTTTTGCTTGACTTTTTATCTCCTTGGACACCTTTATAATTAGTTCCCCATATAAACTCCTTCTACTAGATATTTTGGCATGAACTCTGGGTTTCCTCTGGAGTCCCTGGTGGGATCAGCCTCCCGGCAACACAGGCATGCTGGGAGCCTGGTAGCTGAGCTGCATTAACAAATCCCTGGGAAGGTCAATAAGATGGAGGGGCTGGAAAAACCCACGTTGCCTGCAAGTGCAGTGCCCCCATCCTGTCTGGTTCCATTCCAGGAAAAAAAAAAGCCACATATGAAAAGCCTCACAATCACAATGTTGTTAAACTGTTTACTGCCTTTTTGTAAATGAGGGAAGCAAATGTAAGGCCCTGAGCAGCCTCCCATCAAATCGTGCTCTCGCTCAGATTAAACGGCAGCCCGAGTGAATGTTCCTAGAGTTCCTACTTGGGAGCTCACGCTAGCTACTAAGTCCTTCCTGCCAAAAAGACCCGATTACACAAAGTGGGGCAGCAGGAAAGCCAGTCTCTTAGCATCAAAGAAACACACTGTCTGAATTCCGTCAGCCACAAGCAGGTATCCTCCACCCAGGGAGAATGCGGCCAGGGCACTGTGCCCCAGAATGGCCCCATGCAGGAGGGCACCTTACCTCTTCACTGTGCTGACGTCTTTAACAAACAGCCCTATCTACGAGCTCCCTTCTTCCTTCCAACCATTCTAAAGATAGGGCAGGCACCACGCCCAGGGGTATGGGCAGGTCCTCCCTGAGGACCAAGGCACACTGAGGTTCCAAGGCCACACAGCCACTTGGAAGCAGAGCTGGGATTAGAACCCAGCCTGGACAGGGAATGACTTCAACTTACACACACGAACAAGCACAAATCTCAACATCCCGTTATGGTGGGGCTCCCCAGAAACAGATGTATGGTGGAGATTTCAGTGCAAATTTAACCATTTGAAAATACTGACATTCAACCATTTTTTAACCTCAAAAATGGCAATTTCGTATGGCTTACATGAATAGTGTATCTGAGTAGTGATCCCAGGGGAGAACCAGTTGGGGAGTGGGGAAATAAAATGGGAAAGTGAGAGGGCAGGGTTTGTTAATGGTCAGGACACTGCTGCAGACAACCAAGGCTCAATGCCACTGGGGACCTCTAGGAGATGGGGCAGAACCACCTTGTCCAACATGGAAGGCACCAGCCACATTGAGCTATCTACATTTAAATTACTTGAATTGAAAAACTTAGTTCCTCAGTCCCACTAACCAAATTCCAAAAGCTCAATAACCACAGATGGCTGGTGGCTATCATGTTGGACAGCACACATAGAGAACATTTCCATCATTACAGAAAATCATAGGGGCAGCACCGGGATAGAACATGCCTCAGAGCTGTGCCATCTGAGGGGTGGAATATGGGGTATTTATACTCCCATTAGGGTCTATCATTGGCAAGGGCTGCACCTGGGGGTGTTTGCTCCAGGCACTTCCAGATATCTTGGCTCACACTGGCAAAGGGAGGGAAGGCACTGACAGTAGGGGCATTTGAGTGGGACAGGAATAGAGTGGGCTGGGGGCATGGGCAGGGCACTCACAGCCTCTGCCACAATCACTAGCCCCTCCTGCACATCACCTCTGCTCTTGTTGAAGCACCTCTGGACACAGGCATTTTGACAGCTTCTTCACAGTGGGAATGTGGCCCCAGAATCCTCTGACCTGATGAGAAGCCAT
Source organism: Macaca fascicularis (assembly GCF_037993035.2). NCBI lineage: Eukaryota > Metazoa > Chordata > Mammalia > Primates > Cercopithecidae > Macaca > Macaca fascicularis. The sequence continues at coordinate 68,999,087 of NC_088383.1, read as the reverse complement.
TCTCCCTGGGGACAACATACAGAGAGAGACACAATCCAGGCCTTCCAAGCATTTGTGATCTATGCAGGCAGCTAGGACACAGACCACAGCACGCGGCAACTATACAAACACTGACTAATAAGCTAAAATAGGAAGTCTTTATGGAGAAACCCTTGTGAGCAGTGCCTGGCTAACAGCATGTAGGTGTTGCCTCCAAGAACTGTCTAGCATTTGAGAGACACAGTTGGAGACTGAGCGTCCCCATTAAGCAGGCTGGTCCCTGAATATTCACATTATTGCGGTAACCAAAACACAGCTTTGAGACATCACTGCGCTGGTCACAAACCTGGCAAGGCCAAGGAGGTGCTCTGAAGACCCTTCTCAGCTTAGCCTTCCTCCCAGGGGCTTGCTCTTGGCACAGCACAGTGGCCAGAACACAGACTCTCTGGAGTCCACTGCCTGAGTTCATGTCTCATCTCCTCCTTCCTCACTGCGTGGCCTTAGGTGCACTATTTGATCTCTCTGAGCCTGAATTTCCTCATCTATAAAGTGGACACAATAACAATAACTTTCCAATATGGTTGCCAAGAAAATTAAATGAGTCCATGCTTTTAAAAGTCTTCTAACAGGGATGCAAACTTTTTCCATAAAGAGCCAGATAGTAAATATTCTATGGCATTGCAGCTCACACAGACTCCCATGATCTCTCACTTCGGTCCTTGTAGCTCCAAACCAGCCATAGGCAATATGTAAACAAATGGATGTTCCAATAAAACTTTATTTATAAAATCAGGTAGTGAGCCAGGTTTGCCCTGCAGGCCATAGTTTACTAACCCCTATCTTAGAATGATTTCTGCTGTATAGTGAGTGCTATATGAATGTTTGTTGATAAAGTCTGCTGTGCTCTCCCACCTCTCAGATTCTTCTTGTATTATTCTCTCCGCCTCCCTCTCCACTCATCCTTCAAAGCCAAGCTCAAGAAGCCTTCCTGAAACAGTGTGGAGATTTCTCAAAGGGCTCAAAATAGAACTACCATTGAATCTAGCAATCCCGCTAATGAGTATCTACCCAAAGGAAAAGAAATCATTAGACCAAAAAAACACCTGCACTCATATGTTTATTGCAGCACTATTCACAATAGCAAAGTCGTGGAATCAACCTAAGTGTCCATCAATGGATGGCTGGATAAAGAAAATGTGGTACACACACACACACACCACATGCACACTGAGGAATATTAGCCTTAGAAAAAAACTGAAATCATGTGTTTTGCAGCAACACAGAGGGAACTGGAGGCCGTTATCCTAAGTGAACTAACTCAGAAACAAAGTCAGAGAGAAAGTGATGGGTACACTAAAAGCCCATGTTCTTACTTATGAGTGGGAGCAAAACTGGGTACACATGGACATACAGAAAGGAATAATAATACTGGAGACTCCAAAAAGTGGGACGGTGAGGGGGTGTGGGATAAAAAAATTACCTGTTGGGCCAGGTGTGGTGGCTCAAGCCTGTAACCCCAGCACTCTGGGAGGCCGAGGTGGGCAGATTACCTGAGGTCAGGAGTTTGAGACAAGCCTCGCCAACATGGTAAAACCCCGTCTCTACTAAAAATACAAAAATTAGCTGGGCATGGTGGCAGGCCCCTGTGATCCCAGCTCCTTGGGAGGCTGAGGCAGGAGAATCGCTTGAACCTGGGAGGCAGAGGTTGCAGTGAGCCAAGATCACATCACTGCACTCCAGACAAGAGTGAAACTCTGTCTCAAAAAAAAAAAAAAAAATTACCTATTGGGTACAATGTACACTATTTGGGTGATGGGTGCACTAAAAGCCCAGACTTTACCACTATACAGTACATCCATGTAACAAAACTGCACTTGTACTCCCTAATCTTTTTTTTTTTTTTTTCACAAAAGAGGCCTCCCTGAACTGTCCCTCTTTTCTTAGCCACATCCTTAGACCACTTCCAAGTTGCTCTTCTGTGGTGACCCTTGTCCCACCCTGCTATTTGTGGGGCAACATGTTTCGCTGTAGAATTTCATTGTTCCTGTTAAATGAAGAGATGATCCAATGTCTTCATTTTATAGGGAGGGAAGCAAGACCCAGAGAAGCCAAGCGACTTATTCAAGGTCACACAGTGAGGGCAGAGTCAGGACCAGACATGGCTATGTCTTGATTCATGATTCAGTACAGTCTTGGACTTAACGAGATTTCAATACTGAGGAGAGTGGGGGCACAGATCATCCAGCCTTCTACCCTGGATTTAGGGCTGGACTAGGTCGCCCCTCCACAGAGGTTCTTCACTTCCTGCCTCAGCCCCCCTCCAGGCAGAGCTCTTATGGGGCTTGTTGCCCCAACCAGACAGGTCTGGCTCACTTCTGAGTCTGTCACATATCCAGCATGGGCCCAGGCATGCTTCAGATGCAAGAGTGTTGGCCCTGTGTGCTTTGTCTTCCTCTTCCTTCCCCGTGAGTCTGCCCATTGCCTAGGGAACACCAGGATGGACTCACAGATCTTCCCCAGGGGACATGCCTGTCTAAGTCATCAAAGGCAAATTCCAAGGCAGCCTGTAGCCAGGACTGTGTGGGGACTCCCCACTGACTATAGGGCTTCACAGAGGCACAGCCCAAGGTACCATGCTCACAGACACACACATGCACACATACACACAAGCACACACATGCACACACTAACATAAACATACACACACATACACATACATATACACACATGCACACAGAAGCATGCACACACATATGCGCATGCACACAACGAAACAGGCACACAGACACATGCACACACTAAAGCAAACACACACAGCACACATACTCAGACAGATGCATACACTTAAACACAAATATACACAGGTATACCCATACTGATGCTAACACATACACATGAGCACACATACACACAGACATACACAGAAACAATATACACTTAAATACATATATGCATGGAGAAATAAACGCACACATGTGCGCACACACTTAGACATAAAAACACAGATTTGCAAACATAAACACAAATGTATGCACTCAAATAGACATATAAATACACATGCATACACACAGACATGTAAATGTATACACACACGTAAACACACACACCTATAGATGCTCACATGCTCACAGGGACCCTTATATACACAACTATGCACACAGGGACAAACACACACTCTCACACATGCGCTTACACACTGCGTGGTGTTTTTAGCTTTTACCTTTACAGATAGACATGGGAGCTTTCCCTGGAAGATGTAAGGCCCCTGGGAAAGGGACTGTGTCCTGTGCTTTCCCCTGGTAGAGAGTCCCGTCCACCCACAGCATCTGCCTGGTGTCTAGAACACAGCTAGTGCTTACGTTTCCTCAGTGGAGGGATGAATGAAGTTGTCCCATGCCCGGGCCTTGGGTCCATGGGCAAAGCTTGGCGCAGGGAGCCGGTGCCGTCTCTATCACCTCTGAGTTTCCAAGCCACACTCTCTCACCCCATCCCAGCTTGGGAAACAGCCAGCATCTTGCTGGCCTCTTGGTGGAGTGTTGCTGATCCATGCCTCTGCCAGAGGTGGGAGAAACTCTGATGAAACTCAGACCAAGTCTTGACTTATCTGGGGATGGCTGAAGGTCCTCCTGGGGTGGGGAGAGGGTGGAAGAAACCACTGACTAAAGTGGTCCTGGCCCCATTCTCCCAGCATGTAGGTTTTCTGGCTGGACTTTACAAGTAAAATCCACAGCTAGGAGATCACTTCTACCCGAGGTAACACAGTGCATGGTCCCTACCAGCTTCCCTTCATACCACTATCTTGCAAAACTGGCTCAGAGAGAGTCTTCCGGCCCTGTGTGGCCTGGGAAGGTACCATCTACCACCCTTTGTTACCTCCCCGCAGTGGGAAGATGAAGGGCTTAGGAGACCTGCTTCTTGGCACCATCACACTGTACTGTGTTGCCACCCTATCTGGACCTCAGTGTTTCCTCTGTTTCTATAAAATGGGGTGAATAACCTTTGCCTCCTAAATACCAAGGATACAGCATCAAGGAGAAAGGACTCTGACCTCACAGGAGGTGGGACCAAGGAGAGGGGCAACTCACAAAAGCCTGAGGAAGAACATTCTTGGGCGGCACCTCCCCAATGAGCAGAGAGGAGCCGCTCTGCAAGTTAAGTAATTGATGGAGTATATGCTAAAAATACAAACTAGGTTAGCACTCAGGGTGGTTTATTGCTCCACGAGGGAGTTAATTCAGGCACTCGAATCTCCATGGAACAGGGACTGCGAGCCCAGAGCAGTAGGCTCCTGGGCCAGGAGGCCTCATGGAACCCAGCTGAGAAGTGCTGTTTACTTAAAGGCTGAGCAAGAGGGAATCACAGAAAATGGGCTGGGGAAGCACAGGGGGTGGCGGAGAAGGGAGTGCGCAGGTCTTAGGAGCATGAGGGAAAGAAAGGAGGTAACATGCAAATTAGTAACAGGAAGTGGGACAGGTGACAGGAGCTGGAAGGGCTACTTCCCTCCTAGATTGGGCTGCAAAGACCCCACCCTCCCAGCTTTATGGAGCCCCTTGCTATTCCAAGTAAGTTCCAGAGACCAGCAGCATCTGCATCTCCACGGCTCTCATCAGAAAACCAGAATCTCAGACCCCACCGTAGACCTCCCAAAGCTACATTGCCACAAGACCCTCAGATTTCCTGTGCACACTAAAAGTTTGAGAAGCACGAGATCAGGAGTCAAAATCCCCGAGTTCCTGGTCCAGCCATTGCCATCAAATTGCTGTGTGGTTTTGTGGGACTTGCTCGACCTCTCTGGGTGCTAGAATTTCTTCCTCTGGGCTACAGGATGAGTGAGCCTTGTTTCTTTCTCCTGGGTTCTGAGAGGCTCAAGTCAGACCCTTCATCTGCTACCCTCGGAAGCGTGGGAGGCCCTTTACAGATAAATTGTTCCATTTTCTACCAGGCTGCCCCTTTCCCCTTTCTTGGACTCATTAGTACACAGAGAGGCAGATGGGGAGATGATCCTTGAAGGACACACTGCAGTCAGGAAGAAGCCTTCTTAATGTCATTTTAAATCTTGATATCTCTCCATTAAAAAAAAAAAAAAATTCTAAAGAAGCTTCCCAGTTGTTAATTGGGAAGCAGCAGATCTGAGTCATGCTAAGTAAGCCAGAGCATTTCATCTAGAAATCCCTGGTCTGGTGTTACCCATTGCCTTTGGGCCATTCAATATCACTTCTGCACTTGAGAAATGCGGCTTCTGGGGCTCAGAGAGGTTAAGTGAGTGGGTCAGAGTCACACAGCCAGTGAGAAGCAAGGCCAGGACGGGAAGCCAGGCTCCCAGCCTTCTAAGAGAAACTCTTTTAAGTACCTCAGGGTGCCCACGTCCTTGACAGCTGACCCAGACTGGTGTGAGGACAAGAAGGGAAAAGACATTCTGACTATTGTCTGAGTTGGACAGGTTAAGAGGATAAATCTGGGAGGATATGATAACACAAGGGTTTAGATAGAAAGTTTCTAAATTATTGCTTAACTTGTTTCATCAAATGCATTGCTTCCCTCCATTAGCCCATGGCTGAAGTGGCCAATTACCTGCCTTCTACACAGGATGGTGGCTGTGTGTAAGTCAACTTGGGTAGGTAACAAAGGAATAGCAAAAATTCTAAAACAAAAATAGATGAGACACCTCAGCACACCCCAAAATAAAACACACACACACTTGGTAACTCAAATATTAAGTTCTGAGATGGCCAGGCCTGAGTCCCTCTCGGTCTCCACCCAGAGACCAAACACACAGTCTCTGATGACGCTGAGCATGGCAGTGAGGCCTTTGCATAGGCCAGGATCCCTGCCCACAGCTGGTTCCCAAGACAGCTGACAGGAAACTGCGTTCCCTTCCCTGGGCTTTGGGAAGGACCCTTTAGGCTGGAGATTCAACTAAGTGCAAAGCTGATACCTGCAGACCCAGGGGCACCAGTCAGGCTACAGCTGTGGAGGGCGTTTTAATGCAAATGGTAAGGCAAATTTGCTGGACCCTCCTTCTGGCTCCAGGATGGCACCTCCTGGGGCTGCTTGACAGGAAGTAGGATGCCCAGCAAGGGCACACCCTTGGCAGGAGCATCAGGAGCTAAGGCAAAGACAGACTGTGAGGCCCAGGGCTGCATCCACCTCTTCCTGGCCCACACCTCTCTGCCCCTCTGAAGCCTGGCTGCCCTCACTCCTCCATCCTCAGTGCCTTAGCAGGGACTCCCTATACCTACTCTCCCTCACTTCACCTGGTCTCCCTAACTAGACAGCAAGCTCCCTGTGGGCAGGGGAGTGACTGATATCACTGTGGTCCTCTTAAGCCAAACACACTGTGCTAAGGCGGCCCAGGCCAGCGTCATCTGCTAGCTAGCTGCTTCTTCATCTCCAAAGCCCAATTGACACAGCCACCCATGTATCTCAGAGGGTGGTTAGAGAGCCCAAATGATGCTCACTCAGTCATTCAACAAACACGCATTGAGAACATACTGCATGAGTTCTGGAGTGCAATAGTGAAATAGGCAGAAGGGATTCCTGTCCTCAAAGAGCTTATTCTCTAGTGAGAGACAAAGGCCAATTAAGTACACAAACAAATACTACATATTACATATATGTTAATTATAATCAACATATACATATATGTTAAATTACAATCAACTACAAGAAACAAGTTCACTGCGTCATATAATCAACCATTGAAGGCTTCAATAGTCACAGAAAGACTGATGCAAGAGACAGGCTGAATGTAGCTCTAGCGAGAGAGTAAGGAACCAGAAAGGTAAGGAGGGGAGAATATGAGCAAACAAGCCTCCCATGCAGGACATTTCTGTCTGCTGTGATGCCCATTCACAGAACTGAGGGCTTGCCTTTTCTGTCATGTGGGATGCTGATGCCCATGAGGGACGTAGGTTATCCCCTTTGATTGGACAGCCCTAGCAGAAGTGAAGTTGCAATCACACACACAGGACCTGAAAGAAAGGAAAAAGGGAGGGAGGGGGAGAAAGAGGAGGAGAGGAAAAGAAAGAGGAGAAGGAAAAAAAGAAAAAGTAGAGAAAAGAAAAAAGAAAGCTAGACCTCTGTGCTAGAAAAAATCCAGCTAGAGGAACGCAGAGCCTATCCTGTGATCTTGAGGTGACTTCTAGGCCAGACTGTGAAGGGCACCATGTCATAAAGCCATTGCCACCTCCATTTGACAAGCACCATCACCTCTCCTGGCTCTTGGCCTTACAGATTCACCAGTTTTTAAAAAACTCTTACATTGCAGCTGCTTCTCAGAGGCTGAGACTCAGTGAGTGTGTCAGTTTTCATCCTAATTCATGCCTGTATTGCCACATTGTTGGCAGGACACACTTCACCCCAAATAACTACACTTTAATCAAGTTCTCTGTTGGTTGCATTTTTTGATGATGGCAAGTCCGGCTCCAAAGCAGTTGTCTTCACTAATGTTAACTGAGCAGTGCTCAGCAGATGTAATGCTGAGCAAATAGGGGATCTCAAGGGACTCCAGGGTGCCAGTGCGATGATCCAACAGGGTTCCAGACATGGCAATTTAGTTGGACTTCATCCTCAGTCATAGAATCCAGTGACAGAACTCTATGTCACAGCATCAGAGGTGCGTGGACACACAGAGCCGCCAGAGACTAAAGGCCAAAGCCTTATCCGCCAATGCCTGCATTTGCCCCTAGGGAAAGCCAACTCAAGGTCAAGGCAAGTTCCCAAGTTTCCAGACTTGAGAGAAGACAGTGGTCAGAGAGTCCAGAAGCTTCTGAAAGGCTGCTCCAAAAGGGCACGGAGGCACAGCAGGGACACTTGGCCATTCACCAAGTTCTACATTTACAGGGACCAGGAATTTTGACCTTGAAGCTATTCCTGATGAGGTTATGTACACATTCCTGGAGATGTATTCATGGAAGGAAAAAATATGGCATTGACCATCTGATTTAAACTTTTATCCTGTTAGCAGATCTCATTCTGGTAGTACACTAGGAATTAATATTAAGTTTGCAAATTAAGTATTATCCTTTGAATAGTACAATCATATTGTTTCATTGTTTTTATTTTTATTTATTTTTAATTTTTTGACACAGAGTCTCACTCTGTCACCCAGGCTGGAGTGCAGTGGTGCGATCTCAGCTTACTGCAGACTACGCCTCCTGGGTTCCAGTGATTCTCGAGCCTCAGCCTCCCAAGTAGCTGGGACTACAGATGCGCACAACCACACCCGGCTAATTTTTGTATTTTGGGTAGAGACGGGGTTTCACCACGTGGGCCAGGCTGGTCTCAAACTGTCAGAACTGTCAGGGGATTCTGGAGTCAGAATGCCTGCCATCATTTCCTATAGCTCTGTGTCTACACACAAGTTACTTAGCCCCTCTGTGCCTATTAAGGGCCAATTTTTGTTCCCCACCAAAAATTCACATTGAAGTCCTAATGCCTACTACTTCGGAATGGGATGTATTCAGAGACAGCATATTCAAAGATGTTATTAAAATGAGGTCATTAGGGTGGGTCCTAATGCAATATGACTGGTGCTCTTAGAAGAAGAGGAAATTAGGACACAGACATATCCAGGAGGGAGATGATATATACACAGGGAGAAGGCGGCAGTCTTCCACAAGGCAATGAGAGAGGCCTGGAACCGATCCTTCCTTCACAGCCCAGAGAAGGAACCAACCCTGCCAACACCTTGATCTCAGAGTTCTGGCCTCTAGAACTGTAAGAAAATTAATTTCTGTTGTGTAAGCCACCTGGCCTGTAGTACTTCGTCATCGCAGGCCTAGCAAACTAATACAGTGCCTCCCTTTCCTCAATGAGAAAAGAGAAATAACAGTCCCTTCCTCACGGAGACGTGTTGAGTACCCAGTTCCCAGCACTCAGTAGGTGTCCAGCAAATGTTTCTTGCACTACTTGTCATTAGTACAGAGTCTTAACCCAACCTGGTCTCCACGTGCTGGTTTTTCTTACTCTTCTGTGTATAATGAAAGCAGAGAACAGTAAATTCTGCAGGCAAGCCACACACTTCACAATCCCCACCACCCTCCCCGACCCCTTCACCCCAAGCACCTTAAGGTCGAGTGGTTTGAGTCCTAAATCTGCACTTACACCAAGTTTCTTTTGCTCTAGCCGTATACTTTGCTGACTGTTGTAGGACCTGCCTGCCCATCCTGTGTTCTCTCCACCCAATACCTTCAAAGGCCTAAACAGGAACCCCGCTTCTCCTTGGTTTATCAATATTAGACAACTTAGGATGCAGTTAGAGATCCACACACCACCAAGTCCCCACATTACAGAAATTACAACCCTTTCCTTTCAGTTTATTGGAGAAGGAGGATTTCTGGTCAAGACGTCCTCCTTCGAGATGAGGTGAAGAGCAGGCACCACTCTGCACAGTTTGCCTAGCCACCTAAGAAAAACACAGCTTTTTGGTGGCAGCACCAGAACTGTGTCTCCTCAAGAAAATTGTCTTGAGAAGGGTCCCTGAATATAACAGTTGCCAGAGGGGACTCCTTAGGGCCTAGAGCAAGCTTACCGGGGGTGCTGGAAAAGTTCTCAGAGGTGTGTGAATGCACTAGCAGCTGACTGAGAAACTGGGATTGCCACATAGACCTTTAGAAACCAATAAGGACTTCAGAGGTATCACCCACGAGCCCAGAAGTGTGGCCAAACTGAACACCCCAGCTCTTTGCTGCCTCAGCAGGGATTCAGTGATGGTGTCTTCGTCCAAACCTGTATGGCATGGTAATTAAAATCAAGGTCATTTAGAACCCAGAAACCAAAGCCATTCTGACTCTAGAGGGAATTCTAATTTGTTAATGGATCTTCCGGCTGATGGCTGGGGGGAAAGATAGCAATTCACAACCGGTTTGAGGCCAAAAACAGCACCACGGTGGCCGGGAAGCCGCTGAGAGCTCCTCAGTCACTCTTCAACTGCAGCAAGGAACAGGCTGGGCTACCGAGGGATACAGATGTTTTTTTTAACTTTTTAATCAGCTAATAGCAGATGAAGACCTAACAATGCTGCCAAGATTCTGCTCCTTCTGTCAGCTGTGGTGAGAAGGAGGCCAGGGTCAGATGCCTCCGGCTCCCTTTGCTCTCTGAGGTTCTTTTGGAGGCATGTAGGAATTGGGGGCTGAGGAAGAAACCCCAGGGCCATCTTCTCCACTGGTCACCAACTGCAGGGATCCAGGAAAGGGAAACAGGTGGAATTCTCAGTTCCCTATGCCAATCCTGGGGAGGGCCTGAGACATGTACTATATTAATTTACTCCACAAATGATTATGGGCTGCTTAAATGGTGCCACAGATGTAATGGAGACTCAGCAAACTGAGGAGGTGATGCCCAGAATCGTGTCACTAAAGCTGCTCACTGTGTGCCACAAAGGGAAGACTCAGGTGGCCTCAGATGGAGGAATAGCAGGGTAGCAGAAGAGCTTCACCCCAGAAATGTAAACCAAAGCCCTGGCACCCTACCTCAAACACTCAGTGCTGCTGGAAGATCCTGTCCCCACACGAGGGCTCTGGGCAGGGAATCCCCTCCTAACCAGTGCCAGCTACCACAGAGGGCGCTCTTCAGTGGAGAAGAAAAAGAAGAATCTAATTCCTGAATTTTATTTTTAGCTGCAAGTCAGACAGAAGAGCAGAAAGAAGGCACTCGACCATAATCCTGATCATACTGAATGAGTAATTTAATCATTTTTAAAGCCTGTACACAGGATCTGCCATCTTACTGGGGTCTAACTTGGGAAACTCTCATCTCATTTCAAGCAACCAGGATTTCTCTACAAGAGCCACCAAAAACTACTTTAGAAGCACAATTTCTAGCCATTTGTTTGGTCCAAAAACTTGGATTCTCTTACTTTGCTCCTTGAGCTAAAGCAAGCACAACTATGCCAGCTGAGGCAGTGGAGGAGAAAACCGGGGTGGGCAATGAAGCAAGCAAGACGGCCTCCTGCCCTTGGAGAGGTAGCCTGACTCATCCAACGGATAGACACACACCACACATGCAGCACACAACACACATGTAACACAACACATACTACACACTACACACTGTGCACTGCACACATAACACAACTCATTCTACACACACCACACAATACACACATTACACAACTCCCACTACACACCACACATATAACACAACTTACACTAAACACACTACACACAACACTCAATACCTACCACACATGTAACACAACACACTACACAACACACATTACACACATAACACAACTCCCACTACACACCACACACATAACACAACTCACACTAAACACACTACACACAACACGCAATACCTACCACACATGTAACACAACACACTACACAACACACATTACACACATAACACAACTCACACTACACACACAATGCACATACAACACACAATACACACCACATGTAACACAACTCACACTACACACAACACACAATACACACCACACACGTAACACAACACACACTACATACCACATACACATCACATAACACACACCACACATACACACACCAAGCACCACACACAACACAACTCACACTACACATACCATGCACCACACAGATAACACAATACATGTTACACACACACTTCACACCATACACCACACACCATACACATACACACAGCACACACTACACACACACCATACACTGCACACACCCACACCAAATACCACATGTCACACATAGACAGCACACACACTATACATAGACATACATAATACACACCCAACACATATACACACATCACACACTACTCACACACACCACACACACTTCACACACATACAGATACATTATATACACATATCACACATATGCATAACACACATACATGCAATGTCCACACACCATCCATGTACATACCACACATATACACACACTCAGCAAATATACACACAGCACACACATACTATACACACATTATACACAACACACGTACACACTATACACACATCACACATATATATGCTACACACACATACACAAGTGGTATAAACACATTACACACACACCATATATATATATATACACACACACATACATATACACACACCACATACACTATACATACACCACACACTACACATCACACACACAATGCCACATACACATACCACACACACATACACCATACACACACCACACACATGACACACACATATTCACATATATATGCCACATACACACATGTACCATATACATACACACCATACACACGTATCACATACATACCCACACACCATGCACTCTACACAAACACGCCACATCCCACACATATCACACATATATACACTACCCACATACACACTACACACATACAGCACACACACACACACTATACATCACATACGCAGACACACACACAGCACACTTAGGCACACTATGCACATGTCACACACACACCACACACAGAGCGTACATACTAAACACACATCACACATACACATACACACACCACACACATATACTGCTTATTTCCTTGCTTTAATTAAAAAAAAAAAGAGAGAGAGAACTTTAAAAGGAAGCAGAGGAAAATAGGCATTTGGACAATTAGCCCCATCCTACCATGATAGCTCCTATAAAACATCGTCTAGAGTCTGATTTTCCCACATCTAAAAATTATTTCTTTTTATTCTGATGTTGTTTGGCACTACAATATAAATATCTGTGCGTGCAGAAGCAGCTTTTAATCTTTCATCTGTGACATCTGTGGAGAGCGCTGGAGCTTCTGTTTATTCATAGGCATCGGTCTGTTCCACTCTTCAAACAACGAAGGAGGCAGGTGGAACCCAGAGATCAGAGGAGTGAAGACATTAGCTCAGGGTCTCAGGATGGGCTCCAGGTGTACTTACTCTATGCCATCTGACATTCATGGTGTGCTCATACTAGGATTGGGCAGGGTGAGTTTGGCAAACCAAAACCCAAATGTACACTTCCCAGCAAGACCACCCACCAGGGTGTTGTGCCCTAACCCTCCATGGCTGTGGCCTGCCCTGGGTCATCTCATGGCCTGGTGCTGCCCTTCACACGAGGAAAACCCCTCTGTCAGTACCTAGCCTCCATCTTTCTCCTCCCTGATTCCAAAGTGCAGGTGCCTGCTGACTGAGTTCTTTTTAGACGAAGTCTGTTTTCACCATAGGCCCTCAACCAAAGGCCAGTTGACTTCAACTGGCCAACTTTCATCTCAACCCAGAATTACAGCTATCCCCAGGAGGCAGGCATTGGAGGAGTTGCTGGACCGCAGAACTGAACATTCACATCCTCCGAGAAACGGGGCAGCGAAGGCTCTTGCAATTATCTCCTGAGAGGGGATGATGAACTGGGGGCCCCAGCTTGGAGCAGCAGAGGCCAAGAAGAGCTTTAGCCCTGTCTTCAAGGGCCTGAAGAGAGCAGCCCAGTTGTCAGATGTATTCTGTCCATCCCCAAGGGGAGACCAGAACCAGCAGACAGAAGATTTCGAGAGAAAGCTCTCTCTTGCTTTTCAGTAGGGCCTGACTTTCACAGGATAGGAGGGGCCTCCGTGGATGGAAACAGGCTCCCTGGCACAGGAGGCATTTAAGAAGAGGGACATTGGAGGAGGGCAACAGACATCACTGTGGGGAAGGGTGGGCTGGCGCGACCTTTCCAGTTGCCTCCCACCTTGAGAATCCCTGACTCGACAGAGTGAATACATAGCCATCTGAGACCTCCTGGTCACCTGCCTGCAGGGCTCTCTTCTGGGCCTAAAAATAAGATTCCCAGAGTCCTGATCCAAATTAGATCCTTAATAACGTGTCGCCGTGGCTATAAATAAGTGTCTTTGAGGGTCAGTTAATATAATTATTTTAATCAGCTATGCTCCCTAGAAGGACTGCCAACTAGCTTCCCACTCAGCCTCACTGCGTTCTGAACAGGTGCACTCCTCCTCGGCCTCACCCAGGCCCGGTCCTTGGAACAGTCACGAGGATGATGGGTGGGTGGGCAGTCTCTCTGCTTCCCTCTCTCTAATGTCCCTGAGACACTCCTTCCATTCTGGGGCCTACATTCTCCCTTGATCATTCACCAAGACTTCCAACAGGAAGATAGGGGTGAAAACGCAAAGTCTACAAGAGCCAGACAGACAGCAAAGACATGTAAACCACATGCGGCATGATGTGCGAGGGAGTGTTACGGACTGAACTGGGTTCCCCGCAAATCCTCATGTTCAGGTCCTAATCCCCAGGACCTCAGAATGCGGCTGTATTTGGTGACAGGCTCTTTGAAGAGGTGATTATGGTTAAATGAAGTCATTAGGGTGGGCCTTCATCCAACAGGACTCACGTCCTTATAAGAACAGGAGATTAGGGCCGGGCACGGTGGCTCACGCCTATAATCCCAGCTCTCAGGGAGGCAGAGGTGGGAGGATAGCTTGAGCCCAGGAGTTCGAGACCTGCCTGGGTAATATAGCGAGACCCCGTTCTCCACAAAAAGGAAGAAAAAAAAAAAAAGACAAAAAAAAAAAAAAGAATAGGAGATTATGACATGAACAGAGAAAAGACCAGAGAAGATACAGGGAAAACAAGGTGGCTATCTAAAAGCCAAGGAGAGAGGCCTCAGAGGAAACCAATCCTGCTGGCACCTTGACCTCGGACTTAACAGCCTTTGGCAGGATAAGAAGGTAGCTGTCTGTTGCGTGAGCCCCCCAGGCGGTGGTCCTTTGTTACAGCACCTGAGCAAACTCACACAGGGCATGGTAGGTTGTGCCCTGTCCGGAGGTTCCACATTCTTTTTTTTTTCTCTCTCTCTCTCCCAAAGACTGGACAGCCAAACAACACAGAGCCCTGGACTTCTCTATCCCTGTATATGACTCCCTGAGAGAATGTAAGGAAAGAAGAGCAATAGGGTGTCAGAGAAAGGACACTGGCCTGGCCGGGAGAGCTGGTGGGTTTAGCCAGGCTACCTTAGCAAGCTGCTCAGTCTTGGGAACTATTCAGTTATGTTGGCCCCCGTCCTATCATCAGTTAACTGAAATACCTGGCCCACAATGACCTTTAAGGAGCCTTCCAGGACTAATATTTTTGCTCCTGGGTAGCAAAGGGCCGCCTCGGAGCATGAGCGTAGAAGGGAGAAGCCCTGGAGGACAGACTGGGTTGCCGCAGGAGGAGCACACAGAGGTGTGGGTGATGTCAGGAGGGTGCTTGACTTTCCCGGAGCTAGGAGCTTTCGTTCCTGTCCCAGCTGCTCTACTTGCTAAGTGCCTGGCCTTGACCCCTCCCCGGCATCTGTAAATGAGATAATATGAATGCATGTTGTGTACCAGTAAACAGCCTACACTATGCCAACCATGCTCACCATTATGAAAGAGGACAAGAAGGACAGGTGGGTGCCCAGTGGCTTCTCAGGACTGACATCTACATCTATCAGATTCCCCAAGGGGCAACTCCCTGGGCAAGGCAAGGTGGGTCTTCAGAGTTGGGGCTGGAGTGCCTGTCTTCTCCCCACCACAAATCTAGGTGCCACATTATTACACAGACCTAAAGATGCTTTAGGATTGTGGTTTTGTGCTGAAGGAGGTAGGGGAGAAATTGTAACATGCCTCTCCCAAAGGCTAGAAGTAAAATTAAGATCCTTATGCACCCTTAGTGGACTGCATTTTACATAGAGCTTTCACCAATACAATCTCCCAGGTATTATTATTCCCATTTTACAGTTGGAGAAACCAAGGCAAGGGGAGATTAATGAAGAAAATACGGCAGTGTAAAAAAAAAAAAAAAGCCCAAGGCTTGGGTTATTACTTTGACCTTTAACAGTCACTTAATATCTTGTTATCACATTGCCTGCAAACAAACCCCTGTAGCCAGTACAGGCAGGGTCAAAGCAAGACCTGAGGACTTCAACCCAGAACATGCCATACATATATTTCACAGATTCAAATAATCTCAGAACTGGAAAGGCCCTTGGCAATCACAGATCTGATTCCTTCGGGTTTATGCCAAGGAAACTGAGGTCTAAAGAGCTCCTTGCTCAGGGTCTCACAGTGAGGCTCTGGCTGGACTAAAACCAGAGTCCAGGGTTCTTTTCCATAGCCCACCGACCCTGTCAATTTGACTTCAAAATCTTCCTCTGCAACACAAACCACAACCACAGAGAAAGGTCTTCTGGGATGTCTGTATTGGGTTGCAGAAAGAAGTTCCACCCCCACCCCAAACCTGGATCCTTCCTCCAGGCCTGACGCTGCTGGCCTCCTGCAGCGACTTTGAGCAGGAGAGCAAATGAGTCAAGCTCCTCTCACAGGATGAGGCTGCTGGGAGCAGCTCAGAGGACTGGAATTAGAAATTCTAATTATTAGAACTCTCGGAATGCACCAAAGGACAATTTATAATTAGCACATGTCAAAAGGCCATTCCCAAAGGGGACACATCATAAATCAGAAAACAAAGATGGTCCCAGAAAGGGACTGGGAAGCTGAGCTGTTTAGCCTCCCACCCCTCCTCATGGCCCTAAATCCAATCCACCTCCCACTCCTGTGAGCCTCCCTCCCTCCTGTGCCAGCCTCTCTCCTGCTGCTCTGCCCTTTGCAAGCCCAGCATTGGTGCTTCCCGGTCCCTAAGCCCTCCTCCCTGTGCTGCTCGGTCAGGGCCACTGTCCTGGAATGCCTCGGCACAGGGATCCCTCTCTTCAGGGCCCATGCAGCTCTAACCCCAGGTCCTGAGCTGGTCAGAGACTTTTGGCTCCTGTTGTCACAGGCTGCAAATAAGGATTTAATGACTAGCCTTTTTATGAGCAAGAAAATGTCTCCAGTGGACTGATAATGTCATCATCTGCTACTCAGGTGCATGTGCCCAGGGCAGCCTCACAGCCAGAACCCTGCTCTTATGATGAAAGCTCAGGGCACAATCCCAATGCAGACTGGGAAAGGCCAGCATGCAGAAGAGGTTGGGGCACCTCCTTGTTTCTTCCATGAATGAATGAATGAATGAATGAATGAATCTTCTACTGAATTCTATGCCATAAATACTTTCTTGAGTATTTCCTATGTGTTAGTCACAGCACTTGAGATTGGAGAGGAAAAGCAGCCAAAGACACTGAAATAAATAAGACACGACCCTACCCCCCCAGAATTCACAGTAGCACATACCTGACAGGTGAAAACATTTTTAGAAAAACGAAAACAAAACCCAGCAAGAGAACTGGCATCTGGAGGCAGGACACCTGGATTCCAGGAAAAGCTCTTCGCTGCATGACTTGCCTCCTGCCGGTCATTTGTCTTCCTTGGGCCTCCATCATCTGTGCCATGGAGATAATACCAACCTCGTGGATCCCACAGGGGTTGCCATGGAAAACATGATAAAACACAGGAACAGACCCTCTGGGAAACATCTGCAGTGTAACTCCTTAGCATAACACGAACCACTGAAGATTCTCTTGGCTGATAGGAATAAGAATTCTGTTTTCACACACTCACCAGTCTGACTCAAGATGGCACCTAGTTCCTTGGACAAAGATCCCCAGGGTAGAGAAAGGCAATTTATCAAGCCACCATATGTCTGTGCTTACCAAGGAAACTTCTAGATGGTGACATTTTCTCATATGGTGTGGCTCACAGGGGAAAGACTACCACTATGTCTAGGGATAACAAGAAGGTTTTATTCCAGGAGCAAGTGAACCCCATCTGTGTGCTAGTGGCTGCCTGGAGCACTGTGTTAAAAAAGATCCTGAAGTTGCATCTTCGCTTGGCTAGAAAGAACATCCTGATAGATTACAGATGGCTGTTATCAATAAGGAGTTAGGGAGTGGCACTTTGTCACTTGTGACCTAGGAAGATGACATGCCCACCCAACCACACTCCTTGTTGTACACCTTTCTTTACAGCTGTGTCTTCTGGCCATTCAAAGGTGAGCTGAGTATTGGTCAATGCCCTGAGCACAATTCTTTCCGTGTGAATTGTTAATATTAAGTTCTTAGAGCTAGCAAAGCCTAAGACATATCCCCAGCAAGAAACTGCTATTTTTAGGAAATTAGCTAAACCTTCAGACCCCAGTTAAATGTGCTAGGTGGTCTCAATCATGTTATTTATAAGCTGAGAACAATGCCTCACAAATTTGGGTGTCATTAGGGTCTGTGGATCCCGGGCACTGCCACAAAAAATCACCCAGTTCAAATACCCTGCAGGTACACAATACCCTCTGCCGTTAATCCTATGCCATTTTGTTTAAGTCTATTCCACTTTCTTCCTTTACCACTTCTCAGGACAATGTGTTCTCTGAGTTTATCATGAGCTTTATGCTGTATGAATTCTTCCCATTTTTCTAAGATTTACTTTGCTTGAGTTTTAAAGGGGACCTCTCTCTTAGCATGTCAGGATGTGGCAGAGTCTGTACTGGCTTAGTTGCTCTGCTCACACTTCTATAAAAGTCTATTATGTCTGTGCTAATTCCCAACAGAGCTGAGCTGCAGTCAACCCCTGAACTACTTATTAAAAAGAAGCACTGAGCAGATGAACGCTGTGCTCATGACTGACAGGGGAAGAGAACAGACTGTGTCCAAGCCCATCGACACATCATCTGTGCACCAGGAATGCTCCAAACACAAACAACCCTAGTGAGTCACAAGGATAGATGAATGCTATGGTGATTCTTACATTTGCAGTCAGGACCACAGAGTGCTGGAGACAAGAGGCAGCTTAGAAACCATCTAGTGACTAAAGATGCAGAAATTCAGTCCCAGAACAATTAACTGGCCCACAGTGTTACTCCAAGCCGGGATACTTACTATAAAAAAGACTATCACAAAAGTCTACATGTGAAGTATTTCATTTATGTCTCTTTTTGCTATTTCAGATGGTTTCCTCTCAGAACTAAAAGCACACTGTATTGCACATTGCAGATACTCAAAGTTCGTTAAATAAATAAACCAATGAGGTAATGTACATAACTCTGAAGAAGGATTTCAGTACAATGCTATTTATAATAGCAAAAAAGTGGAAAAAGTAAAGAGTAAATAAAAGGAAAAGGAGTGAGCATCCATATAAGATACAGTCATTTAAAATATGTTTATAGAGTCCCAGTGTCACTTGGAAATGCTGATAACATAATGTTAAGAAGAAAAGCAGCACTAAATTGCACATATTCTAGGATCTCGGCATTATAAAGAAAAATGCACAGTAATATATTTGGGAGAAAATAAAACAAATCATGAACAGTGGTAGATGTTTCTGTTGTGATTATGGGAGGTTTTATTTCTGCTTCTTTGTACTCGGCTGTTTTTTGCAGATAATTTACAATGTGCCCATAGGATTTTCATAAGCAGTGGGAGGGT
Organism: Macaca fascicularis; assembly: GCF_037993035.2. Classification (NCBI taxonomy): domain Eukaryota; kingdom Metazoa; phylum Chordata; class Mammalia; order Primates; family Cercopithecidae; genus Macaca; species Macaca fascicularis. The sequence goes on along the minus strand of NC_088383.1, from coordinate 68,979,828 downwards.
ATTAAGAAATAGAAAAGAATATCCACAGATATTATTCAGCCTTGCTGGGATTTGGAAAGAGACAGAGATCATTTATCTCTTTTCACATAAAGAAGCTGATGAAACAAAGAGACAGAGACACTGGTGATGAAGGCAGGCATCAGCTCTCTGGTGTTGGGGGGCCATCCAATGCCAGGCAAACAACAGATGTGGGATAAGATCTGCTCAAACCACAGTGGGAGGGGGCAGGAGCTGTACAGTCTTCCTCTTCACAAAGGTCCCATCCTTACCTTATCCAAAAGATGAGCAATACAAGGCTAGACTCAGCCTTTACCCCCGGAGCCTCCCCAAAGACTCTCTGGCCCCTGCGGCCAACAACAATAAATTAACTATCACAGTGAGGTTTTTCCCCTTCATCGAGCAATGTGCTATACACATTGTCCCATTAAATCCTCCCCATGTCTCTGAGGTAGTTCTTACTGTGCCCATTTGAGAGATATAGAGACCAGGACTTACACAGGTAAACCCAGGAGGCCAAGGTGTCATAGTTTGTAACTGGACCCCAGAAGCCTAAGCCCTCGCCCCTGTGCCCTGGCTGGTCATTCATTCCTCCAGATCTTTGCAGCACTAAGATGCTGCTGCTTGGTGACATTTCCTGAATTGTTTCCCATGGGTCTTGTCTTTCAGGCTAGGACAAGTTGTTTAACCTTTCACGTGCATCTGTCTCTCTTGCTTCCCTCAATTGGACTGTTAGCTCCTGAGGGAGATGAGGGGGTCCTGCCTTATAATTCCTTGTATGTCCCACACAGCCAAGCCTGGTGATGTCTTCAGTACTTGACACTTCAGATCTCAGAAAATACCTGTTCATCGATTGTTAGATTGAATAGGTTAAGGAGGAGAACTGTTTCATGGGCAGACCTGGCCTGCAACCAAGACAGAAGCTGGATGCGCCTGCCTCAGGACTCATGACCCTGCCAACTAGGAAGCCCATGTATGTCAACTGTGGCATTGGTGTTTGTACTCCACACCCCTAAGCCACAAGCCAATAAATTGCAAGGCACTCAGACATCAGGATGTGTCCCTCACTTGCCACCAGACCTGAGCTGGCTACAGGCCAATGACAGCATAGGCTGGCCCTGCCCGCCTCCCATCTGGCAGCAAGGATCCAGTTCCAGATTGTGACCTGCGGTTGAGTCTGGCACAGTGACCCAGGGCTCCGGCAGGCAAATCCCAGTCATAAAACCCTGGTCTGAACCAGCCACGTGATGGACCCCAGTTATCGCTTCCTAAATTGCAGCAGAGCTGATCTTCTTCCAGCTGAGCCAAGGGCCATCAGACAGGGACATGTTTACTTTTACTGTCCTATTGAAGCATCCCAGAAAAAAAGGAACAATCCCCATATCCTAGAGCAAGAAATAAGCAAATCATTATTTACAATGATATCCTTTAAGTCTAAGCTTGCCCAGAAGGTGCTGCACATTTGGAGACCAGGCTATGGCTCCCCTCTCTGAATTCTTTTGAAACCGCAGGGACTGCTACAGGCTTCTCCAAGACTGGAGGCACAGCTTGCACAGGTTCACCCTCCCAGCAAAGCCCTCCCTGACAACCCTACCCACAGTGATCCCAACTTTCATGAACCTTTTCTCTCCCCATAGGGTGAACACATAAAGACACACATATGCGGCCGGGCACAGTGGCTCACACCTGTAATCCCAGTACTTTGGGAGGCAAGGAGGGTGGATCACCTGAGGTCAGGAGGAGGTCGAGACCAGCCTGGCCAACATGGTGAAACCCCGTCTCTACTAAAAATACAAAAAAAAAAAAAATAGCCAGGGGGAGTGCTGGGCACCTGTAATCCCAGCAACTTGGGAGGCTGAGGCAGGAGAATCTCTTGAACCTGGGAGGCAGAGGTTCCAGTGAGCCGAGATCGTGCCACTACACTGCAGCCTGGGTGACACAGTGAGACTCCATCTCAAAAAAAGAAAAAAAAAAAAAAAGACACATGTGTATGCACACACACCCCCACACACACCCACACACACACCCCCCCACACACACACACAGCGTGTACATGTTATTTCTCCAACGAAAGCATATTTCCCTTAAGGGATAGGATCAATCACTTATCTTTCCTGCATCTAAGTGAGAAATGGACCCAACATCCTTGAATTAATAAATAAATGAACAAATAAATGTTTTGATGGATTGGTCAGTTGATAATGTCAAGGAACTCCCTGCAACGGCCTACACAGGTTCACCCTCCTCTGAAATCATATCTTTCCAAGTCCAAGGAAATGTTCAATTCAATCATGCTGATTTAGAAATAAAGTAATGAATGATATTAACAATTGTTTAGAAACTAACAGGTGCCAGGTACTAGGCTTTTGATATAAATCTCATACATTAATCTTGTAAGTGAGGTAGTATTATCATTATCATCCCCATTTTACATGTAAGAAGAATAAAGACCAGAGGGCTATCCACAACTGGAGTATAGACAGTGGGTGAGGAAACATGGACCAAGTGGTTCTTCCAGACTCAGGGCCAGATCCCTGGTACAAAGTGACTACCCTGCATTGCCTTTAGCTAACGTGCCGAGCAGACAGTTCCCATCCTTCAATTTTATTTAATCAAAGCAAAGAATTCATAAGAATCTGCACACGTTCATTATTCAGGCAGATTAAATGTTTGATAGCCCTATAGTTTAATTTTTTATGGCTCAGAGATTGGAGTGAAGTGCTCCCTGGGAGGCCACACTGTCCCTGGGACAGGGCAGCAGCTGGCTAAGGAGGCCAGAGGCTGAGGCTCCACAAGGCTCTGCTCAGCACCCACGTGCATCTGTCCTGACTTCAGTAAGTTGCTCATGCTGGGTCCCAGGGCCAAAGGTTACAGATGCTTTGTAAGTTTATAAGAGAATTCACAAAAAGGAAAGAAGGGCTGTGGGGACAGCAGGCTTAGGGCATCACAAAATCAGAAGGGAACCCAGATGAACCAAAATATCCAGGTCCCAGGAAGAGGAGGCAGCCTCCTCCTTCTGTCTCTGACCATGCAGCAGAAACAGAGCTTCTGGACCAATGTATGAGATGGCATAAGGGCAAGATCATCTTGTCCATCTCTCTGCCAACTAAAGCACCACAGAGCCATTCGGGACCTTTTGCCTGCCCCTTCCAGCAACATGTATCCCTCGCAGTCACTATGTATTCCTCCCAGTTCACTGTCTCCCTGCAGAAGCTTGGGAGTCCACAGAGAACAAGAAGAGTTGGGGGCCAAGAGTCCTTCACAGCCTCAATCTGTTCTCCTCTGGCCTAGAGAAGCTCTCTTTCCTAATCCTTTTCTTATCTTCAAAATGAAATTCCAGCAGTTTTTGTCTCTGCTACCCCAAAATGCACAAATGTCATGCAGCATGATTTCAATCCCTGAACTGCTCCAACCCACCCCCATGTCCCCAAGTCTCTCTCTTGCTCTCATTCCCTCCTTTCCTCCTTCCGTTTCTCCCTCCTTCCCTTCTTCTCTCCTCCATCCTTCCTCTCCTTCCTCTCTCTCCTCTCTGTCTCTCTCTCTCTCTCTCTCTCACACACACACACACACACACACACACCCCTTGTTCTTCTGTGCCTACCATGGAAGAAGACCTAATATCTAAGAATTTCACTGGTACCCAGTCAACATCCAACCAATTAATTTGTTCAAGTGTTTAGACGGGCCAGGAGAGGAGACTTTTTCACTCCAGCAGCCCACGGAGATTTCTGTTTTAATTTCTTTTTAATTGGCAGCGCCACTAACAGAATATCAGAAATCTCTCTGCTCTGACCCTTCTCCTCTCCTCTGTTCCCTTCAACTTTTACAAGGGAAGGACATCCAGCAGTTTTCTGGAAAAGTAGAGACGTGTCACAGCAGAACCCAACTCCTTTTTCCTGCCATCCTTATTCATCACCAGCCTCCTGAGGAGCCAGCGTGGTGATACAAGCTCTCACTTCATCCATGTGGGGCTCACTGGGGCAGGTGACGAGGAGGAAGGCATGTGCCACTCCCCTCAGAGATGGGGCTGTCGCCTCCTGGGAAAACCAGGGTGGAGGGCTTTCTTCCCTGATCACCTAGCTCTATCTCTGCTCTACAGACACCTCACTGGGCCCTCTCATGGGAAGACAGCAGACTTCCAGCTGCCCCTGTTGGCTGCCCCAGGCCTCTCTGGTGACGAGTATGTGGCCACTGGACACTGGAAATAATGCGTGTGTGTGGGTGGGGGAGAACTGCTTGCCCATTTTCCACATTCAAGAACCTGATGAAAAGATGAGCAAGGATTATCTCCACACTGGAACCATTCATGTTGCAAAAACAGCACTGAGACATTGAAAGGGAGGAGGCAATTTATTTGCTGTCTTGAGACCGTCACCCAAGCAATTCTCATCATGACAAAGAACACTCTGGACAATCACTGTCCCTCATCTTTCAGGAAACCACACCAAGTTTTCATGACTTGCAGGTGACATTTTAATAAGGGATCAACATGGAACCACAGGGGAAGTAAACTGAGGCTGGGATCTAGGAGGACCAGGGTGGGAGGGTCGAAAATGGCACTCAAAGGAAACAAAGTCACCTACGGTGCAAAGGCTCTTTGTGCCTGCAGGTCTGGCACCATGGGATTTCTGGCTTTTTTCTCCTCTCTCATTTACTATTTGGGCAGAGGGGAAGTATTTTCCAGAAAGGACAAAGTAGGAGCAGCCTCAGTAAAGAGTTTTCTAGAAACTTCTCCTATTTGGTTGGTGTTTTACAAAGTACAAAGCACTGTGGGCACCTCCACTCACTTATCCTGTTATGTGGGTGTCGTTATCTATATCTTATAGGCAAGGAAACTGATGTGCCCAAGGTCATGGAGCTACTGAAAAAGGGAAGAAGAAATCAGACATTTCTGTGCCACCTCCTTATAGAAGTTGCCGTCCCCCATCATAATATGATTAATGGTAAAAATCACAACTGAGGCTAGAAATGCAGTACCTCCTATGTGCTCTGCAGAGTGCTAAGCACTTTACATCAGTTGTCTCCTATTTTAATCCACATACTAATGCTGGGAGACAGGTGTTATCATTCTCATTTGTCAGACGGGGAAATCAAGGCTCTGGGCCATCAGTCACTTGTTCCAGGCCATAGAAGCAGCAGGAGCAGAGCCAGGATTCAAACTGTGTGCCCCTTGCCTGTGTATCTCAGTGGTTCTCAATCTTGCCTATCATTGCATCACCTGGACAAATGGTCCAAACAAGGCATGCTGGGCCCCTCCCAAAGAGTTGCTGAGTCAGTGGGGCTGAAAGCAAGCCTAAGCATCTGCATCACCAACAAGTTCCCAAGTGAGGCTCTTGCTGCAGGTATGAGAACTCCACTTTGAGAACCTCTGCTCTGTCTAGCCTGTCTCTTGTCACCCACCAGCTAATGTGAGCATCCTGTTAGACAAGTAATGGAACAAGATGTGCAAAATGTGGCTGCAGGAAGTTCACTTCTTGATGCACAAAATCGTTCCAAGAAATCACACACCATCCACAGACACTTAAGCATCATCTGCATTAACCATCAACTAAGGGATGTTTTAAGCCAATTTACTCTAAGACTCACTGTCTCCTTCTTCTGAACCTCCCCTGCTGAAAGTGACCATCTTCCAGCCAGCCTACCTCATGATCATTAAAACACCACTGCGGAGACATAGGGAGCACTTCCAAATGAGCAACCCCCATTCGTGTACACTCCCACGTGTGCATTTGTATGCCCACCACGGGCCATACTGTGCTCATGTCACATACACGATAAAGTGCACACAGATGTAATCACTTTAAAGAGTGATCGATGTAAATAGAAATAGATGTCTTCACATTTTCTTCCCCTATTCCAAAGGATAGTTTTGTGCATCCCACTTTGGAGGCTGCTGGTCTAGAATTCACTGTTCCCATTTCTAATTTCCCATCATTAGAATCTGGCAACTGCCCCCTGCCCCTGCAGGCTGACCGAGCGTGTCTGAAGAGTCGCTGTGCTCTGTGGTTCCAGGAAAAGCCATTTCCTTTCTGTTAACAAGCCCCTAGAGGGCAAATGCTGCCCCTCCAAGACTTGCCCAGCACAAGCTCTGCAAGTAAGCATGGCTCAGTCAAAGCATCTTGATTGTGGGGGTCTTTTCTCCAAAAGAGAATGAGAAGAATCACGGAGCCCATAGAGAAGACAGTGGCTCTCTAAAAGCTTTGACCTAACAAGCAAGAACAGGAGACTGAGCCCTCACTTCTAAAGCAGCAGGAGGAGAGGGTACTGGATCAGGGTCAGAGAGCAGGCCCTGGGATCAGCCTCCACCAATAACCATGGGTGAGAATGGGACCACACTGTGTCCCCCAAGGACCAATGTCCTTGCTTGTCAAATGAGGTATGGGGTGACCAACCAGTATTGCGAGGCCTCCCAGGATGCCAGAGTTTAGTGCTAAAACTGAAACACACTAGAATGTTTGGTTACCCTAGCTGTGGACCAGGTACCAGGCTCTGGGCAACTCTAAGTGTTTATCAGCCCTACCCTGACCTCTGCTGTTCAGGTATCCTAGGAGAGCCGGAGGGAGCTGGAGGCCATTCCCTGCTCACTAGGGTGTTGCAATCCTACCAAGATAGAGATAATGATGAGCCATGCCAAGTCAAATGTCAATACCAGGTCAAAACAGAAGCTGGAAAGAGGACATAATGTAGGCTACAGTGGCCGGGACAGACCTTCAGGAGGATGGCAGGGTGCAGGAGGAGGCAGATTAAGCACACACTGAAGTGTTCTTTCCTCAACCTCACCTCATCCTCCTCCCTCCCTTCCCCACCACCAAGTAGAGCAGGACCACAGAGAATGAACTTAGGCTCTGGAGTCTTCCTGTTTGATTCCAAATCTTGTGCTACCCTCCTCCTTTTGGAGTAATCTTGGGACCGCTACTCAAACTGCATAGCTGAGGTATTGTTTTCTTTAAAATGGAGCCAATTACACCCCACTTCCCAGGGTTGTTCTAAAGATTCAATGAAGTAATGCATGCAGAACACTTTGAAATTGTGGCTGAGAGCACAAGCTCTATAAATATTGGCTGTTCTTAATCTCTCTTGACCCTTTTCAATCTGTTCGTGAATCTAAGGTATTTTCAAAGAACAGTGAGCTCTCCATGAGAATGAACTATCCTGAATATTTCTGTTAATAATGATGGTACAGCCGGCTTAGTTCTGCTTCTGTCTGTCACTCCTGAAGCCAGGGAAGATGAGAGGGTGTGTAGAGAGAAAGTTACAGGAAAGCCAGCCCTGGCCCCCGGCAAAGCCCAAGGGTTTCTCCTGGCCCTGTGCAGAACAAGAAGCAGCTTCCTCTGTCTCCATTTCCAGCTCATGGCCCCAAGCAGTGAAGTCATGGAGGGGTTTCCCTTCCTCCCTAGTCCCCCAGGTTCTGAAGAAAGAAAGGTTCAGAGGCCTCCTCCCTCTGCAGAGAGGGTATGTCACCTCAGGCCATGACAAGTCCCCAGCGAAGCATCAGCTCAGGACCACTTAAACCTCTTGAAAATGAGCTGTCTTAGCTCATGGCAGGTTTCAAGAATCCCTGCAGGATGAAATACCAGTAGTGCTCCCCATAAACTCAGGCAGCAATGTTGATGATAGGAACCAGGAAAGGTACCCTCCTGCTTAACTCTGCCTCCATCCAGCTTAGCCCTAGAACTAAACACAGAGAGTAGAATCTAGATGAGTAAACCCCCACACAGACATGGCCCTGAAATTCCACCATTAGACATTCACTTCTTTGATATGAACTTCTTTTCTGTAGGCCATACATTTTTTTTTTTTTTGGTTGCCTGGTATGTCAACTAGAACACATTTAAATGAAGAAGACCAAGATTCACCTCAGCCTCTCCCCTTAGAAATCTCACAAGTCAACTGGGGAAACAAGCCACACAGAAGTGTAATACACTAAAAGAAGTGTATACTTCTTCAAAAAGTATATATACTTTTGATGCAATACACAGAAAGAGAAAGAAGTGCAAAAAGAGAGAGAGAGACACTATCACACTTGCCTTCAAAGGGATACCCCAACAACACTGCGCACTCCCCTTACCACACCCCCACTGCACCTTCAACACAATATCCCCAGTAAAAGTAACTAGACTAAATGGCCATTGTTTGTCACGGGCAATGCTCTCACTGTACTGTATCTTGAGGCAATTTTTATCTTTTTATCCTCAAAATTTGGTGCATGGGACAGAGTAAGTAGTCAATGAAGATTTTTAAAAATTGTTAATTAAGGCATATTTTAATAAAAGTAAAATGGAAATGCAAGACGTTATGAAAAGGGAACCAGCTTAAGCCAGTGGTCCTCAAAGATGGCCCTAGACATGCAACATCACCTGAGAACGTGTAAGAAATGCAAAGTCATCCCCACCCCAGACCTACAAAGTCAGGCGTCCCCAGGTTGAGTTGGTACTGTGTGTTTTAACAAGGCCGTCTAGGTGATGCCGATGCCCTCTCAAGTCTGAGAACCAATGACTTCAGTCTTTATCATCAGACACCTTCTGCAATATGGGTTAACTCTCCTCAACTCCATGTATTCACTCAATATATGCCTATTAATAAGCACCCATGCAGCAAATGCCAGGTGGAGTTGGCCCTGGTCATTAGGTGGCCCATGGACATTGACAAGATGGCAGACAACGTGGTGAGTCCCCAAGCAGTTACTCCCAAAGACACTCAAAGACTCTTCTGAGTCAACAGGAAGAAAGGTCACCAAGCTGTGGCCATGGCCAGCTGACTGTCCTTTAGGAGGGGCTGTGAGGATGAGATTTCCTAACAGGAAGCTGCTCTGGGGAGCGGATATGGCATCCTGACACCTGGGAGCAACAGGTGTTAGGAGGCGGAGGGAATGGGGCAGGGCAGTGGGTCATCCACCTTGTGCCATTGGCTGTTGGACCCTGAGCACTGACTGGTTTGGAGCATGGTGTCTGGGCTGGTAAGGAAGCAACAGTGAAAGCGGTGCGGGATAGGGCAAGGGGAGGGAGCAGCTAAGCCAGCATCCCCTTCTGATCTGTTGATAGCCTCCACATCTAGGCCTCTTCTAAATGAAAGGTCTGAGCTGCTGGCTCAGCAGCAGCTCTGTGGGTACACAGCCCTGCCCCATCATTTCCCCCTGTATTAGGAGCAGCTGCCCAACTCTGGCCCCTGGGGTAGCCCAGAGCCCAGGGTTGACGAGGAGACAGCACCTCAGCCCTGGAAGGTGCCATGTCCAAGCGCTCCTCTGCCAGGACAGCTGTGTTCTCTGGAAACCAGTGGAAGTGGAGAGGACACTCTGTTCCCCGTTCAGGGGCAAAGTTGCCACAATTTCTCTAGACTTGGTTTTCCAGGGCCACAGGTCACCCGCTGGCACTTCACTTAAACTATTCTCCTGTTATAAAAAGGGACAGTTTGGCCAACCTCTCAACTTACAGGCCCTTTAGCCCAGTGTGGCTAGCCAGCTCTTCCCAGGCATCCACAGGCCAGGAGCTAGGAATGCCTGCTCCCCTCAGGGCCCACCTGCCCCTTCCCATCTTCCCCCTCTAGGCAGAGGGGTTCATGAGTGATGCAGGAGCCTCACGCAGGGGTAAATGACCCCAGGGCCTACCTGTGATCTCAGGGTAATGGGTAGAGCTCACAGGGCTGGCTGACACAAAAGATAGGGTGCCAGTTACATTTGAAATTTAGAATAAACAAGAAACAATTTTGTAGCATAAGTGTGTCCCAAATATTGCATAGGGCATACTTAAACTAAAAACTAAAAAACAAAAACCTATCTTGCTTACGTGAAATTCAAATGTAACTGGACAAACTTATTTTCTTTTTATTTATTTATTTATTTTATTATTATTATTATTTTTAGATGGAGTCTCACTCCTTGTCACCCAGGTTGGAGTACAGTGGCATGATTTTGGCTCACTGCAACCTCTGCATCCCAGGTTCAAGCGATTCTCCTGCCTCAGCCTCCCAAGTAGCTGGGATTGCAGGCACTCACTACCACCCCTGGCTAATTTGGTTTGTATTTTTAGTAGAGACAGGGTTTCACCATGTTGGCCAGGTTGGCCTCGAATTCCTGACCTCAGGTGATCTGCCTGCCTCGGCCTCCCAAAGTGCTGGGATTACAGGTATGAGCCACCACGCCCAGCCTGGAAACCTTATTTTCATTTGCTGAATCTACCATCCTTACTCTATCAGCAAGCCCAGAATAGGGAAACCTGGTTTTCCCAAAGTAGAGCTTAATATCACAAGAGAAGGAGCCTTGAAAATAACATAGAGTAAGGTCTCATTCACATGGGTGAGGCTGATAATTTATTTCACACATGAGATGATGGTACCAAGGTTCCGTCTGGCCTCTGGCCTCTGGTCAGTTGATTCAGACTTTGGATCCTAGCTCTGGTGCAGATGTGCTGCCTAACCTCAGCAAATCACTCCCACTTCCTGGTGGTCGGTTCTCTCATCTTCAGGTTAGGACAGGGTTTCTCAGCCCCGGCACTGTTGACATTTTGGTCCAGATTACTCTTTATTGAGGAGGGTTATCCTGTGTATTATAAGATGTTGAGCAGCGTCCCTGGCCGCTACCCACCAGATGCCAGCAGCACCCACCCTGACTTGCCAATGTCTCATGGGAGGCAAACTCACACCTGGTTGAGAGCCACGGGGTTAAATGACACTATATCCTAATGTCTAGGGCTCCCACCACTTTTAACAGTCAAGAATTATAGGGTTTACACATGAATTTGTGGCAAAGATTCCTCTTAAATATCCAACTCCCATAATGAGTCTAATAGATGTGAATGACCAGGGTTTGATTACATGAAAACTTTTTAAAAATGTATCCTCTACCTCACTCCCTTCAACCTCATTCCAGCACTCAGAAATTGACCTAGCCTGATTCCAATAAGTGGCTCCAGCTCTTTGATGGCCTTACAGACAGGAATGACTTAACACTAAAAAATAAAATTATCATCATTCTGATTGAAGGGAATGATTTACTGGAACTTCTTGGGCAAATAGTTTTGGCTAGTTTAATATTAATATGACTACTACTAATGATAGTTAGAGTGTGTAGAGCGCCTACAACACGTTATGACCATATTGGGTAATGTCATTTAATCTTCACAATAGACCTAAGAGGTTGGTGCTGTGCTTATTCACATTTAGCAGTTGAAAAAACAGGTTCAGAGAAGTTAGGCAATTTGCCTAAAGTCACAGAGTCTGCCTGTGCTCTTTCCAACATAGAAACAGTCCATTTACATACAGCTCTCACAGGAGTAGGGAAATTCACTCCTCTCTGGGCCTCCATTCCAGCTAAACACTCACAGTGTTTCATCTCCAGGACCCAAACCTCTAGGACCACACAGAACCCCAGTCCTTATGGGGCTGCCACATACAGACAACACACTGGCTTGTAAATGTATCTTGACCTTGCTTTTACCTTGAACCACTCTTAGTAACTCCAGTGTCTACTGTAGAGACAGGCCCACATCAGGCACTCCCTCAATAAATGGTTGCTAAATAACTCAATGTTCCCCCATTTCAAAGATAGAGACACTGAGGCCAACCTCCTTCTGTGCAAGTCATTGTCTAAAAGAAAACCAACACTGGCTCTCAGGTTTTCTCTGTCCTGCATCCAAAATTCCCCACAGTGCTGATTCACTTTGTTTTTTTAACTTGCTCTTAAGATCCCACATTTCCTTTTGTATTATTAGTGGATGGAGAGTTGATTGGATTTGAGTGACCTGGTTGCCTGGTGGCCCAAAGGACTGGCCCAGGAGACCACTGAAGAGTTTCAGAGCCTGGGTCTGGAACTGGGGCCTGGAAAATCGTGTGTCCATGCCCTCAGTTACTAGGTCACCTTGAGTGGGGCTGCCACATTGTTCTGTGGCCCAGTTTCCCCTTGGACAGCACGCTGAGTGAGATTTCCCCCCACGGCGTGCTATTATTACCTGGCACACCAAGGAATGAGGCCACTGCTACAATGAGGCCACCCCGCCCTCCAAGATTCTTCAAAATTCTGCTCCTTACAGCAGGACAACAGGGCAATGTAGGGCAGTGGCTCCAATTTGCTGAGGACTGGAGGATGAATGAGGGCATCTTGGGGTGACCGGGTGAACACTGCTCTGGGACACCCAGCAGTGACAGAAGGGACCACAGAACAAAAGGGTGCAAACTGTGGGCCTCACCCTGGGGGGAAATGGGCTTAAGAGTCATACACACACACACACACACACACACACACACACACACACACACACCCCCTACATACACCACCAGGGAGTCTAATTTTAGTAGCCATTCGCCCCAGCAAAGCACTTTGCAAGTAGTTATTTTGAGAAATGGTATTAACCATTGGGTTATTTTTAATGCCCCTTGTGTGACAGGCATTTGTGACATAAACAGCAGCTGAAAGACCATAAACCCACAGCCCTTAGATGTGTTCAGGGCCCAGGCAGCAGCCCCTTGGGATGTCCCAAGCCCAATTCAAATGAAGGGAATGGGCGAACATCTCGTATGCCCTGCCGGTCCCTCCTCACTGCCTGCTGCTCCGTTCACTGGGGATGGGCAGCAGGATTTGACTGAAAGAGAATTCTGCCCCTCTGGTCTGTGACAGCCAGTGTGCTAATGACAACCTTCAGTGCTTGCTGATACAGTGCAGGTGAAAATCCACACTGCTAATGAAGGTCCCTCGTGGGCTGTCTCCAACCTGATGTTCTCAGACCCTGCTCCCAACACACGGCCTCCACACTCTCTGCCTTCCCACCTCCTCCCCTCTGCTCAAGCTGACCCCTCACTTGGATCAGCCCACTCCTCATCTCGTGTAACCCAGCCCCTGCTGATGTGCATGCTCTGACTCCCCATAATGAAAGAGCTGGATCACCTTCTTGGCCTTCCGCATCTAGTAGCTTGAATTGTTGGTCACCTGGGTACTCGTATTTCTTATTAAAACCACTGCATTTACTGTGTACTGAGGATGCACCAGGTATCATTCTAAGCCCTTAATGAAGTTCAGGGAACTTTCCTGAGGGTCCTAGCTGGTCTCCTCATCATCTAGATTTTAGAGATGATGAAATGGAGATATAGGGAAGTTATCCAAAGCTTCTTTGCAAGTAGTGCTCTAAGCAAGACCACAGATGCAAGAGCCTGACGGTCTAGGTCAAACCCTGGTTCTGCACCTTGGAACCATGGACCAGTTCCTCAGTCTGTGCCTCAGTCTTTCCCTGGGTTCCTGCAAAGATTAAATGAGTTAATGCTTAAATGATCCCTTTACAGATGTCTGGCACAAGATAGGCACTGTCTAGGAGTACTCTCTTGTCATGGGAGTGGAGAGGAGAGACCAGAGCATTGTAAGGCAAGATGTATTAGTGCCTACAATGTGTCATGCAATGTACTAAAGCATTCTGCGTGTATTATCTTGTTTAATGCTCACAAAACCTTGTGAAAATTTACAAAGAAATTAAGCTTAGAGAAGTAAAATCATTCCCCTGTGGTCAAGGCTAGTAAATGGGGATTTGAACCAGGTAGTTGAACACAAGTCTAAGTGTATTAACCTGAATCCTCTGCTGGTTGTCTTGACTCTCTGGAAACTGATCATGTTTTCAGATTTCCCATAGTTCCTGGCACTAGGTTGAGCGCTTTAAACAGATTCCATGCCAGCTGTAGGCTTCTGGCAAGGCTTCATAAATGCAGAGCCCTGGCTGCAGATCAGGAGCCCCTGGCCCCTCCCAGGGCACCCTGGCTAATCGGCCTCTTCTTGATTCCACCCCAGGACAGGCACGGTGCTTCGAAAGCAGAAGTAAAGCAGCAGAACACTCGGAGAAGCCTCGCTGCAGGCCAGGGCCTGGTGGTTCGGATGGCAGCAAGCTGCCCCCAGAGACCCAAAACCCAAAGGTCAGGAATGTAGTACTGGCCAGCCAGGGTAGGCACTGCTGTGTGGTAGAGGAGAAGTCCAGAATTGTGAGGCGTCAAGCGTGAGCTGGAGGCAGGATGGCAGCGAGAATGCAAGCCCAACTGAGCGAGTACATGTGAGTGAATTATGTGTGTGGTTCAGTTTTAGGCACTGGGCAGATTTGCAAAGCTCATCACCCTCCTAGAGTTGCCTGCAAAAGGCCACATGTTTAACACCACGTCAATCAATCAACGCGGGTGCACGGGGTGGGGAGTGTGTGGCCAACCCAGCACAGGGAGCCCTGGGGCTGCAGGGAAGAGAGCATCTCTGTCCCCAGTGGCTCATGGTTGTAGCCAAGGACACAAGACTGGCACCTGTGGGAACACTGAGGGGACTGTCAAACGCTGACCTCTAATGTGGTGCCAGTCAAGTTACCATATTTCTTGTGAACCTCCAAAGCACTGGAGGACTTCTGCATCTCACTCGGCTGCAGGTGAAACATACAGCCAATCACTCCACCCTGCAGTCTTGGTTTCCTCCCCTGCACAAGGGGAGTGATGCCGATGCACCATCCCACGCAGAAGCTGAAGGCGGTGAGCCCTGTGGGAATTTCGGCTGCCCCTGTGCCAGGCTGAACAAGACAGGGCCTTTTCTTTCTGGGGGCTGATGAGTCATATAAAGGGGATAGAATCAAACATTCAAACGACAATAACTGCAACACAGGGCTGGGTGAATAAATACACGACTGGTTACTCAGAAAGGGATAACCATGGGAGAGGACTTTCAATGCCAAAGAAACTCACCACATTGCCCTTGACTTTGAAAAGTGACCTGTGCTCAGTCTGGTATTTCGCCAATTGGACCATGAGCAATGGGGTCCCAGTTCACATTACCCGGTGCCTCCTTAGTTTCAGGCCAGGGCTGGATAGGTACTTAGGACATTCCTAAGAAGGGCTGTGCAGGAGGAGGCTAGCCCAGCTGCCTGGCTGGCCTCAGCACACACATTCCCTGGCACAGCAGCCTTGCTTGCTGCCAGACCTCACAGGGGTTTCTGCAGGGGCTGGACAGACGGGCACATGAGGATGAAAAGGGTAGAGTCCCCAGAGTCAGTCAACGTCAATAAATTGGCAGCTTCTGCTCACAGAGCTGCCTGGATTCTTTGCAGCACAGAGAGCACCTTTCACCACCCAGATGGGGAGGCCTTGTCATCCCTGAGTCCCTCAGGGAGGTCATACGCATGATCCTCAGACACCAGTGGGAGCAGTTTTCCAGAGAGTGAAGAAATGGGATCCAGGAAGCTTGGTGAATTCATTTGCTGGGGCTGCCATCATAAAGTATCACAAACTGAGTTGGATTAAATAATAGAAATGTATTGTCTCACAGGTCTGGAGGCCAGAAGTCCGACATGGAGATGTCGTTGGGGTCAGCTCCTTCCAAGGGCTGTGAGGGTGCATGTGTT
The DNA here is from genome assembly GCF_037993035.2 of Macaca fascicularis. Lineage (NCBI taxonomy): Eukaryota > Metazoa > Chordata > Mammalia > Primates > Cercopithecidae > Macaca > Macaca fascicularis. The sequence goes on along the minus strand of NC_088383.1, from coordinate 68,964,490 downwards.
CCAGGCCTCTCTCCTAGTTTTCTTGTCCTTCCTTGGCTTACGGATTCATCACCCCAATCTCTGCCTTCATCTTTACAGGCATACTCGCTGTGTGCATGTCTGTCTCTCGGTCCAAAGTTCCCCTTTTTATAAATATGACACCAGTCATTTTGGGTTAGAGCCCACGCTAATGATCTCATCTTAACTTGATCATCTGCAAAGACCTTGTTTCCAAATAAGGTCACCTTCACAGGTACTGAGGGCTAGGACTTCATTATCTGTTGGGAAGACACAATTCAACCAACAATATTTGGGTTCCTCAAAGGAAAAACAGCTTTTACAAAAGCCAAACTGAAATTCCTAACATTACTAATATAGTGGAACAGAGTCCCAAGACGTAGACTCAATGTGTGAAAGAGCTTCCTGGTTCCGGCCCCCGTGTTACCCCAGCCCAGGCCTTTGTGGCCTCCCACCTGCGCTGCTCTGTGACGGGCCGCTTGCCGGCCGCCCTGACTTGGCCTGTCTCCCTTCTGCTACCTCCGCATCAGGCTGCCACACCTTGCATCTTACCACCAGGTCCACCTCCGTCACGCCACTGTCCTGGTCTAAATCCCCCAGTGGCCGTCAACCACCCAGAGGGCTGACTGTGGCTTGCTCCTCTTGACTTCAGCACCCTTGGTGATCTGTACCAACAAGAACATCAGCCAACGAGTGCCATGATTTCTCTGCCCATTTTCTCATTCATGAAAGGGAGAAAAAACGAACTCTCCAAGTATCTACTCCCAACACATTCCCCTGAGAAAGCTGCGGGGAAGCTCCCTGGGAGCCCATCGCCAAGGCTACCACCTCATGGGGCTGGCGTGTACCCAGACAGGCACAGCCTGCCATGCTGGGCCACCATCCTGGTGACTGGCTGTGCTCTGGCCCCAGACCAAGGGATGGGCAAAAGAGGAAAGCCAGCCTCACACTGAGCAGAGGACGGGGAAGAGACCCCCACACCAGGGACAGACCCCTCGATTCCCTCAGAGGAAGCAGAGGCTACTGAGCCACCACTGCCCCCGCAGTTCCTCCCTGTGGTTGCTCATGGAAAGCCTCCAGCCTCTGGAAGTATTCCTGCCTGGAAGCTCACTGGCACCAAGGCAGGCTGAGCCCCTCTGCCAAAGATTCTGGGCAGCCATCGGTCTGATAAAGACCCAGAGCCCTCCTTGCAGGCCTGGAAGCCCCAACCCTAGAAGGTGATCCTTGAAAACTCTCTCACTCATTTCTTCCCCAGAGCCCCTGAAGCATCCTCCATGCAACTGTGCCCACCTGACCATACAGCCTGGCCCTCCCTTAGCAGCACCCTGGACTCCATTCCTACCACCTCCTTGACAACAAAATCCCGTCTGTCACCCTCTTTGCCAGGGGCGGGTCTTCAAGATAAGATACCGCCTCTTGCGTGTTACAAGGAATGCTCTAGAAGGAGCACCATTCAAGAAAGAGAGGACAGGGCCAGGCACAGTGGCTCACGCCTATAATCCCAGCACTTTGGGAGGCCGAGATGGGCAGATCATGAGGTCAGGGGATCGAGACCATCCTGGCTAACACGGTGAAACCCCGTCTCTATTAAAAATACAAAAAAAGTAGCCAGGCATAGTGGTGGGTACCTGTAGTCCCAGCTACTCGGGAGGCTGAGGCAGGAGAATGGTGTGAACCCGAGAGACGGAGCTTGCGGTGAACCGAGATTGCGCCACTGCACTCCAGCCTGGGTGACAGAGCGAGACTCCGTCTCAAAAAAAAAAAAAAAAAGAGAGAGGACAGGTTGAGCGCCCTGTCAGACCAGGACCAGTGGGCCCCCAAAGTTATATACCATGTTTGTTTACCTACTTGATTTCCCACTATCACTGTGAGGGAGCTATGAACATCCTCACTTTACAGGTAAGGTAACTGAAGTTCAATTAGGTTAAGTGTGTTGCCCAGGACACAGTGCTAGCAAGAGCCTGAGGACACTTGGCTCCTGCTGTCACCTGGCTGTCTTCACCTGGTGTCCTGCAAGTACTTCAAACTCTGCTCTCCAAAGCGCTGCTCATTGTCTTCCCGCTCCTCATCCTCACCAGCCCCCACGCACCCTACCTTGCTCTTCCTGTATCCTTTGTCCTCACTAGGACACCATCCTCTACTCTGCCGGCCAGGCAAACAAAAGGACCCAGGCGAACAAAAGGACCAGAGTCACCCAAGACCTCTGCAGAGGCCTGTGCATGCATCTCAGAGAGCAAACGAACCGTGGGAGTTCAGCACTGATCCTATTGTGTCCTTCCGCTGGTTTTCTTGTCTGAGCTCCCACTGGAAAAACCCTGCATTCTTGCTTGATGAATTTTCAAAAGCAGTCAGGACTTCATTATCAATCGTCTTTTATGAATAATCAAAGTCCAGTGGGGACTCCCTAATTAGCCAGGGCATGAAGGCCATTTGCATAACATATTGAATGCCTCTGGAGTATCAGGTACCTCGGTAGACATGATGGTCCATGCACTAAACCTCAGGATGTGACCAAGCCTATGGCCAGACACAGATGCACTTGAAGGTGACTGTGCTGGAAGTCGATGCCCCTTGAGGGTGGGTGAGCTCACAGAGTCTATTCCTGACACTGATGCTCTCACCTCGTGACAAAGAACCAATGCTGCTTTCTTGCATCCACCCCTGAGTTCCAGAACCCCCGCAGATAGGCTTCCAAAAACTGTGTCCCCAAACTAAGACTGTGTGATATGTAAGAAGAACTGGCAGGGGACCCAACCTATATTATAAAACCTCTTGATCTCCTAAAAGAGAGCTGAGTTTAACCCGACTTAGATCACCAGGACGGATGCTATCACAGAAACTTAGAATCGAGGCTGCAATGGTCCTCTCCAATTCAATATCAAATCCAGTGCCCCCAGTCCTCTTCTCCCAGGACTTCGTATTTGAGGTGGGGAATAAGGGAGAAAGCGGAAGATGTGACTAACTAGTAGGTATGTTGAGGAGAAGTCAGGAAGAAGCAGTGACTTGTCCCCCAGTTCCCACACTCAGGATCATGGGCAGTGGAGGGAGAAGGATGCTGCCACTGGCTTCATTTACATTTGTCCATTTACAAATACCATGGCAACATGAGCACAGGCATGCAATGCCCTCCTGCCCAGATTCCTGCTTCAAAACCAAACAAATCCAGCATGCCACAGCTCAGGAAACTAGGAACAGGTGCCATCCATATGCCAAAAACCTAAAGGAATCTGAAAAAAAAAAAAAAATCAGTGATGCAGAAAAAGAGAAGGCAGGGAGGCCCCTTAGGCAGCTTTGCTCCCTGAGAAGTGGCAGGATGGTTGTGAAACAAGGAGTGAGGCCCTTGAAGAACCTCACATCAGAGCTGCCTACATCAGTAGGGCTGAACAGGAAGGTGAGCCAAGCATCAGGCACCGGGACTCCCTGGTCACTACGGATCACAGCAGTGTTCAGCAGCAGCAGCTCTGAGAAGCCCTGGGAATCACATGGCAGATACATCCAGAAGAAAACTGGCCAGGGCAGGGGCTTGTCCCTGACACAGCAGGTGGCAGCTCCAGGAAGGAGGACAAGTCCAAGCACAGTTTGTACCTGGCATGTTGGCCAGGTTAAACAGCAAGCCAGATGCAAACAGTTGGCACAAGGTGCAGTGGCTTTACCAAACACAGAGAAGAAATATCACAGGATTAAGTTCCCCTTCTGGAACTATTCATGGTTCCAGCTCACTCACCCAGACTCACAGGTTTCTGCAAGCCTTTGCTTCATCATCCAGTGCTCTGGTGCAAGATCCAAGAGGAGCATTCTATGGGCAATGAGGTGCACCGCAGAGGGGCCCAGGAGAATTGACCCTCCCTATTTACAGGCAAACACTGACTGCATTCATGAATGCAAAACACGAAAACCTCCCACCAGACCTGTGAAAACACTCTTAACTATAAAAGGCAGAGAATGCAGCACCCAAAATAAAGAAATTTGTAAAAAAAGGACTGGATGGGAAAGTGCCATTATCATCATGGCCAAGAGCACAGGCTCTGCCGTGAAACTGGCTGGACCTGAATCCTGGCCCCCACTCAGTACCCAGATGAGGCTGAGTAGGGTTCAACCCTCTGGGCACACGTTTCCCCAATCTATATAATGAGGACAATCAAAGCACGTGCCCCTCGGGGTTGTTCTGAAGATTATAAAAGGTAATGCATACAAAGTGCTTAGCACAGTCCACAGAGGACATTCTGTGCTCAGTAAACAACTCGTGTGATATTGTGATAATTGAACATGGAGAAACCATCTATTCTATGTCTGCAGTAAAAGTCAAGAGAACTTATCTCTGAAATAAGATGTGTTGTAAAGGCACATTTAGAAAGCACTCTCAAAATGAAAAGGAAAAAAATACAGAAGCAGAAATACTGTGAGGTCTAAGACAGATTACACAAAAAGATGGCAGATATAGAGGACAGGCAGCCAACTCAGGATAAACCTAACTGAAAAGACAAAAACAAAAAAAAAGCTTCTTAACACAGAGGACAGACCCAAGTCTGAAGGTCAAAATGCTCAGTAGGCATATATATTATATTTTATATATATTTTTGAATTTCATGGTGAAGAGTTACCAGCATCCAAACAGAAGATATCAGATTATCTATGAAGAAAAAGAAAAATCAAGCTGGTATCTGATGTTTCCTCTGCAAAACCCAACAGCAGGGCCAAGTTGTCATTCATATTAAAGGAAAGTGCAAAGTGCAATAAAGCAGAATACACTGTTCAAGAAGGTTAAACAGGTGTTAAATTTTTCATATTTGTAATTAAGACATTAATCAAAACAAGGAATTCAACAACAGGAGATGTCCGTGGTAATAAAGATTAGGTTTAAATAATTGTTACAACTGTGATTACAAATCAAAATGAAAATGAAAACTAAAATTTATTGGAAGAGAAGATAAAAATGTAAAAAATATAATAATAATAATGAGTAGAAGTTTTAAATATCAGATTATACCATAAAGCATGAATGTAATATTATGGAACACGGGGGAATGAAAAGAAGAAAAATTACTTATCTGACGTGGCAAGGAGTAAGAAGCTATTTCGCTCTATACATTAACCATTGGCAAAATATGGTTGAAGAATATTTTTAAATACTTGAGAGGCAGCACGGGTAGACTAATATTCCAATTTAATAAAGAAAATTATAAAATAAAAAATTTAAACGATCTATTACAGATAGACAAAAAAGACTACAAAAAGCATTTTTTAAAAAACAGAAGGGTCAAAACATATTAGTTATTACAACCAAAATGTATGGTACATATTATGTATAGTATAAATTATATGCAACAACATATGATAAATAAATACATAAAATTATACACTGTTTATAAGAAATATACCCTAAATCAAGGGATAAAATAACGTTAAAAGTGAAAAAATAAACCAGAATGTGCCAGGCGAAAATCAAGCAAGGCTCACACCTGTAATCCCACTGCTTTGGGAGGCTGAGGTGGGAGGATCACTTGAGGCTAGGAGTTTGAAACCAGCCAGGGCAATATAGCAAGACCCCATCTCTACAAAACCATAAAAAGCAAGCTAAGGAGCAATGCCAAGTTAAAGGCAGTGGTATCCAAGCAAGTGAAATTCAAGGCAAAAGACATTAAATAAGGCAACACAGGAGGTTTCACATTGATGAAGATAATCTAAAGTGAGTATCTAAAAGTCAATGACTTTTATGCACAAAGGAAGCCTCACAACACGTAACATCAAGTTGTCAAAAATAAGAGGAGACAAGTGACAGAAACCCAGTAGCAGTAGGGGAGTTTACCGAAGTACTATTGCTCTCTCATATATTAAGTTGGCCAAAACTAAACATAATTATGGGTGATTAGAAGGATGGAATTTCTGGGTTAACTGATCAACTGGCAAGAACTGGTAGAAGGCTCAACCCTCTGGTTTCAGAGGTTGGAAACTGAGATGGGATGATGAGTCAGTACAGCACAGACTAGTGTGGTCCCTGGGCTTCAGCATTACCATCAAATGAAAACTTATTAAAAACACACCTTCTCAGACCTATCGCAGACCTGACCGAAATCAGAAACTCGGGTGGGGCCCAGCCCTCCAGGTTGTTCTAATGCAGGCTCAAGGCTGAAACCCACCAAGGCAACAATTAAGCCCATAGGCTTTGGAGGGCCAGGGCCAAATCCTGCTCCATTTCAACATTGCTGGGTGACATCAAACAAGTTGCTTAACCTCTCTATGCCTCCATTATCACCATCCATAAACTGAGAAGAAGAAGAATAGCGCCTTCCCTTGGCATGGCCCTGTGGACAAGACGAGATCACGTGGACACAGGCTCACAGTGCCTGCACAGTGCGAGCACTCACTGATGGCTCGCTCTGGTTCAGGAATGCTTGGCAGAGCTGTGCCTCCAGCCCCACTGTTCTCCTGCCTCCCAACACAGTGAACTCCTCTGCGCCCAATCCTCTGTGCATGTGCCTGAGGAGAACGGACTGCCCCCTGACAATGGATGGATGCCACCTCATGGCTGATCACTGCTGCATGCGGCAGTGCCATAAACCCCTCCCTCATGCTCTCTGGCTGGAGCGGCTGGCTGAGTGACTCATGGAGCTTGTTATCTCAGGGCCTCCTTCCCTGATGCACAAGGCCCTTCATCCCTGCCCCCCAGCCCGATTCCTCCTCCCCCTGGCAAGACTGCAGAGCTGAGCAGAGGCTGACCCGACCCGGGCCCCCCGTCTCTGCAGAAGAGAGAAAGCCAGCATGCAGCGGACTCCTGGGCAAGTTCCAGGATGCTGTCCTCAAGTACCACGTGGCCACTGCTACCCATGCTGGGGTGGGAGCAGGGGCAGGCAGAGGCCTTGGGCCACAGAGCAAATTCTCTGTGTCTGTGAGCAGACCAGGGTCAGGTGTGTCCTAGTTAAATCAAAATGTCCTGTGGGGCAGGAAACAATTTTTCCACTCATAAAGATGCAGTTCAAATTTGAGATGTGTCAGGGATTTCACTGTGGCTGACTGTGTGTCATCATGATTAGATCATACACTCCAGCATTTTAGAGCTGTAAGTTCCTACAGAAATCACTGTGTATCCCCCTCCTCTGCCAGGTAAGACCCATGAAGGACAGAGAGGCCCCAAGGCAGCCCCAAGGTCGCACAACATAAAAATCTAACAGCAAGAACGGAAAAGAAACTGCCTTCTACTAGATCGCGTTGCCATGAAACCTAACAGCTGGGGGCGCCTGGGAAGAGAGAAAAAGTCACGAAGTCTCCTCCTGACACTCCCACTGACAATCGTGATTCTGACACCAGAAATGCCTTTTCTTCATAGCACTTCCCTTACATGGAGAAATACACCTCTTGTATTGCTTCATTCACAGTTAAATGTGCTTAGGAAGACGAGGAGATGGAGGCCCATACTCTTGAGCCACCCGCCTCTGAATCCACCTGCCTCTGAATCCACCGAAATGCCTGCCCCTCCTATTTGCCCGAATGCTCTCATGTTTCAGAGCCCTCTCCTCCAGGAAGCCCTCCCTGCAAACTTCATCTTATCATCCCCTTTTCCATCCTGGATACTCCAGAGAAATCAGAGCTCAGATTGAAGCTGAGTCCTCAGACTTTCAGCTGCATCTGATTTGGAAGGAGAAAGAAGAACCCCCACATCTCTGGCACCCCCATGGGCACCAAGAGAAGAACTTCAGTCCATCTGACAGCAAAGCCTGAACTCTTTCTTCACTCAGTTCAAATTTTGCTTCTACCACTCACCCACACTTTGTCTTTGGGCAAGCCACTTACAACTCTCCAAGCCTCAATTTTCCCACCTGGAAAAAGGCAATAATAGTACTTTCCTCCCAGGTTGGTGTGAGGATTAAATGAGATTACATGTGTAAAAGCTCCAAGCACCCACGATAGATACTGAACTGGAAGTCACTATAATAAAACTGATAATGATAATGATGGTGATAAATATCATTAGTGTATAATCCATACTTGGACCAATTTGGGTTTTTTGTTCAAGACCACTCGGTGAGCTGAGTGTGGTGGCACATGCCTGTAATCCTCGCTACTTGAGAGGCTGAAGCTGGAGCATTGCTTGAGCCCAGGAGTTTGAGACCAGCGTAGGCAATATAGCTAGATCCTCTCTTTTAAAAGAAAAACAAAACAAAACAAACACCGCTTGGCAACTCTATCAAAGAAAGGTAAACAGGTAAGAGCCTTTTTGGTTAAAATGTTGCAGGGATCTGAACTCCCGCCCCTTTAGGCCAGGGAAGGAGAATGGGAGTGGTAAGAGACTTCCTAGTTTGAAAATATAACAATAAAATCCATCCTCCAAATAAAAACTGACCTAATACACATTTTGGATTTGTTTTCTTTCTTCCAAAGCTCTGAGAGTTAGTTGGATCCTTTAAAAAGACAGCACGCTCACCTCTTTCTCCCTAGTACCAATGATTTGGAGAGACAGATCACTTCACTTCTGACACTCTAGACACATCTATATGTGAGGATTCTCCATCCACCCAGCTAGGGCATTCTAGAAGGCCAAGAGTTTAGTTCTAAGCTCCCAAAGGAAGCTCTATTTTGAAAAGCCGAGTGGCTTTATTTCCAATTGAAGAGGTCATTAAATTCATAATGTTTTGCCAATGAATTTCTCAGTGATCCTGAGCAAATCCTCTGAAGTCAGCTGTCCTTGTGCAGTCATGGGCCCAGCACAGAGCAGGTGTGCATACTAAGCACCTGTTTCAGCAGGTAGAGACAGTATAGTGACTGGGGCAAGCTTCTGCCCTCATGGATCCGGCATTCCTTAAACAATTTCTGAAGAAACTCAGGGGAGCCAATGACTGGTGCATTCTCTGTTTGAGCTGCCGCAAGTGCTGTGGGATTTTTCAGTGCTGGCAGGGGTCCCCACCGTATTAGCTACATGGTATCAAGTGCCAAACACTGTGCAACATCTTACCTAAGTTTTCACTGGGCATTTTCTGTTCAGTAAGTCAGGCACTGAGGGAGGGAACATGTGACGTGTCCAATGTTCAGCTCAGTGAAGAGGTGAAGAGGGGGTCCAGTGGGGGGCAGAGCACAGGTGGCTGGGATATGGTGCTGGAGGATCTGGCCACATGAGGATACAATTAGGTAGCATCATCAGCTGAAGTGCTCCCAATTGTCCTTTCTTGGTTATTTGCCTACCTGGCAAGAATGGGTTTCTTACACTGCCGCCGTGGGCTTACACTTCACTCACTATATAATTTATTCCATGCACTCTTCACAGTGATAGCAGGTTGCCCACATGGCTTTATCTCTTCTGGAAAGGCAGAGTGAGCACATCCCTTGCTCCATAACCCTCCAGATATGGTGTCTGTGCAGCTGGCAGGATTGGAACCTAGTTCTGTCCACTATTCTTCAAGTGTAACCTTCATCACAGTCTACACCCTGCAGAGGAGCAGCCATGGAGTAGGGAGGCAGTGATGCGGAACCGAGCAACCAAGGCGGGTGCCAGACTAGCCCAGATCCTTGCAAACTTTCCCATGACAGCCCTGAAGGCAGAAAAGAAGAAACTCTTACCTCCAACCTCAGGGAGTCTGGATTAGAATTTGAAGCAAGCCTTCCACAAGCAGACAGTTTCTTTATATATATATTTTAATTTTTATCCTTTTGTTTTTGTTATTTTTTTAGAGACAGGGTCTCACTCCATTGCCCATGCTGGACTGCAGTAGTGCAATCATAGTTCATTGCACTATGATGCAATGAACTCCTGGGCTCAAGCAATTCTCCTGCCTCAGCCTCTCAAATCACTGGGTATTACAGGCATGAGTCACCATGTCCAGCCAGGAAGCTTCTTTAAATTGTAGCATTTTATCTTTTAAAATATGTATGCATATTTTATTCCTCCTCATGACAAATGTGATGGAATACGAAATAATATTCATTCCCAAACCTTCAAGAAGAATTGGTTCTCCAGGAAAATGTGCCATGTTTATACTGCAGCTTCTAGCATTCCTTGTGAGGCTCTGGGCTGTGCACCTCTAATGCTGGAAAGTCCAAATCCAGGAGACTCGGGTCTCTTGAGATTCCTTGGCCATCTGTTCATTCATGCCATCCACTCATTGATTCAGGGCCCAGAGGAGCACCAGGGTTAACGGCTGGCGGCTGAGTCAGCAGCTCTCAAGGCAGTCACCCTTTCCACCCACTCATGAATCACTAACCTGCTGCCCCCTTGCTACGTGCCTAGAAATGCATAAACGTGCTTCAAATAAGCGGTACCTGGGCAGCAAGTTTCTCATCAGAAGGAACCAGTCCAAGTGAGTACAGGGCAAATAGCAGTGTGGGGTGAAAATAAAGACTGACTACCACTGGTCACCCTTGGTTACTCTTCATTTATTCATCCAACATTGCTGAGTATTTGCCCTGAGCAAGGCTCCATTCCCTGGCAATGGGGGTATTTGAAGGCAAATAAGAGCTTTACAAGGCTCTAGAAGATGTGACTAGTATTCCAAAAACTCTAACAGAAGATACAAAAGATTAGTGCCGTTCGAGAGGAAATGGGGTAGAAGCTTTGGTTGGGGGGAAGCTCATTAGTTAGAGGAGACAGATCTTACTTCTAACTTAGAACATCCAAACCAGAAGCTTCCTGGCTTTAGCCCCAGGCCATGAAGAATGAGTGGAATTTCAGGATACACAGACAAGAAAGCAGAAAAGATAAAATGAACTCCCACCTAAGGCAGGAAATAGGGGTGACTAGTTATATTGGCTGCAGCCCAAGAACACAGGGAGGAATGATGGAGATCTTTGAACACCAAGAAGAGAAGTTTGGACTTTTTGTTTTCCTTTGATTAATGAGGAGCCATGAAAGAGTATTTGTTGAGGAAAGTGGAGTAATTAGTTAACATTTAGAAAGTTTAAGTGGGTAGTAAGTTGCATGACTAATCAGAAATGACAGAGTCACGAGACCAGCTGGAAGAGTAGTGCAACAGTCCAAGCAAGCAGCAATGGAAGCCTGAACTAGAAAAAAGACAGCAGCAGTGGAGAAGAGTTGAGCCACAAGGATTTGGCAACTGACTAGAGAAGGCGCCAGGAGAAGCCAGTCTCTAAAAACCATGCTGCTTGGGAAAGACCAACTCTTTCTCTCACTTCCTCTTAGGGAATTATAAGAGGAATTCCCTATCACCATTTAAATTTGGTTAAATTCACCAAAGAGTGATTCACCCCAACACTCTAGTGACTTTAACCCCTCTGGCTCTTGTGTAGAGCTAATTAGAGCTTCTTCTGGAAGATCTGAAACCACCAACAGTGAGACTCCTCAGATGACCCTGATGGGCAGGTCCATGATTCAACCTGTTTCTTCCACCATCTCCCCACTGACTGCAGCACATCTAGGGGTTCAGCTTAAGGGAGCCCCCCTACTCTGGGTATGGTTAGTGCTCCTTTCAAGATCATTCTAAAATCAAAAGAGGGAATCTTCAAGGAGACTTGTTGGCTTCTTACACTTAGAGAGAAACCAAGAACACAATCAGAATTGATGTTTTTAAGTACCAAATCTGTATGTATCTAACCGAAAGAGAGAGAGTGTGTGTATGTGTTAGACAGAGAGAGAGAGCTTTGAAATATGAAGAGAGAGAGAGAAAGAGAGATGTTCCTATGAAGCCCTCAGCTCCTAACGCTCTCTCTGGCTCAGTGTTTGAAGCCCCTCCTGCTGCCCGTGGCAAAACTTCTTTCCAGAGAAGCAGGCCATGCATCTCAGACCCATGTGTATGCTGTCAGCTAAGAATGAGAGCAATGCTCTGTTTCCCAAATGGGCAGGGGAAACAAACTTTTGTTTCCATAGTCTATAAAACATTTTTTAATTTAAAAACAAAATGCTTTGCAGCCTCTGAATTTTTTTTTTTATTAAAAATACAAACGGCTATATGTAACACCATGGGAAAATGACGACTCTTGCAGCTTGGTTTGGCTCCCTATTAAACAGAAGAATGTTCATGAGGAAGCAGGCACTGTTTGTTTGTTCCTTAAAATGTTGTATTGCGTACAATGGAGAAAAGCAATGTGGAGATGCCTTTCCAATGTGTTCCCCTGAAATGACCTGAGGACCAAATGAGGAAGCTCAGCCTGACCAGCTCAGCAGACTACCCCCACTGCCCCATCCCAGAGCTGAACTTGCAATCAGCCCTGATAAAAATCTCTGGACTAGAACCAGAGCACCAATATCAAGGGATTATCCCTGAACTGACTGTTCTTTCCTGCAGGCAGGCTCCACGCTCCTGGGTGGCCAGAGCGCCAATCAGCCCTGTCCCAGTGCTCTAACGAGGTGCCCACTCACTGCCCAAGAGACAATATGCCCAAGCTACGACCCAGCTCCGAGATCTGAAGGGACCAGATTGCCTTCCTGTCTTTCTCTGCATCCCCTGAGCTCCCGCTTGAAAAGGGGTGGAAAGCTAACAGAAAAGACACTTTCTCACACACTTTTGGTGAGATTTCATGAAAGCCGCATGACCTTTATGGAAAGCAACTTGGCAATGTATAAAATCTTAAAAAACATGTGCATCCTTTGGCCCAGCAATTCTGCTTCTAGGAATCTGTCCTAAAGAAACAAGTCTTTGATGAGAATAAAAATAGACATATTCAGTTCTTGACTGCAGTGCAACCTGAAACACTGAAAAACTGAAAATAACTTAAAGGACCAACAATAGGGAGATGGTTAAGTAAACTGCAGTGCATCCACTTGGGAAACTAATAAGAATCATTAGTTTTTTGAAGCATAGCTTCAAAAAAGGAAGATATTTATGTATCCATCTAAATGCATAGAGAAAAGAGTGACATGAAACATTCGAATATGAACAGCAATCATCTCTAGGATTTAATTGTTGCTTTCATTTTTATTTGATTTTATTTTATTTTGAGACAGGGTATCACTGTGTCACCCAGCCTGGAATGCAGTGGCACGATCTCAGCGCACTGCAACCTCCACCTCCTGGGCTCATGCAATCCTCCCACCTCAGCCTTGTAAGTAGTTGGGCCTACAGATACGCATCACCATGCCTGGCTATGGTTTTGTTTTGTTTTGTTTTGTTTTGCTTTTTTGTTTTGCAATTTTTGTAGAGATGGGGTTTCATCATGTTATCCAGGGTGGTTTCAAACTCTTAGGCTCAAGCAATCCGCCTGCCTCAGCCTCCCAAAGTTACAGGATTAGAGGTGCGAGTCCGCACACCCAGTCTGCTTTGACTTTTGTGTTCTTTTTATTGTGGCAAAATAAATATAACATAAAATTTACCATTGGAACCATTTTTTCTGTCTTCTTTTTTTTTCCTTTTTTCTTTTTTTTTTTTGGAAAGGCATGATCTCACTCTGTTGCCTAGGCTGGTGTTGAACTAAGTGTCTAGTTCTATAGCATGAAGTACATTCGCATTGTGGCACAACTATCATCACCATCCATGTCCAGAATTTTTTCATCAACCCATGGTGAAATCCTGTAACTAAAAACATCTCCCTATTCCCTCTGCCTCCAGCCTCTGGCCACCACCATTCACTTTTTGTCTCTGTGAATTTGCCTACTCTACGTATCTCATATAAGTGGAATCACACAGTATTGTGTTTTGTCTTTTTGCAACTAGCTTATTTCACTCAGCATAATGTCCTCAAGGTGTGTTCCTCCATTTTGTAGCATGTGGCAGGATTACCTTCCTTTTCAAGGTGGAATAATCACTGTATGTCTATACCACATTGAATGGACATTTCAGTTGGTTCTACCTCTTGGTTACTGTTTTGTTGTTGTTGTTGTTTTGTTTTTGTTTTGTTTTGTTTTTAGACAGAGTCTCACTCTGTCACCTAGGCTGAAGTGCAGTGGCGCAATCTCGGCTCACTGCAACCTCTGCCTCCCAGGTTCCAGTGATTCTCCTGCCTCAGCCTCCCAAGTAGCTGGGATTACAGGTGCACGTCACCATGCCTGGCTAATTTTTGTCTTTTTAGTAAAGACGGGGTTTGACCATGTTGGCCAGGCTGGTCTAAAACTTGTGACCTCAGTGATCTGCCTGACTCAGCCTCTCAAAGTGCTGGGATTGCAGGCGTGAGCCAATGCGCCCGGCCCTACCTCTTGGTTATTGTGAATAATGCTGTTATGAAGATGGGTTTGCAAATATCATTTTGAGTCCCTGCATTCGTATCTTTTTGTTATATACCCCAAAGTGGAACTGCTGGATCATGGTAATTCTATGTGTCGTATTTTGAGGAACTGCCATACTGTTTTCCACAGTGAATGCATCATTTTACAAGCCCACCAGCAATGGACAAGGGTTCCAATTTCTCCACATCCTGTCAACACTTGTTGTTTTCCAACTTTTTTGATAATAGCCATCCTAATGGGTATGCATTTTTATACTTTTATGCATTTTCAGAATTTCCTTCAGGAAGCATGTGGTATGTTTATAATAAGAAAAACAAAAATTAATGTTATGTTTTAAAACTGTTCTAGGGAATGGCTCACTTCACTCCTCAATGCTGCTGGGCTAACAGTCTTCCTTCCACCCTCAGCAAGGCACAGCTAAATTGTAGGGATCATTAGTTGTCAAACACCAACTCTATGGCAAATGGAGTGCAAGACCCTACAACCTTATGGGGCTAATATCATCACCCAATTAGCAGGATCTCACCGCTGCTGCTTGGAGGCCTGGTTCTCCTTCCATGAGTGTTGCTCCTTTCTCCCCACTCCTACCCCCCACTTCAAGCTCCAAGCGGTGATAGGAGTATAGAAAGGAAAGAAAAGAGATTTAGGGACTCACACAGTCCTCAGGTACAATCGCAGCTCCACAGGTGCTCAGTGATAAGACAAGCACTGTCCCTTTCCTGCACCTCAGTTTGCTCATCTGCTAATTGGGTGATGATACCGGCTTCTTAAGGTTGTAGGGTCTTGCACTCCACTTGCCATAGAGTCAGTGTTTGACAAATAAGGATCCTGATTCATTTCTGGAATTGTCCATAGCTTCTGCCACAGGAAGAAATATAGCATGCCTACTAGTAAATACCACTTAATTGACTGATTGAAAGAAACCCATCCCTGTGAGGATCCCAATTCAATTATTTATGTCCTCTCCTGGAAGCCTCTATGGAGTGCAGGTTTCTCAAACATAGTCCTGTTCTCTTCTCCTCAAACAAACGATCTCATGATCAAATAAGCCTGGGAAACACAAAGATTGCTATCTTCAAAAACAGCAAAAGAATAATAATTAACATATGAAAAGTTTATAACCAAGAAACCTATGTTTCTCTGGCAAGACCCCGTCTCTACAAAAAAAAAAAAAAAGAAAAGAAAAGAAAAAGAAAAAAATTAGCTGGGCATGGGGGTGCACGCCTGTAGTCCCAGCTACTTGGGAGCCTGAGGCAGGAGGATCACTGGAACTCAGGAGTTCAAGGCTGCAGTGAGCTATGACAGTGCCACTGCACTCCAGCCTGAGCAACAGAGCAAGGCCCTGTTTCGTCCGAAAAATAAAAAATGAGAAACCTATGTTTCTGACACATATTGTCCACTGAACACCTTTTTGGCATAACGCCGATTAACAACACATGGAGATGACTTTGAGCAGTGCTGCTCCACTCCTCATCCCGCCTGAAACCTGGAAGTCTGATTCCTCCAGAACATCAAGCCCTGAATTTCCACAGGCAAACACCTGTGAGTATGTTGAGGCTGCTCCAGATCAGCGGTCTCAAAATTCACAGAGCATGAGAATCACCAGGAAGGCTGTGAGACCAGCGTCCTGGGCCCCAGCCTCCGTTTCTGATTCAGCAGTTCTGGGCTGGGACCCAAGCAAGTGCATTTCTAGCAAATTCCCAGGTGATGCTGATGTCGACCAGGGACCCCCCTTTGAGAACCACTGATGCAGATAGTCAAAAACCCCTCACATACAAGTTTAACACAGGACCGTACAGGAAATCTGTCTACTTTCTGCAAAGCCAAAGAAATCAAGTATAATTCAAAACTTGAAACATTCATTCTCTTCTGGGACAAGTTCTTAAAGGAAGCATTTCATAGTAGTTAGGAAAATGGACTCTGGAGTCAGAAAAGAGCACGTTTGCAAGTCCCAGATCTCCCAGTGCCTGGCCGCGTGAACACAGCAGTTATTAAAACTTTCCAAGCCACAGCCTCTTCATCTCTAAGGGAGAGAAAATCACGGTAATGCCTAGTTCATAGAATTTCTGTGATGTAGAAATAAAGCAAGCAGGATGCTTGGGGAATGCCTGGCATCTAGTAAGTGCTCAATAAAGACTGGTTATTCTTTTTAATGACGTTGTTCTTTAATCATCTTATCTGGTAAACAGCTCATCTGTGTACTGTCAGCTGACCTCAGGACGTGACTATACAGTCATCCCTGTCATTGGCAAATGCAGGCTGATGGTGCAGGGGTAAAAGAATTTACCAAGACAATCAGAGGTCAAGAAAGGCAGATTTATTAGAGAAAGTGGAGAAATACATTGCCCGAGAGAAAATGGGCAAGTTAGCCTGAGAAGCTAACTGCCAGAAGACAAAAGTTTGCTGCAGATCTTAGAGAATGGAACTTGGGCTGATTGATAATGCCGAGGCAGCAGAGAGCTTAACTTGCATTCCTCTGTCAGCCTGGATGTTTGATAAACTGAGGTGTTTGATGGTGAGCAGGAAGCCGGGGAGTTATGTATGTTATCTGGACATGAAGGCCAAATGTCTTGGGTCATATATCCTGGGCCATATGCCCTAGGCCACAAAGAAAGGCAGACCTGTAACTTCTCTGCTTTCTCTTTTGTTTAAATTCTCTGGACGTGAAGAAAGGCAGATTTATAGTTTATCTGCTTTATCTCTTGCTTTCCCCTGGTCCCACCAGCCTGACTCCTTTTCCCTAATTAGGACTCCACAGTCCACAGCTCAATAGTTTCACTTTCCATTTTTTCAGTTACCCACAGTAGAGTACAATAAGGAATTATGAAAGACAGAGCACAGTCACATGACTTTTATTACACTATATTGTTATAATTGTTCTATTTTATTATTCGTTACTGTTGTTCATCGGTCACTGTACCTAATTTATAAATTAAACTTTATCACAGGTATGCCTGTGTAGGAGAAAACACAGTATATACAGGTATCAGTACTATCCATCTGCAGTTCCAGGCATTCACTGGGGTCTTGGAATATAACCCCTAAAGATAAGGGCATCTACTCTATTTGGAGACAGGGTCTTTAAAGAAGTAATTAAGTTAAAATGAGGTCACTAGGGTGGGCCCTAATCCAATATAACTGGAGCCCTTACAAGAAAAGGAGATTAGGGCACAGACTTATACAAAGAACACAGTGTGAAGACATGGGGAGAAGACAGTCATCTACAAGCTAGGCAGAGAGGCCTGTGATGAAACCAACCCTGCCACCACCATGATCTTGGACGTCCAGCCTCTAGGATTATGAGAAAATAAAAGTCTGTTGTTGAAGCCACCCAGTCTGTGTTACTTTGCTATAGGAGCCCTGGCAACCCTAGCAAACTCATACAAGGGTTCACAGTGATTGTTCTCAGCTAACAACCTAGCACCATGTCTTACAAGACAGAGGCAGGACTGCCTCCTGAGACAAGACAACTGAGGCCAGGAGAGTGTGCACATCCTTAAATTGAGACCCAGGTTACAATTTTTAGCTGCTTCCTGGCCATGAACCTCTGAACCTCTGTTTCTTTCTCCCTCTAATGGGGCTGCTATAAGGATTGAGATAGTAAGGACTGAGATGGTATATCCGACTTGAGCCTTAAGTCCAAGCCACCGTTCCACTATTAACTCCCACCAGGACAAGTGCAGTGGCCTAAGGGGCCCTTCTGCTTCCACTCCTGCCCTTACTCCCCGGCCTCACTGTTACAAGAGTGAACTTCACCAGTGTTAACCAGATCACACGCATGGCTGCTGAAATTCCTCCAATATGTCACCTAATACTGAGAAGGAAATCCAAGCTCCTCACCATGGCCAACAAAGCCCTGAAAAATGGCCCCTGCCAGCCTCCTCCCACACAGCACTTCCCCCACCATCACCACCCCCACCATCACCACCTCATGCCCTAAACTCCACTCAGAGTGGCGTTTTTGCTGTTTCAGAAACAAGCAAGCTCATCCTTGCCACCAGGCCTTTGCACTAGCTGGTGCTACTGCGTGGAACGCTCTTTCCCCAGATTTCCTCCTGGCTGGCTTCCTCTGAGTTCAGATGTCTTCTCCTCGGAGAGGCTTTTCCCATCCATCATAAAGAAACCCTCAGCATCATCTCACGCTATTGTCTTCCTACAAGTTGGCAGCAGCTTATCACTGTCTCCCTGAGAGCAGCCACTGTAGCTGTCGAATGCACTGCTGCCTCCCAGGAGCCTAGCACTCAGTCCAAGGCCTTGGAGCTTAGTAAATATGTGTTGCCTGGATAATGTATGTGAAAGAGCTTTGCAAACTGTAAAGTGCTGTATAAATGTAAGATAATGTCACAAATACCCAAAAGAGCTAGCCAAATCATTCAAAGAAAATAGGAAAAAAAGGGGAGGAAGAGAGATGAGGAATTCAGAATGAAGTTGAGAGATTTCAAGTGATGATTCAAGAAATAAACCAAGCAACCAATTTTGTTAAATATGTGAGGCCGCAGGGCGAGGGAAGCACGAACCACTCCAATGATCCATTCAGGCCATGTCTGCTCCACTCAGCCATAGAAACTGTATAAATTATAGGCAGCAGCAGTTTTCCTGGAGCCAGGCAGCAGAACACCCTCCTTGGGGCTGGCCTGGGAGGGGGATCCTGGTCTGGCAAGCAGGGCTGACTCATGCTCATTGCATTAGCCCTCCCCTCCTGCATCTGGGCCCCTCTCACTGCAGTGCTGCCTGCCCAGGACCTGCACTTCCCCAGCGGGCGGGCCTGTGACTCACAGATGGCCCGTCACTCCCGGTGCCAGCACAGAGCACCACCCGTGCCTATCTTTAGAAGATCCGCAGGCTGAAAAATCAATTTGCCCTCCTGGCACCTGGGTCTCGGGCCTCCCCACTAACACCGGTGGCAGGCGGCATGTGGCCTCCCCTCTGCCTGCCCTGATGCGTCAGACCTTACTCAGGGTCCTGAGGGCCTGGCAGTGCTGCCCAACAGACTCCTGTGAGCTGCTGCACCCACAGGTGTGGTGGTCTGCCTCTCAGAGATAGCCAGGCCTCACCAGAAGCTGCGGGCAAACACCAAACCCTAGAAAATACTGGCAAGGGGGAAGCAAATCACTTTGCATCCTGGCTGCCTGACTGGCACATTCCCCAGGTGGTCATCTGGCACCTAATCCATGTGTGGTCACAGCAAACTGGCTTGCCCAGGTGGTGCAAGTTGAGCCTCTTCCTCCAAGCAGGGACCAAAGGTAAGAGAACAGCACACAACTCCGCACCTTAATAAAAAGGCCCAGGAGGCAGATTCCCAACGCAGTGACAACTTCCAGCTGGCCCCAGGCTTCCCACCTACTGAAAATGGCCACATGTGACTCCCACAAGCCAAAGGGACCTTGTGTTACTGGGTATGCGGAGAGAGAACCATCTCAGACATTTCACCATATTAATAATTTCTCTCAATAAAGACTCACTGAGCACCTGGCAGTGGCAGGGTAAGAATAAGCTGAGGAGCAAGAGAAAGGAAATCTCTGGCACTAGCCCTGTACTTTCTCCTTGCACCTGTGGGCGCGCTGTGCTCAGCCTTTGAGATTTCCAAACCACCTCTGACCTTCTGCCTCTTCACTCATGTCTAGACACCATTTTTACAGAAATCAGGAGCTACTGCCTGTTTTTGTTTGTTTGTTTGTCTGTTTTTCAGTAATACAGCCTAGAGACCTGTCCACCCCACCTCCTTTTCTTCGTGAGATGCAGTGAAGTCCAGCTGTCCTGCAGCAAATGAAAACAGAGAGAGGGCTCCCACCCGCCGGCTTCTAGTTGAGAAATGAGAATGACCCAGAAGAGCTTAAGGGCTCAAAAGCCATCTTTGAGAATTCGCAGAAGCACAATCCTACGTGTTTGCTTCCTTAATCCAAAAAAGGGATCCAAGATCATGAGTCCACAGGAGCCAGCCTGTTACGGCGAGTGAGGGGTGCTGCATACAGAGGGGGAGAAAAAGAGTGTGCAATGGCTCCGCCCAAACCAATCGTCACCATGAGGGGACATAGGCACACAAAGGTACAATTTCAATCTTTCATTTTTTCAAAAACAGCTAGCCATCCAGATTTTTATCCAAAATCTCCTCCTTTGTAAATATAGACAATTGATGGAAAAAAAAATTAAAAAACAATGAAGCCACGCGAGCTAAACCAAACACACTTGTAGACTGCCAGTTTGTCCCCTCTGATAGGGTGGGGTGACTGGATTCCGGCGAGCACGTTCAGAGGTTGCTATTCTTCTCTGCTTCTCCCCAGAGAGGTCTTCCTTGGCTGCCTCTCAGACACACAGCACCAGCCAGAGGGCAAGTACCAACTGATAAGCCAGGAAGTGTGGCTCCCATCACTTTGAGGAGGGAATCAGGAACTGTTTGGAATCCCCTGCCATACACCTTGCTGGTGCCATTTCCCAAATATTTGTGGTTCACCCCTCAGCTTGCCGTGTCTCTTTCCTTCTCTGCCTCCCCACCCGGGGCTAACTCCTCTCCTTCCTGCAGACTCTGTTCAAGCATCAGTTCCTCCAAAGAGCTGCCCACTAAGCAGTTCCCTCCCGCCAGACCCTGGGCTGGGAGGATTCCTGGCACCTGGCATATATTGCACTCTGTATGCCCACACACAACTTACAGGCATTTGGCTGACCCTCACTAGCAGGGAGCTCCTCAAGGGAAGAGCTGGTTCTCTTCCATCCCTGTTATCCCCACAGCCAGCGCAGATCTCAGAACACAGAAGCAGTTCCACACAGAATTGAACCAGCAACTTCTCGAGGAGCATATGTTTTCTGAGCAATGGCCTATACCAGGTGCATGCGAAGGGTGCATAAGACCACTGAGATGAGTTTGACATATCCAGGGGCTTCAGGGGATCACAGTCTCTTACCAGTGACAGATGTTTAAGAAATCCCCATCATGGAGAGTACCCACAGCCCACCCCCCTACTCCGCCCCGCCACAGCCACACTCCTCCCGACCCTCCTGGGTCTTGGGCACACTTGCTCTTCCTTCTGCCTGCAACATGGCTCTTTCCTGAAATCTGCTCCAAACTCCCATTAACAAAGAGCTTTCTCACCTTGCACCGTCCACAGCACTATTTTTTCCCATTCCCTGTTTCATTTGTGCTCGTGCACTTATGCCACCTGGTTTCTCCTGTTTCCTGATTTGTCCTGTCTGTGGTCTGTCTCCACTACTAGACCAAATCCCATGAGGGCACGGCCTGCGTCTGCTTCGTTTTCTGCAGTATGCCCGGTGCGGAGGACAGCACCTGACCCATGGTGGGTACCTGAAAGAATTTAAGAATGAGAAAGCAAGATAGGTTCAAAAAGGTCTGCATGCTGCAAAGGCTTCTGAACCTCTATATGCTGAGAGGCAACTGGACCTCTGCCGCCTCCTCCTCCTTTGCACAGTGGGCAGAACACCTGCAGAACTTTCCACTTCTCATGCCTCATCACGTGTCTGGGCTCCGGTGCTGCAAAGCAGGTGAAGGACACCCTGTGCAAGTGTAAGAGGCTAAAACAGGGGTGCCTGTGTGAGCAGCTGGTGTGGGGTGGGCACCTGCCTGTGTACGGGAGACTGAAGGGTTGAGAGGGCCGCCCATGCAGGCATGTGTGAGCAGCTGCAGGTGTGTGAGCAAATGTGTATCACTGGGGAACAGGTGTCTGCGGATGAGGGAGGAAGTGAGGGGGAGGGTGCTTGTGGACATGGGGATGTGTGTTTTGTTTTTTTCTTAAAAAAAAAAAAGGTGAGGGGAAGCCGGCCTGCATACATGTGCATGCATGTGAACATGTGTGTGTGAATGTGGGGAAGGGTGCATTGATGGAGAAGGTGCTGGTGCTTTTTCTCCCTGATGCAAACTCAGGCTGGAGAGACTGGAACTAGGCAGACCCTGCCCTTGGCGCTCCAGGAAGAGTTCTTCCTTCTATGGAGAGCTGCCTGACCTCATTCAAGGTGTACAGAAAGGAAGCAGTGTCACCAGAACCCAGGCCTCCACCATTAATGGGCCAGAGGCAATTTCACAGCAGTAACCGGGCAGGCAAAACCAACCCTGGAAAATACAAGCCGACACCAAGGATGAGTCTCTCAGGTCCCCTGGGCGTGGGGTCCCTGGAATCCCTCTGTCCCTGGCTCCTAGTGATTTCACACCAGGGCTGAACACATAGATTTAAGGCACCAGTGCAGTGCAGGACATGGGCGCATTGTTACCAGCTCCATGGTTAACAAGCATCGCATCCACTGGGAGCAGCCGGGCTGGGGATGCTAAGACCTGCTGGGTGGTTCTGCTGAGTTGGGGCTTATGGGGCAAGAAGGCCAATTTCCTGCTGGCCCCTCCCAGCAGCAGTGAGACAAGGACACAGACATTGAAGGGCCCATGTTCTCAGCCTCTCCCCCTCTGACTCCTGTCCACCTTCCTGGTCACATCTCCTCCCACTGTCTGCCTTGCTTGCTGAGTCCATGCATTTGTTCATTTTCCCATTCAACAAGGAGGTATCAAGCACCACTATTTCTCAGGCACATTCCTGGGGTGTAGAACTGAACAACACAGGTAAAGTATTGCCTCCATGCAACAGACATTGTAGTTGAGGAAACAGGAAATAAGCCAAACTGATAAGACAAATATAAGGTGTGTTAAGACAAATATAAGATGGTGACAAATGCCCCAGAGAAAATAAAACAGGGAAGGGAGGCAGGACAAGGGGCCATTAATCAGGGTAGCCAAGGAAACTCTCCAGCAGCCAGCCTCGTTCCCTCCCCAGAGGCTTTACAGCTGCTGTTCCACACACCTGAAGTGCTGTTCCCTCAAACATCCCCCATAGTTTCCTTTCCCAGGCAGGTTGATCTTGTTCCACTCGTTGGTCACTTGCTTAGAAAGACCCTCCCTGGCCAACCACATAAAACAGGTTCCCCATTGCACTCACATCACTATCCCCTTAGCCTGTTTCATATTCTAAAACCAGTTCTCAGGATCTGAAGTTAAGTTTATGTTGTTTATTTACTATGTTTCTGCCTCCCCCAGTGAAATATGAGGTCTCAAAGGAGACAGGATTTGTGTCTTGCTGACCACTATATCTTCAGCACCCAGAACAGGCCAACACACGGCAGGCCCCGGGACTGAAATTTCATAGTCTACTTCTTGTTCCTTTGGGTTAAGCAATGCCC
Source organism: Macaca fascicularis (assembly GCF_037993035.2). NCBI lineage: Eukaryota > Metazoa > Chordata > Mammalia > Primates > Cercopithecidae > Macaca > Macaca fascicularis. The sequence continues at coordinate 68,941,221 of NC_088383.1, read as the reverse complement.
TCGTCCTTTTAAAAATACTCTCAGGCAAGTGACACATGAAGTCATGAACACTCTAGTGTGAATCCGTCAATTCTCTCTAGGGGCTGCTGAGAAATCTAGGACCACGTGTTAGTACTGAGGGAAGGGGATGGAGCCGAAGGAGGAAGCCCGCAGGCTGCCTGCCCAAGCACAGGACTGGAAGGGAGGAGGCCTGGGTGTGGTGCCAGCTCTGTCCCCAGCTTCTGGGTAACCTCTCTAAGCATCCGTTTCTTCATGACTTAGACCTGAGAGGAGCTCTGTGGTCACCTACGCTTTGGGGACTCCAGCAGGGAGGAAATGAGTCAATTAGGAGGACACGAACTTGGCTGCCTCCTCACTTTGCCATCAAAGACAATAGGTCTGTGTTCTGTTCCCTGCCTCAGACAAAATGGAGAAAACCCAACGATAGAGGGAAGCCGCTTGCACTGTATAAACGCACACTTGGAGAAGACTGTCTCCCCGCTGCCCAGCACCCACTGTCCACGCACGGTTACTATTAGAAAGTTAATCATGGAAAATGCTGAGGTCTCTTTCCTCAGCCCTGCACCTCTCAGCTCCACGCTACAATTTCATCTTCCATATAGTGTTACCAGACAGTGCCATTGGCTCCGTCCACTCCCTTGTCCCAGGCCTTTATGACCTTTCCATTCCATTCAAGCCACACACCGTGTCTGCTCCACAGAACTGTAAGACACACTGGCTTCAGCCCGCCTGGCCTGGGCCAGCACGCTGACATTTTCCATGAGTCCACACCAGCCAGTGCAATGCTCAGAGGGCATTAAGGCAACTTTCTCCATCACCCCCGAGTTGCTTTAGGAAAGGGAATAACAGCACTGACCCCTCCGTTGGCAGCTGGTGATATCCACACACCATCTCTATCCAGAGATGAAAGGTTGCTTCTCCACCCTTGACTTGCAAAACAGGGATTATTTCCCACCTCACGCTTTCTGAAATATCACCAGAGATGCAGTCGTGTTTGAAGGCCAGCCTCATAAAAGGCTTAGGACCTACGTGTCAGTCAACACTCTGCTGAGCAGATAATTGATATTTTTTTGTTTTATGATTATTTGTAGGCACTGGTTCTCTTTCCGTTAGCCTGGATAATCGAGGGAAGACTGTAAAGAGTATTAATATCACGGCCAAGGTCACTGGGCTGGCTCCTGTTGCCATTCCAACCCGAAGGCTGAATTACTATGGCTTTTATTAATAATAACAAGAACAAAAAATAACATGAGTGATTATAAAGCAAGGGAATTCTGCAATTACCTCAACAATTAACACAACCCTTCGTGAAACACAGAACAGAAAAAATTTTCAAAGGTTCAAGCTAGAAAACTTCTGCCTTCTGTTTGGTGCAAGTGACAGTCAGAAAAGGGCCTTGTTTGAGGGTATGCGGTGTGAGAGTGTGCAGTGTGAGGGTGTGCAGTGTGAGGCCTGGAGTATGCAGTGTGAGGGTGTGCAGTGTGAGGATGTGCAGTGTGTGGGTGTGCAGTGTGAGGGTGTGCAGTGTGAGGTCTGGAGTATGCAGTGTGAGGGTATGCAGTGCGAGGGTGTGCAGTGTGAGGTCTGGGGTGTGCAGTGTGAGGGTATGCAGTGTGAGGTCTAGGGTGTGCAGTGTGAGGGTGTGCGGTGTGAGGTCTGGGGTGTGCGGTGTGAGGGTGTGCAGTGTGAGGTCTGGGGTGTGCAGTGTGAGTGTGTGTAGTGTGAGGGTGTGGAGTGTGAGGTCTGGAGTGTGTGGTGTGAGGGTATGCAGTGTGAGGGTATGCAGTGTGAGGTCTGGGGTATGCAGTGTGAAGTCTGGGGCTGGCTCCAGTTGGTTTCCAGCTTCACCAGGTGTATGGCCCAGGCGAGTCACTTCATCTCAGCAGGCTCCTGCACATAGGGGCTGGGGAGGACTCAAGGACAAGGTGCACTAAAGGGCTTGGCACAGTGCCCAGCAGATATCAGCACTAAGTATTAGCTGCCATTGTTGTCTTTATCATTAATGTAACTACATCTTAATTAGGAACGATGGGATCTCATTTGGCCCCCACACCAATCCGGGAATTGATGTGAATAGCATTTCCTCTATCATCCATCAGCCAATATCCAGCAGCCACCCCAGGGGAAGCCACTGGTCATCCCACGCCATATACAGTTCACTGCCCCTGGATGGCAGGCTCACCCCAAGCCTGCTCCCTCATCCTCATTCCCATCCTCAACCGAGATGAAAGTCCACCACTGTCTCCATTTTAAAGAGGCAGCCTGTGACATCCAAGAGACCTTCCAGCCTCAGGGAAAGGCGTGGACAAGAGCTCCAGCTGAGTCTTTACAGATGAACCCCCACATTGGCACCTCTTCTCCTAACAACCCCAGTCTTTGGAAGACATCAAAATTCCAAAGGCTCAGCTGCAGAAAGATCTTCTAAACTTCTCATTATAGTTATTCCCTGAAAGGCCAAGAGCTTTACTCTTCATCCATTTACTCAACACACTTTCACAGAGCAACTGCTACCACGTGTCAGACTCTGCAGGAGGCAGCTTTAAACTAAGATGTGACAGATGAGAAGGAACCATAACACACAAAGCAGGGGGAACAGTGATTCCACCAAAGAGAACAGCATGTGCAAAGGCCCTGAGATGCACAAAATCTTGGCATGTTCTCTGTGGACAGGGTTCTAAATTATGGGTTCTAAATCATCATGGGTTCTAAAAATCAGGGTTCTAAATCATCAGGGGGACACCTTTGTGTCACCCTCATCTGAAAGCAACCTTTAAGAAGCCACAGGACAGACTGTCTTCAATTCAAGAAACCTCCCTGAGACCCATCTTCCATCCTCCACCCCTACAGTCTCACTCTGGTCTGATTTCCTCAGTTTCTATCCTGGTGCCTAATTTCTGGTGGCAGCAAAGTGCAAGATTAGAGGCCCACACGCTAGTGCCCGGACGCCTGGGCTTCAATCCCAGATCTGCCAATTATGGCTTCAGTGGTTTGGGGCAAGTGATTTAACCTCCTCTCTGTGCCTCAGTTTCCTCATCTGTAAACCATGGATAACAGAGAACCTCTTCTGAGATCTGCTGTAAGGATCAGACAAGTAAAAAGAAGTGAGGCTCTTGGATAAATAAATATCTAAGGCACACAGAAGGTGCCTGAAAATGTGAGCATTATCAATATTTATTTTAAGCATCATGATTTTTCTTATTATATTCCCCTTCTCCATCTGGTCCCTTGGGAGTGATGACTCGGTGGAATGAATGACACCCACCCCAGTTTCTCACCCCATCTCCCAAACACCAGGATCCTCTTGCCTAGTGGGTGGTTATCGCTTAGATGTGCCCATCCCCAAACCTCACTTCATACAGTGATTTCTGGAGACCCTAAGAGGACTCGGGAGCCAGGCACGGTGGCTCATGCCTGTAATCCCAGCACTTTGGGAGGTCGAGGCGGGCAGATCACCTGAGGTCAGGAGTTTGAGACCAGCCTGGCCAAGATGGCAAAACCCGTCTCTACTAAAAATACAACAATTAGCCGGGCATGGTGGCAGGTGCCTGTAATCCCAGCTACTCAGGAGGCTGAGGCAGGAGAATCACTTGAACCCAGGAGGCGGAGGTTGCAGTGAGCTGGGATCACGTCACTGCACTACTCGAGCCTGGGTGACAGAGAAAGACTCCATCTCAAAATAAATAAATAAATAAATAAATAAATAAATAAACAAACAAATAAATACACAAATAAATAAAGAAGGAAGGAAGACTCAGGGGGCTTCCTGCACATTCCCATGAGCCATGAGCCATTTCCAACACCTTGGGGCAGAATGGGGGACTCTATGATTCCACTGGGGGAGGGGTCCTGCAATGGGGCCTAAGATGTGCTTTCCCCCAGCTGACACTCTTTTCCTTATTTAACTTTTTCAAAAACACCCCCAAATGTTTTGCCTTTTCATTCGCCTCTCCTCCTCCTTAACACTCTCCACCTGCCCCAAAATCCCCAGTAGTTTCAAAATTGAATAACTGTCGGGAACAGCATATAAAGATGCTAATTTAAACACACGCGTCAGAAAAGGCAAGCTGGATCCCTGCTCCTAGCAACAGCCCCTCACCCACACCTCACAGCTGTTGCTGCCCAGAAACAGGGCTTGCTTGAGTGAGCTGGCATGGGGGCCGGATACAGGGAAGCAGAGTTGTGGGACCTAGCTCTGAGCCTGCTTCCAGCCTTTCCCCTGGGAGGGAGGTCTATTCTCCTTGAAGGGCAGCCTTCAAAGGTGCAAACTGCCAAGCTGCCAATTCCTCAAGAAAGGGGTCTTGGGGCAACCAACGGTTTAAGTAAACCCATTGTATCACATTTTGAACATACAGAACTGCTAACATAGAGACCTCTAATTTCCTTTAATAAACCCAAATTCTTCCATTTGAGTAAGCTATATACATTAAATAGCAGCACCTACTATTAAAGCATAACAAGTCTCCTTTCCATTTTTCACATCATAAATGTAAGTTCGGGACCCATCAAGGAGCAGATTTCTCTAAGTGCCAATGTAAAGTGCCCCCTCCTCTATGTAGTCCTCCTGAATGCCCCTCCCCCCGACAGGTGGGAGTGGTCTTCTCCTCCCTTGAACTCTCTCATGCTCTTCCCAGCTATCTTTTATTGTAGCAAGATCTTGGTCAAGCTCGTGCATAGCTCATCTCCCCTTCTAGACTGGGACATCCTTGAGAACAGAAGCTGTCTTACTCAACCTTGGACGTGCCCCTCTCCATCTTGCACTCACACCACAGAACTGCATAGTAGGTGCTTAATAAATGCTTATAAATTATTAACATTGGTCACCTTGGAGCTCACCAATTTAAACGAACAATTTTTAAAAAATAAAAAAAAAATATTAAATAGACACTGCCCCCAGTTGGTCCCATTGGTAAATATGGCTTTTCATGTGTTGGGTTTGCTTGAAATGGAGGTATACAAACACACAGAAAGATCAAGAGAGAAGCTAAAACATAGAGAATGCAAGCCAGGTAACCTCTACCTGAAAGAGAAATTTGCCCAACTGGGCAATGTGCAGGCAAGACTGATGTCAAGGGAAGATGCTGGAGAGGAGAAATGCTGCTGAAAGAACACTCAAGTGCCTTTGCATGTCCAGGTAACTGCTTATTTCACGGAAGTGTAAAGCAGCTATGTTTCTTGATTTGGGTGTTGGTTCCATGGGTGTGTTCAGTTTTGAAGATGCATACACATTGTGGTGTGTTCAAGTTTTAATATCATACTATATAGTTCAACTCGAAAAGTAAAAAAATTTGTGGGATCTAAAAAATCAAATTAGAGTAGAAGGAGGGTTACCAGAGGCTGGGAAGGGGAGTAGGGGGTTGAAGGGGAGGCGGGATGCTTAATGGGTACAAAAAAATATAAAGAATGAATAACACCTACTATTTGATAACACAATAGGGTGACTATAGTCAATAATAACTTAATTGTATATTTTTAAATAACTTAAAGAATGTAACTGGATTGTTTGTAACTCAAAGGATAAATGCTTGAGGAGATGAATATTCACTCTCCATAATGTGCTTATTTCACATTGTATTCCTGTATCAAAACATCTCATGGGCTCCATAAATATATACACCTGCTATGTAACCCACAAATTGTTTTAACAATTTAAAAGCTTTTTTTACATAAATGACTAAACAATATTTCTTACATGGGAACTTATCCTCCATGTGCAAATGAAGTCATTGTGAGACTAGGGTTTGTGGTGCAAAAATTCACTGTCCAGAGAACACAGCTGTTACCACCTAGAAAGAAAGTGAGGTCTCCACTCACAAAGGAAAGCAGCAGGAGTATGTGAGATGTCGAAGGAGAACGTGGAATGCCTAAGTAATAAAACAGACACAGAAAACTTTCCATCCACATAAGAGAAGCTTTGGCGGAGTTTGCTCTTCAGCCTCAGACCAACGGAGCTCCAGCATCCAAATGTTGAGGAAGCCAAGAATGTGCAAACTATGATCTCTCAGAATAATAATAAGAAGAATATTCCCTTCTCCTCTGGGACTTTCAATGTTTTGAAGTTTCTGACACTCTCAAAAACATGCAGAAACCACGGCCTGAATTTAGAAACCTCAGCATGGTGGTATGTGTGGTATGAGTTCCAATCTTGACAGCCCTAGAAACCTGTTTCCAGAGGAGAAATGAAAATACCAGGCACACTGATGCAGCCTGTGGGTTGATTTATTGCTTTCTTTAGGGTGGCACCTAGGGACTGACGGACCCGGGTCTCATTATCTATCAGCTACCGCCCCACTCACATTTTCTGCAATTGACATGCACAACCAGAGCCACCTAGCTGGTAAGAGAAGGCTCTAAAGACTACTCAGAGGGTTATGCGGGAGGGAAGAGGAGAAGATAATATGAGCCCACCCACTTCCTTTAAACACTGGGGTGGAGGGCTGTCATGGATCACCTGCACGGATATGATCCCCAGCCTCCCTCAGCACCAGCAGGCTGAGCCGCTGTCACTGCCTGACTCCCTAACCAGGTCAATACCCAACCATCAAGATCACAGTCCTCAAATGAGCTCACTTTCAGGAAGGCACCATGTTCTATTTTTCTTTGGACAATTTTGTCTAGACAATATCTACCCTGACTTAATTTTGTAGCCAATGTATACACATTAAAATAAGATGAAAACAATACTTTCTGGACCTCATGCAGTTCTAATTAATATAATTCTACATGGATTTATGGATACCAGTTGTGTTGTACACACTGTTATAAGTCCTTGGAATCAGGCAGTGAGAATATGAAAAATGAGACCAAAATGAGAATTCTCTCCAGAAGAGAAAGCACACCCAGACTAGAATATGTCCTTACAGGTTGGAACCCATTCTCTTCTACATGCCTTGAGGCTTCTTTAATTTTACTCTTTCTCATAACCACCCAGAAAGTGCAGGGTTGGAGACTCAATGGTTGATCAATATTTATTGAATGAAAATGACAGGCCCTACAAATAGCTTCCTGAAGCCCTGCCAACATTTTCCCGCCGTAGGTTCTGGTACTGCTCCCAGGCTGTGTGGCATTGGCTAGAGCGCCCCAATGGCCCACTGGCCCCCACAGCTGGCACCTGAGGTCCAGGGTGGATCCGTGAGTTTGCGCAAGTCTCTCTCATCCCTGGGGCTCAGTTTCTTCATGTGTAAAATGAAAGAATTGAAGAAGATTATCTCTAATTTCCCTTCCAAGTTCTAGCATTCTGTGATGCCATGTGCACCCCGGTTAAGTGATAACTGCCCTTTGCTAATCATGGAGGCAGAAGATGTCACCCTCCTCCTCTTCACGAGCATGGCCCCATCTTATCCAGGTTCCCACTCCTTCTCCACACTGTCTTGCAGCTCAGATAAACTGATCTCATTCCCTCACCAGCTGGTGGGTCCTGTCTAGTTTACAACCATCCGGGCATTCCCATTCTATTGACACTGACTGATTTGGAGCCAGGCAAGTGGCCTGGTTTTGGTCAATGAGAAAGATGGGAGAAGTATCGGGGGCTTTGGAGAAAGATTTTCTCATAAAGTCCTCACCAGAAGAGATGGTCCCTGCCTTGACTCTGGACATTGCCATGCCCAGATGTGATGTCCGGAACCACTGTAGCTATCTTGCAGCCATGAAATAAATCAGACTTGGGATAAAGCTGTCACTAAGGACAGCAGAGTAGAGAAAAGAAAGGGCGCAGGGCCTCAACCACATCACTGAACCACTGATCTATCCACAGTGCAGCCTTTCCTCCCCCAACTCTGCTCTCTTATGGGAGATACATTTCCTTACTGTCTAACCCAATTTGAGTCAGTATTCTTGATCATTTGTAATCAAAAGCATCTAACTAATGTAGTGGACCTCCAATATGGAAAGAAAAAAAGTATTCTGAAATACTCTTAACACTAAAACTGCCGTACACAGTTGAATCTTTCTAATGTCTAAGAAAATGCTCTACAACACCATCTGAATGGAGGTTGCCCTTTCAAAGAAATGCCTGACATCCTTTCTTTCTCAAAAGCCAATAGCATCCAGATATTTGCACTTTTCGGTTGCTTGGTTTCTAGACAAATGTTAGTGGCCTGATCACTCCTACAAGAAACGGCACTGACTTGCCCTTCTCCATGGAGACGATGAGCACAGCCATGAACTCAATTCAAAGAGCAGGAGAAGAGTCAAAAGTGGCACCTTGAAACTGAATTCTATGTTGTGTTGATGATTCTGAGCTTTCAAAGTGTTATTCATTTTGTTCTACCTGTGAATGAATCCTTGATTTCTCAATCTGCCTACTCGCTGAGATAGATTTCAGCAAAATAACAGTAGACATGGGTTTCCTTCTCCTCTCTCTCTCTCTCTCTTCCCCCCTCCAACTTCCCAACCTCCCTCTCCATCTCTCCCCTTCTCTAATTCACCAAGGTAACAAAAGAAACAATAATTAAGTCAACGAGCATGCTCCCATGTGCAATAAAAAATACCTCTCTTATTACATTGCCATTTCCTTTTCAAATCCTTCGGGGGCATTGTGTACAAATACAGTAAACAGCATTAGAGGGAAATAATGCCGACACATACTTCTGGGAGCTCGTCATGTCCCTTTAAGACAAGGCCCACTGTTCAGTTCCATTCTAGGCCACAGCTCGGGTTTCAAGCCTGAGGTCCCCTTACTGCCTCATGCAGTATTAATACGGCCCTGGCATGCTCCCAAATTTACACTGTGAACCATAATCTGGGCCAGCTCCCACAGGACGAACTGGCTTGGGGTTCCCCTCTTCATTTCCCTGGAGGGCCTTCTCCCTATCCATAGCCAGGCTACCCCCTTCCCCAGGGATCCCCCACTTTCAGCCTCAGCCAGGGGAACACACAAGTGCTTTTCAACAAGTAGTTAATGCCCTAGCATGGCGTATCATCTGTGGGTGCTGCTTACACAATGGCAGAGGAATTGCGCTGTCCCGCAGGAAGTCACAGGGGGAGAGGGGAAGAAGGCGCCCTCAGACATCAGAGCCAAAGCCAACTCAGAGTCACTTCTGTGGCAGGCCTGGAAGCACCACCAGGATGTCCAGGCCAGGAGGTCCCATGGGCGTACCCAGATCTGCTGAAGGAAGCCTACCTCTCTCTGCTCTGTGTCTCTTTCTCTCTCTTTCCCCAGTTATAACCAGAAGGCAGGTACAATTTCTAGAAGAGCCCATAAACCATTTTCATTTATTGAAAGAGAGAGAGAGAGACAGGTGAGGCTAGTGGGGAGTGAGGAGGAGGCACAAGGAAGGAATGCAGAGGGGAGGTGAGGCAAGGCAAGGAAAGGAAAGAACACAGGGTGGAGGGTGGCTGAGTGGGCCCTGGTGCAGCCCTCATCCCCAAGGGCCGGCTCGGGCTCCATGCTGCTCGCACAGCCTCCCACCACCATCAGGAGGCTACAGGCTCCATCCAGGATATTGTCTGTGGGACTCCTGTCTCTGAGGCACCATGGGGTGTGTTGGGGAGAGACTGAGCTCTGGACAGCCTGTCTGGGTTCAATTCCCAGACCCTCTACTCACAAGCTGTGTGACCTTGGGTATGATGCTTAACCACTCTGTGCCTCCATCTCCTTATCTGAAAACCAGGATGAAGAAGAGTGCCCAGCATGCAGGGTTGCTTGTGAGGATGGAAAACAGGACCTGGCACATGGTGTCTAGCCCATGCCTCAGAGCTTGCACCCAACAGAGCAAGTAACAAGGTCTGGGTTCTGAACAGAGAGTAGACCCGAAACACATCCTCAAGAATCCAGCAATTTCCTCAGTAAGTTAAACACAACATTACCATAGGATCTAGCAACCCCACTCCTAGGCATATATCCCAAATCAAAAATGGGCCTGGCACAGTGGTTCATGCCTATAATCCCAGAACTTTGGGAAGCTGAGGTAGGCAGATCATCTGAGGTCAGGAGTTCGAGACTAGCCTGGCCAACATGGTGAAACCCCGTCTCCATTAAAAATACAAAAAATTAGCCGGGCATGATGGCGGGTGCCTGTAATCCCAGCAACTCAGGAGGCTGAGGCAGGAGAATCACTTGAACCGGGAGGCAGAGGTTACAGTGAGCTGAGATTGTGTCACTGCACTCCAGCCTGGGTGACAGAGTGAGACTCCATCTTAAAAATAAATAAATAAATAAAGATAACCAACAAAAGCTTGTACACAAGTGTTCATAGCAGCACTATTCACAATAGCCAAAGGTGGAAGCAACGCAGATGTCCACCAACTGATGTATGAATAAGAAAAATGTGGTGTGGCCATGCAAGGGACTAATGGAATGGAGTACTGCCGCATGCCACAACACAGGTGAACTTCAAAAACATTATGCTAAGTGGAAGAAGCCAGACACAAAAGGCCACATATCCTATCATTCTACTCATAGGAAATATCCAAATAGGCCTCAAGAAGCAGCAAGCAGATCACAGGTTCTCAGGGTAGGTGGAGGAGAGAACGGGAGTGACTCCCCATAGGTCCAAGGTTTCCATCTGGAGTTCTGGATGGTTCTGGAAGTAAGTAGCACAGATGGCTGAACAGAATTCTGATTGTATGCTTAAGATAGTCACAATGGTCAATTTTATAGTGTGTATATTTTACCATAATAATTTAAAAAAAAAACTCAGAAAGGATACAGCACTTAGACTCTTCTCTCCTCAGACCTCTCACATAGTGAAGAGTCAGGAGGCTGCAGGGGCCAGGCACAAGGGTTGAGGGCTTTGCTGTTATGCACTACGTTCCATCCCAGTGCTCCTGCCCTCCCCTCTTGTTCCCCGCACCACTCTACCTGCGGTTTCCCAGCTATGCCATGCTGTCTGCCACCTCTGGGCCTTTCCTGTGCTATTGCCTCCACCAGGAGTGCACCCCTGCCACCCCAGCACCCTCCCACCTTGGCCAGCCTAGCTCCTCTCAGCCCTCCAGACCCAGCTCAGCCCCTGCCTGCTGTGGAAGGCTTTCCCTTGACCTCCTCCTCAGGGCTCCCACTTCACTCCCTGGCACCTACCCTTTGTCAAAGCACCATGTTCTGTGCATGCTAGACAGAGCTCCCCACCTCAGCTGTAAGCTTCTTCCATGCAAGGGCCAGATCTAATTTACTCTTATACCCTTAGAGCTGAGCACAGAGAAATGATATAAATAACAAATGAGTTAAAATTATAGACTATTATCTAGAAGTCATGAGACAGGAAAGAAAAATTAGTTATGAAGAAGGGACTCTCAATTCCTAGATAACCTAACCCCATTCCCACCCCTGATCCCAGAACCTCTCCAGGGAAAAGTATGAGGACACCCCAAGCAGACAGTGACCAGGCCAACCCAGAGCCCCCACATGGGCCTCTATCAGGAAAGTCAGGGGCTGAAGAACTATGAGGTCCTAATCCCAGTTTGGAGTGGACAGCCTGGCCTCAGATTCAGTCTCCACTATTTTCTTCAAGGGAGCCAAGTACTAGGCCCTCCCCACCTGTTACCTCGTTCAAACCTGCAGAGTTAGTATAAGCCACGTTATATAGGAGGAAATTGAGACCCTGGGAGGTCCGGAGCATGCCCTGAAGACAAAGCTAATGTTAACACCACAGGCAACTAAAGCCAAAACTTGTGACTTTTAAATTTGTTTCCTCTTCCTCCAGCAGTGTCTACATGGCTGCCTCCTCAATCTTCTAACCAACACGAGAAGGCCAGAGACACAGGCAATGCTGAAGGACAGACCTCGAGGTGCTAGACTAACCCACCGAATACAGGTGGGTCCTGTTCCAAAAACTCACTTCAAATAATGACACTGTTGACCAGGATAGACAGAGGGACAAGGAAAGAGAGATACTTGGGGAAAGGCACAAAACAATTCATCTTAGCCACTGTGCTCAACTATTTGTGTGGCTTTGAGTAAGTCCAGGTCTCTCTGGGGCTTTTTAATTTTTCTCTTTTGTAAAAAAAATCATCTAAGTCTAACATAAAATGCAGTAGATCATCTCCAAAGTCTCTTCTAGCTCTAAGGTTCTAATGCTATTATGACTAACATCTTCCCCAGAAGGATCTAGAAAAAGTGGCCATCTTGTCCACATTCACTTAGCAGAAGTCACGCCTGGAGCAGACACCGTTGCCTGTGAGGGTGATGCAGTGCACAAAGCTAAGTCACCGTCACCTTTTTTCTGGGAGCTTCTTGCACCAGTGCCCTAAACATTCCCTGTACCAGGACAGACACAAAGAGAAAGACACATTGATTCTGCTCCCACCACATGTTCTATAGGAGACCTGTAGTATAGGGTAGCTCAGTGGTACTCTAAATTCTGTCATTCTCTCCCATCTTCCTGATTTCTGCCCTGCCTGCATGCCCTGCGCTAATATTCAGTGCACATTATCCTTGAAATCAACTTGAAATTGTCTCGATTTTTTCAAATTAGCATTGTCCTGGGCAATAATATCTGTGAAATCACGAGCTCTGATGTGCTAGTTCTATTTTTTCACAAGTGTACTCAAATACACAACTATAATAAGAAATTCGTCTGTGTCCCTCCTCAAAGCATCTTGCATCCCACCAGCGTTGAGGTGTGGCAAAACACAGCAGTAGCTCACTTAGTCTCCACCAGCAAACCTCTCAGGCCAAACAAAGCTGTTTCCTACCATTTTAGAAAAACCGAGACTCGGGGAAGCTAGCGTTTAAGGTGACGCAGCCAGAAAGCACCACACGGGGCTTCAAACTTGGGTGTGCCTGATTCCAAGTCCCAAGTATTTGCCGCTCTTGCAAGCATCCAGCTTGTCTACAGCAGATGGGGGTGAATGAAAGTCAAGAGATTGTAAATAATGCCAATGACCTTTATCACCTATTCTACTTAATCCTGTCCTAAGAACTTGACAGCAAGATTTTCCACGATAATCTGAAATGAGAGTAATTCATCTATGCATAAGCAAAGCTGACAGCCAGCATACTGAAATGGACAGAAGGAGAGCACTGTATGAGTCCAGACCAGTTAGTTCCATGGGCAGGTGCCCCTCACCCACGCCAGCAAGGTCAAGGTTTATTCACCCTCCAGGCAACGCTGGGTTCAAGCTGTCCCAGTTCAGAGGCTGCACCACCGACCCTGCCAGCCCTCCTGAAAATGCACAGCTTAGTCACAGGAGACTCTGGCTGTGCATGTGCGTGACTCAGCACAGATCGCTCAGCCCTCCAAGGAAAACAATGACAAGAGCACATGGGGTCAGCAGTGTCATCCGTGAACACAGGAACACCCGGCCCTTCATGCATAAAGCCACCAAAGAAAAGGGCTTCCAACCTAGCCTGGAAAATTCAAGAACTGGAAGGGCTGGTGCTCAAGGTCATCTGATCCGACCCCTCACAAGACAGCAAGGAAAAACCAGAGCCAAGAAAGAGGCAACGAGGGACTTGCCCACGGGCACTTAGCTGTGTCAGTCCAGGGCTGAAAGGAAGTGCCCCTACAGCTTCCAATTGCCAATTACAGAGCTATGCCCTAAATTCAGGAATCAATAAAGTGTAAGTGGAAAGCCCAGTTACCCATATGAATTCAACAACAACAAAGAAAAATGAAGAGGAAAACTATCCAGCTCATTATCCCGCTGAAGTGTTTTCCAGTAACAAGTCAATATGCATCAGAAATAATCTCCTATGAGAAGCAACAACTCAGGGGGGGAAATGCACTGAACTGTGCATGGAGAGAGAAGGGGCTAGTCATGCATTTCAGCAGGATGAGAATCCCCCCATGTGTCACACAATATGCCAACTGCAGGAGGATCCCCACAGCAGGCGTGTGCTAACACGTCATTTGACTCCAACACGAGATGACTTTGAGTTCCCAATGATGTGTGCAAAAGGGACAGATTCTCCCCTCCAGCACAGTGGGCTCTCTGGACCTTCTGACAAAGCTAGGAAAGGAAGAGGTTGGCAGCAGATGAAGGACTGGCCAGCAAATGAAAACACAGCGAGGCCCAGATGCAAAGGACACTCCTTGGGTGGGAAGGAGGTAGGGTTGGTTTATTTTTTCCCAGACTTTTTCACTCATTTAAGCCTGGAGAATACCTTCCTCCAAATTTTATCCAAGAACCAGCCAATGGCCAAACCCCACTCAAAAGAGAAAACACGAACATTAAAATACTCCATGTACTGAATATTTTTAAAGCAAAGTTAAGATTTTCCAGGTTTGTTTCCATGGGGGAAGGGGGTGGTAATTAAATGATTTACAGGAGAATTTTACAAACTCTTCATTTTACAGATAAAGCAAGCAAGACATAAAGAAGCAAATGATTTTTTCAAAGTAACCCTGATAGTCAATAGCAGAACCAAAACCAGAGTGCAAGTGAAAAAAATCCAGATTTGCCAAAACCTTCCTATTGGCTCTATGAGAGCCTAACTTCTGAGCCCAGGCTGTCCTGATGATACTGAAAGGGTCTCCCAAAGCTATCATGCCTCTGTGAGTATGTTCTCTTGGCAACCTGAAATCACTCTCTTCCTTAGCTCTTCTGCCATCTGTAATTAATAATTCTATAACTTTTATTGAAGACTTTCTCCCCTGCAATACTAGAAGCTGTACTATTATGCTGGGAACATAATAAATGTTTGAAATATTTGTAGAGTGAATGCATATGTATTTTTGACATATGAACACTCCTGCATTCAACAAACCAGGGCTGACCATCCACGGCACGACACTGCTTTCATCCCTCAATGTTGCTAACATGCCCAGTATTGAGACACCCATGGTGTCTCAACAAGGTCATAACACACATGTGGGGGATTCAACAGGGTCAGACACAACCAGAGCCCCAAGGAGCAGAGTCTACTGGGCAGACAGGCCAACATACAGAAGCGGCTTCATGACATGGGAGAAAGGGCACCCGTGAAGCTGGAGCTCTGGGTCTAGTTTCCCATCCCTAGTCAATGATTACATGACTTAAGACAAATCATTTAACTTCTCCAGAACTTGTCTGCTTCATTTGCAAACACAAGCCAAACAAGAGGAAGGCAGGTATCCCGGGAGGAGGGGCAATAAATGTTGGAAGTAAAAACCCTAAGGATCCTAATCTCCTTGAGCACAGGGACCAGTCTTTCTTCCCATATCCTACCACTCTTCCCCGACCGTGTGTGCCAGGCTCTGCCCCTTCCCCACCTCCATCACTGCCCGACAAGAGTCACCAAACTCTATGATGGCATCATTCTTCCAGCCACTGACCTCCAAATATCCCTCTGATAAAATCAAATCCTAACAAAGGAGGACTTGATTAGGCTTTGTGGGAGAGAATTGCCTGTTGCTCACTGGTAACTCAGGGCAGAAATGTCAGAGGGATGAACTGTGGGTAGGCTATAAATGTGTGACTGTTCCTTACCACCTCATGGCCACCTCGGCTGTCTCTATAGAGCCAAAGCTCTAAAAGGTACTCATTTGTCTTAGCTCCATGCCTGAATGTTCTACTCCTGATTACAGAGGCAGAACCCTTCCCTCTCTTGCTCCACCTATGCCAAAGCTGGCCCACTATGCTGCTTGGTGCTGGCCTCTGGGCTAGCAACCCCTGCCAAGGGCACACTTGAGCCAGGCAGCTAGGCAACTCCAGGCCAGCCTTCCCCCTCAGGGAGTTACCAGGCTCCTTCCCAGTTTCTTCCTCGCCTGGCAAACATCCAGCCCTAGGCTCACCCCAGAAGCCTAAAGATAAAATCATTAGGAAAACTAGCTTGGAGATTATTATTGTTATGTTATTTATAATAGTCAAACAGCATAAACAGCCTAAATATCCTACACTAGAGAAATCATGGTGCAGCCATACCAAGTAGAATGCAGTCATAAAAAGAGTTTACATAGGAGATGTTTGTTATAGTAACTGGGAGGCAGAAGGTGGCATACAAAATTGGACAGAGGGTACAGTCAGAGCTAAATAAATTGAAATAATTTAAAAATTGGTACAAGGAGGCTTAAAGAAAATGCATCAAAAGATAACCAACTGGTGTCCCTAGGAAGAAACTAGACATGAGCTCCTTTCTCTATCCACGTTTAGGTGTATTTATTATAGCAAAGCGTAAACATTACCGCTGAAACGCATCTCATTTTCCCTGAAGGAACCTAATATACTCAGGAAGATCAGGGATTTGGGCATCAAAAGTTCTGGGTTCAAGGTCCAGGTCTATCGACACAATGGGCACAAAAATACAGGTAGATAGAAGGAATAAGATCTAGTGTTCAGCAGCACAACAGAATGACTACAGTTAATAATAATTTACTCTACATTTCAAAATAGCTAAAAGAGAATATTTGAGATGTTCCCAAAACAAAGAAGTCACAAACATTTGATCAGTGTTCTTTCTGTTTCCTGTCTACAGTCTATACCTACAACCCACAGCCTACAACCCATACCTACCATTTACAGCTGTAACCTACAGCATATACCTACAAACTAAAACCTACACCCTGTGCCTCCAACTTATACTCTGCAACCTACAACTGTAATCTATACCATATACCTATAACCTATAACCCACAATCTACAACCACACCTACAAACTACAGGGATCCTATAAGGGTCATGGAGAACACCAAGTGCCAATATTTACATGAATATGTTATATGAAGGTGAGGCATGAAATTATAATTTCTCAAATTCTACACACATGCACACACTCCAGTAGCAACCACACATCAGTTACTAAGCACATCTTAATTCCAGAAGGAAGCGCTAACATCCCAAAACACTCCAACCAGGGCTCAAAAGCCAAGAGGTCCCACCATGGACTCCTGTTCATCTACCCCATGTATCTCAGGACTCCTCAGATTTGGTCCAAGAAGTTTATTCCCCTCCTTCCAAAAAATACGGATGGAAGTAGCTTTAATTCAGTTTTTTAAAAGCTATTATCAAAAAGTCTGAAAATAACAAATGCTGGCAAGGAAGTGGAGAACAGGGAACATTCACACACTGTTGGTGGGAATGTAAATTGGTACAGCCACTATGGAAAACGGTATGAAGTTTCCTCAAAAAACTAAAAACAGAATTACCATATGATCCAGCAGTTCTACTGCTGGGTATGTACCCAAAAGAAAAGCACACGGAAAAGATCTCTTCACTCCTGTATTTATTGCAACACTCTTCACAATAGCCAAGATATGGAATCAACCTGAGTGTCCATCAATGAACAAATGGATAAAGAAAATGTGGTACATATACACAA
This sequence comes from Macaca fascicularis, assembly GCF_037993035.2. NCBI lineage: Eukaryota > Metazoa > Chordata > Mammalia > Primates > Cercopithecidae > Macaca > Macaca fascicularis. The sequence continues at coordinate 68,924,051 of NC_088383.1, read as the reverse complement.
TGGAATGTCATTCAGTCATACAAAAGAATGGAATTCTGTCCTTTGCAGTAACATGGATGGAACAGGAGGACATTATGTTAAGTGAAATAAGCCAGGCACAGAAAGACGAATATGACATGTCCTCACTCATGTGGAAGCTAAAAAACTATCTCATGGAGCAAGAGAGTAGAATGGTAGTTACCAGAAGCTGGGAAGGGTAGTGGGGAGGGGATGTTAAGAGGGATTGGTTGATAGGTGCAAACATGCAGGTAGATAGAAGGAATAAGACCTAGTGTTCAATAGCACAACAGGGCGACCGTAGTTAACAAAAATTTATTCTACATTTCAAAATAGCTAGAAGAGAATATCTGGGATGCTCCCAATACAAAGAAATGATAAATTTGAGGTGATGGTAACCCAGGTGCCCAGATTTGATCATTACACATTCTGTGCTCGCAGCAAACTATCACAGGGGCCTCATAAATACATAAAACTATTATGTACCCATAAAAATTGTTAAAACAAAGAAAGGAAAATACACTGGCATGTGTCTTTTGCGGAATGATTTGGTTTGGCAACTACTCTTCATCTAGAGATGGAGTTTAGAATTGTCCCTCAGGTGAGGCCACAGTTCCTGGCATCTCGGAGCAGGAGGACACCAGCATCCTTCTTGTTGGAATCAGAGAGCATGGGCTTTCCCAGAGCTTACTTCCTGCTGTGGTCTTTCTTCCCAGTGTTGGGAGAATTCCCTCACCTCACTGATCTTCAATATCCTCATTAATGACAGTAATGCCAATATTTTTATCATTTAGAATGTGCTAGATACGAAGCTAAGGGCTTCATACCGACGAATTCATCTATGCTGTGCAACAGCCTTACTGTCGGAATAACACTAGGTACTTATGACTATCTCCCCCAGGTAGAGATGAGGAAGTAGAGGCACAAAGAGGTGAGAACTTACTCAGGGTCCTACAGCTCGTGGGCAGGACGTTGGAGTTGGAACTGGGTACTCTGTCTCCCACGCTCTGATATGTCTATCAGCTGGAGGCAAAAAGGTCCACTTCAGAGGTCATTGTCTAAATTTTAAAAGCCAATGATCTAAACACCATAGTGGGCCTTCAATTGATGCCATCACTAGTCTCCTCCCCAGAGTTGCCAACATCCACACCTTTCTCTCAACAGCCGTTTGAACACAGGGAGAACACATGATTCACCACAGCCAATGACTGGGAAAAACCAAACACAAAGCTCACTGAATGGAGTGTGACGTCCTGTGTCCCACTGATTTCCCAGTGATTTGCAGGACCTCGTATGGTGCCTGGGAAAAATGTGTATTGACTCTAGTTCATTTCCTTCGTAGGTCCAGCCTCTTATTATTTTAGGTTCATGTTTATTTTCCAGAGATAGCCCTAAACACTGGACATCACCAATTCCAGTGAAATCTCCAGGGGGAATACACAGAGCCCCAGGGCAGACAGGGACCGTGTCACCTAACCCAACACTCCCGAGACCTCCGAATGCTCCTAGAACCGAACTCCTCTTCTGCTCCATTGCTTCCCCTCCACCTCCAGGCTCCTTTAATTTCAGTGACAGGAAATACCTTCCGTTTGGTCCACTCCATGCCATGCCTCACCGTGCCAACTCAGGGGACACATTCTTCAGCCACAAGAACGCCACCCCAGCAGAATCACGTTGAGTCTGCAGTGCCCACGCCTTGCTCCAGAAGTTGCATCCTCGACACCACCCAGGGCCCGCCTTCCCCAAACCATGGACAAATGCCAGAACCAGGCCTCAGAAGGGCTCTGTCAGAGTCCAAGACACATGAGCTTTCTTGGAAAGCATCTTCCCTATGGAAATTCCCCCCGTGACTGCAGAAAAATTAAAATCACTCAGAATTCTCTATTTCTTCCGACTTAGAGTTTCAGAATTGACTTGAGGATACCTAAAATCTCAGTCTCACCAACTCTCCATCTCCTCCTCTGCCTCTAAAGGAAGAAAAAAAAAATTAAGAATGAACCTAGCACTGTGAAACAGAGAACGATCTATTATTATGATGATAACAACTCCTAAGGAGCCATCAGAGTCTCAGTGGCACCGCTGGCCCCACCGTCACCCAAATCATCACAGTGGGCCATTCGGACTGCAACACACTGCCTGCTCCTCCCGGCGCACATTCTTCCCGGCTCTCCCTCACTGATTTTTTGGCAGGGCTCAGCAGGAATGGAATGGGCTTCCACGCCCATTATGATGATGGATGGGCAGGCTGCTGGCAGAGTGGGGCCTTTGGGGAGGCACTATATACACACACACATACACACACACTCACATTCTCTCACATCCATATACTCTACACATACTCTCACACACACTCTCATATTCATATACTCTACACACGTACTCATATACATCCACATACTCTCACATTCTCATACTCTACACACACTCACACACACCCACATACTCTCACATTCACATACTCTACTCACATTCACATACTCTACACACACTCACACACACCCACATACTCTACATTCACACACACTCTACACATACTCTAAACACACACACATACTCTACACACACACACATACTCTCATATTCACATCACACACTCACACACACATACTGTCACACTCACATACTCTACACTCACAATGCATACATGTGCTATACCCTACACCCTACACATACCCATATACACTCACACTCAAACTCTTGGCCAGCAGCATCCAGGAGAATCTACTGTGGTCTCATGGGCCAGGATTCTCCCCAAGATCCTTGGCCACTGAAGCAGCCCCAAACCCACTTTGTCTGGGTCTCTTCCAACTCCAGAGCCTTCGTTGCCATCATTACCCCCAGCTGGACTTCTGAGTCAACCAGATCTGAGTTAGAATCCCAGCTCCACAGCTTACTAGCTATGTGGCCTTGGCAAGGTCACCTCCCTAAACCTCAGTTTCTTCAGGTGCGTCTTAGAGAATGCCAGTACTAAACTCCTGGGCTAGTATGGAGTCCTCAACAACCCAGCTAGATGGTGAGTACCATCAATGATCCACCAAGGGCCCCCCCTACCTTGGTCCCTCTGCCACAGACTCCATGGATCTCCTTAAAACCCAAGGATACAGGGTTAAAATGTGACCCAACAGAGGGCCTTTAGGAACCTGTTCTCATGCCACAAAAGGCATCTAATCCCATTGCTCCCTGCCTGTGAGGGGCTGGTTGTCAAGACTGATTCAGGGGACAGTGTGTGTGGAGTGGTTAGCACAGGGCTCAGCATGAAGGCTCTGTGTAGTAACAACTGCCTCTGAGGCTGGGAGGCTCCGTACATAGGTCCCCCTCTCCTGCTGAGCAGTAACCTGTCTCCTTCATGCCACCACCCACGCTCCTACATCTACCCAAGAGGCTGAACACACTCCATTATGGGCTGGTTGGTCCGGGAGGACCCTAGGGAAGAAGCTGGGGACTCTGAGATTTACGCCATCCATAAACCAGCTCCCCAACCCTAGGTAAGAGCATACATCTCTGAAGAACCCTCTTTTCTCTTTTCTGTCCCCTTGAGAGCCTGCAAGGTCATTCTCTTATTTGCTGCTCCCAACTTCGCCATGAGCTAGCATGGCAGGTACCATCATTCTGCATTTTACAGACAAGCAAGCACCTAAGTCAGGTTGCTTGTCCAAGATAATTCAGAGATGGAGATGGGATCAAAACCTATGTCTCATCTCCCAACAATGTTTCCACTAATATACCTGCAATTCTAGTTTTACAGGTAAGAGAATAGACATGAGTGGGATAAGTGAGTGGCCTGGGGACACCCAGACAATGGAGCATGGAGGTGAGGCACAACTGAGCTTGGGGACTGAAACTCTATCCTCTCAAATGGCAGATTTGGGAGACTTTCCCTCAATAATGAACCCAGCTCTGGCAGGACCCCTCATCCCCAGGTGTCCTCACCCTATTCCTGGCCCCTGCTATTTTGGGAGTCTATCAGAGATGGGCAACCCAGACACTGAGGAGCCATGGGTGAATTCCCAGCCCCAATTTTCTGTTCTGTGCTCAGTCTGTGGGCCCTGGGCATGGGTATCGCCCTCTCTCTGCAGACTGTGCACACCACCCACCAATGCAAATGCTGTGGCCGCTGGGAGAAAGCAAAGCAAAACTCGCTGCCAGCCCAACTCTGCTTCGTAATCTGCCCTTTGCATTGCTGGGGAAGCAGTGGGAACACAGTTGCAGTACCTGATGGTACATCTAAAAAAATAGCCAGCTAAAGGGGCCCACAGACTCCCACCTGTCCTCTCCTACCCACCACTCTGGGAGAGCAGCGAGGAGCTGCTGTTTCTTTTTTCTCCCACCCCAAGGAGATCAATATGTTGTGCAAAAACAACTCCTTCCAGCAAAACACCACTTTACACCTACCTCCATCTGGAGCATCCCTTGGAGCATCCCCCTAATTTACCAATAATTCCTCCCAGAATCATCATGATTGATTTCACAGACCTGGGTTGCTGCCTGTCCTGCTGTGTCCCAGCCAGGTGGAGCAGAGCAGTCACTTCCACACTCAGTCCCTGAAAGCTTTGGATCAAGGGTCACAGCCAAAGAGACACATGCCTAGAACTGGCTTTCAGAGCAATAAGGCAAGTCTGGAGCATTTTAAAAGGGAAGTCCGGGTTGGTATCCATATAAAGGCTAACAGTGATTGAGCACCTACTGTGGGCTAAGCACTCTGCAGAACTTATCTCACTGAATAGTCAGTATAACATTTTACAAATGAGCAAACTCCTTTGGGAAAAACTGGCACTGTTCAGACTACAATTTGTTCAGATAACTTTCATAATGTTCATCTTCTTGATACCATACTTATAGATAAAAATAATACTTAGTGGATCTTTGGGTAAAAATGGTAATATTAATTGTAGTGTTGGCAGTAGTAAGACTAGCACTAGCAACTGGAATTTATTATGCATTCTAATGACAGTTGTCAGGCATTCTGCTGAATATTTTGAATACATTATTGGAGTAAAAATACTGTTATCACTTTCAATGTTCCTAGAATGAGTATGTATGTCAAAAATTTAAGAGTAATCACTAGGAGAAGGCTGGGCATGGTGGCTCACGTCTGTAATCCTAGCACTTCGGGAGGCCAAGGTGGGCTGATCTCCTGAGGTCAGGAGTTTGAGACCAGCCTGGTCAACAGGGCGAAACCCCAACTCTACTAAAAATAAAAAATAAAAAAAAAAAGTAGCTGAGTGTGGTGGTGCACACCTGTAATCCCAACTACTCAGGAGACTGAGGCAGGAGAATCGCTTGAACCCAGGAGGCGGAGATCACAGTGAGCCGAGATCGCACCGCTACACTCCAGCCTGGGCGACAGAGCAAGACTTCTTCTCAAAAAAAAAAAAAGGAGTAATCACTAGGAGAACAGAATATGATCTATAGTTTATGAACCAACAAAATTTAAAAAAGAAGAAATATGGAACTATTCCTGTAACATAAGATAGGAAAGGGGAAAAGAGGAGCAAAGGAACCCAAAATAAAATGGCAGAAAAAACTCACATATTGTATCAGTGAGTATATTAAATATAGATGAATTAAATGTACCTATTAAAAGCCAGAGATTGTCAACCAGATGAAAACATTAAACAAAATTCAATTATTTGATGATTGTAAGAAACATATAGAAAAGCCTTATTAAAAGATTGACAACAAAGAGACAAAAAATAATATGCCAGGAAAACACTACCCACAAGAAAACTAGTGTAACATGTAATTAATATCATATGAAACTAATTTTGGTCCTCAAAACAATGCAAGGTAGAATTAAAATCCCTATTTTTGCATGAGACTGTGAAACAGAGAAGTTAGGTTACTTGCTCAAGCTCACACAAGCAGCAGGGGCAGAAAAAGGACCCACACTCGGGTTTCTATTTACTCCAAAGCCCATTCTTGCAACCACATGACTCTATTGTTCTAAGTAACATTACCTTAGAAAATATTCAGTGGGTAGAAAGTACATGTTCCAAAAACAAGGCTTGGGATAGGAGAAAGGAAAATGGAGAATGGATCATGAGTCACTAAAAAAATAAGACAGAACAATCTATGGGTTCTCAGTCTTGGAAGCACACTAGATAGAACACCTAGGAATCTCAAAGAAAAGACCAGTGATTTGGCCCTACCCCAGACCAATTAACTCCATATGCCTAGGGGTGAGGCCCAAGCATCAATATTTTAAAAGCTTCCAAAGTGATTTTAATGTGCAGCCAGAGTTGAGAACAACTTATCCATTCATTAACTCAAGGGCAAGTTTGCTAAAACATGGAGGGTATCTTTAGGTCATTGTGACAAAGAGAAATGAGAAGATCCTCCAACCTTATCCCTTTGCAATGGTTTGAATGTTTGTGTCCCTCCACCAAAATTTATATGTGGCCATCTTAACCCTTATAAGTGGGATTATTGCCCTATAAAAGAGGTCCCAGAGAGCTGCCTGGTCCCTTCCATCATGTGAGGACACAGAAGGCTCCATGTGTGAACCAGGAAATGGGCTCTTACCAAACACCACAAGCACCTTGATCTTGGACTTCCCATCCTCCATAATTGTGAGAAATAAATTTGCACTGTTTGCAAATCACCCAGTTCAAGGCATTTTTATTATATCAACCCAAATGGACCAAGACAAAAGGAAGAATTGGCATAAAGAGAGACAAAAGCCCTTCTTCTGCATAGTGAGAGGATGCCATGCCTGAGAATATGACAGAATTCCTGTGCTAACACCCCCTCCCTGCTTCTTAAAGAGAACACAGTGAACCACAGAATCTCAGCGCTGGAAAGAATCTTAGGGGAAACTTAAAATGGATCCCAGACTTGGCCAATTGTTAGAATGCCTTGGAAGTTGTATAAAAATGTAGATTTCTGTGGCCCTTCCCTAAGGGAATCTAATTCTATAGCTCTGTGTTGAGCCTAGGAAATTGTATTTTTTTTAAAGATATGCAGGGAGGCTTTTGGAGAAAGATGGCAGAGTGTCCCAATACCTAATCAGACAAAACAAAACAAAAAACAAAAACCAATAAATGAAGGAGGAAAGTGAGCAGCAATCAAACAAGGAACTGGCACACACTCATGCCATCAACATCTAAAAGACCTGGGGTGAGGGTGGGGACAGGAACAGGATTTGGCAGAAGCTGTCAGGTTCCTAACCCCACCCCATGCTTCAGAAGTATTATTGCTGAAGCCAAAATCTTTAGACTTCTCACTAATTACTGTATATTTGGAGAGAAGCAGACTGTGGGTGTGACATCATTTCTTCCCCTTTTCTGCCTTGATAGGGAGAGAGTTGGGGGGACAAATTGAGAACTATTAGAAAAGGAGCTATAAAACAGCAGCATGAACAATCAAGTCTTTCTCTGTCTCTCTCTCTCTCTCTCTCTCTCTCTCTCTCTCATAGAAAAATAGGTTCCAGGGCTCAATGCTTAATTGAGGGGATCATCTAAATGACAAGGACATCCCCTCCTATATCCCCCATTAGTGGAATGAACCCTGGAACAGGACATTTAACAAGGTCATACAAGAGTTAAATGTGGTCCTACGCAAAGGAACACACAACTCTGAGTCTGACCACCCTCATCTCCATGTTCCCCTACAATGCTCCCAGGCATGAAAAAGCATCGCAAACTGGAGCTCAGACACCATGGCAGAGGTTTCAGATAAGTCACAAAAGGAGTCCTAAAGTATTTGCCCTCAATATCAGAGTGATTAGAAGAAGTGGACACAGCTACCCAAGTTAAACATATGCAAGATGAAAAAAAATATGGCACTTGTGAACACACACTACAGGAGGAAAATAAGGAACATAAGAGCATATTGTGCTATTATGATGATGAAGAACCACTCTAGAAGAAAACATAACCAAAGAAACAAAGAAAATTCCCTGCAAATGTTTAATGCTATAGAAGAAATTAACAAGAACATATATTCAATGAATCCAGAAGAGTTAGAAAGCAGGTCAAAGAAAACAAATCAAAGACCAAAATAATCCCCTTTTAGATTGTCGAGTAAACTGGAACAGAGAGAATACAACTGGAAATTGAATCCCTACGTAGGGGACATGCTTGAAACTAAACAACTCAGGGACTTGTTAGATATTATCAGCCTTAACAATGTAAAAATAATGCTATAATTAAAATAAGAAAAGGGGTAGGAGGTAGGAAGAAGCAGGTGATTGCTAATTTTTTCATCATTTATAACATGGGCTCAAAAGTCTAAAATTGAAACTAGGTATTAACAGAAAGCAATGACTCCATCTTCTTAAAACTTTTCATAACCTTGATGAGCTCTTCTAAAATATATCCATTTCAACGAAGACATATTTATCCAGAAGTCAGAACTTCCTTTAGATGTACTTGTTTCCTCTTAGTAATTTAAGCCATGTACTTTAATACTCTTTGTTAAAATTGGGATGTAGAGTGTGATCCCATTATGCTAAAATTATTCCTGTCAATGTGTGATCTACATATCTTTGCAGCTGTGTGTGTGTGTGTGTGTGTGTGTGTGTGTGTGTGTTGATAGAGAGATTAAGTGAGTTTCCTCTAATGTTCATGATGGTTATGTCTAGGAAGTGAGATTTAATTTCTTCTCTGAACTTTGATAATTTGAAAAACAATTGTTATAATTGTTTAAAGGAAAAAATTCTCAAGTGGTTGAGATGATCACAGCTAAACTTGAAGAGCACGAAATCTAGCCCAGGAATCTGATTCCTGAATCTCCATAAATCACTCCTGAGAAGAAGCCACACACCAAGCTGCTGTCAAAATCTCCAGTGATGATGAAGCACTCATTATCCTCATATGCCCCATCCTACTGCAGGGCAACTTCAATTTTACAGGACCACATATTTTCTTTCTACTGCTACCCTATCTTCTAGTAGTAATATCCACTTTTCACTGAATTTCCCTAACCGTGAGCTAAGCGTATTCTTTGTATCCTCGGAGCAACTCTATGAAGGTATAGTTTTGCCCATCTTCCTGTTGAAGAGACTGAAGCCCAGAGAAGTAAATTTTCCCGAGGTCCCCCAGCTAGTAGGTGGAAGAGCTGGGCTTCACCTTCATTGTGGTTGAATCCAAAGCCTGTGTTTTTAACCAAAGTTCTTTGCTAGAAAGTATTGCATCATATTGACCCCAAATCCACCTTTCTATAACTTCTAACCGATGGCACCTATTCTGCTCCCTGGAGACACAGCAAAAAGTTTAATCCCCTTCCATAAGCATTGTCTTCCAACACAGGAAGGCAAAAATCATGTGGCCCTCATCTACCCCATCTTCTTCCTCCCTGAAGTGATCCTTCTGCAGGTGCAAAATGTACCGAGAAGAGAGTGTATTTTTTCTGACCTGTGATGAAGTCACTGAATGATTAGTTTAAATGGAATCGTGAAGTTTCTAATATGCACTTAACTCTATGCTATCATTTAAGTTCTGCTTTTAAGGAGTTCCTAATAGTTGGGTTCCTCCAGAAAATCTCCTAAGAGGGTTTCATCCCACAGACAACTCCCAACTCCCCAGGTTAATGGAGGGGTGCAGTGGTGTGGATAAAGTAATTTATGTCTGACATGGAAATGTATTATATGCATTTTTCAATTTGTCCTCCTAATTATATTTTTTCACAGCCTCATATTTAAATGAGTTTCCACTCCCCTAACACATGAGGACTGACAGTGAGTGGAGGGAAAATAGGATAAAAATGTTAAATAGATTTTCCACCAAGAGTGAATCCTCCACACACGAATCACTGAGGGAATCGCTGGCACTCTGTGGGCTGGGTGGAGGGGTTCTCTTTGGTTTATAATCTCCCCAGAACCTGGTTTTCACATGCAGACATGACAGCCTGTCCAGCCGGCAGAGTATATACTGTCCGGCATCTCCCATGCTGGGAGCCACAAGGCAGTGGGGCATGGAGGTACCCCCTGGGCCCTGCCCGGAACATATTCTCCCAGGACTTTGAGCTTCCTGGCAGGGTCATGTTCCAGGAGCCCCGATTCCAGGGAAATATTCTGCTGCCTTGGTTTCACACAGAGGGTAGCAAGCCTCCACCAAAATGCACACCTGTGTTGGCAGCAAGGCCATGGACTGTGGCCTGGAAAACATGGCCTCACGCCTGGGAGAGCACGCCTCAGCATAGGAAGAGACCCAATATAGCTCAGCTTGGACTGACTCAGGCACTGACCCCACTACCCTGTCCCTAAATCCCCCTGCACTGTCCTTGATGTCACCTCCTTGATGTCCTGAAATCCAGGCCTCCCAGTCCCCTGGGGCACAAGCATGGCTCTTCACGCCCTCCCTACCCATGACCATTACCCAGTTACCATCTTCACTCACTTATTCCAGGCCCAGGCCCGGCCATCCCTTGGAGGGAAGGAGAGACACCCAACACTACAGCCCAGAAGGAACCTCCACAGGGAGTCAGTCAAAAGCCAGACACTAAAATTACATTTTCTCACTCCCTTCTCATTTGGAGGAAAATCTGTGTGGGGCTGGCTGTGATCACACACTTTCTGCATAAGTGAGAGAACTGTCTCAACTGCCTCCTCCTCTTCCTCCTCATCCTCCTCCTATTCCCTCTCCCTCCTCCACTGAATTCCCAGTTCACTGCCTCCTACTAGTTCACAGTGTGCTAGGGCCCCCCAGCCCCTCTGAGAAGCCACAGGAAGCTCTGGTCCACCCCACAGGGAAAAAGGGATCAGAACCACCACCCAGAACAGATAGAGAGGGCTTGTGTAGGGGACCAGCCAGGGAGCCTCTCTGCCTTGAAGAATCTAAGTCTCGAGGACAAGCATAGAAGCAAAGCAGGCAGCCTGAGCTATCCAGGTCCCAGGCCACTGCCAGCCTGTTTTGAAAAACGTCACACAAGAAGGTTATCCCCAATATTCCCAGACATGTGTCCCTTCCCTGGTGCTGCGTGACCCCCACACTGGCTGAGTGTCTCCAGTGGGAGAGGAAGGGACAGACCGACTCTCAGGAATGCCTGCTCACTGTGTTACCACATACATGTACCCTTCAGGTCTCCTTTCCCATCTTCAAACGTGAATCCTGGGTGGTTCCTTGTCAGGGGAGCATACAGACAACCTAGCCCCAAAGATGGCGGGGCAGACCTGCGTATTAGCAACTGGAGTTCTGTTTTCCCTTCTAGGCCACCTACTATGTGTCGGGCTCTGTGCTCGGTGCTTTGTAAACCCACTCTCATACCATCCCCCAGCAACAGTGAGGCCCAAAGCTCAGAGAAGTCAAAGACCTTGCCTGAGGATCTTACCTACAATTAATATCACATGGTCAAGACACAAGTCTTATTCCAGAAACCAGGATCTTTCTACCACACCAAATGTTTCCCTAAAGAGAGCCCATAACTCCACACAGGAACCCAGCCCAGCCCAGCCTGGATAATCCATCAGAACAGAGGAAGAAAACTCCTCTGTCAAAATGAAAGATGTTAATAGCAAGGGTGTTTACTAGGAGTGTTCGAATTTCCATTAAAACCTCCTTGTGCAAAGATGAGCTACGAAAATTTCCTTCTTGGAAGCTTGTACCTCCTGGAATCCAGACATTTACTTTCAAGCTGCTGAAGGCTCCTACTGCCTCCCCACAGGGCTGCAATCCTGACCATGGATTATTAAGGAGCCCACAGGCTTGGCTCAACGAACAGAACGGCTCCGTTATATTTCACCCTACCCGCTAAGACTTAAATATCACACCCTAGTTCAGATAGCCCTCGCCTTTCATTTTGCTTGGCTTTAGGAAGACAGGGAGGGCATACAGAGCCAAGAACCCAAGTGTCTGAGCTTTTACAGTAACCCAAACTCACCCAAGACAAGCCGCCCATCTGGGCCCACCTCTGTCTGGCTTCTCCAGATCAACAGAAATTTGGGGTGAAAGACTGCCTTTCTCCACGCAGCAAGGCATCTGCATGAAAGGCACATGTTTCCAGGACCTTCCAAGCTCGCTCTTGAGTAAATATTCTCTTAAAAAGGTTTTAAAGCAGAGGCTAAGGAGAGGAGTCAACATGGAATTTTATTTCTCTTGGATTATCTGACTCAAGCAGCACCCAAGACTAGCAAGACCAAAGATGGGCTGACCCCAAAGATAACCATTTAGAACAGGAGTCAGCAACCAACAGCCTAAGGGCCGAATCCAGCCTGATGCCTATTTTTGTAAATAAAGCTTTATTGGCATGCAGCCATGCTCATCTGTTCTGGGGTGTCTGTGGCTAATTTCACGTTACAAAGGCATGGTTGAGTGGCTACAACAGCATGGCCCACAAAGCCTAAAATCTCTATTATCTGGCCTTTTACAAATTAAAAAAAAATTGCCCACCCTTGATTTAGAAAAACTTTCAGATGTAGTTAGGCCAATTTCTTGAGCCTTTTTAAGAGCAAATAATATCTCTGGAATATATTTGGTATAGTCTTATATGGAGGGAAAAGGATGAAAAAAAATGGCCCCTGAGTTTCCTTCCAAATCCACAGGAAGCCAAAAAAGGAATGAGGTGCCTGGTACAAATGCCTCAGGTGACAGACATCCTATTTACAGAAAGGCAATCTGTGCACCACCTCAGGGAGGCCAAACCAACATGCCTGGTGGAATCGTGCAGCCTTACCCTGCAGCCACGCTCAACACTTGGAAGTCTAACGTGGACAACACCTGGTGCAAGAGGGCATGTGGTCAGATGTTCCACCCCCACTTAGCTCAGGGGCAGACAGAAACCTTCTCCAAAGCTGTCCCTTGGCAGGATTTCGTGTAGCAGATGCCACTAGTCTACAGTCTCTAGAGCCTCTGACTCCTAGCATGCACACATGTAGGTGTGCACAGAGGCCCAGAGCAGTAGGGTCAATGGAATCCATGAAGCTGACCTGGTGGCAGCTCAGGGTTTAGTCCCTGCTTCCAGCCTATACAGCAGGCACAACTCTTGCTAGATCCAACAGCACCCTGGGGAAGGAGTACTGCACCAGGACCGAGGAGACTCAGGGTCTTGCCCCAGCTCTGCAGCTAACTCCTGATGCAACCTTAGAAGAGTCGTATCATGTCTCTGGGACTCACCTTCTTCTTCTGTCAAATGGAATTAATACTACCCACTCTATCTAACTCACAGAGCTCAGTCATGCAACAAGTAATTACTGGGCATCTACTATGAGTCAGACATTGTGCTAAGCACTTGGGATAGAGTGGCAATCAAGATGGACAAATTTCCTGCCTTGTGGAGCTTACACTTTGGGGTTGGTATGGAAACTAATAAGGGATGCATAGATGAATACTTTGAAAAATCGTGATGTGCTTCACTTGAGTCATAGATGGTGATGCTATCTTCCCACTCTGGGCCATTCATGGACTAGACTCACACACCAAGCAGACCTGCTGGGAATACATCACTGATAAAAGTCATTCATTGGGAACTATTCTAAATGCCTTATATGTATTAACCTCATCATCACAGAGAGCCCTCAATACTGTAAGTAGGCACTCTAAATATGCATACTCCACAAAAAAGGAAGCTGAGGCCTGGAGCACTGGAGCTAAAAGGAAATATGTGTCCTATGCCTCATGGTATCTCCCATACTGGCTGGAGGTGTTGAATTTACTGTATTAAATTCTTCTTCATTATCTTGAGGAGTAAGGCCACGACCCTTCAGATGGAGAGGAAGTCTCTCTCCCTAGATAGGGAAGGGAAGTTCTCTTTCCCTAGTTCAATCATCACAGATGAGGAAGGCATCTAACAGCAAAGTAGCACCCAGAAGAGAGGACTTAAACTCCTTGGAAGAGGTGATCCTCCCATCTGCCTCTTTGGGCTGAACTCTACTAGGTGGGGATTTTTAGGAGGGCAGATAACTAGTTGTGGGCTGCAGTGAGAAGGGCAAACCCAAACTATGAAGAAGGTCAAAAAAATGAGGACTCTGGCAGGGTCTGTGAGCTAAGATGAGCTATGCCCTACAGGGCAGTTATCTAGCTCTGTCAGTCTCCTTTCATTTCCTTTCTGCTGTCTCCATATTTTCAGTAAAGTCCTGTCTAAACATCCCACCAGACTCTCAATTAGCGAAAGGTTAGAAAGTCATGCACCCAAGCTTGGTCCACCACGGTTAGAGGAAAATGGCACTACCTTAAAACTAGTATGCGGGTGTTTGTACTATATATGTGAGAAATTCCCTAAAAGGAAGGTAAAGCTGGAGAGAGTCAGGGTCGTCCAACTACTTTTTGGCCTCCTAGAGCATTTTCCTCCATTGCCAATGATGGACAATGAAAGCACGAGTTTGTTCAGGGAAATTGCAGTTTCCTTTTCAGAAGAGCAGGATGCCAAGAAGGGAGCAAGGATAAGGTGAAAACAAATGGAGTAAGATTCAGCATTGTGCACAAGCCCCCAGCCCACCACCCAAGAGATTCTCCCAAGCCGGGCAGTGATGCTCATATCTGGTCCTTCACCACCAGGACCAAGTCAGAGCAAAGGAGAAAAGAAGAGAAGGAAGAGACAGAAGCGCATTGGATGGGAGAGTGAAGGGTAGGAGAAGAGAGGGGTCCCAGCCTACTCCCAAGTCCAGTGGGATCATCTTCCCCTAGGAACTCCCATCTGATATTAGCTCTGGTTGGGACTGCCTCCCTCCCAGCACCGACTGGGTAGACTTCTCCATGTTAGGTCCTGGGAGGTGCTGTAGCAGCTGCAGCTGTCCTCCTGCCGCTGGAAACAACTGGAAGTCCCAGGGGCCCTGTTGCTCCCTCTGGGATTTCACCCTGTTCTTTCCTGTCTTGCTTTCTCTCTTATCTCCTGGATTAACATACTGTTGTGCCATGTACCCAGTTGTCAGCATGCCTGTCTCAGCTTTGTGACCGCACGTAGATCCACAGAACCTAAGAGCTGGAAAGGGCCCTGGAAACATTCTGGAGCAGGCATCTGGGCAGACTCAGGCATGCCTCTCCCCAGGGAGCCAGGCTGCATCTGGGCAGAAGCAAGGCTTGGGGGAGTGGCAAGGATTGTGTGTACTCCCTCGAAGCACATCTTCAGAAGTGGAGCATTTTCAAGGTAAGATGTTGACATAATTGTTAGGTCCATGAAGGCAGATGCTAGAAGCAGTGTGAAAACAAGACTCTGAGGTTGTCCAGGTGGGGGACTATATTTATACATTTCCCCCCACACATACACAACCCAAGCAGTACATGGGCCCTACCCCTCAAACTTCACCTCCCAGATGTAAGACTCCAACCAAGATTTTGGTGTTAGGGGCATACAAAACCCACTCAGGGGACGCACTCATAGAGTATTCAACTGATTCAAAGATGTGGGAAGAACACTGTTCCTATTTATTTTATTTTTTTGTAGAGACAGGGTCTTGCTATGTTGCTGTCAAACTCCTGGGCTCAAGTGATCCTCCCACCTCATCCTCCCAAGTAGCTGGGACTACAGGAACACGCCACCACACCCAGCTACCACTATTTTTATATTAAATAAAACATATATCAGGTTGCTCTCAAACTCCTGGGCTCAAGTGATCCTCCCACCTCATCCTCCTAAGTAGCTGGGACTACAGGAACACGCCACCACACCCAGCTACCACTATTTTTATATTAAATAAAACATATATCATGGAGTGACAGGAAAAACCTGTGCAAGTTTAAGTAAATATTGTGCTTAGAGTGGGTGACTTTAAATTATGCTCTTATATGTACAGGGGAAGGATGGAGGAAGGGCTCATTCACCTTCATTCTTCTCTCTCCCTAAAGAATTCTGTGTACCCAAATTTAAAAATTCATCATATGTCACAGACAGAGGCACAGACCCCCCTGAGTCATGGTGGGCAGATACTTCTGGACAAATGTATACCCAGCAAAAATCTCAAAAGCTCCAACTTTCTAATGGCTTCATTTTACAGATAAGAAAACTCAGACCCATAGATAGAAGAGCAGAAACAGACTGGATCCCAAACCCCTGTGCCTCACAATTGATGCTCTTTCCACATCCAATCTGAGGTACCCCTCTCCAAGTGGCCAGGAACTGTTTCCAATTAAACTGGTTCTGCCTAGGGCCAGGAAAAACACACCATTAATATGCAGCCTTAATTAAATATTTCTGATGAGCACAATGATGCTTCAAGATTCTAGCAAGGGTTCGACTGATGCTGCAGCCTGGAGCCATCAAGGAAGAGCCTCTTTCCCCTAAGTATGATGTGTGTGGAGCATTCCGGGAGGACTGAGACCTTCCAGTCTAACCTGGCCAGCACATCTACTCAAGCCATCAACCAGACGACAGATGTAGAAGTCACTTTCTCCTTCCAGGGACCACTCTTGGAAGCAGATTTCCTCAAAGGGGACCGTACAGTTCTAAGCTTATAGATGGTTTGAACAGACCAGTCCCACTGGAAGGCCAGAAGTGACGAAGATGAGGTCAAATGTCAGTGACAGAGGCTCAGACCTCTCTGAGCCATGGTGGGAAAAGTCTCCCTGAACAAATCTGAAATTTCCAGGCATTTCTGACCAGTAAGGAAAGGATTTGGTTGCAGAAGGCTGGGAAGCTAGATTGTAGACCAGGAGATGGAGAAAAGTCTTCAAGGGGAGAGCCCAGCCACTACAAAGGGGCCCAGCATGAAGTGTGCTGGAGGTATCCTGAAGGCTGTGGCTGCCTGACCGACTTGTCCTCTACTTTGGGAAAAGGCAACTCAGTGCCTGGGTTAAACCATTAGCTCTGGAGGATGCCTGTCTGGTTTGAATCCTAATTTCTCCATTTCCCAGCTGTGTGACCTCAGTAAGATTATTTCATCCTCTGGGTCTGCTTCCTCATATGAAAACAGGAACAAGAACTGCATAAACACATGTCAGGGATGTAGGGAGTACTAAAAGGGTTAGTATAGGGCAAGCACTTAGCATGGTACCCAGCACAAAGCAGCACTATCTAGGCTGTAGCTACCAGTGAAGGCACTCAACTACCAGGTGGACAGGCAACCAATACCCGTGTGTGCTGCTCTCTGCTCTCCTTTGGACGTTTGGAATGTCAAGTACTGGGGCTTAATACCACAGAGGGCAGAGTTTTGCTTTTTCTGCCTTTGACATGATGTTTATGATCTTCTCTTGTTGTAAACACCCCAGACCTAGGGACCAGCGGTGGCCTGGCTTCCTGATGCAGCCCATGAACACATTTAAGAATCCAAAAAGGTTAGCCAGGTGCAGTGGCTCACGCCTGTAATCCCAGCGCTTTGGGAGACTGAGGCAGGCCAATCACTGAGGCCAGGAGTTCAAGACCAGCCTGGCCAACATGGTGAAAACCTGTCTCTACTAAAAATACAAAAATTAGCTGGGCATGGTGGTGCACACCTGTAGTCCCAGCTACTCGGGAGGCTGGGGCATGAGAATCGCTTGAACCCAGGAGGCGGAGGTTACAGTGAGCCGAGATTGCACCACTGTACCCCAGCCTGGACGACAGAGCGAGACCCTGTCTCAAAAAAAAAAAAAAAAAAAAAAAAAGGCGGTGGTGGCAGGGGTGGGGAGAAAGCTGCCTCTGCATTGCAACTTCCCCAACAACACGAACATTAACATTTTAGTGATGAAATGACAAAGCTGATTTTCTCAGTATCATTCCTTTATTGAGTGAAATCAGAAATATAACTTTTTTTTTCTTTTTTTGCCCCCCTTGGGACTCCATAAAACTATTTTTGTTGTAAATGTTTTAAAAGGCAGCCTGTCAATATTTCAAATGTTCCTGAATTGGAGCTCATGGATAAATGACTCTTCCCCCATTGGCCAAGTCTCTTCTCCTGCTGCAGCAAGGAAAGGGGCACTTGGGAGCTGAGAGGGCAGGAACTAGGCGCTGTTGACACTCCGCTAGTGAGATGAATGCTCCCTCCACTGCGCCAGAAGTGAGCACCAGCCCAAGAAGTGCCCCACCTCCCTCCCGCTGGGCAGTCACCAGGCAACCCTGCAGGCGGTGCACCAAGCTGTTCCTCCATAATGCAAACCCGGCCAGGGCCTGGGCACCTCTAGTTACTCAGCAGTGAGCCCACCTGCTGTGTCTCAGGGGCATCCCGCACCCAGAAAGCCACTTCTACTTCAAGCCTACTCCCAAGGGATGCCCCATCAGAGACTAGAAGGTCCTGCTGAACCCACCCCAGGGTTCAAGGTCAGCAGCAGGCTGTTTCACCAGGAAGGCCAGGAGCTATGCTCAAAGTAACCAAAAGAACAGAAGACCCCACCCAAGTATCATCTTGCCCCACCTCCCACCTTCCCCACTGGCTAGTAAATGAATAAACAGACATGGTTCTAAAAGCTAGAAGAGCATCAGAACTCCCTGTGGATCTCGGTTCCATAACAGAGATTTGATATTCTACTCCTGGATATTCCAGTTTTGTAGATCTTAGCAGGGATTAACTTTTTTTGTTTTGTTTTTTTTTTGGATCCAACAGATGATATTGTGGCCGTGATGGGCAGCTCAGATCTAGGCCACTGGCAACAGAGAGTGGAAGAGTAGAAGGAGAAGCCCACAGGGTTCCTCACCGGGCAACACAAGCTCTTCCAAGCAGGCTGAGCAAATCCCTTGGTAACAAGCCAAGCCGACTGCCCACGGCTGTGGGCAGGTCTGCTGTGTCTTTTGCCTGCTGAAAGCCCAGGTTGCGGCACAGGGAACGGCACAGACAGGATCAAAGGCTCCCTGAGGACAGTGTCTGGCAACAAAGTAGCAGCTCCTCTCTGATGAGGTAAGGAAGATTCCAAATAAATCACTTTTGGGCCGGGTGTGGTGGCTCACACCTATAATCCCAGCACTTTGGGAGACCAAGGCAGGTGGAGTTCGAGACCAGCCTGGCCAACATGGTAAAACCCCATCTCTACTAAAATACAAAAATTAGCTGAGGATGCTAGTGTGCACCTATAATCCCAGCTACTCAGGAGGCTGAGGCAGGAGAATCACTTGAACCCGGGAGGCAGAGGTTGCACTGAGCCGAGATCGTACCACTGCATTCCAGTCTAGGTGACAAGAGTAATATTCCATCTCAAAAACAAAAAAAAAAGAAAAGAAAAGAAATAAAGAGAAAGAGAAATCACTTTTGAAATTTGGAAATGAGGAAGACTAAGGAAAAATCCAAAAGAAACTTTGCCTCTGCCCAAGGAACCCACACACTCTCCAAGGCCTTCCTGTTCCTGGAAACGGTGCCATCTCCAAAGACTCCTCCGCACATGGAAGAGCCTGACCTCTCGGGCACAAACACTCAACCATTACTGCCCATTTTCTTGAACTAGGTCCTTCCTTGGGGTCTTAGGGAAAGGGGGCAACATTACACAAGGCAGGTGAAGGGGACAGCCAATCACAGAAGGGTGCGGGTTGGCACTGACCTCTTCCTAACTTTTCTCATAATATGAAAGTGACTTCTCTTCTCAGAAGAACCGTTCATAATGAAACATGTGCTGCCCCACTCTTCCTTGATCATCTCTTCACTCTCACCACACACACACACACACACACACACACACACACGTGCACACCACACGAAAATGCATCAGATTAAGAACTCCCCCAGTCCAGTGCAGATTTAAGAAAGAGGACACTGACACTAGGGAGGTGGGCTGGGGAGCTGGGGAGGGGGCAGACAAACAAGGGCATGTGACTGATAACTTCGGGGCAGGAGTCAGACAGCCCCTTCACAGGCCAGGGTGACATGCGACAAAGTCACAAGGCCCTATGGTATTTCTTGAAACTTGATTTCAGCCCAAGTCAAACTCCATGGATCAAGGGTCATTTCTGGTTATTATAGGATGAGGGTATCCAGGACCGAAGACCTCATGGGGCATAAAGAAAAAAAACCAGAAAGGTAGCTCTTGGAGAAATAACCTAAAGATCCGAATCAAAGAAGAGCCAACCTCTCTTTTAACAGGAAAAAAAAAATTTACTAAAATGACACTTCAGCATCACCTATTTTTTCAAGCTTGTCTTTCTGAACAGAACTTAAAAAAAAAACAGTTGTAAAACTGTTTTACTAGTTCAGCCGACTTAGAAAAACAAAAAGAGCTTCTCACAGCTTTAAACAGAGTCCTGTGCTGAAGTGTTCCAACACTCCAGCCCCACTCTGGGATTAAGAATGACGCATGATGCAATGTAAAAACATTATTTTCCATTGGACACAGAGAACATGGTACAATACTTTGGAGGTTAAACTAAACAGATGAGAAGGGAACAGTACAGAGACCCAAACTTAGCTCCTCCACGCCTCTAGCACACACATATGCCTCATGGAAGGCATCCGAAGAGGAGATTAGTGCTAGAGAGGCCAGAAATCTTGTTTGTGTTGGGGGGCCTCTGGTTCTGTGCTGGAATTAACTAGGTAAACCCTGGATGAACTGTTACATCTTTGATCGTCACTACCTGAGAATTAACTTAGACAAACATTGACACTCTATAAAGCAGCAATTGCAAAATGTGGGTTTTCAAAAGCACTCTGAGTTCTTTTCAAAGAGGATGGCATAAGAATCGACACAGCTGACATATGGTGTGGACGGAGAGAAATAGCTTGGGCTTTGATTTCCGGTCAGTTCCCGTTTCTGCCAGTTACCATCAGAGGAACTGTGGGCAAATTACCCAATCTCTCTGAGCCTGTGTCTTCACCTTTAAAAATGGAATTATAGTCCTCAAAGTAATTGAAAGGAAATAAAAGTCAATTCAGGGTCAGGCGCAGTGGCTCATACCTGTAATCCCAGCACTTTGGGAGGCCGAGGCAGGTGGATCATTTGAGGTCAGGAGTTTGAGACCAGCCTGGCCAACATGGTGAAATCCCATCTCCACTAAAAATACAAAAATTAGCCGGGCATAGTAGCATGTGCCTGTAATCCTAGCTACTCGGGAGGCTGAGGCAGGAGAATCGCTTGAGCCTGGTAGGTTGTAGTAAGCCAAGGTCACACTACTGCACTCCAGTCTGGACGACAGAGCAGGACTCTGTCTCAAAAAAGAAAAAAAAAAGGTAAATTCTATCCCCTCTAAAGTGCAGTCTATGGAAGTGATGACGATGAAGACCAGGATACAGTACAATAAGGACTCTTGATGCTCTCAAAGCCATGATCATGCTGCATCTGGTGGAAGCCAAGACCCTGGAAATATGGCCCAGACCCACCCAGAACTGAAGATCAAGATGAGCATGGATCCCTGGGTCATCAGCATCCCAACCAAGTGCCTGAGGCCCAACTCCAGGGAACCAGCTTCCCTCCATAACCAACAGTCATGCCATGGTGGTGCACACCTGTGAGCCAAAAACACCCTAAGAAAATGTAATCCCTGGGGTATTTCCCCAGCTCCAGCCTCTGGCCCATCAATCGCAGGCACAATCAAACTGCAATGCCTCAAACCAATCTCCTAGGGCCCCTGCCAGGGCTGAGACCGAAAGTCACCGAGGCAATAGAACATGTATTATATTGATGATCCTCTAGCTGCAAGACCTGGTTGGTTTGAGACTAATATAGATAACTCTCTTGGATAATGCTGGCAATTAATTTTGGCAAAAGAGCAAAAGATGGATGTGACATCCATTGAACGAAGAGCTATACGGGAGTCAGGTCTCTGGAAGGTAGGAAGAACGCAAGAAAATTAACTTCAGAGTGGTTTGCAGGGAATGGGGGCTCCAGGCTCATTATTTCAATCTTGAAAGCTGTCAATCACTGTCAAAAGGCAGTTTAATCTCACTCTGAAGCTTTCAAGAACACTATGAATCCAGGCCTACAATTAGCAGTCCAATGTTGGTCTGATGAATTATGGGCATTTTTCAGCTGGGAGGGCACAAGCTTCTCCTATCCAGGGCGTGCCCTGGCCATAAAGGATGTGTGGACAAATACAAACACTCTGCCAGCCAGAGGTGATAGAAATAGGCCTATAATATTTGCCCAACTGGGTTTATGAGGCAAGCATGCAGTTCAATACTGTTTATACAGTTCATGAGAGGATCTTGGGCAGGGACAGAGAATATAACTCTCATCCTCCTTAGGGTTTCCAGAAATGAACACAGGATATATTTTTTTTTAAATGTGAATCCTCCACGTTTTCTAAAGTTTTAAATTCTCTGGGGCAGGTTAAGAAATTCAGACTGCCCAGGAGGTGATTTTTTTTTTAGATGGAATTTCGTTCTTGTCGCCCAGGCTAGAGTGGAGTGCAAGGGCATGATCTCAGATCACTGCAACCTCCACCTCCTGGGTTCAAGCAATTCTGCCTCAGTCTCCCAAGTAGCCAGGATTACAGGTGCCTGACACCATGCCTGGCTAATTTTTGTATTTTTAGTAGAGACAGGGTTTCACCACATTGGCCAGGCTAGTCTTGAACTCCTGACCTCAGGTGATCTGCCGGCCTCGGGCTCTCCTCTTTACACCATTCTCTAAGCAAATAAGATAACATCCCAGACTGGAATTGTAGAAAGATTGCACCAGTCAAAAAAGGCACTTGGTATACATATTCTAAGAAATGCTACATAATAACAATATGAATTAATAATAAATTACTTTCTTTCACCTGGAACTGAAGGATTTGCAAATTTTCTCAAGTTCTCTTTCATTTGACCTTCACAACGAACCTGTGACGTTTCTTACCCCCCATGAATGGTTAAAGAAAAGACTCAGAAAGTGGGTTATTCCTTCTCCAGATCCCAGATGACTCCTGAAATGTTCGTAATTCTGATCTTAAAAAAAAATAGCACAGATGGTAGGACATGCCTCGTGAATCAGGTAGTACCCTTGCAGCATCTCCCTTACAGCGTAGAATTCCAGAGCCAGGGATGTGCCAAACACCCCTGCACGCCAAGCTGGGTGTAGCAACTCCATCAGATCCACTGGATCACGATGATCCTGGTACAGGGAGGGGGACAGTGGAACAACCAAGGCCCTGGAAGACAGCAACTGAAAACTTTGACCTGTGGTTCACCAGCTTGAATCCAGCACTGGGATGTCAGGGGTGGGGTGTTCCAGAGAAAAAGACCATGGCTTCTGGATGGTTCCAAGAAGATAGATTCCCTCATTAAAACTGGTATCAACTGACCCTCTTGTGCACAGACCTCTGTGGTGGGTGTCAAGGGGAAAGAAACAGATGGGCCCAGGATAGATAACACGGATGCCCAGTCCCTGCCCCCAGGAAGGCTGCCCCTGCCAGTTGAGAACACTGCTGCATCTCATCTCAAGAGAAGCCTACACAGCAGTCCTGGAATTCCAAAGCAGGTGGAAAAAGGCAGATGGCACAAAATAAACTCAAGAAACAGACAATGGGAAATAAGCATCAAGCCAGGTACCTTGACACAGAACCTCTGGCATGGCCCCCATCAGCTGGCCTGTTGGCCTCCCCAAACAATGCCTTTTTCTAATGAGTCTTTCTTTAAAGTGATCACAGACTATACGCCTTGGTGTAGAGCTGCTGATACAACTTCCTGTAACACAGCAGGTGCACTGAAGCTCCAGGGCTACACTGAGAGTATGAGTGACTGGCTCAGCCCCAGAAGGCAAGTCACTCTCCATGTCCTGGTCAGCCCAGCCCCTGTCACTGGGCAACATGTGGTTGCATTCAGACATCTCCCACCTGTCCATAAGAGGTGAGAGCTAATTGTGGCCTATTTGGGACAACCTTAGGGCAATGGGGCGTATGTCCAAGACTGAGGCTGAGAAGCACACACTGGTGCATCCCTACCAGGGTGAAAATATTGAAATCATTTTTACATGTTAGTAAGTAACAGCTTCCCTGAATCCCTGCAAGCCTACTGCCACCACCCAGCCTCTACAATGGGACTCCAGGCCTCCCCATGATCCTGCGACTGAAGGATTGGACCTGGCACAGCTGACACTGCTCTAGGACTCTGTCAGTGCCCAGGCAGCTGTGTAATTGTGAAATGCTTTGAATACCCTCCCCACATGGGCCCAGTCAATGGCACTGCACCTCAACCCAAACACCTCACTAGTAGAAAGGCTAAGGAACTCACCTTGCTAAGAGCCTGTTGAGGCCACACCACCAGATGCCTTCCATTGGGCAAGAAGGTGTTACCCCCAACTCTCCTCTCTAGCTAGGTATCCTCCATTCCTGCTGAGAGGGACAATCCTGGAAAAGGATCTATAGCCCTTCAGGTATTGTATCCATACCTCTGAGTCTATGTGTTTATGCAAATTTTACTCACTTGTTTTTGAGACGAAAAAAAAACAAAAACAAAAACCAGCTTCTGGCTTCACCTTTAGAACTAAAAATCTGGTTGATCTAATATGCTAGACATTTCAGCCATCTCTGGCCCAACACAGAGTAGGGAGCTGCTGTTCTCTATATTCCTCGCCCAGCTGAATCACAGCATAATAGCATTCAAGCGCCCTCAACCGTATTCAGCCCAATGTGTTTAAAACTGTAGGTTATGGCCGGGCACGGTGGCTCACACCTGTAATCCCAGCACTTTGGGAGGTTGAGACAGGTGGATCACGAGGTCAGGAGTTCGAGATCAGCCTGACCAACGTGATGAAACCCCGTCCCTACTAAAAATACACACACACAAAAAAATCAGCCAGGCGTGGTGGTGGGTGCCTATAATCTCAGCTACTCGGGAGGCTGAGGCAGGAGAATTACTTGAACCCTGGAGGCGGAGGGTGCAGTGAACCAAGATCACGCCACTACACTCCAGCCTGGGCAACAGTGTGAGACTCCATCAACAAAAACAAAAACAAAAAGAAAAGTGCGGGTTATGACCCATCAGCAGGTCACAGAATCAACTGAATCATTCACCATCATTCACAATCAGCATCTTTCAACTGAAACAACAGCATAGGAAATAGAGTACTGCGTACTGAAAGGGTTGCTGCATGGAACTTTTGTTTAATCACATACATGGACATACGTATTGGGTCGAGAAAGAAAAGGTATTTCTTATTGTGGGTTTCAGGGGGAAAAGCTTTTAAAAGCCCCCGATTGATCTAGCTAACTCCACCCTATCATTGATGAGGAAACCGAGGCTCAGAGAACAGCATGGTCAGGCCGCTCAGAGAATGTGCAGCCAGGTGAGGTGGTTCTCAGTTCACGCAGCCTGCGGACTTTGCTTTTCTTCTAAGCAGCTCTGACTCTGGCTATAGGCATTGGGATTCTGGGATGCTAAGTAGCTGGCTCCTCAGTTCCTAAGAGCTGCACTCAAGTGGTCTCTAGTGCCATTGAGATTTTCCCCAGCAGAGTAACCCTTAGCACTAGATCTCCTGAGGCTGACCAGGAGGCCCTGGGAAGAGATGCCAGCCAAGGCCCCCCATTCCCACAGCCTGGTAGTGGGTTTGGGCCCAGCCTCCACATCTCATTCTCTCTTTATAAAGTCTCAAGCAAACTGCATGACTGGGACTTTATAAACTTGGAGTCTTCCTCAAGCTGAGGCTCCGGCAAACAACTAGATCTTTCTGAGCAGATGCTTCCACTCTGTAGCCAGCCTTCCATTCTCTACAGGTGGTCTAGGCCCGGGACTATTGGAAAATGAGGGAGTGAGGGTGTGCTCTGTGAGAGGCTGGGACAGGGGAACGGCTCCTCTTGACGATGTATGGAAACCCTTTTTTTTTTTTCAATTAAAAATAGCATAGATCACAGATGAGAAACTAACTGGAACTATATAAAAATACAACTATTTTTTTTCCCAATGGGAACTGCTTAGATAGAAGCTAACATTCCCTGAAAACTATTTGTCAAGCATTGTGCTAGGGGCTTCACACACATGACCTCCCTGGATGGTATAGTAGTTATCTCACTTGATATAAAATAAAGTTCAGTGATACAGGTGAATGTATTAATGACATACACAGAGCTATCACTTCTACAGTGCTTATTCTATTCTAAGAATTTTGTATGTTATTTGATCTCATTATCAACTCGATACAGTTGGTGCTATTCTCATCCCCACTTTGTGGATTATGAATTGAGGTAAGAAAGGCTACATGACATGCCCACACTCGCACAGATACTAAGTGGTGGGGCCAGGGCTTGAACCCAGATGGTCCAAGCTTTGGACCCTCCTAATTACCTCTACTACACTGGTTATGATTCCTTCCACTTACTGGTGCAGAAGCAGAGACTCGGGAAAGTTAAATCATTTGTGTCCACTCCACCCAGAAGCTCTCCACGTACACCAGAGGGATGGAAAACATATTTAACAATGGGTAAGGCGGGTCCATGACCTTCAGAAGGGGCACCATTGACTAGGCTGGAGACCTCCTGCTACGCTGGAGACTGAGCCATTTTATGGGCTGCTTCAAGGGGAGACCCAGAAGCTTTCAGAGAAGGGATAAGGTAACAGAGACACTCACAGCACTTAGGGCAATGTCTACTCTAATTAGTAGGGAAGTTTTTCATTATGTTATCAGTTTTGGCCACTACAAACAGCCCAGATAAAAGAATGTTAAAGCTCTTAGTCGAAACTGAATTTTTCCATGTTTTGGGGCTAGAAAGAACTCTTGAGCCATATAGAATTCAACAGCCTCATTTTACCAATGAGGAAACCAAGGCTGCTATGCAAAGCATGGTGCCCAAGGTCAGAGAGCTAGTAAATGACAGAGTCAAAATGAAAACCCAGGGTGCCCAGACGCCCAGATTGGTGCTTAGGGTGTTTGTTGGTGGTGGTTTGTTTCTTCCCTATCTGTGCTGATTATATTCAATACACAGATGCTGATGTGCATGCCTGGGGCCCAGCCCCCAGCTGCTGTGCCACACCCTGACAACCCCAGGATCCTGAGAGAAGCTCAGCTGCACAAATTTCCACCAGGGACCATACCAGCCTCATGGATATTCAGATTTTTTTTTTAGTAAGCACCTGAATTTTGTGTAACTGATTTCCACACCCATTGAAGGCGGCTTCTAAATTTAGAATTAACATCCAAAGCAGTCTGTTGCACAAATGTATACTTCCTCGCAAGCTGTTGTCAGAAACAGTAAAATTGACATCCATAAAACAGTTTCTTCATACCTTAGTGATATTGAACTATAAAAATACAGGATCTCAAGCAAACAAAGCTGTAACCATAATACCCTTTACAAAGTTTAGTACCACAGTCAAGTAATGTCCAGATCTTTTTTAATGAAAATGTAAAGGTGTCCCCATCCTTATTCTCACATGACAATGCAATTCCCTTCTAGACACTTGTCACTGCCCAATCCAGAACTTTAGTAATTGATCATTCGTGGTACTAACCTGCACCTTATACAACAAAGCCACCTTTGCAGAAGCTGCAGCTTCACTTTCATCACTTCCTCCTTTGCCTATTCCAGTTAGTTTCTTAGATTCAGTTACACATGTCTCCCCATACCAAGCACATTCAGTTGTGCCAGGAGAATGGAGGGAGTCTTTCTTTCAAGACATCTTAACAAAGTAGACTTTGCAACGCAATAAAGTAGTGAGACTCATGGTTGATGCTTACACACAATCTTCCGTCAGAACGCTTTATCGTCCCTTGCCCAGAACAGATGGGGAAAAAATTACACTATGCCCTGAAATTTTCCATTCTTGATCTCAGCCCAAAGGTGACTTTTTTATTTTTAAGCTTGAGACTTGAGCAAAAAAAAAAAAAAAAAAAAAAGTTCAACTATTTTTGATTCATAGCCAGGCTAAAGAAACACATGGTAAGATCCTTTTTTTCCCCAAACCCATAGGTAGCTCAAACAGTTGAGCTTCAAAAGCTCAAGCTTTCTAACTAGCACTAATAGTGTTCACAGAGGCAGCACCTCTGCAGTAATTGCAAGGCCAAAAGTCAATAGCCAGGGTGAGAAGGAGCTGGGATTCCACTTTCTGGACACATTGTCCCTAATACCTCTAAATACTTAAAAGAACTGCATAGAATTCTCAAATGTTTAAGCAGGATGGTTGGACCTGAAGCTTTTCCTCCCTTCCGGGTGATAAGGCAACCCGTCCTCATCACCATTTTTTCATTACGCATCCTTTGACGCACTTCAGTCTTCTCAAGAGTCCAGGCTATACAGGGAGAATTGACAGGTCGCCTGACTACTCTCTTCTCCCCCATCCCTCAGCCCTAGCCCCAAAACTCACCCCTCTACTCCTTCTACCCTCCCTCCATCCTGCTATTCCCAGTCTCCATAGAGGAAAAAGGGAGTGTCATGCCTAGATGAAAAGAGTTGGGGTTCAAGTCACCCCATGTACCTCCCTGGTTCCAATGAACCTCCAGAATTCTAGCCACAGATCCCCCTCTTGCCCTCTCATTCTCCCCTAACACATCCCTACACATTGCAGGCCCAGGGAGGAGTCCACACAACGGGACTGCATGCATCCATCCTTCTGTGGGGCTGTGTGGCATACCCACGGCAAGACTCCAGTCCCTGATGCCGGCTCTGCCACTTATGAACTGTGTGCCCATAAGCAAGTCGTCTCCTGCTCTGCAGACTGGGGCTCATCACATTTGTCCCACCTGTCCCAGAGAGCTGTTATGCAAAGTAAGGGGAATCACAGATGTGAACAGGCTTCAGAATCAGAGCTCAATATAAATGTACCTCCTTATTATTAGGCATATGGCACAGTGCCAGGTAGTGTGGTATGTTCCTTGGGGCTAAAGTCCAAGTGATATTGGCAATAAAAGAAAGTGAATTATACCAGGCAGAAAACAAGGAACAAAAAGAGAAGAACAGAGATGAGGATCCACCAGGCTCCAGAGAAGAGTGAATCCACAGTGACAAAGCAATCAATAAAGGCTTCCTGCAAGAGGAAGGCTTTGTATGCAGCTGAAGTGGCTCTCACCACGCTGATCAAACGTGATTTCATGGCCAGGCATGGTGGCTCACGCCTGTAACACCAGCACTTTAGGAGGCTGAGGTGGGCAGATCACTTGAGGTCAGGAGTTCAAGACCAGCCTGGGCAACATAGTGAAACCCCGTCTCTACTAAAAATACAAAAATTAGCCAGGTATTTTTTTTTACAGGTGGCACACGCCTGTAATCCCAACTACTAGGGAGGCTGAAACAGAAGAATCACTTGAACCCAGGAGGCAGAGATTGCAGTGAGCCAAGATCACAGCACTGCACTCCAGCCTGGGCAACAGAGCAAGACTCTGTCTCAAAAAAAAAACCATTGAATATCAATTTTAAAAAGGTGATTTCATGCATGCCCCTTCCCAAGACCAAGAGCTCTCTGAGGGCAGGTGACATGTCTTTATGTCTCAGCCTTTGCAGCTTCCTCCTCCTAGCATCCAGGTGAATGAAAGAATGAATGGAGCCTTGAACTAACCAGGAACTCAACTAAGTGGAGAGGAGGAGAGACTCCCAGATAGCAGAGGGAAGACAAGCTGGGGTCAGAGGGCGGATGCTTTGGCTTAGGAGTAGAGGAGTTCAGAAGTTCAGGCTTCTGATCACAGAGGGAGGTAAAGGGAGTTCAGAGGAGTGAGTGACATCATGAAATCAGTATTTGGGGAGCTTAATCGGGCAGCTGCATGCAGGACAGCCTGCAGCAGGGGGTGAAGGAAAGCTGGCAGAGCGGCCAGGAGGCAAGGGCAGTGAGTCAGGCAGACAGTGAGAAGGGAAGCCACTGCCTCTCCGCCAAATCGCCCTCTGGGAGCACCCATCTCTGTCCCAGCGGAAGCCCCATCAAGGGTCACTCTCAGCGACTGTCCTCCTTAGGCTGGACCTTAAGTGTCCTCTAGGCCTCCTGCCCTGCACCCAGCACTGACCTCCTGCAAGTGGTTACCTTCCTCTTGTGAATCCCTCCAGGCTCAGGGATTCCAGGGATTCCCTCCCATTCCCGTTTTAGAGGACAACGCGGATGGTAAGCACTCCCTTTAAGGAAGCACAGTGATGTAGCAGCGGGTGGGGAAACAGGGAGAGAGCTTTTACTTCTGAGCACATTTTCCCAAATTGCTATCTTTCAGCATTTTTATAAGGTAATATGTTAATATGACAGTTATGATAAAAAGAAGGTAGAGGGAAAAAATGTGGAAGACAGGACCAGTGCATTCAACCCCACAGCTCAGACATGGTTCAGAAACAGATCCTGGTGCTGAAGAGCTGGGGACAGGAGCCTGGTGTGGGAGGCCTTGGTTCCATGGCAGGCCCTGCCACCAACACACTGTGTGACCTTAAGCAGCTGTGCTCTTCCCAGTCACTCTCTTCCACATGCAAAATGATGTCAGTGATAGTTCCCACCCAAGAGGGTAGTTGTAAGAATGAAATGAATTGATCTGGTGCAGCGCTTAGTCCCTAGCACAAGATAAGGGGTTAGTAACTGGTATCTGTGATGGGCACCAGGCTAGCGGTTACTGCCTCTAACATCTGGAGGCGCAAAGTCTAGCACTGTGGCTGTCCCACAGGAGGTGTCAAATGTGAGCCTTCCACCCCACCCCCCTGAAATCCCCAGATGAACGCACCTCCCCACAGCCCTAACACTCTCACCAGGGACACACAGAACAAGCCGATGTCTCTTCACTTTACAGACCGTCAGACATGCGAAGGCAGTTGCTGTGCCTCCACAGAATATTCTCTCCCCCAAAATCTTCATGTTTTTCTCTCCTCTTATTTCTCTTCTATTCACCCACTACACAAACAAGATTAGGCAGCAGTGATAGGCAAGAAAAGATGGAAATATTCTTTAAATGGAATTACAAAAATAGGCTTTGGAAATTAATGTCTAGAAATGTACCCCGTGGGTTCTCTGGAGACCAACCCAAATGAAATCCCATTGACAGAAAGCTGCAGCCCTCTGGGGAACATCTCCCCATCCCATCCCCCAGGATCCCTGGTCCAGGAAAGATGGAAGTTGGCTTCTGATCTCCCTGGTCTCCCAGAGATCCTGCTCAGGGCACCACCTGAAAAGTCCCTCGGCAGAAGCACTGCTCGCCATGCGTGAATGCCATGGAAAGCATCTGAACATGCAGTTTCCAATTACTGCTGGCATTTCTGGAGTGTCCTGATACTGGCTGCAGCTGTCCCACGGAAGGCCAATGATGTCATCAGCAAGCCTGACTGCATTGAGTTCCAAAGCTGGGCTGGGCAGAAAGGTTCCCTGCAGGCTGAGCCCCCATCACTGGAGAGGGAGGAACCTGCTCTTTCACCCCCCAAAGGTGGGCACTACTCGGGTTTGTTGCTTCCCTTCCTGGGTAGAATTGCATTGCCATAACTTGGACTCACACCGGGAAAGGTTCAGAAGCTGCACCAATGTCCAGGATGATTCCATCTGACTGCTTCTGAAAACTTACTATGTGTCCAGAGTTGTTCCGGGTGGACGCAAGCCCAGGTGAGACCTACTTTCCAAATGTTCATGTACTCACTTCGCGGCATGAAAAAAAAAATGGTCTTGCACTCTTTGGCTATAGGGAGACAACAAGAAAGGTAAAAAGGGAAAGAGAGAAACAGAGAAAAAGCAAAAGAAGCAAAAGGTGGGAAGGAAATGAAAAGAGGAAAAAGAGAGAGGGGAAGGGAAAGAAGGAGGGAGAAAAGGAGGGAAGAAGGTTTTGGCCTATGGCTAGTTTTACCTTGAACCTCCCTACTCAAGACCCTCCCACTTCCTCTCTCCTCCTCTCCCTTGCTCAGAGAGCTCAGGCCCTGGGGCAGCCCTGGCAGATACTGTCCTCTAGAAGAGCTGACCAAGGAGACAGGGCACGGATGCCTGCAGAGCGATGTAACAGATTGGGCCCTGAGCCCTACAGTAGAGTTCAAGCTCAATGCAATGTTCAGATTTCCCAAGGCGGGGGATTAGATTAATTGGAATTTGCAGGCTGTGCCCAACGAAGATCCGTATCTGTCACCATGTTAACCACATTCAGGCCCCTCTTAAAATCAGAACGCCGCCATCCATCACCACCCCGGTGGAGAGGCACGGCCAGAGCCTCGCAGTCCAAGACTGACCTTCTGGCTGGCAGCCTACCTTTCAGCCGCCAGCCTCCTCCATGGGCTTCCAGATAAGTGTGTGTAACTCTTGAGCAAATCCTAGTCCCTGGAGGAACTACCGGCAGTTATGAACACAGTCCCTTTGTTCATCTCAGGAGCTGATTTAATTAAACGAGAAACTGTGGACCCTTCCTAAGGGAGAAACTATTTAGTCTCCAGAACCAAGGAAAGTAAAGGGAAAAGGGAAATCCAGATCCTTTCAAAAACTATCTAATTGAACTTTGGGAGCAAAACCATGCAGTCAGATTACACAAGAGGATCCAAGGGGCTGCAATGTAACCCAAGGTGACACAGCCATTAAGTGAAACACTCAGGTCTGAGGTAGGGCACCCTTTCCAGTGCATTATGACACATTTAATCCATAAAACTACATAAATTATTTTTTTAAAAACTGTCTTGGGTCAGGTGCTGTGGCTCACACCTATAATCCCAGCACTTCGGGAGGCCAAGGCAAGTGGATTACTTGAACTCAGGAGTCTAAGACTAGCCTGGCCAACATGGTGAAACCCTTCTCTACAAAAAGTACAAAAATTAGCCAGGCATGATGGTACATGGCTGTGATACCAGCTACTCTGGAAGCTGAGGCAGGAGAATCACTTGAACCCGGGAAGTGGAGGCTGCAGTGAGACAGGATTGCGCCACTGCACTACAGCCTGGGCAACAGAGTCAGACTCTGTCTCAAAAAAAAAAAAAAAATACTGTCTTGGTATATCCTTATAAGAATTGCTATCTTAATGTTGCTCATAAAAATAACTTACAAAAATGTGTGCCAATTGCTGAAGATCTTATCTTCAATTTTGGTTATTCTATTTTTTGTTTCTGGAAGTCCTATTTGTATTTCTTCAAATCTCCAGGGATTTTAAAAATTAGTCTATTGTTTCTTCCTCATTTGTTTCAAACATTTAAAATACATTACCTATTCCATTGGAACTATATCTGAACCCCTCTGGAATCCCATTCTTCTGTCTGTTGTTTCTGCTGACTTTCACTCATGGTGACTGGTTTCCTCACCTGTTTTGGATTTTGAGAGTGAAAGCTCATGTTTGAATGGCTGGGTTTTACCTACAGGAATCCATCAAGGCTTGGGCTACAAGTATGTCCCTCCAGAGAGAGTGTGCATTTGATTCCGACAGGCACTCTGGTGTGACCAACCCCAAACTACCTCCAGTTAATTTTGCAGTGTGGCGTTTCCTGGGTCACCCAGGCAGTATAAATTCAAATCCCAAACTGCATGAAGGCAGACTGACGATTACAAATTCTCACAGGAAACATTGTTCCATCCTTCTACTCACAAGCCAAAGCCAAAACAGATAAGGACCCCTGTCTTCTCCCTTTGCCCCCCTGCAGATGTCTGCTGGACCACCTGTGCCCTAGGGATATACTCCTCCTATAGGGGAAAGCTTCAGACAACAATCTCATTTTGAACTCCCCACCTGGCAAGGGTCCCAGGTCTGGTTCTAAAGGCCATGCTTTCAATCCTGGCTTAAAGCCCGACATGCCCTCGATCTGATTTATTGTAAACACAGCAAAGTCTTTCTTAGAGCCTAGATCTGTGCTTTTTCCCCAACCTAATTTAAAGCTAGATACACCTTTCTCTGGTCTTTGGAGCCCAGAGTCCCAGGGCCTTCTAAGGCATAAGCTTTCAAAACTTTGAAATGTAGATGTGTTTATAGGGAAAGAAAGCAGCAGCAACAAGGTTTTAATAACCTATAAGGCTAATGGAAGGGAGGAAAAAACGCACATGCCTGTGTAGTCAGCAATTCCGATTAAGGAGCATCTGAAATGCTGTAAGAAGGAAGAACAAAGTGGGAAATATTAGAACAGAGCAGAGTGGATGGGGAAAGAATCTACAAAGACTGCAGAGACATTTTTCTCTGTCTCCGTATCTTTCTGGGCCATTCTTCATCTGCAGGATGTCAACATAAGAGGTATATTTCATCCCATACACACATGATGTGGGCCAAAAGTTGAAAATTAGTATAGGATTAGAAACTACAATTCAGAATTTTAAAAAGAAACCAGGCAACACCCAACACCTTATCCAGGTACAGTTTCCAGCAGGCTTCATAGTCATCACTCATTTCGTCCTCACAAAAGCCCTCAGAGGTGCATTTTATAACCATTAATGGCCAACCTTCTGATAACCAGTCTACTGTACTTTCTCACATCTGGCACCACTTCTTATCAAAACAAAAATTCATTGATTAATCAATAATATGTTGGGAGGCTGAGATGGCTGGATCACTTGAGCCCAGAAGTTTGAGGCAGTCTGGGCAACATGGTAAAACTCCGTAGCTCCAAAAAACAAACAAACAAACAAAAATTAGCTGGGCATGATGGCATGTGCCTATAGTCAGCTACTCAGGAGGCTGATGCAGGAGAATCACTTGAGCTCGAGAGGTCAAGGTTGCAGTGAGCCATGATCATGCCACTGTGCTCCAGCCTGGGCAACAGAGTGAGATCTTGTCTCAAAAAAAAAAAATCAATAACATGCACATGCTGCAAATACATCTCCAGGTCTATGATTCCTCACTCAAAATCTTCAAAACCAGATGTGTTTTAGAATTCCAACTGTTTCGGGTTTTAGGAAATTATTAAGGTAAATCTCTGAGGTTTGGGCAGCACATCATAATCACACACACTAACATTTCTTCAATGACATATGACAATTCAGATTAAGCTGAATGAATGAAGACCATAAGCTGCCTTGCAGTTCAGAGCAGCTTCCATCACCACCAGCCCCTCCATGAATTAGGTAAAAACACTCACTTTTCAGAGTTTGGGGGACTTCAGATTGGGAATGAGGTGGTGTAGAACTGGATACATAAGTCATCTCTCAAACTATCTTATATTTAAATCCATCAGCTTAAAAGTCCTTGGCACTGAGTCTCAAAATCTTCACTCTGATTCTCAGAAGGGGCAGAAAAGAACAGCGACCAGAAGAGGAGAGGAACGTGAAACAGGTGATGGCCAGAGAGAGCCCAGTGGGCCTCCCTGGGAGCCATGGTGTGCAGTGTGTGCATGGGCGGAAGGGAGGCATTGGCATAAAACCACAAGACAGGTCAGACATGGCCCAGGAAGACTCTTAGCAAAGCCTCAGGTGTAATAGCAGTGGCAGGCTGGGCAGCGGTAGCCCTCAGGACAGTTGCATTTGGCCTCAGATTTGTGACTAAGAGATGCATAATATGAGGCAAAACCTCAGTGTCCTCCTCTACAGCAGGAGAGCTGGACCACAGCAGCAATGTCAGATGGCAGGCCTCAGCCCCCTGGTCGACCAGGAAATCTATGTGACAGGTTATGAGCAATATTTTGTAAGACAATGGAATGGAATGGAATGGAATGGAATGGAATGGAATGAAATAGAATAGAATAGTCCGTACCTTGCTCAACAGGGACAGAAGCTCCTGTACTCAGGACCCTTCCAGACTCACCCTATATACCCGTCCACCTGCCTGTTCATGCATATCCTTTATAACACTCTTTTTTTTTTTTTCTGAGACAGGGTCTCGCTCTGTCGCCCAGGCTGGAGTGCAGTGGCGCAATCTCGGCTCACTGCAACTTCCGCCTCCCAGGCTCAAGTGATTCTCCCACCTCAGCCTCCCGAGTAGTTAGGACCACAGGCGCGTGCCACCATGCCAGGCTAATTTTTATATTTTTAGTAGAGACAGGGTTTCACCATGTTGGCCAGGCTGGTCTGGAACTCCTGGCCTGAAGTGATCCACCCATTTCGGCCTCCGAAAGTGCTGGGATTACAGGCGTGAGCCAACGCACCCAGACCTATCCTTTATAACATTCTTCATAATGAAAAGATTATGTCAGGCTGCATCTCACATGATAAGGACAGCCATTGTTTCAGGAACTTTTGTTTCTATAAGACATATATATAGAAATACCTACGTGTGTGTATATATGATCTAGCAGAATGTATTCACATGTATATATAATACATAGATATAATACACACGTATATACACAATGTATGCTTTGCACACACAATGGCGCTTTAACTGTGGGATGTGGTCTAAAGACTTTAGGATTTACTGTGCTAGATGACTGACTACCTCTGAATCTTTTTAGCACAAACGACCTGTGGATTGTTTTTTCTGGTGTTACTGAATCCAGGTATTCTGTATTAAAATCATCCCAGACTGAAAATCAAAAAGAAGTCTTGCTGAATTCTCTGTTTTTCAGGATGTACTTTAGCCCCTGGGACCTGCCTTCTAAGGTCTCTGCCACTCACTCATTATGACCACTAGGGCATCTAGATAATCTCCGAGCCTTTAGTTTCTTATTTCTGAAATGCAGCGGCTGACCATCACAGACCTCTGAAGAGCAACTGCTCACATAAAATTGGAGAAATGACGACTCGTAGCTCATAGAGTGGTCGTGAGGATCACACAAGGTCATACTTTGAATGGTGCACCCAACACACTGTAAGTGCCATATAATTTCATCTCTAAGACAAGACTATGAATGCTTTCCATGTCTGGTGCTTCATGATGCTTTTGAATCCAGTATTCATGATGCACATGCAGTCTACTTGGAGTGGGAGCTGATGGCTTTCAGGAGGCCCCAGGGCCTGGCCACTGCAGGGGCTGGGACTGCAGATCATACCACCACCCTTTGTTCCTGCCTCCTCCTAGCCCTTGGGAGGCGAAGCTTGTCCCCTCAGTAAATGATGACCAGAACCCTGTGTTTGTTGCCCAGCCTCCTGGGAGATGGGCAGTGGCATAGCAAAGGGATTACTTTGGGTAAATATTTCTCTAAACCTCATTCTTGCCACCACCAATGCCCAAAACAAGCCGGCCAGCTCCCGAACAGCCCCACCATTCCAATGCTGGGACAGTGCTGACAGCATCAGCTCCCTGAATACAGGGCAAATGGCCTCACCAAAGGTAAGCCCCAGAATTAAGCAGTGGTGGCAGAGGCTGGGAAGCACAAGAGGAGGAGAATGCATGAACTGGGCTCTCAAGGTACTAGCAATTTCCTTTTCCAGAGCAGGTTATCGCCTTTACAGCACTTAGTACTTGGACCAACCAGCCACCACATTGCAATTCCATCTGAGGCCATGGTGGGCATCCAATCCTGCCTCCTCCAAAACGGGAATCTCGGCTGCACCTTTCTGGACAGATGGAAGCCCACTTTCTGGTGTGCCTTCCAGAACCCAGGGAGCTAAGTGTTAATGCTCCCCAAAGCACTTTCTCATCACTGGCAGGCAGAGGTTAGTCTACTCAACTGATAGCTGAGAACACTGAGATTTAGTTCAGGTGCCTAAAGTGCTGGTTCGCAATTTTGGCTGCATATTAGGATCACCCGGGGAGCATCTGAAGTTCCCAGAGTCCCTGCCACACCCAGATGCTGTTTGGATTTGTTCCAGGCATTTGCTTTATCTCCCCAGGAGTTTCCAACGTGCAGGTGCTCTGGCTCTTGGTTATTGATCTCACTGCTGCCTCAGAGCCACTGGAAGGCCAGTTAAAATAGAGCCCTGGGTCCCACCCCTAAATGAATTTCCATTTCCAACAAGCTCCCAGGTGAGGCTGATGCTGCTGGTCCAGGGAGAAAACCAGAGCTTTGAGAACCAGTGCTCAAGGCCCATGTTTCTAGCCTTAGGTTTCTCAGCCATGGCTTGGGGTGAATGGCTCCTGGCTTGAGAAGCTCTGGTCTGGAATAGCACTCCTCAGTTTTCTGTGTGCACATCCGGACGCATCTAGATTCATGCTCAGTAGGTTTGGGTGGAACCTGTGCTGCTGATCCTCTAACCACACTCTGAGGAACAAGGCCCTAGACTAGCCGGCCTGACTGCCAAATCTACATTCTTCCCACTTCAAGCAGGTCTAGGATCAGGCAACTCACCCTTCCCTAACAGAGATCTGCCTCTTGAAACCTCCACTCTGAGAGACTTGCTCTGGGCCACAGGACAAAGAAAATGCCTTCCTCTCCCAGGAAAGCACCCAGGTATCCTGTCCCCACCTCTACCTCTTGGCCTCTCTTTCTCCCTATGAAACAAACAATCCTCCATCCTTTAACTCCTCTTGCTGTCACAACAAACAAAACCTCAGGGATCTTGGAAGCAGGCGGAGTCTTGGCCTCTAGCAGCGCTTGATGGGGCAGTACTACGTGACAGTTAAGTCCCCTCCACTGCAGACGTGCTTCCTAAGTGTCCACCACATGCTGCATATGGTCCTCGGGGCTTGGGACCCAGCTGGGGCACAATGACATAAACACAGGAAGCACACAGCCGTGTAAGAAAGCTCACCATGGGATCCTAAGAGGAGTGACGCTAACAGCCGGAACAAGAAGACTGCAAAGGAAGAAGACCCAGTTCCCATCTGCAGGCCAGGGGTCTCAGACTGCTAGCCTTCTGCCTTCTAAGCCACTGGTCCCATTCTCTAGGTTAGAGAACTATAGGATATCAGGCCTCGAGATGCTGGTGACCTGTCCAAGTCATTTAACAGAAGGAGGAAGGACGATAATGGCTTACACTGTTTCCTATGCACCATGTGTTAGGCACTGTGCGAAGTTCTCTGCAGGTATTATTTCATTCAATTCTCACCAAAATCCCAGGAAATGCTCATTGCTAAGGCACCATAGTTTAAAGGGGAAGAATGGAGAATGGAGAATTACAGATGAGAAGTAGCAGGCCAAACAGGAGGTAACAGCAGTAACTGACCCCAGGTGGATGAGCCTACACACTTTCTTAACTGCCATGTAGTTAAAGCAGTTAACTTGTCTTAACTGCCTAAAGATGAGGCACTTAACTTGCCTCATCCAGGACTGGGAGAGAACGAGACTCAGCCTCCTTCCAAGATATAGGTTTCTATGCAAGATGGTGCCATCCTCAGGCTATTTCATATGGTAATAAATAACATCAAGCAATATCATTACACTTAATACACCAGGCAACTCTAAATTACGTGTGTATACACATATATACACACACATACGTAACTTATGTATAGATAAAACATACGCTCATTCCATCCTCACAACAGCCTTCTTTGTAAATATCTAGATCTCCATTGTGCAGATGGGATAACTAAAAGACAAAGTGCTTGGGTAACTAGGGTCTCCCAGCTAGTTGGTGGTGAAGCCAGAATTTGAACTCCAACAGTCTGGTTTCCAGGTCATGCTGGTGACATCCCCCTGCCCCCTCCACAGTTCCCATTGGCTTTGGTGCCTAAACTGAATAAAGAGCACAGTTCAAGGTGCTTTCTGTGCCCACATGGCGCCCAGCCTAGTGGCTAAATCCTTTGCAGGTACCTTGATAAACGCCCAGTAAGGACCAAACAGGTGCCTCCTGCCCTATTTATAGCTCCCAGCATGGCCAGTTAGCTATAATTAGCAAACCTCCCCCAGGACTGGAGCTAAATTAAACTGGTGGGATTAGAGGCCAGCAGCTTCGGACAGTGCCTCTGGACACCTCCAGCAACACGGCACTGGTGATACTGAGAGGAGCCTCTTCAAAGAAGTAGTTCGGCCTCACGAGTGGGCCCAAGGGTGTGGTGGTGTGGTGGTGGTGTGTGGACCCAAGGACTTCCTTTAGTGGCCTCCTCCCAATTCTAGTGGCTGATCTCTCCTGAGATCCCCCAATTAAATCAGAAGATGAATGATCCCATGCTGTGAGGGTCAGAAGACCAGAACTCTGGTCCCGGCTGTGCCGCTGGTCAGCCCAGTGGCCAAGGGACTCAGCGGCTCTGGGTTTCAGCTTTGCCTCTTGAGATGAAGACAGGCCTATCGCTGAAGTCCTTCTTGGCTAGAAAATCCCGGCCATCTCACAGATCACAAAAAGGGGCTTCCAGTTAAGTCCTGTGGTAGGGATCAAACGCCCTCTAGAGAAGGGTCCGAGGGAAGCCTGCAGCCCCCCAGCAAGGGAGGAGGACTCTCACTTGAAAGTTGGGTGTAACCTCTCAGGCTGCTGGTGCTGTGAGCCTGGGAGAAGAGGCGTGACAAGCTCCCACCACCTCCTGGAGCCTGAAGAGGACACAGAAAGAGATCTCATCTTGCCTTTCGCTCCAGAATATCCGGCCGCCTAGGGCTCTGCCTCACTCAGGACTTGGATGTCACCTCCTCAGAGGCCTTCCTCAGAGGCCTTCCTGGGAAAACCCACCCGCCACCACTTCCTAGCCACTGGCCAGCACACTCCCAAGACATGGACTGTCATCCCCTATATATTTGTTAAAACGTGCATTAACTGTCTGTATCCCCCACTGGGATGTGAGCCCCACAGAGGCAGAGCCTGCATCTGTGCTCTTCACATCTAGAGCACCTGGCATATACCAGGCACTGGGTCTGCTGACTCAGTGAGCCATTTTGGCCCCAGGCCTCCTTCCTCTGTGCTGAGCACCCAGCTGCCAACCTCCCGGAGTCGTTGGGCTTCTCTCTGCTTTTCCTGTCCAAACAGGGAGGGAGCCACTAAACCAAACATGACGAAAGGGAAAGAGGGGCGGTCAGGAAGGCTTCTTGGAGAAGGTGATTTCTTCAGGGATGAGTCAGTGATGTCTAGGCAAGGAAGCAGCAAGGATGGAGAGAAGAGAAGGGGCAAAGCACAGAGGTGGAAATGGCCCATGCAGGGCATCTGCTGGCAGCTAGGAGTTGCTAAGAGCATGGAAGGTAATCAAAGCAGGAGGGATCAGAGAGGCAGGGGTGTCAGTGACAAACGGCCACAGATGCGTGCCAAGAAGCCTGAGCTCAGGTGTGGGCAAACTTCTCTCTAACAAGCTGTCAATCTGTCACAATTACTCAACTCTGCCGCGGTAAGCTTGAAAGCAGCCATAAAAGATGCATCAATGAATGCAGATGGCTCTGTCCCAGTAAAACTTTATTTATAGATATTGGAATCTGAATATCTTATCATGTACATATGTCAAAAATACAATGTTTCTATTGTTTTTTTTTTTCAATCATTTAAAGATATAGAACCCATCCTTAGCTCATGGACCATACAAAAAGAAGTGGCTGGTAGACTCCTGCTGTGGGCAATGGGGAAGTTTTGGGAGGTTTTAAGAAAAAGAAAGACAAGGTCCAGGTTATGTTTTCAAGAGGCCTCTCTGGTGGCCCGTAAAGAATGGACCAGTGAAGGTGTTATTCCAGAGGCTGGGAGATCTCAGAAAGCCCTTGTGATGGTTTAGGTGGAAGACAGAAGAGATCCCAGCAAAGGAAATGAGTCACAGAGGCTCCCCCAGAAAGTGATTTCCATCTGACCCATCGGGGCAGTGAGGCAGGTGTCCCCAGATGTTTCTTCCATGAACAGCAATTGAATTGAATGCCAAGTTTGAATTTGGATAACAGCCTCTCATCCTAGCAAACCAAATTAACACTAATCACTTTCCTTCCCCACACATACCCAGCCAAACTTTCCATAAAGTGCTATCCTTAATAAAACCAGAAAACAAACAAAAACCCTCAATGCCTACAATAAGATTGTAGTGCATATATAAGAAGTGTCCGGCTGGGCGCAGTGGCTCACACCTGTAATCCCTCTACTAAAAACACAAAAAATTAGCCATGCGTGGTTGCAGGCGCCTGTAGTCCCAGCTACTCGGGAGGCTGAGGCAGAAGAATGGTGTAAACCTGCGAGGCGGGGCTTGAAGTGAGCTGAGATCATGCCACTGCACTCCAGCCTGGGCAACAGAGCGAGACTCTGTCTCAAAAGAAAAAAAAAATTCCTTATTTTCAGAAATGCATACTAAAATCTCTAGGGATGAAATCCTGTGATATCAGTAACTGACTTTTAACATATTTCAGCAAATAAAAAAATGAATGCAGCAAAAACAACTCCAATCTCTACTGCCCTTCTCCTGATCCATGACCTGGGAAATGCAGGGCAGGGTCAGCCTGCCCTAGGATCCCACACACACTTCTGGGAGGTAGATGTCTCTGGATCCATGTGGCCTGTGCATGTGATGAGGGGCCTCTTGCTCCTCCAGAAGAGCCATCTGTGCTTTGCAAAAGAGGTCAGAGTCCCAAGCCATAGCAGCCAAGGGCAGAGACCAAAGTCCAGACCTGTTCCTGAAGCTGAACCACTGCTGCACGTACCTTTGCTCTCCATGATCTTTTGCCAATGACCCAAAAAAGAAGCTGTGCATTTCTGTCCCTGCACTCATGAATGCTAGTGTCCATCAAGCCCTTACCATGTGGCCCAATACTTTATATGCATTATTATCTTTCCTAAACTTCACAACAAGCCTGTGAGAGATATGCTACTATTGTCTCCACTTTGCAGATGAGGAAACTGCAGCTTAGAGTACAACCTGTGCCATCATACAGATCCCCACACCTGGGAAGAATCCATGCTTGGCTTAATGCTCTGCTATCACCATCATAAAATTCTTCATACATTTTATAGGAACCCTACATTTGCACTCTGTGCAGGACCCTGCAAGTTACATAGCCAATCTCACTCAGGTCACACTGCTCACTGGTGGTGGCATCAGGGGTAATGCAGGCAATAGGACTCCAGCACTTGCCTGCCATCCATGACAGGGTTTGAAATTTCATGTAAGTGGCTATTTGATTCCAGCCTGCTAAAAGCCAAAGCCAGGACAGACACCAGGCTCTGTTTGACACCCAATTCTGGACTCTTTTTTTGTTTTGTTTTGTTTTGAGACGGAGTCTTGTTCTGTCACCCAGGTGGAGTGCAATGGCGCGATCTCAGCTCACTGCAAGCTCCGCCTCCCGGGTTCACACCATTCTCCTGCCTCAGCCTCCCGAGTAGCTGGGACTACAGGCACCCACCACCAAGCCTGGCTAATTTTTTGTATTTTTAGTAGAGACGTGTTAGCCAGGATAGTCTTGATCTCCTGACCTCATGATCCGCCCGCCTCAGCCTTCCAAGTGCTGGGATTACAGGCGTGAGCCACTACGTACAGCCCCAATTCTGGACTCTTAACTCAGGCAGAACAAAGAGTTGGTGGCCTGGGCCCATCCAACTGCCGTACTCAGCTCCCTTCCTCCCTCCACTCTCTGCCTCTTTGAGAAGCATGCTTCCTCTCCCAGCCACTACTGTTTCCTCCACAGTGATCTTGGAATGGGTGACTAAAAGTGCTGCTGGTGGGTGGCCTTAGAAGGACACCTGCCCAGCCCAGCCCCACTCTCTGGCTCTCAGTGCAGAAGCATACGCTCCTCAACAGAGGAAGACAGTTTCAAAGAGCATCTGAGTTTTAGGAATGGTAGGAAAGAGCTGGAACAGAGGCCGATTCCGCCAGCCATCATCGGTCTCTGATCTCCTGGCAAGAAAGCCTGCCATAGAGTAAAACTGCTTTTTAAAAATTCAGCAAACCAGGAGACATACCCTCAGGGTATAGCTCTGAGGTTCCAATGTACATATTTTCCAAGGGCTGAGAAGACTGGAAATTTCTCCAACAAGATCAAATGCAATGCATCTCAACCTAGACCCACCAGGGCAAAAGCAGAGTCCATCCCCCAAGGTCAATGACGTCATCACTGACATTGAGTCTAGCTCAGGCTCGGGAGCTGGTCTGCCTGGGCTTGAATCCTAGCTCTGATGCTCACTAGCTGATTGGCCTTGGCAAGTTATTTAACCTCTTGGTACCTTTGTTTCCTCCTCTGTAAAACAGAAATAATGATGTCTGCATCAGCGTTATCATGAGGCATAAACAACTTAATATATGTGGAAGAGGAGCTTAATAATTGCAAGTGATTAATATCGATATCATCATTTTCAAGTTCTGCTTAGGGACCTGAAGAAATGCTCATTCCCTACCTAATGCATGCGGGGCTTAAAACCTAGATGATGGGTTGATGGGTGCAGCAAACCACAATGGCACGTGTATACCTATGTAACAAACCTGCATGTTCTGCACATGTATCCCAGAACTTAAAGTAAAATTAAAAAGAAAATGTTCATTCTCCAGGAAGCAACCCCCACCTTGCCATGCCCTAAATCCACTGCTCTAGAATCCCTAAGACAAGCAAGAAGTCTTGCTTCTTCTTGACCAACTGCAAGGAAGTGCCTGCTTCTCCAGGATACCTACAAGGGCAGCTCACAGAGTCATGCCCCTCAGGGGACTTCTTAACCTTGGTGGTGGAGGCCTTGGCAGACACTCAGGTGTTTGGTTCCATATTTGCTTCCAGATGAGACTTTTTAATAGACATGCAACTGCTTAGCTATGCCCCAAAGCATGGGGCAAGTCACCAGACAGGGAAGCTCCACTTCCTCTGATTCATCTGCACCCATAACGGGCCACCAGCCCCATCTGCCAATAGCAAGGCAAAGCTGACTCAGGCAACATGAGATTATGCAAGCATCTCCCTCCCCTCCTGCTTTAGTCCATAGCAACCTGTGCCTCCAACCTTCTTTCTGCTACAAAGATCACTCACAGGTCCAGGATTATCATGGTACCTCTCTGACAGGCTCGTCAGCAGGGCTGCTCTTGCCAATCTCTTACTGCTCAAAGCCTGGCCCTTGTAGTTCTGCCTGCTCTTCCCTGGTCCTGAACCTTGCTTCTGCTCCTTGGACTCTCAGGCTGGGCTTCTTCCTGGTCAGCCTTATGCTGGTCTGACCACAGCTGGTCCCACTATGAAGCCCATTAGAAATGAGGTCAATGCATCACTGGC
The DNA here is from genome assembly GCF_037993035.2 of Macaca fascicularis. Classification (NCBI taxonomy): domain Eukaryota; kingdom Metazoa; phylum Chordata; class Mammalia; order Primates; family Cercopithecidae; genus Macaca; species Macaca fascicularis. The sequence goes on along the minus strand of NC_088383.1, from coordinate 68,879,663 downwards.
CCCGTTTCACAGAAAGATTGATGGGGGCACAAATGGCTGCTAGAATCCAGGTTCTGACAAATAGAGACTTGATGGAGCGTGGCTGAATATTTCTGATATAGAGACACAAGTTCAGAAGGCATGTGGCATCTCTGAGTACTGGATGTCATACCAGGAGAGTCTCATCTCAAGAGGAGGTGATGATCATGTGTTTGGCCTTCAGAGCCCATGCTACTATAATTTTCTAAGATCTGAAATCTGAGTAATACAACAGCAGTCAGCTTCATGACCAAGAGCCCATCCTCGAGGGAAATTGACTCATCCTCCTCTGATGAGTGACTTGACTTTCCAGGCAAGCAGAGCAGGATTGAGCTTACTCCTAGGTCTCAGGGTTGCCTCCCTGGCCTGGGGCAGAGCAGATGAAGAGGAAGTGGGTGTTGATTCTTGATGGTTTTGGGGCTTCAACCCTGTCACCTACCTTTCAGGCCTAGCCTCAGTCCTGACTCAACAGAAGAGGCCACACCCAACTCCACTTCCTAAAGGCTTTGGTGCCCAACCCTAAGTCCTGATCACTACTCAGGTAGGAAATACAAGGAACTGCCTTCCAGGTAGGAAAGGAGGTATAACCATAAGTAGATTAAAAAAAAAGGAACCTTCCATTTCTGTAAATTGAAGTCTTATCCACACAAGACACCGATTGCAGGGGGCTGGATTTATGGGGTAAGATGATTAAATTCTGTGTCCTCTTTCGTATGTCATGCTTTCTCATGCATTACTAAGGATCTCATTTGGTGGCAGTTTGTTGATTTCTTCAGTTGTTAGCTCAGTTACAAAAACCCAGTGAGCAGGACTTGGGTACCCTGCCCGTCAGCTTCTTAGAGTCAGAGAAACACCATCAGTCCACATATATTATATTATAACCACCCAACCACCCTGGATGGGGCCTTGGTACTCACTACCCACTAGTCCTCCCCTAGCAACAAGCACCAACAATCCAACATATACATAAGACCAGTGGGAAGCCCTTATTTGTCTTTATAGCCACAGAATGTGGTACATTTAAGTTGTTCCATAAATGTTTTTGTTTTTGTTTTGAAACTAAGTTTCACTCTGTTGCCAGGCTGGAGTGCAGTGGCGCAATCTTGGCTCACTGCAACCTCTGCCTCCCAGGTTCAAGCAATTCTCCTGCTTCAGCCTCCTGAGTAGCTGGGACTACAGGTGCATGCCACCACGCCCAGCTAATTTTTGTATTTTCAGTAGAGACAGGGTTTCACCATGTTAGCCAGGGTGGTCTCAATCTCTTGACCTCATGATCCACCCACCTCAGCCTCCCAAAATGCTGGGATTACAGGCATAAGCCACCGTGCCCAGCCTTGTTCCATAAATGTTTTAAAGAAGGACATGCTCCCTGAAATACAGCCCTTGGGCCATTCAGTCTCTAACTCTGTCTCCGACAGAGACACTCAAGAGTGAGTTGGGAGAAGGCCTGGCCATCTGACATCACCTAGGAGGCTGAGGTCTGACCCACTCCTCCAGATCCTAAGAAGTCTCACAGAGAACCCAGCACTCAGCTACACTTAAGGCTTCCACAGCACGTTGTTCCAGCATCACCTCCAGCTCCCTACAGGCAGCCCATACACCTGGCCAAGGGACATTGGAGCATGCACTCCCTGCACAGTCCTCTCAGCCACTCTGGCCCTTTGCTCATGTTCTTCTCTTACCCCAGAACAACCTCCCTAGCCTTCTCCAAGCTGTCCCTCAAAACCCAGATCGATCACTTAAGAATCTCCATAGCAGATCTTTTGTACTTGGCATACTGAACTCTGACCACATGCTGGGCAGTTTGCTGGATGACAGGAGTACCAAGAGGATGAAAACACATGCCTGCTCTCAGGTCACTCAGACTATTCGGGGAGGTGAGCAGAGGAACAAATGGCTGCAACTCGCTGCACAGTCAGACTGGCTGGAGTGAGTCTCAGCTCCACGACACACTAGCCGGGTGACTTGAAGCAAGTCGCTTAACTTAAAATGTCTGTTTCCTCTTCTATAATATGAGGACAAGTGTGGTATTGATTTCATCAGGCTATTGTCACAGTTGTATGAATTAATATAATTAAAGACAACATTTATTGTACTTAAAAATTACTGGAGGAAGAGGAGTGAAGGTAATGCACAAGGTATATTACTTGGTTTTGTACCAAGTTCTTATCAGATTGCTTTCGCTAGATTGGTGCACTGTGCACATGGCAGGCCCTCAAGAAATGTTCATTACCCTTCCTTGAACATGCTCTGCACTTTACCCAGCTTTTCTGTTCTCGTCATCTCTTCAACACTGTTTGTATAAAAATCATATATTCCTCAAGGATGAGATCAGATGCCACCTCCCATAATTAGGTTTACATGCTTCATGATTCCCAGATGAACAGCTTCCCTGTCCTGCTTTTGGATTTCTCAGGCATCTAAAAAGAGGTCCTCACCACCTTTAGTTATACCCATCCATATAGGTATATTATATGCCCCTATCAGACCACAGCTCCTTAAAGACAAAGACTGAGACTCATGCTTTGTTCTTTGGGGCCAAGGCTCTAGTGACAGAACAATTAAAAAGCAGTGCTATTTCTGTAGGGGAGCACTCCAAAACTGCGTTCCGAAACCTCTTTCTCATAAGCGCGTGAGCCAGAATGGCTTTCCAGAACCTCATTTTTATTAAAAATAGAAGCCAATCTGACCACGCACACTTTATAACACAGTGAAATGGAACATCCCAAACTTTTATCAACACGCATTTTCTATTCCCTCTATATAATAAAGGGTCCCAATGTTCATCTAACATTTTTCTGAAATCAGTATGTAGCACTCTCTACTTCTGAATCTGATGGGGCACCAGTCAGTTTCACAGTCATCACTGGAGAGACTCTGTGCCAGATTTTGTCTCCAATTGTAACACAGGATCACATGGTCACTCTACTGAGCTATTCCCATCCGCGCTGTTGGTTCTGGGGATGATGAAGGGGAAAAAAATGGTTCTAGCACCTGGATGCAGACCGTTGCATGTTCGACATCCTTTTCTTGTGCTCCATATGAAACATGTCCCAGATCCTTCATGGGCAACCCTCCACTGTCCAGTTTCATAGGAGCACAGAAAACTAGTCCATTCTCAAGTAGGTAGTACTTTCTGTTCCATTTCATGAACAAAATAGAGATGCAGCAATAAATTACATGATTTGAGCCCTCATTAGTAGACAGTAAATGTCATATTTTATTAAAAAGCTAATAATCCATTCAATTTTTTAAATTAGGCAATGACTGTAATATAATAAATTTGAATAATTAAGCCTAATATTCATGGAGCAAAAACAAGAGGGAAGAAAGTTCTAAAATCTTTATTTTTCCCTCCACATAAAACATGTTGATAATGATCCCACGGGTGAAAGAAGTTTCTATGTGCATACCAGTGGAGTACTCATTTGTCAAAGCAAGAACTCACACATATGCTTAGACGGCTGGAAATCTCTAGGGAAGTACAGAGACCTCTCCTAACTCAGCCCTCACTATTGACTCCTAGCTCTATTTTTACCTGATCTGTTTTTATTGCTGGACTCCACTCTCTTTCCATTACATACAGCCTAAGAATTTTCTACTCCAGATAGAGAGCTCTGACTAAGACACAAGTTCACAACCAGGATGGTTGGTCTGTACGTGCTATTTTCTCCCTGCTCAATAAAAGGAGAGCATCCTTGTGGTAGAAATAGCTTGGTGTCTACAGCCATACCACCCTGGACACACCTGATCTTGTCTGATCTTGGGAGCTAAGCAGGGTCGGGCCCGGTTAATACTTGGATGGAAGAAATAACTTTGCGCAACAGTTCTAAACAAAGCACAGTCTGAACTTATTCTTCCTGCCACACAGCCTTCCCACCACGTGAGGCCTTAACATCATCTCTCTTGGAAACTCCACACCAAGGTTGCACCATCATGCCCTGAAGAAGGCAAGAAGCCTTTCCTTGGGCCACTGAGTACAGGCTTATGTAAACAGGCAGTATAACTCAGTAGGCAGAGATGAAACATTTGCACTTCTCTCCAAGCATTTTAAATGAGAAAGCAAAACTCATTAAACAAGCTAAACACTCTTCTACATTCTTAAGTGTCCAAACAAACTTTTCCCCAGTAGCCTGCACTTCTATGGATTTTGCGATAAACCAAGGGGAAGGGAAGAGGAGACTTTCCTCCTAAGCTCAGAGAGATCAAAGCAAAGAGAACAAAGTTGGAGAGTGTGAGGGATTCTGCTTGGTGAGCGTTTCTCAGCAGAGTGGACTTTCTGTGTCTGGGCTGCAGGCCCCTGAGTGTCCGGTGCTCTGAGGACACCTTCACCAGAATCTGTAGAAGGTACACATCAGATCTGCTCCCAGTAATAATGCTCTGCTTTGCAGAGGCTGTTTTGCTTTCCCAGGCGCTTTCATGTCTTGTATTGATCAACAAGCAAACACTTACTGAGCGCCTATCAGATGCAGGGCCCCAGGTGGAGATCATCTCACCGACAGATATCTCATGGCCCCACTCTTCAGACATATGTGCCACTCTGAAAAGAAAATAAGGCCCAGATCTGCCTTCAAGATGTTTATAGTTTATTTGGAGACACAAGCAAAGAGTCCCGTAGAAAGAGAAATAATACTGCAAAGCACTCTATTTTAAGTTAGCCTTCCTTAAACTTTGATCATAATCACAACCACATTAGGAGCTTATTAAAAATCAAAGGGGCCTGGATCACATCTTTGGAGAATCTAATTCCATGGGAAGGAAGCCTGGGTCCCTGTATTTTTAACAAGCAGCCACAAAGATCAAAAATTTAAAACATAAGGCAGTGCATACGTGGCAAATGAGACAGTCACTCATGCTGGCCAAGGTCAAAGGACCCCAGCAAGGTCAGACATAAAAGAGACCTGCAAGGGCAGACAGGAGGCTGAGAGCAGAAATGCAGAAAGGAGAAAGGCAGGGAGTTGGCAGGGAGAGGGGGATAGGGTCCTAAGAAAAAGTGCAATATTCATGTAGGGGGAAAGAATGCAGAAAATTCTGAATGTAGAAGGCTGCCCTAGAGGATTGAGAGATCAAGACAGACAGGTAGGTCTGGAGTCTGGGGCCATGGGACTGGAGTCTGGGCCCTTATATTTTATCATATCAAAGTAAGGAGGATCATGAATGACAGGTGTTTACTTTAGCCTGGAGGAAAAGGGTGCCTCAGGAATGGCAGGGCCACGAGAGCAGAGAATTTCAGACACAGAAGTCCGGTGCTGGGTTGAAACCATCAGGAAGACCAGAAGCTGGGCCCAAAGTTCTAGTAAGATAGTTTAATATCCTGTTCTACCCTCACCGCAGATCAATGAACTGAGCAAGATAGATAATATTATCTTCTTTCTGTAGAGAGAAAACTGGGGCACAAAGTGGCCACACAGCAAGAGGAAAGCTGGGGAAGCCAGAACAGCCATGTGGCTTGCACTCATCTTTGACAAATCAATCCACTGCATTTCAAGCCTATTCAACATACATTTATAGAGTGCCTACTACCAGCAAGAAACAAGCAGCAGCAAGATAAATGGAGTGCCGTTCCTGCCCTCAGGGAGCTCACCTCCCAGTGGAGGAGCTGGCAAACACGTTCTGTAAAGAACCAGATAGTGAATACTTCAGACTGTGCAGGCCAGTCTCTGTAGCAAATGCTCACCTCTGACATTATAGCAAAAAAGTGGCCATGCACAATACATGAACAAATGAGCATATCTGTGTTCCAATAAAACTTTATTTACAAAACAGGCAGCGGGCCGGATTCGACCTGTAATGTGCCAATCCCTGATCTAGTGGGTAAAACAAACCCCTGCATGGCTACTTATAAAACAAGAGAGGTGTGTTATAAATAAAACGACTTCACAGCCCAAAGGAAAGATAGAGTAATTTAGTCTGGCCATGGATGACTGGAGAGGTAGCACTGGAGTGGGACAAGTCACTTAGTTTTCTAGGTCTCGGTTAAAACGATGGGGCTGAATCAGAAGCACATGGACAGCCCTTCTTGTTCCAGCATTCTCTGACTTGGATGGTAGTGCTGCTTTCCTGCCCAGTCTTCTAACTGCACAAACAACGTGGCCTCTCCCAAGCTTCCTGGGCCTCTCCTCACCTCTACCATCAAGTTTTGAATGTTACTTAAGGAATAAAAATTCCTCGATGATCCTGGAAGGCTAAATACACACACACGCACGCACGCACATGCACACACACACGCACAAAGTGTGTGTACGTCCTACCGCTGCCAGATGCTAAGTCTAAATTTATTTACATTTCTAAAGATTTTCTCCCTCCTTCCCAGAACCTCTCCCTCCTGAAAAAGGTCCTGCTGCTTCTATCCCAGACACTTTCGCAAGACTCAAATGTTCTTCCTGACCAAATGCCCACCTCAAGAAGAACCCGAAGCCAGGAAGAAACCAAGGGTGGCCACACACCTCATCTGCCCTGCTGTGCTAGTGCCAGGCAAGAAAACAGAAATAGAGCCATGGAGCCCAACAGCAACATCTCACATGGTGCCAGCAGGCAGTGAGCAAGGCCCAGGCAGATAAACACATTAAGGCAGGCTGTGCAGTGCAGGACACGTCCAGGCCTCAGTGACTTCATCCCAGCCAGCCAAGGTCAACTCCAGTCTAAGGTTTAGTCAGCCTCCTCTTCTGTGGGCTCAGACTTCCCTGGTCAAGATCACTCATGTACCAAGAGGATTGGACAAGGCCACGAGTGAGGCCAGGTGCCAGCAGGGCGAAGGCAGGCAAAAGGCACCACAGATCGCATGTGGTGGCAGCAAGCCAGCTGTGTATGGATTCAAGCCTCAGACCCACCTGTGAAAATCTTACCCTACTCAAGCCTGACCACCTCCTCCAGGAAGCCCTCCTGGCTCTTGCTAATTAGCAGCAACTTGTGTGTTCTCTGAACATCTAAAGCAATGCTTCCTAACATAGGGTTATGGGATCAGCATCATCAATCAGCATCACCTGGGAAGTTGCTGGAACTGTTGTTGGAAGTTCTCAGGCCCCACCCAGGCCAAGCAACTTAGAAACTCTGAGGGTGGGACCCAGCAATTGGTGTTTTAACGATGTCCTCCTAGTGATTCTAAACCAGGCTGTGGTTTGGGCGCCACTAATACAAAGTCTAGATTCTAAACCACTAACTGGACACCTGTGTTTTACATGCAATCCCTGTGCTCCTGGCTTCCCTGGGAATGTGGTTGCATTTCAGAGCCTGGATCTCACATGCCCATAATCCCCCACCTTGCCCAGCCCAGGATGCCACAGCAAGTACTTCCTTGGCTAACACCTGTGGAATTTAATTAGCTTGAGTTCAGATACCACCATCAGGTTACAAAATCATGGAACCTGAATGCTGAAAGAGGCTTTAGTGCCCAACCAGCCCAACTACCCATCAAGGCTCTGCCAGGACCCAACTTCTCCGTGTTTCTCTCAGGTCAGGTCAGATGCTCCGCTAATGCCTGGGAGTTCACAGTCTCATTCCTTCACCCACAAAATATTGACTGAGCATGGGTGCCAGGCACACACAGATGTTCCTGCATATAAGTGAACCAGCAACGAGGATCCTTGCTCGGAGGAAGCAGATATTCCAGTGGCAGGAGAGACCCAATAAATAGCAATAAATAAATAAAACAAAAAACCCATATGCATTAACCATTAGAAAACATCAGACACACCAAAATATAGGGACTTCCTATGAAAATAACTAAACAGCACTCTTCACCAATGTCAAAGTCATGAAAGATAAGGAAAGATGAGTCACAAATTAGAGCACACTAAGGAGACATGGTGGGTACATGAAATGTGGGACCCTGGACTGGATCCTGGAAAAGACAAACAGCATCAGTGGGAAAAGTGATGACATTTGAGGAAGGCTTACAGTTTGACATGCAGTTTTAGACCAACATGAAACTTGTTCTCTTCTATAGTGATATAAGATGTGAACAATTATGGGAAGCAGGCTAACAGGTAGACAGGAATTCTCTGTACTAATTTGCAAATTTTCTGTATAATATTTTGACGGCAAATCCAGTTGGGAACGATGGTCCAAATAAGAGGTGAGGTGCATTTGGCATCCTTAAATAGAGGGGTGACATGTGGGCAAGATTACATTTGGGCAAGACCCAAAGGCAGGAAAGGGGCCAACCAGTGGCACTGTGAATGACATGGGGCCAAACTCAGTCTTGCCAGGATGTTTACCTGCTTGTGCTTGTTCTTCTATCCAGATGAATTCTGACCACACTTTGAACACTTATGACAATGCTGGAGGCCCCTCAGTCTTCTCTTTGGAGGAGGTCTCACAGTCCTGCAGCTGTGCCCACTGAGTGTGCCCTGGCAGCCTGAGCCCCTGGAGTGGACAGTGAGAGAGAGCACACAAAGGCAGTGGGGTCTGATAAAGACCAAGGTTGAGACCAGAAGCACCTCCACCTTCTTTGTTCTGAAATTGCCCTGGTCTCCTTTTCTTGACAGCAAACCACTTGAGTTCCTACTTCCTCCTGTCTTTGACCCGGTGTCCAAGCTTCTTAGCATGTGAGCTTCTCCCCTAAGCACTGTCCACATGCCCAGAACCTTGAGCATTGGAGCTCAGAGCGGGGTCGACGCGAGTAAGCAGACATGAGTCAGGCTGAGACTCCACCTAATGACTAAGGATCAACGTCCCACCCGACGTTCCCATGTCTAGCCCTTCAGAAATGACAGGGAACCATAATCCAAAGCAAAACAACCCACTCCCTAGGAATGACAGCCCACAGTCCTGAGTTCTAATGACCTCAAATAAGACTCTCCCTTCCAGGTGCCAGGTCACCATCTATAAAGTGATACAGTTGGATTAGTTAATCCCCAAGATGTTTTCCAGTTCTAACACTGAATGATCAGTAATGTATCAAATGAAATCGTGCAAGGTAATTGCAGCTGTGAAGTACAATGTGAGGTAGTAATGGTAGCAGTGATGAGATCTATGGGCTCCTCCCCCAAGTGAATCACCAGAATTGCAAATGGTGATTGTTACTATTAATATAATAATGTCTTAAATTGCAGAGTGCTTTTCCATTTACAAAGCATTTTTATACACATTATCTTGTGTAATCCTCATAAGAACCCAGTGAGAGTGGTAGGAAAAATGTTATTTCTTTTGCATAGATGAGGAAACAAAGTTCAGTGGCTGTTCAATTAGGAGTGACAGTACTCAGCCCGGAGCACAGGACTCAATGCCTTATCTTCTTTCTGCTGCTTAGTGCTGTCTTTGCTACTCCAACAACCTGTGCAACCATCTGTGATTTTGTGTCTCTAGGTTTTGACCAGGTTAGTTCAAGGCATCTGCATGATAAGGAAACCCAGGCATTCCCCTGGAGGGGAAAGCATCGAAAGTGTGCCCAGAGCTGCCTTGGCTCAGTCCATCCATTGGGCTCCTGGGAGCACAGTCCTTTCCAGGAGGGGAGGTGGCAGCATTCTCCATTTGTCTCCTTGCAGCTCAAAATAGAACAGATGAGGTATCACAGCTGATCTCACTGCAACATCAGATGTTTTAAAATAATTAAATGAGAAATGGAAATGTGAAGAAAAAAGCCCCAATTTTTCAATGCTAGTGTCCCATGGACGTGATAAGAAAGGGACAATGATCAAAGTCAAGGTGAGGGGGCAGCTCCCACAAAGTGCCAGGTTTATAGCCTTTCTGTCCCCGCTGTCCAAGTCTTCCTACCAGTAGCAATACTGTCACCCCTCACCATTCGGCTGCAACTTACAAAAGGCAAGAGACAACTTCCTCTCTTGCCACACTCCAGGATAGAAGAAGCACTCCAGTCAGCCACCAATTTCCTCTCGCTAAGCAGCCCTGTTCTCCCATGCCCACTACATGCAGAGGGTGACCCAGGCACACCCAGAGTGAGTGCTCTTGTGTCCTGTCAGACAGGGCCGGCCAGCATGAGAGCTCTTTGCTCAAGCGCCATCTCCATATCCTTTGTGTCCCTACCTAAGTGCCTACATTTGCCCATGACACTTATCTCCCTAGACCTCAGTCTCCACAGTTCTGAACTGGGAGTTAGAAGCACTCATCTTACTTCCTCATAGGGTTGTCAGTGCTATGAGGCTGGAGTGAGATCACACTTGAGAAAACACTTCAAAAATTTACATGTCCCACAGGGCACTAAGAGACCATGGCTCATCAAGCACCTGGTCAGCACTGATGGCAATGGTGTATGGCTGGCCTTTCCCAGCCTCCCTCCGGTTAGATGGATTGGAAGATCAAGTTCTGGCCAGCAGAATGTGACCAGAGTATCTAGTCCGTAAAGCCTTCCCACACACGATCCTGTTCTCTCTTTTTCTCCTCTGCCAGCTGAAGATGCAGAGGAGGATTCTGGGTAGCTAGAAAGGACAGAGCCATAGACACACCCTTTGATTGTGTTACATGGCTGGAGTTGGCGGTTGCTTGCTACAGCAGCTAGGCCACCTGGACTAGCAAAATGTCCCAGTGGAATAGCTGCCTAGAAAATCCCACAATGAGGTTGTAAATTCAAGTGAGTAGAGAAAAAGGTTTTAGTGGCCAGACACGGTGGCTCACGCCTGTAATCCCAGCACTGTGGGAGGCCAAGGTGGGCAGATCACCTGAGGTGAAGAGTTTGAGACCAGCCTGGCCAACATAGTGAAACCCCATCTCTACTAAAAATACAAAAATTAGCGGGGCATGGTGGTGGGCGCCTGTAGTCCCAGCTACTCGGGAGACTGAGGCAGGAGAATTGCTTGAACCTGGGAGGTAGAGGTTGCAGTGAGCTGAGATTATGCCACTGCACTCCAGCCTGGGCGACAGAGCAAGACTCTGTCTCAAAAAAAAAAAAAATTGAGACCATATAAAAGATAAAAGATATACCCCAGCAGATGGACTCCGGGGCCCCACAGTTCTGTGATGTCTGTGTTCAACCTGTTTGAGGAACAGTCAGTACAGCACACACCAAAATGCAGCACCCATCTAGTTTGTTGCTGAGGTGCTCTTCCTTTTCTCAAACACCTATTAATGCATAATCCTGACAATAAAGAAGTGTGGATCAACCTCTAACTAGTCAGACAGGCTAGTTTTTGTTTTGTTTTGTTTTTTGAGACAGAATCTCGCTCTGTTGCCCAGGCTGGAGTGCAGTGGCACAATCTCAGCTCACTGCAATCTCTGCCTCCCAGGTTTAAGTGATTCTTCTGCCTCAGCCTCCCAAGTAACTGGGACTACAGGTGCGTGCCACCATGCCTGGCTCATTTTTGTATTTTTAGTAGAGACTGGGTTTCACCATATTGGCCAGGCTGGCCTCACACTCCTGACCTCATGATCTGCCTGCCTCGACCCCCTAAAGTGCTGGGATCATAGGCGTGAGCCACCACGCCTGGTCCAGACAGGTTAGTTTATCCAATCACAATATCAAATGCCTTCCTAATGTGGACAGGCCATGCTAGGCCACATAAGAGACTAATAAACCATCAGAAAAAAGTGGGGGACAAAAGACCTGAAAGACAATTCACAAACATAAAACAAATAGCCCCTGAACATGTAATGTTCACCCTTACTCATACAAAATAAATCACGTCTCACCCATTAGGCTGGCAAAAATCAAAAAGGTCGGCAAGACCTCGAATTGCAGAAGAACGGGGGAAAAGGCACTCACTTGTACTATCTGTGGACAGGGACACTGGTTCCTCCCAGAGATCCATTTCATAATATCTATCAACTTGTAAAAGGCAAGTCCCTTTCAATTCAGCAATTCCAATTTTAGAAATCTACCGAAAAGAAATCCTCATATATGCACAAAAAGACTCATACACAAGATTATTCATTGTTTGAAGTGCAAGAGATGGGACATGGCCTAAATGTCCAACAGTACAAATCACACAAATACATTTGGCTACTAAACAGATGAAAAATCTACTTCAAAGTTTAGAAGATCCTGCTCCATAACATCCAGAGGTCGGGGGACGGGGGAACTGGCAAGCAAGTGCACACCCACGGAGGTTGTACCAGCATTTACATGCGCGCAAGAAGGGATGTTATGGAGAAGCATTATCCTTCAGATGCTACAGAAGCACGATTCAATGTTCGACAAGGTGTGAATCTGTTTCCATGCAGTTCCTTGGTGTTGTGCTTATTTTAAACATATGGAAAATTAGCCATAATGCAAATAACACAGCAACAGCTGTGTTTTCATCTTCTTGGCTATTTTGACGTCACAACCATCAAATACAAGCTCCAAAAAAGAGCGAACGATATTGTTCCCAGCAGCACATGCCAAAAGGCCACACACCTTCCCACGGGATGAAGGATTCCAGGGACATCTCTTTTTGTAGGTGTTACTTCCCCTCTTTGCAGAGCAGCTATTTAGCAACTAGGGGGCAAAGCCAGGCAACTGAGACTTAGGAACAGAATTATATCAGAGAAATTGGCAACAACCTTTCTGGAGTGAAATCTAACAGTGTCTATTAATATTATATATAGACACACACCTTTTGACTTAGGAATCCCACTCTCTCAACATCAGCATGGCAGGCAACATATATGAGATGTAGGGGAGAAAGAAACCGTACCCTGAAAACAACCCGAAAGTCCATCAAAAGAGAATGATTGAATAAATTATGGTACCTCTATACCATGAAAATTCTGTAATTATATTTTAACATGAGATCTATATCTACAGGAAGATATAGATCTCACCTCTCCTGCCTCAGGAGAGATGTTCAGGATGAAAAGCGTAGTTATCAACAATGTATTGTATATTTCAAATGTATTGTATATTTCAAAGTAGCTAGAAGAGAGAATTTCAGATGTCCTCAACACATGGAAATAATAAATACTCAAGGTGATGGATATCCCAAATTCCCTGACTTGATCATTATACATTCCACACATGTAACAAATATACACATACCTCATAAATAGGTAAAATATTATCTATCAATAAATAATAATAAATTGAAATTTAAAAATAAGAAAAGCAAGTGGCAGGGGACAAGAATATAATAAAATACCATTTTCATTAAACAACTGAAAAGCCCCAGACAAGGCCCACAAGGACCTACCCAATCTGCCCTCCTCCAATTCCTTCCCCTCCTTCTGTGACTTCATTTCCTACCTTTTTTCCTGTCACATGCTCTGCTGTGTCCCATTGACAGGACACATTTCCAGGCACATCCTGCCCCAGGGCCTTTGCACTTACCCTCAGCCTCGGTGCTCCTTCCCCAGAAAGCCACATGGCTTTCTCCCAAGGTCCTTTTGGTCTCTGTGCAAAACTCACCTTCTCAGTGAATTCTACCCTGATCCCTCCTTTAAAATTACAAAACAGGGAGGGGCTTTTTCCTGTTTTACTTTTCTCCATAGCACTTATCATCGGCTGCATTCACTTCACTGTAAGATATTTTTGTTTATTTTGTTTTCATTGTTATTGAGACTGAGTCTCGCTTTGTCGCCCAGGCTGGAGTGCAATGGTGCGATCTCGGCTCACTGCAAACTCCGCCTTCCAGGTTCGAGCGATTCTCCTGCCTCAGCCTCCCGAGCAGCTGGATTACAGGCACACACCACCACACCTGGCTAATTTTTGTGTTTTTAGTAGAGATGGGGTTTCACCATGTTGGCCAGGCTGGTCTCGAATTCATGACCTCAAGTGATCTGCCCACCTTGGCCTACCAAAGTGCTGGGATTACAGGTGTGAGCCACCTCACCCGGCCCACTATAAGATATTTTAATCCCCCGGACCATCAGTTCCAAGAGGGCAAGGGTTTTTGTCTGTCTTGTTCCCTGTGGCATCCCCAGCACAGTAAACATCCAGCAAATTCTCACTGAATGAATGGAAAACCTGTTTGCACATCTTGACCCAGGCCTGGGGAATTAAGTGGAGAGGTCCACCCTAGGCTCTCAGCACTTGGCCGGGAAAGCTGCAGGAGAGGAGGGCATGGCATCCGAGAGCCATCAAAGAGGAAATAAGAAAGACTTTCTTTTTCTCCATATTATGATTCCACCAGTTGCTGTGAACATATGCTATTTTTATAACTTTTGAAGAGGCATTAAATAGAATAAAAAAGCAAAGATGTAAGTCAGACTCAGAGGAGCAGTGTGGAGGGGAGGGGAGACAACATGAAGAGAGAGGGACCCAGGCCACGCCCAACAGCTGCCTGGCTCTCTCCTCCCTCAGAAGAACCCATCTCTGCCCTGCATCCATCCGGTGCAGCAAACGTCCTGGGAAGGCCAGGCTGTGGCTCATGAAAGACACCACAGAGTAGATGCTAATCCAAATCCCAACACTCCCAGACTCTCCCTCAGCTGGTACTGGAGGCAGACAACAAAAAGCTGGCAGAACAAGACAAATGGTGGAGACAGTAAGGTCTGAAGAAGGTGGGGTGGGTAGAAAGCAGCAAATAGGAAGGAGGGTTGGTCCAGGGGGCCAGGCCCCAGCTCAGCCTCCTAGTCACTGAGTCACCTGGGCAAGGGTGCTCTAACCTCTGAGCCTCTGGTTCTTCCTCCCTAAAAGTCAAAATAAAGGTATCGGCCTTGCTCCAATGGGCTGGATGTATGCGATACTGCTTTATCACGCTCTACAAATATCATTAGAAAGAGAATCAGCGACGTGGATGCCTCACTGAATAATGCAAAACCCCGCCCCACACAGAGCCTTGGTTTCCTCTATTGTGTTTTCCAATTACTTGCTGTTGGTCTATCAAAAAGCCATGCATTTTAATATCTGACCTTTGGCCACCTGGCTCAACTCTGTTGCTTCTAATAATTTGTAGAATCGGAGTCTAGGATTTCCTCGAGCCAGATGATCACCACACCAGAAAATAATGACACCTTCATCACTTCCTTTCCAGGACTTATGTGTCTACTGGTTTTCTCTTGTGGTATTGCACTGGCTCTGACCTAGGGTGCAAGGTTGAATAAGAGAGGTGATAGTGGGCGTTCTTGTCTTCTTCTTAACCTGAAGGGATTGCATCTCATGTCTATCTATCAGGAATAAGGTTTGCTAGAGATTTCAGTAGCTATCTGTCATCAGATTAAGTAAGTTCACCCAGCACAGAGTTAGCGATGTGTGATCATGAAGCACCTACTGGATCATATTGAATGTCATTTCATCAATTAGAGAGATCATTACATGATTGTTCTCCTTTGTTTTAATAGAGGTCTGCAAAACAAGGGGATGTCTCTACCCAATACTGCCTTTCAGGGCCAGGAGGAACAAGGCCTGGGACCCTGAAGATAAGGACGCCACTCCCATCTCAGCCACCAGCCTGAGCCCTTGATGGTCTGTCCTTCTGTGTGCTGCCCCTCCTCTCCTCAACTCTGTAGCTTTCTGAGCCAATCTCCTTCACCTTCATCCCAAACTCTCACTAGTCCCCAAAATGCCACAGACTTTCCTCTGTATGAAGTCACAACAGAAAGCTCATTGCCAACCAACTCCATGTCATGAGTAGTCACCCTGAGCATGCGCTATGGGAAGCAGGCTGATCACATCATTTTCTCAGGATGAGCAGTTCAGGATTTTGATGCAAAGACTTCACATCCACCTTGGCATATGCTAAGATTCACATGAAGCTATTCCAAAATGGAACACGATACCTGGGAGACGTGAGCTCCCCGCTACCAGAGGTGGGAATGTCCCCATGACATTTGTTACAGAGGTAGTTCTACAAAAGACAGAGAGTGACCCAGAGTCTCCTCATCTGTAAAATGAAGGTAATGAGACCCATCAAAAGGCGATGGAGGAGGAGGAGGAAGAGGAGGTGGCAGCCTAGTGGGGAGAGCAGGAGGTGGGATGGACTGACATTCCAAGCACCTGACATACACCTCCTTACTTAGTCCTCACAGCAGCCCCTGTAGCCATCAGGACACAGAGAAGTTGCTACAAGACACACACGCAGAGGCCGGGCACGGTGGCTCATGCCTGTAATTCCAGCACTTCGGGAGGCCAAGGCGGGTGGATCACCTGAGGTTGGGAGTTCGAGACCAGCCTGACCAACATGGAGAAACCCCGTCTCTACTAAAAATACAAAACTAGCCGAGCGTGATGGCACATGCCTGTAATCCCTGCTACTTGGGAGGCTGAGGCAGGAGAATCACTTGAACCCGGGAGGCGGAGGTTGCAGTGCGCTGAGATCGTACCATTGCACTCCAGCCTGGGCAACAAGAGCGAAACTCCATCTCAAACACACACACACATACACACACACACGCACGCATGCACACACACACATACACCTTGTTCAAGGTCACATAGTGAGTAGGTGACAGCGCCCAGGCATGCACCAAGGGCCTCTGTTCCAGTCCTTAAGCTCACTCCACTCCACTGCTCCCCATCCCGGTCTACAGGGTATAAAACTCCTTGTCAAACTGCCTAACCCAGTGACAGCCACATAATGGGCACTTAATGATTCTCCCCAGATTCAGATGGTCAGGCATCCCTCCCGCTGAGCAAAGGCAGTTCTCCCATCTGCAAAGCAAACGAGAGACCTCATCTTGGCCCCTCACAGACAGGAAGGTCTGACTGCCTGGCTTTTACGGTCAGCCCTCGCCACCTCTTCAAAATGTATTCAGAAACATGATCTCATTTGAGTTTCAAACCTCTAAGAGGCAGGGTCTTGGCAGAGAAGGTCACTGGGGCTCGTGTGTGAGGGTTCTGCCTGAGGTCCCATGCTGAACCAACACACTCACATCCAGGGACATCAGCCACCTTCACTATCCCCACCCCAAAGCCTCATGAGTAAAAAGAAAGGACAATCTCTAAGATGTCAAGAAAACGCAGAGATACAATTGAACCTATCTTCAAATCCAAATGTGTGCCATTGACTAGTGTGTGATGCCCACTCTCTAAATGTTTGGTGAAGTGAAGAAGCAGTCAGCATAAGATTCCGCCAATCAAGCACAAATAACACCATCGCCTTAGACTCGGACCATGTGATGACCTTGATACCCGTGGATTACACATTGACTCTCCTTTCATAATCTAGGCACCAAAATATCTACTGGCAGCTTATTCCTATCAGCCGCAGGACAAAGTAGCTTCTGCACTTGGTTCCAAGACAGGAGTCAGCAGGACACTGGAGGCCACAGTCCAATCCCAGTGGTCTGTTTATTGCCTGAGGTCATCACCATGGTGTCTCCACTCCCCACAGGCCCTGGTAAGCACCAAGGCCACTTTATTTGTCAGTGACTCAACCAGGAACCACATGGACTTCAAGGCAACCTCCTGGCCCTCAAGGACACAGAGTAGCTAAGCAAAGGATACAGCAAATTATTTGGACCAAGAGCCAAAGCAGGTGGTGCAGACTCTGCTAATGATCAGATCCAGGCAGCGCGGAGTTCTAAGCAAGGGATATAGCAGGAGTCCAGCCCCCGCTCCCTTGATTCTGAGAAGAGCCACACCACCTAAGAAACTCGCCTTGCTCCTCATGAAAACTGCCCTATTCTAAATGGCATTGAGAATGAGACTGTCCCTTATACTTTTCACCATCCCAGTTGGTGGGAGGGGTCTTTTGAATGTATTCCCACTTGTGAGGAACATAAAACTCACCAATGCCTGACAGCAAAATCTGGGGGCAGGCTTCCCAGGTCTCCCATCTCTGCCCAGGCACTGAAGCCCGGTTTGGGGGAGACGGGGATGCACTTGTGATAATGCCAACTCTTCAGGTTCTGAGCACTCTCATGTCTGTCAAAGAACAGGATAGGGGTTCACTATTGTAGCATGACACGGTCTCAGAAAGGCCACCTATTATATGAGCACATTTAGACAGAATGGCCACAAGGGGCAAATCCGTACAGACAGACAGCGGTTTACTAGCGTCTGAGCCTGGGGCAGGAAGGGCTGTGGGGAGTGACTGCTTGTGGGTACAGGGTTTGTTTTAGGGTGATGAAAATGTTCTGGAATTAAATAATAGCAATGATTGCACAACTCTCTGTATATACTAAAAACCACTTCAAAGGAGTAAATTTTATAGCATGTGAGTGATACCTCAATAAAGCTCGGCTTTTAAAATTTGACGGTGTAGAAGAATATGGAGGTAGCACACTAGGAAGTGATTCCCTGCCCCACAACCTGTCTGTCATTTGTCACCTGGGCACTGGGCACATATCAGTCCTACCTAGCAGCCCTCACAATCCTACCATGGGGGACCAGCACCCCACATGGGCATTTGTTCAGCCCTCCAGCAGCCCCTCCTGCCAGCCGACCGCCCTCATCCCTCCCGTGGATTTCAGGGTTCTGAGTAACCAAAGCAGGCATGGGAACATTCTCAGAACATGCCCAGGGGACACCTCCAGGAATATGCATTCATCTCAGAGGGGAGCTGAGTGCTTATTTGACAAGCACAATGTAACAAAGCCAAGGATGGGGAAGGGTATGAAACAAGAGAGGCGGCCCCTTTCCTTCTCAGGGAAGCCGGGTTGGCAGGAAGCGGGGCTGCAAGTCCAACAGCTGACACCATCGTCTGCATTCCTCCGAGCTGTGTGCAAGGAAGAGTACAGTCTGGGGCTGCAGGCACGACAGACTTCAGAGGGAAACAAACCAGGCATAAAAACTGCTAGAGGTTCCATTAGCAAGACAGAGCAAAAAATAGGATTCCCACGTACCCCTGGTGCCCTCAGGGCCCCTCATGCCACTAAAAATAAAGCAACAGGCAATGGTGTTTATAATGCCAGCGTTCTCAGGACTCCCTGCAGAGTCAGGCTTGCACAGCTTCCTTCAGTCCCCCCACCCATCTCTACCCCCTCAGCCATGGATTTCTGCAGCACCAGGGGCCAGCAAGGAGCTCAGGACTGAATGAGGCGTGTCCATGGATAATGAGGCTGGGATAGATTTCCCTCTGTTGTCCCACTTCAAGGATGCGGTCTGGGGCTTGCAATCCAAACAGGGAGACAGGTTCTGTGTCCCTTCAGGAGAACAGGGTCTCAGCATTTGTGTCATAAGCAGGGAGGGAGAGGGACTTCAAATCCAGTCCATGATTGGACACGCCTCCCTCTACCCTCTGGCATCCTGGCAGGCGTCTAGGAGAAGTCAGAAGAGGAAACAGCTGGGGCCATAAGTCAGGCGAGCTCACACCCAACCACCTGCCCCATTACACAGCAGAAAGCACCTCCCTCACTCCTTCCACAGCCCACACCCTGCAACCCAGCCCCCAGGGCTGCCCAGTACTAGCTCTTGACAGAGGACTCTAGTCTCTCGGATCAAGAACAGCCCTCAGGAAGGCCATATGGCTCTCAGTGAGTCTAAGTGCAGACACTGGCATTGGGCTGCCTGGTTCAAATCCCACCTCTGCCACTTGCTACATGTGTGGCCTAGACAAGTTACTTAATCTCAGTTCCCCTACCTGCAACATGAGGTTAGTGACATTTCCTACCTCCAGGACTAATGTGAATTGCTCACAACGGTGCCTGACACATAAAGGTGTGCAATAGAGGCCAGATATTACTGGGAACCAACTAACACTGTCTCTTCCAGAAAGCCACTGGCATCTAAGGCCAGCAGCCATCTCTTGATTCCCCAGGCTGCCCTGTGCGCAGCGGGATGCCAACTTGTTCTGGCCCCGAGGAAGTGAATGCTAGGAGCTGCTCCTCTAGTCTAGGTGACAATCAAATCAGTTCAGTGGTGGGGACAGGATTCAAACCAAGATTTGTCTGACCCTAAGCCCATGGCTTTCACTAACATTCTACACTAAACTATTGCCTGCAAAACCCACAGTGGGCACAAAAAGCCTCTTTTATCAAGGACAGTGAGGGATACAGTAACAGAAATTGAAAGAGAAGAAAAAAAGAAGTCTCTTAAGAAAAAACGATCAGCAGGCATGATATTTATTTTAGTTTTTAAAAGTTGTTGGCCAGGCATAGTGGCTCACTTCTATAATCCCAGTACTTTGGGAGGCTGAGGCAGGAGGATCACTTGAGGCCAGCAGTTCAAGACCAGCTTGGGCAACAGAATGAGACCTCATTTCTACCCCCACAAAAAGTTTATTTAATTAAAAAAAATTAGCTGGGCATGGTGGTGTGCACCTGTTGCTTGAACTCAGGAGGTGGAGGCTGCAGTGAGCTATGATTGCACCACTGCACTCCAGCCTGGACAACAGAGCAAAACCCCTTCTCAAAAAAAAAAAAAAAAAGAGCTGCCTAATTCTTCATCTCAGTTCCCTTTGAGAAAAACTTATGTCATATCCCATAAACCAGGCTGTCATTCCTTCCTAAAGATTAGCAGACCTAAGTAGGCAACTAGAAAAACAACACAGCCCTCTGAGGTCTCAGGCTCACCTGGAAATGTAGGTCCTGGCCTCCCTGCCTCCGCCCTCCCCCACCCCTTCCTTGTCAGGCAGCTCAGGCCACCCTCCATATGCCGCTGCAGCCCTAAAGACTCTGGAACATCTCAAAAGCCTTGGTCCCCATCTGAGGTGTGGCTCCAAAAACACAGGGTCACTATAAAAGGTTGAGCACAAGGAAACAGCCATAAAACCCGCAGTCCTAACAGCAGACACCCAGTGGCCAGAACAAAGCAGCCAGCTGCCGAGCTTTCTAGGAACCACAGAGGGACATCCCTCCCAAGGACCCCGCCCAGCCACAGCCCAGGGGCACATGGGCTGAAAGGTCCTCAGAGGCCACCTGGTAAGAAGGGCCCTGCGTTGGGTGCTTGCTAGCTGCCAGGGACTGTCCCAGATGCCCTCCTTGAAGAGGGTCAAGGAGGTAATGCAGGAAAGAGCTGGCACCGTGCCTGCAGCCCCCAGGGCCTCTAAAAGAGATCCTTTGTCTCTCCTGAGCCTCAAAGCACCCGGCAAGTGGGACGTGTTTCTCATCTTTTAGGCGACAAAACTGAGGCTCTGAGGAGTTATACAACTAGGAAGTGAGCTTCAAGCCAGGTCTGTCGGTTCATCTCATGCTTTCTCGAGGGTTCCTGGAGAGGTCGGGTGACAGGCTGTCGGTGCTCAAAGGGGCCTAGAGACCTCCCAGCCCTCTGCCGGTTACCCTCCCTACACAGTGCAGCCAGGCTTCCAAGGCAGCCCCCCTCCTCTGCTGGGACAGTCGTCAAGGGTGTCTCAGAGGGAACAAGCCCCGAGCAGCCTCCCCACACTCCAGCCCGGTTGGGGGAGGTGGCAGGGCGCCATCTCCTACTACCTTCCTGGAAAGCTTTCCCACATCCCAGGCCAGGCCCTGCAGGCCCTCAGGCTGGCTGACACATGGCAATGACAATAGAAATGGCTCACGCTTGGTAGGTGCTTCCTAACTGCTACATCCTTTACACGCAACTGCACAAACGCTCTACCACGGGGTGCCCATGTTATAGAAAACTGGGACTTATGGAGGATGTGCAACTTGCCCAAGGTCATGCAGCTATCAACAGTCGAGCTGGAACTGAATCCATGGTCCTCACCATGCCACACTACCCTGCTTCTGCCTGAAAGCAAGTGGGTGCAGATAAGCTGCCACACCCATGACTATACCCACACGCTGCCATCTTCCCAGCCATGTGGCAGTGCTACGGCCTGGACCCATGGCTCAGGCTCTGCCATCCACCCTTGGTGCAGCCCTCCGGTCTCCCAGACTCCCCTGCCTCAGCCTCTCTCTAGGTAACAGATAATACTGCTGAACAGCCAGCTGGCTGTAAGTTTGGGGTCCCACTGTCCCACTGTCCTAAGTTCCACTCTGACTTGTGGGACTAAAAGGAGGGATGGGACAGTCATTGCTGTACAAGCAGCTCCTCCAGAGAAATGCCCAGACCTAGAGCAGCAACCCCTAATGGCCCTCAAAAAGGCATCCTTGGCCAGGAGCAGGGGCTCACACCTGTAATCCCAGTGCTTTGGGAGGCCAAGAGAGAGGGGAGGATCGCTCGAGGCTGAGAGTTCAAGACCCAATCTCTACAAAATAAGTAAAAAATCAGCTGAGCACAGTAGTGCGCACCTGTAGTCCTAGCTACTTGGGAGGCTGATGTGGGAAGATCACTTGATCCCAGGAGTTCAAGGCTGCAGTAAGTTATGACCATGCCACTGCCCTCCAGCCTGGGCAACAGAGTGAGACTATCTCTTAAAGAAAAGAAAAAAGGCACCCCTTCCTAGAGTCCAGAAGACGCCTGTGTCTGGCAGTGCCCTTCTTCCTAAGTCCTTTCTGAGGGTCCTGAGCTGAGGGGAGCTGAGCACACAGCGTCACTGCATCACTGGGTGGTCTCCTCTGGGAACCTGGAGTCCTCCCTTCCTGCAGCAGGAACAGCCACCAAGAGTTTATCGTGTTCAGTCCTTTTAGTCACCTGATGCCCACAGGCACCTTGACACCATACAAAGACCTATAGGGAAGCTGACAACCCCAAAACCCTTGCAACTCTTGCACCCTCTGCAGCCAGCCCTTGGCAGTGGCCTTACTGAATTTTCCCTCTCCATGACTCAGTTTGCCTCCAATAAGCCCCAGGGCCTCAAGTTCAGACTCACCCAACCAGACAGGTCAGAAGTGAGCCTCTGCCCTGACATCTTTAGGCACCCTTTTGCCAACTACTTACAAGGATTTAGGAAGGGAAAAGGACAGAAAGAACTGTGGGATAAGAAAGGCTCTGAATGTCAGAAAAGGGTCTGAGTAGGATGCTTTGAAACTAAAGAAGCTACGTGGTATCACTTAGGATCAAGAAAGGAAAGATAAGGGCAGGTGAGGAAGATAATGGACAATGGAGCCTGACCAGTGCCAGCTGACGGACTGGACTGATCTTCCTACCTCTGCTTGCAAAAGGTATCGCTTCCTGCTTAGCATGCCTCACTGATTCCCATAAAAATGGCATTCATCCACATGCTGAGACAGGCCAAATCATGGCCCTAGAAGATGTCCACGTCCTCATCCCTGGAACCTGTGACTGTGACCTTAACTGGCCCAAGGGACTCTACAGATGTAATTGAATTAAGGACCTTGAGATGAAGAGATTATCCTGGATCATCCAGGTGGGCCCTAAATGCAATCACAAAGCTCCTTCAAAGAGGGAGGCAGAGGGAGATTTGACACAGAAGAGGAACTAAGAGATGTGATGATGGAAGCTGAGATGGAACGATGTGCTTTGGAAACGGAGGAAGAAGCCACAAGACTGGGGATGCAGGTAGCTACCGGAAGCTGCAAACAGCAAGAAAAATGACTCGCCCTTCAGAGCCTCCAGAAGGAACCAGCCCTGCAGATGCTTTGACTTTAGCCCAGGGAAACTGATTTCTGACTTCTCACCTTCAGAACTGTAGGAGTATATTTGTGTCATCTTAAGGCACTAAGTTTGTGGTCGTTACAGAAGCAAAGGAAAACTGACACCCACACTCAGCCACTCAAGCGGTCCCTTCTCCTGCTTAACACTGCTAGCCATTAAGCGTTAAGAGATTCACAAAAGAGATCCATCCCTGGCTTCCTGTAACATATTGCCATCCTCTTTCCTCTGTCTTCTTTCCTAGGGTCCCTGTGGCCTGGACGATGCTGCTTTCTGCCTAAGTCCTCCCCGTCCTTCCAGCTCTCATTCCCTCCATGAAGCTTTGTTCTGGCCTTAGAATCTTCAAAGACACCATTCCTCTGCACGTTCCCCTGCACCCACCCCTGGCTAATGCCTCTTCGTCCTGTAGATCTCACTTCTTTTTTTGGAGACAGGGTCTCGCTCTGTTGCCCAGGCTGGAGTGCAATGATACGATCTTGGCTCACTGCAACCTCCACCTCCCAGGCTCAAGCGATCATCCCACCTCAGCCTCAAGAGTAGCTGGAACTACAGGCATGTGCCACCACGCCCAGCTAATTTTTTGTATTTTTCATAGAGATGGAGTTTTGCCATGTTGCCCAGGCTGCTCTCAAACTCCTGGGCTCAAGCGATCCACCCACCTTGACCTCCGAAAGTGCTGAGGGCACAGTCATGAGTCACCATGCCTGGCCTGTAGGTCTCACTTCTGCAGGGAAGCCTTCCCTGAGCCCCAGCCAAGGAGAGGATGCACCCCCCTACACACATCATAGTCCATAATCTCTCATCACACTCCAGACTGAAGTGTGCATATATGCGTATAAGAGGGGATTATCTGTTCAATCTAGTCACTGATGATGGAATTGCTCAGACCTCTGAGGGCAGGGAACTTGGTTGTCCTGTTCACCAGTGCATCCATTCTCAGCCTGTGGTAGACACTTGCATTGATCTCCCTCTGGCCAGAACTGCTGTATTTAACATCTCTATCAAAAAGAACCATTGCATAGACATTTTTCCAAGGAAGGCATACAAATGGCCCACAGGTATATAAAAAGGTGCTCAACATCACTAATCATCAGGGCTACACAATCAAAGCCATGATGAGTTACAACCTCACACCTGTTAAAATGGCTATTATCAAAAAACGAGAGAGAGCGAGCAAGTGTTGGTGTGAGTATAAAGAAAAGGGAACCCTGTTGCACTGTTGGTGGGACTGTAAATTGATACAGTCATTATGGAAAACAGTATGGAGGTTCCTCAAAAAAAATCAAAAATAGAACTACCATATGATCCAGCAATCTCACTACTGGGTATATATCCAAGGGAAATGAAATTAGTATGTCAAAGAGATGTCTGCATTCCAATGTTCACTGCAGCATTATTCACAATAGCCAAGAAATGGAATCTACCCAAGTGCCCATCAACAGATGATGGATAAAGAAATTGTGGTACATGTACACAATGGTACACTACTCAGCCTTTAAAAAAGAAGGAAATCCTGGCATTTCCAACAACACGGATGAACCTAGAGGACAGTATGTTAAGCGAAATAAGCCAGGGATAGGAAGACAAATACCACATGATCTCACTTATATGTGGACTCTTAAAAAGTTGAGCTCATAGGAGCAGAGAGCAGAACAGTGGTTACCAGGGGCTGGGATGGGAGGGGTATGCTGGTCAAAGAGTACAAACTTTTAGTTAAACAGGAGAAATAAATTCAAGACATCTATTATTGTACATCATGGTGGCAACAATTAATAACAATGTATTGTAGTCTTGAAAATTGCTAAGAAAATAGATTTTCAGTGTTCTCACCACAAAAAATAGGTATATGAGGTAATGCATACGATAATTAACTCAATTTAGCCATTCCACAATGTATACATATTTCAAAACAACATGTTGTATATAATAAACAAGTACAATTCATATTTATCGAGAGAAAAATTTAATAACAAGTGTTCATTTAAAAAAAAAAATACAGCCAATTGGCACCCTTAGGCCTGCGTCAGTAACAAGAGGAAGTCAGGGCTCAAGTTTCAAAAACACAGACTGAAAATAAAGCCCCAAACAGACTCAAGGATGGAACTCCCCAGAACCTGTCAGTAGTGGACAAAACCTTCCACAGCAGAGGCCGCAAGCAAAAGGCATCTGCGTGGGAGGAACAATTTAGAAAAAGTAGTAACAAGGCGATGAAAACAGAAACAAGACAGCCAGTCACCCACCATCCCCAATTCGCCCAAAGGCCGGGCCACCCTGTTCCCACCCTGCACCAGCTGCTCCTCTGCCTGCGGCTTTCTGGCCCAAATCCTGTGTGGCCCCCACTTCCTCCTCAGTCCCGCCTCTGCCAGGTGACCATCTCCTCCTAGAAAGAGGCTTCTCTGGCTACCCACGGAAGCAGCCCCTCTGACACACACAATCCCATCCCCTGTTCAGCGGGCTCATTGTGCCACTGTAAATTATCTCATTCATTGATTTACTGATGTGCTGATTATCTGCACCTCCCACCACACACACTCAACCCCAACCCAGCCTTTTCTGTTGCAGTTTCCCAGGGCTTCAGACAGTCCCTGGCACATAGAGGGTGCTTGAAAATCCAGAATGACCCTCACTGTGCATATCCATAGCTGCCCTCACTGAGCCACAGCCTCTGGCTGCCACAAATGGTAAGCAGGGAGCACATGGGTGGGGGCACTCTTTCTCTCTCTCTTTCTCTCTCTCTCTATCTCTCTCTCTCTTTCTCTCTCTCTCTTTCTCTCTCTATCTCTCTCTCTCTCTCTCTCTCTCTAGTACAGAAACTCTGTCTTCCAGAGTCGACCAGTGGTGCTGTCTCCTTCCTGCTGGGAAAGATAGGAATGGAGATTCCTTGAGGTCAGACACAGTAGATCCTAGTCAGAAACTCCCACTGGCTAAGTGAGAGAAGCCAGACACAAAAGGCCACATATTGTGTGATTCTACTTATATGAAGTGTCCAGATCAGGCACATCCACAGAGCCCACACAGAGCAGACCAGCCAGGGACTGGGAGCAGAGGGAATAGGGAGTGACTGCTTAATGGTACAGAACTTCCTTTTGGGGTGATGAAAATGTGGATAATAGTGATGGTTATGCAACTTTGTGAATGAGCTTAAAAACTACCAAACTGTATGTACACTTTAAAAGAAGGAATTTTATCTCAATTTTTTAAAAAATTACTTTTTGAAAAATGCCATGGAGTGGTTAGGAGAGCAAAGCTCTGGGGTCCAACTGTCCAGGCTCAATTCCTGGCTCAAGCCATGAGCTTTGTGAACTGAGCCAAATTACTTGGCCTCTCTGTGCCTCTGCTTCCTTGTCTGTAAATGGGGGTGATAATCATGCCAATTTCACAGGGATGCTATGAGGATTAAATGCAACCACCCATGTGCAGGGGACTTTGGCTGACTCCTTTCCAAACTTCCACCTTCCCCATTCCTCACAGACCATTTTCCATTTGAGATCCATAAGGTTCTGAGGATACTGACAATAATCCCCGGTTTCAGCCCATTCAATCAGAGCAAGTTTCAGACCCTGTGCTAGGAACGCTGGTGCAAAGGTGCTTTATTTCCTGACAAGGTTAAGCAGATCAGCACGTGCCCTCCAGAGCTGCAGCAGCCATGTGTGAACCCAGAGGCAAACCGGCCTCAGGACAAGGCCAACTGTAAGGAAAGCAGATTAGAGTGACAGAAAGAAACTGGGTCCATAGAGACATCATTGAGCCACTGGATCAAGGCTCATCTGAAGTTATCCACCTTTCCAATTATATGAGTCAATGGAGTCCCTTTAAAATTAAACCCATTGAAGTGAGCATTTCTGCTACATGCAATCAAAAGCATTATCACTGATTCCACTACGTAAAGTCCCTCATACCCAGCCTGGCACATAGCGAGTTCTCCATTAAGTGTGAGTTATTATGATTTTTTTCCAAGCTTATCTGCTGTTCCCCAAGGCCAGTGTTCACCCAGATGTCTAGACACAGAAACTCTTCTACTGGCTTATAACTAGATCCAATCCCATGTCCCTGTAATAGCAAGCCACAGACAACTTTACCAAAGATCCTTGCTGTGTGCAAAATCAGTGCACACAGCAAGCGTTCATGGGGTGAGGTACTGCGTGCTCAGATGAGACTAGGTACGCAGGGGACAGCACATCAGAGAAGGACAAGGCACTGTGATCATAAGCCCAAAGAGGAATTTATAATCCAATCAGCAAGGCAAGGTCAAGGTCCACAAAACAGTAAAGTATATATTTGAATAGTGACATGATTTAAGAAATGCAACAGTGCAAGCTAAAGGAGTCCAGAGAAGAAGGAGATGGGAATCCTGGTGGCATTCTGGTTTCTCCTGGCTCCTAGTGCTCCCAACACATGGACCTATCCAGATCCAGAAACATCCCCTCAAGAACATATGGAGGCTGCAGGACATCAGAGCTCAGCACCAGGCCTTGCTCCTGCAAACCCCAAAGATAATGTGCACATTTCATGGACATGGCCGAAGACCCAGGCGCATTCTAGGTCATGGTCACAAAACTGGTTGAACTAGTCAGGAAGTCCTATCATCTTTTCTTCTCCCAATTTATTTTCTTCTTCCCTCTTTTTCTCCCAATGCAGTAAAAATGTGAGGCATGAAACAATTATTCTTCAGAACTCGGGCAGGTGGGGAGCCTCAAATCCAGAGAAAGCAAAATGTAAACGATGCAAAAAGAGATCAAGATCCATGAATATTCATCTTCCTCTCCCTTCTGGTGGAAACCAGATTTGGAGGGGGTTCATTGAGCTCCATTTCCTCTGAATTCCTAGGAGCACTTGTGGTCGGCATCTCCTCATTCTGCCTGAACACCGCATGCAACCCGGGGCTCTTGCCTCCAAGAACAGGTGGCTGCGCAGGTGCATACATTGTACCAACCTGTACAGCTAATGTCCGTGCATGCACTATATGTATGTTAGACTTCAGTTTTAAAAAATGGCAGTCAAAAACTGGTCAATTCCCTTCTGGTCCTCAAGGCATATTTCAAATGTGGGGGTACCTTCCTCTCTTCACTTCGGTGGAGGATGATTCTCTACTCTACCTCCTCACCTCCCTGACATAGCTCCTTGCCCCAAAACAAAACAATGAAAATGAACAATCCCCTCTAAGCCATTTGATTACGGAAGACAAAGCTGGAGCTGACTCCTTTCTGGATTCTCTCCCCCTACTCCCCCGACCCCCACGAGCACAGGCATGCAATAGATGCTCAATAACTGTTTATTTTGGGAATAAATTACAAATGGCATAGAACTGTCTCACACACAATAAGTCTGTAAGTTCCTGGATGTCTGAGCTTGTCTTCTACCTCTTGGGATGCCTGTGTGGCCCTCCCCCAACCCCCACTACCAGTTGATTTCTTAACCTCTATAAGTCTCAGCTCCTGAACCACACTTGTCCTTCAGGATCACTGTGAGAATTTTAGCAGCTAAGATGCAAAGTGGCCAGCTCAGAATGTGATATATTGTAAGCCCTCAGTAAACAGTAGCTCCCTGGCCCCAACCTTCCCCCACAACCTTCCCCCAGTTGCAGCACAGAGTTTAATACCTCCCAGGAGCCCCATAAACTCTGGCCAATCAGGACTGACCAGCTTCAGCTCTGGGTGCTCTGCGCCTCTCTCCAATACACACAGTGCCTCATTAAAGAACTCAAAGCTTATCTGGCCCAAAAGCAATGCTTTTATCTAAAATCAGACTGCATGGGCAACAAGTGAAGCAGGAAGCCTATCGAGGCATTTGGGCCAACTGGTTTTGGCTGCCAAGGGAGCCCTCCTTATAGGAGGTGGTTCAGACTACAGGCCAGCTCACACGCAACACCGGTGTACACGGAGGGGTTAATTAACAGTAAACAGATACCACGATTCACCTCTGTGCTTATTTCCCTGTGTGCAGCGAAAACTATAATCACTCTGTTCTCTGACAGGATGTTTGCGTTCAAGCTAAAACTGCCTCCTCTATCCTATTTGCTGCAATTCGGTTCAGCACAGGGCAATGAGGAACTTGGCTCCTCTCATGATAGCTGGTGGCTGGCCTGACAGAGGCCCCTTCAGACAGGAAAGGAAAGAAGAGATGGGTGGGGTAGAGAAGAAAAAAAAATGCATTTGTCATTTTATCAAACACAGGTGAAGGCTGTCTCCTGGTGGGAACTGCTTTTCAACACTTGCACCCCACGGAGCTCACAAAATACCCTTTCTTCTGGCGCAGTCAGGCATGAGAGGCTTCAGGAGCCCTGTGACAAGTCACTGGCATTAAAGAGTATGGGCAAATTTGCAGGCCAACGCCTGGGTCACACCCTCCGTACCACTGCCCAGGCCTGGGCGGGTGTCTCATCTACTTGGAGCCTGGGACCTGGTGAAGGTGGCCTGAAAGGCTCAACCTCAGCTTCCAGAAATAACTAAATACCCACAGAGTGCCAGACAACAAAGAGATTCAGTGCCCAAAATATAAATGTAACCAGTGTGGAGTGTTAGTCAATTCATCAGCAAGAGGTTACTGAATGCCCCTTTGTTCATTCATTCGCCCACCATCTACCAAATGCCCACCAGAGACATGCCACATGTTTGGTGCTGGGAATACAGAGATAAATGAAGAAGATGTATGTCCTGCCTCAGTGGCCCACAGCCCAGAGTGTGCCAAATCCTGAAGGATCCACAGTTAGGAGCTTACAATCTAGCCGGAGAGCTGAAGAAGGGAAGCTATGTGGAATTCTCCGGGTCTCATCTCCATCCCTCACCTAACCAGTGCTTTGTGTAAGATGGACTCAAAGGTGAGCTTGAATAAACTAACTTCTGCTAAATGCCATTATTCTACCTGGATACATCACAAAAATGGGAGCCATTACCTACTGAGTATTTTTCATGTGCTAGGTGGAACTTTCTCTGTGGTCTTCACCCTACATGTAATGGAAACTGAGGCATGATGAGGGTAGACAACTTGCCCAAGACCACACAGGGGAGGCAAAAGAGGAACCCAGGTCCTTGCACCCCAACCCCATGCCCTTTCCACCTCACTGTATGAGCAGAGGAAGGAGCCCCCATATCCGTCCCTCACCAAGCCCCAGCTCAGCTTGGGCTCCCCAAGCAAGCACCACATGACTGACACTCTTAGAACCCTCTTCATAACCTGGCCCAGGTATGGGACAAGTTGCCAATGAGCAAAATATTTGCTTAACCAAATGCCTGTGGCAGAATAAACTTGAGATAAGAGGGAGTGTGAAGTGGAAAGAAGACCCGGAAGTCTTCCTGAAGGAACTCGGTGTACAGAAAGACGTTCTGGGCGCCACAGAACACAAAATCCCTGATAGAGGAAAGAATCTGGAGATGAATACCAGATGTTCAGCAACCTTAACACAGGCGCCTGGCCTGCCTCAGCCTATCAGAGTAGCACGGGTTCTTAAATAGGGGAAAGTGCCAACTAAAAACCCCACCAGGCAGGAAGGCTGGGGCTGGAGTCTGGCCTTTCTTCTTTGCTCAGAGCCCAAAAGGTGCCTCTGGTCCATTCACCACTCACCAGGCCCCAAAGCAGCCCCAGGATCAACAGATGGGTCCACCAGGTCCGTCCTGCTCTGGCTACCAGGCCTCTAAGCCTCTTTACAGACCCTCAGCCTTCTGGAAGAAGCCATTCTGTGTCCTCCAGCACTTTCCACCCCTTCTGTTCCTTTTGACATCATCTCCATCTGCCTGAGGCTGCAGAAGGTGGGTGGTGTGGGGACAGAACAGGCAGGAGCACAATCGCAATTCTTACAAAAATGCAAAGGACTGCTGGAGCCATCAGGGACGCTCAGAATGGCCTCATCCAATCCTCAGTTTTACCGGTGGCAAACTGAGGCCCCGCCCCTGAGTTAACCCTTTTAATGCCTGACGCCTCGTACTCCAAAATTCTTCCTTTCTTCTCTCTCCATTCCCCTCTCCCTCGTCCTTCCTATAGTGGTATGGGGGTGTGCCATGGGTGATGAGAGGCAGAGGGAAGGGAGCATTTTTCACCCCATTTTCCTCCCACCTTATGTTCTGCCTCCATCTTTAGCACCACCTCACTGTCCGCCTTGATGCTGTTGGCCCCTGGCTACCCTGCCCCCTCCAGTGGCCTCGTCTCCCTCAGTTCAGTGCCACCCTGGTTGTATTGACAAAGGAGAGGGATCTAAAATAACGGCCAACTTCATCATAACAGGGCCATTTATTGAGCACTTACAAGACGCTAAATGCTCACTTTTACATTCACAAAACCTCTACATGGCTGGTATTTTTAGTATTCACAGTTTAACAATGAAGAAAGTGAGCTTTGCAAGGTTAACTAAATTGGCCACAACCGCCGAGCTAGTGCAAGGTAGAGCTGGGACTCAAACCCGCCTTTGCCCAACTCCAAAATAGGCTAAGAGGCTCACAAGATTGAATATAAGAGACCAAAATGAACATTCAAAATGGGTGCTGCCCTTTTGTACTTGGGGGTGGGTGGAGATTACATGCTAATTCCAATGCCGCCAGAACTCAAAGAATCTCTGGAACTTTGCTTTGGAAATAGCCAACAGAGCTCATTTACAAGCCACCCAGAACCTTCAGATTCAATACTTCATCATTAGGCATTTGAGGGACCAGGAATAGCTTACCCATGTTGGCTTCTTCTCCTATTCATTATACTTGCCCACAAACTACCTCGGACAGTCTCCCAATATTAAATTGACTTTCAAATGCTGAGAGATGTCACCCCAGACAACATGCGAAAGACAGCATCAATGCTAGCAAGGGTGCTCCCAGAAAAAGACCCTCATTTTTCAGGAAAAGATAAAACCACTCTTTTGGTCCTGCATTTATTTGAAAGCATTTAGTGATGATAGACACTGCTGTAGGTTACTCAGGAAACAGAAATGAACATAAAAGTTTCTTTTCTTTAAGGCACCCTCAATATGGGGATAACATTTCAGGCAACCCTGGTAGGGGACCCCAAATGCCCCCAAGCACTGCAGTAGGCACTGTGGATGCAAAGATGAAAGGCATACAGTCCTAGGCTTCAGAGATGCTACATTCCAGCAGGGGTGGACATTCCACAGGTGTGCAATCCAACCTGGATGGACTAGAGTGGAGACTTACCAGAAACAGAGAGACCAATGACCTAGGGGATTATTGTCAATGTCCACATTAGGGGAAAATGTCACAGTCTCCCAAAGGTGACCAAATGAAAGTAACAATAATAACTAACACTTTCCTAGCCCTTGGTATATAGCAAGTGCTACCCTCAGCATTTAACACATGATCCTCCCAACAAACACAAGCAGTAGGAGGATAATGTGGGGTGACATCTCCCAGCATTTAAAAGTCAATTTGAAGACCAGGCACAGTGGCACATGCCTGTAATCCCAGCACTTTGAGAGGCTGAGGTGGGTGGGTCACTTGAGATCAGGAGTTCGAGACCAGCCTGGCCAATATGGTGAAACCTCATCTCTACTAAAAATACAGAAATTAGCCGGGCATGGTGGTGCACACCTGTAATCCTAGCTACTTGGGAGGCTGAGACAAGAGAATCACTTGAACCTGAGGGGTAGAGGTTGCAGTGAGCCAGGATTGCGCCACTGCACTCCAGTCTGGGCACCAGAGTGAGGCTCCATCTCAAAAAAAAAAAAAAAAAAAAAAAAAAAAGTCATTTTGATATTAGGAAACTGTTTGAGGGCATTTTCAGTATTATTTTAGTCATACTTTCCAAGTGACTGAACTGAGACATGGAGAGGTGAAGTGGCTTGCCCAAGGTCCAAAGGTCAGCAAGCAACACAACTATGATTTAAGCCTGAGTAGGCTGGCTCCAGAGGGCATGTTCCTGATGACCACACTGAACTATCTGGAAAGAGAGATGGTGCTCATTGAGACATTAGAATTCTGGTCCATTGGATTTTAGAAAGGCAACCTTATTACTCATGTTATTACTCATGTTTGAGCCCCTGTTTTCTCAGCAGTGAACTGTTGAACTTACTTTACTGAGACATAAAATTGGACCTGGGTAGAAGGGTTTACCCAAATGAAGTGCATTTCCAAGGTGAAGCACATCACCCCATGAGTGAGACAAGAAACCCAGGAAGCAGCCTCTGTCATCCATGAGCCTTCCTCTCTCAATGCTCCAGGCAAAGAGCCACACCAGGTAAGATTCAAAGTGGGAGAAGGTAGACTGGGAGATGATGCATTCAAATCATGAGGGCAGGCTCAGGCAACTACTGTCAATTCACCACCCTTGAATTAGGGCCAACGTTACCCAGTGACAGTCTCTTTGAAACATGAAGCAGGGAGACAGTTATGCCCATTAGTACCTTTATCCTGAAGATGTTTAAGAAACTGAGTAGCTTTCAAGTTGCAGACAGGGATAAGAAGAGGCAGAGCTGAAGGAACTCCAGAGCGGCATAGGAAGAGGCTAAGAGTTAACAATCTGAAGACAGAAAACCCTGGCTTCTAATGCCAGTAATGCCACTTATTAAGGATGCCTCTTAGGCAAGTGACATCACATAGCCATTGCAAGCCCCAGTTTTTGTACATCTGTAAAATGGGAATAATACAGATAGTATCTACATCACAGGCTGATTTAGAGGATTGAGATAATGCATATAAAGTGCTTGACACCATGTCTGACACCTAGCAAACACCCAGTAAACATTCAGTTTTCTTATTGGGTCATGATAATGATTCTGGCAGAGCCAGCTATGGACAGCAGAAGCCCTCAGTGTGGGACTTGGGAGCCCCTTCAGCCGTCCAGGTGTCCTCCAAATCTATTTCAATCTCCTGGGTGCAGTGCTACATTTCCCAGGATCCCTTGCACTTAAAACACCATGTGACCAAGTTCTGGCCAATGAACTGTGCGGGTAGACGTGATGTGAATTACTTCCATAACTACCCCCACAAAACTACCCCTCATGATCCTTACTTCTCATCCCCTATCATCCAGACAGATGCAGAGGGTCCAGCAGAGACCTTCAGGGGCCCCTAGAAGATTTCAGGTCCACAAGTGAAAGGAGCCAGGGTTACTAATGACTGTCTGATGTGTGTCCTCACTGCACCCTCCACACACACCATTGATGGTACTTTATATGAGCAATATGTAAACTTCTGCTGTATTAAGTCATTGACATGTTGATCTATTGTTACAGAGGTGGCCTAGCTGACTAATACACAGTTAATCAAACCTCAAGATGGACTCACAGGTCCCTGTTGCCTCAGTGATTCCATCACCACTGCACACACCAGAGTCTAGATACCATAAATACGGTCCAGGAGAGAAACCAACAGCGTGGTGTGGTAACTGACAACTGGCCAGGTATGGTAAGCATAAGGTAAAGCCTGCAGCAACTCAAGAAATGCAGAGGGAAGACCACTCGTCTAGAAGAAACAGGATGGCCCAGCAGCAATATTACCTGTGCTCATAGCTACTGGTTCTTCAGAACAGTGTGGTTCAGTGGAAAGAGCATGGTCTCAGAGGCCAAGCACATCGGAGGCCATATCTGCCTGGGATTTACCCAGAAAAGTGACTGAACTCCTCTGAGCTTCAGTTTCCACACCTACCAATCATGGATAACAATACCCACCTCTGTGTTCTGTGACATCACACTGGTATCTTCAAACCAGCCAGGGCAGGAATATTTATACCATAGGAATTGACAAACACTGTACATAGGAGCTTTCTTCTCTAGAAATTCAGTTGTTAATAACTTACCAGCGCATCCCTGGATAAACAGGAGTCAGCTAAGTGAAAGGGGAGAAGGAGGACAAGGAAAGAGAAGTCCAGCAGTGTAGACAGCATGTGTGAAGGCCCAGAGGTAAAAACCAAAAGGCCCTTTAATGAAATGAAAGAAGTCCTAAGCAGCTGGGTGTGGAGGGCCTGGGAAGATGTTAAGAGGAACCTAGAGAGAGGGCAGGAGCTGGACCTTGTGAAAGGACCTCACTAAATAGTAATTATTTGTTCCAGTCATCCATGGCTGTGTAAAAAATTACCCCAAAGTGTAGTGGCTTAAAACAATCATTTCATTTTGTTCATGACTTTTAAGCCAGGAATTCATAGAGGGATCAGCTGGTGGGTTCATCTCCAATCTATGTCAGCTGGGGTTGGAGGACCCACTCCCATGATGGCATCTTCACACATATGCATGGTGCCTCGGTACTCTTTGGAGAGTCTCTCTCTCTCTCTCTCTCTCTCTCTCTCTTTCTCTCTCTCTCTTTCTCATGTGCCCACCTGCACACTTGCTCTCACTCTCACTCTCCCCCTTATAGTGGCCAACTTCCCTAAGAAGCAGCACTTCCAGATAACAAATGAACTGCCAGGGTTCTTCCAACATAGCCTCAGAAGTCACATAGCATCACTTCCACCACAATCCATGGGTTACAAGCAACCCATGGATTACAGTGGCTAGCTCTGACCCCAAGGGGACAACCCAAGAGAATGAACACGAGGACTCGTGGTTCACTGAGGGCCTGCTTTGAAGACCAGCCACCGCATTGAGTGACCCCCGATCACTGCCCTGCCAGGCACAGATCCATAAAGAAACCAGGACCAGCCCTGTCCACAAGTAGCTATCTGCAGAAGAGACAGGATGCCTACATAGAAAATAGGGGTGCAGCATCAGAGGGCCGCTCCCCACCCAGGATGGAAGGACAAACAGAGAGGAAGCATCAGGGAAGGGAGAGGCAGAGAAAGCTGACCAGGTTAGGTAGAGAAGGCTTCCCAGGACAGTGGCATTCCCAGCAAGGTGAGCTAAGACTTGAAGGATGGAGGAGGTGGAGGATTGGAAGGGAAGGAATAGACCATCCCTGGGGCCACCCTCAGCCTTCTATCGCATTTGGATCACCATGGACCATGCCAGGTCATCTCCACACTTCCCAGCAGGGATGTTGATCAGACCCGGGCACTCTGCAGCGATGCTCAGCAGCTCAAGAGCAAGGGCGGCTCCTGACTGTGAGGGGTCATTGCCAGGCCCACAAGCCTGTCTGTTGCACTAGTGCCCGGGAGGGGCTGTGGACTGCGGACCTGTTTTCTCTGGCTCGACCTCACCCAGAACCAGCAGCAGAAAGGCCAGTTATGCAACCATCCTCACCATAGCCTGCCAGCCTCAGAGGCCAGGCCTGGCCGCCAGGCCTGGTAAGGAGACTGCTGTGGCCTGCACAGCACAAGGCAGTGCTGGGCCCTAAATGCCACTTTCCACGCAGGTGCAAGACACTCTGCTGACAAACACCTGGGGACAGCAAGAGCTGTGGGAGGGAGGTAAAAATAGCACAGTTGGCAACAGAGAAGGCTTTTCTAAGTCCTCAGGGTCCTATTATTCCTTGTCCATGGGATACACATGAGCTGGCACCGAGCATTCTCTCTTCTCCAAGGCTCATGCTTAGAACAGGCACAGAGGCCTGGGAGGCCTCTTGTATCATGTCAGGAGCTACACAGTGATCAGAAGTTAGGGAGATCACCTGTTGCAGAGGCTGGACTTGGAGGATAGGATGGCGCTGCTGTCATAACCCCACATCCCCAGTGGGTTCTCTCTGGCCACTCCCTCTATGGCCAGTTCTGTTTTCTCCCCCTTTTCTGAATCCCAAATTCTTGGTGTTTCTGTTATTCACATTGCCATTAAGAATTATGGGCCTTGCACTGTGTTTTTAATTTGTTGTGTAAGGGTTTTATACAAACACAGCTAGATGCCTAGAAAAGACAACACATACGGGCATGCAGGCTGTGCACTGCACAACTCCATAGGGCATCATTCATGACCAGGATGTGAGTGGCGCCCTGGAATCATGCAATGTGGTTACTGGTATTGCCAGAGAGGAAATGATGTCTTACATGACCCCATATCCCCAGGAAAAGGACAGCCACGCTAATAAAGATTTGCTAACTAACCAATTTGTCTCCTGCTTCCAAAATATTCTCACGCATGGGGTTTGGCAGGCACACGGCCACAATGCCCAATGGTCTAGAAAGAGAGACATATTGATATACAATAATGTATTTCCAGGCCATGGAGGTGGAGAGGCACAAGGAATTGATCTTTCTAAGTCAAGGAAGATTCATAACCACTGAATGAGTTAACCACTACCTTCTTCTGAGTGTGCAGATTAAATTCTCTGTCGCACCAACATCCAAATGCGCTAAATTTTAACAGATCTGGAATTTGGATATATTTATTTCCCTTTCACAGAATTCCCATTCTTTTACTAACACAGTTTCAGAGTTTGAGATATGAGCAGGCAGTGTGTGGGGATAATAAGGCATCATTCCACACCAGGATGCACAGGCCCATGGTTTAATGATGAGACTTTGCTGGTGGGTGCAAACTTTGCTGATCCCCCATGCTCTCTTGGATCTGTGGGCATCTCACACATATGTACACACACACACACACCTCTCTCTCAAGTTTTTAAAAATCTACTTAAATTCTGCATCCTACCTCCAGTAAATTCTGTGTACAGTGTAAATGTTAATATCAAAAATAGTGTTTTTCTGCTGAGCACAGCAGCTCGCGCCTGTAATTCCAGCACTTTGGAGGCCGAGAGAGGTGAATCACTTGAGCCCAAGAGTTAGAGATCAGCCTGGGCAATATGGCAAAACTCCATCTCCACCAAAAATACAAAAAATTAGCCAGGCATGATGGTGCATGCCTGTAGTCACAAGCCTGCAGTCCCAGCTACTCGGGAGGCAGAGGTGGGAGATAGCTTGAGCCCAGGAGGTGGAGAAAAAAACCACTATTTTTCTCCAAAACTTCATGGAAGACTGCTGACACTCAGAAAAATGACCCAATATTGATTCTGTGCCCCCACATACCCCTCAGCACAGAGATGTGGCACATGCGCTGTGGTTCATAAAGTACAATTCGATGTCATCTGATGTGAATTTCATAGCAGTCCTGGAGTTGTACCTTGAGTAACCTGCATGACTGTACACAGCCCGCTGCCTGTCGGGTAGAGAAAAGGTGATTATCCCATTTTCCAGCAAGAAAAACTAAGACTCAGGGAATGTAATAGGACTAGACAGCATTTAAGGTTCCTTGTCATCCTGGGAATTGACATACCTGAGAATTCAGTAGTATGAAACTCTCTGAACTTGTCAAGGGACCTCACATCTCATCCAGAAACAATAATACACCACTCCTCTTTTCAGTCCTGTCTATGTCATCAGAGTTTCCCTCACACTGTGGCCAGGAAGAGCCAAGGAGGTACAAATGAGGTGTACAGTGTGGGATTAGGTGCATGGGACAACAGCCCACCTGCCTGGATTTAAACTGGCTCTGTCCCTCACCTGTGTGTGACCCTGAGCAGTTACTCAACCTCTCTGTGCCTCAGTTTGCAAATCCATAAGTGAGGATAATAAGACCACCAAATTCACTGGGTTGTTGTGAGGATTATATAATACTTATAGTTTAAAAACAACCAGACACACGGTAATCACTCAAAGTTTGTTATCCAGAAAAAGAAAAACATTTTTATTCTCTATGCATCCATTTTCTAATCTGTAAAATGGGAATTTGAAAAGGGCCTACATCACAGGATTGTTTTGAGGATTAAATAACAGAATAAACATAAGGAGCTTCAAACAATGCTTAATGCATAGAAGCCACTCAAACAAGTTTGTTCTAATTTCTTTCCCCTAAGAAAACAGTAACTCTAATTCCCACAGAACGACTTCCCCAAACAAAAGTGCCAGTAGGTCTGGAAATAAATGCAAGACCTGAGGAGGAATCATTGCTGTTTTCTAAAACCGGTGATAGACAGGGTCTCTTAGAGACTGGAGGTTCTTGCTTTACATTCATTCTTTCTGAGGTCAGAAAGTAAAAAGGATCATGGGTGAACAGGCACTGGTGAAATGGGGAAGAAAGAACAGGAACATCTCAGTTGCTAATTTCTGTTTTCACCATGAAAATCATTTTAAAGCCCTGCCTAGAATTTAAATAGCATCATCCCTGGAGATAGCTGTTTCAGTTTCATTACAGTCTGTGTTCATAGAGTACAAATAGAAACCTTCGTGATTTTATTAGTTTCCATGCAACTTAGGAGAGATTTGCATGATAACATTTCAGCTCCAGACTTTAAAAAGGGACCAATTAAAAATACAGCACTTGCATTGCCTGTCACTGGAAAATGAAAAGGTTCACAGAGTTTTAAAAACCTCTGTCATATCTGGTTCATGGTCATAAATCAAGCATTCAGTACTACAGTGGCAATCACTATTGTCTGAATGTTTAGTTTATTTTGTAAGAAGTACTTGGAGCAGCAGGGTGCAGTGGCTCACACCTGTAATCCCAGCACTTTGGGAGGCCGAAGCTGGTGGATCACTTGAGATCAGGCATTCGAGACCAGCCTGGTCAACATGGTAAAACCCTGTCTCTACTAAAAATACAAAAAAAAAATAGCCATTCATGGTGGTGCGTGCCTTTAATCCCAGTTATGTGGGAGGCTGAGGCAAGAGAATTGCTTGAACCCAGGAGGCAAAGGTTGAGGTGAGCTGAGATCATGCCACTGCACCCTAGCCTGGACGAGACTAAGACTCCATCTCAAAAAAAAAAAAGAAAAGAATACTTGGAGGATGTTTGCACCCCTGATAAGAGTTAAACTGTAGTACAGAAGAAACAAAATGTACAACTAAGTATTTTTGCCTGGATTGCAGCAAGTCCCACACAATTACCAACACCCCAAAGCTACCTGGTACTCTGTGGATCTGTGAAGTGTTAATGTAATGTATCTGTGACAAGTTAAAATTTAATGCATGGCTCCGGTAGCATAATCGAATCGATGTTATGTAACCTAAGAGAACTATTCCAGTAAGTTTTGATGTGCCGGCTGCTTACGGTTCGGGGGAGTTTTTTTCGGAGGTTACTGAGTATTTGGGAATCATCCCTTCAGACACTTGCTCTTTTGCCACAGAAGCCGCGGTAATCTTATCCCTGCTTCTGGCAGCTGGAATGCTGTGGAACAGGGCTGAGATGAGCAATTCTGGCTCCAGGGCTGCCTTTGGGGGCAAGTTAAGGAAAAGGATCAAAGTTGATTTGCATGACCTTCTCTTTAATCAGATGTTTCTTTTTATGTTCAACCTCAACAAAGCCAGCCTATCATAGCACACTATTTATAGTCTATAATCTAAGATGTTCTGAACCACTCCCCCACACCAAAAATTAAAATTAAAACCTCAATAGTGGTGTGGCTATATCATTAGAAGTAATAGCAGAGTCACAAAAACCTATTTCTGAGACTTTTTTTTTTTTAAATGACAGGCTTGATGGTGTTTCCAATGGGGCCTGTGTCCCCAGATTGTAATTCTTAAATATGTCATCAAAGTCAATATTGAAGTTCTGGGGACATGTCAATCAAATTTCACTCTTGTGTTTTATAGTAGAACAAGAACTTCTCCCTGGATCCACTGCCCTCAATAACTTAATCTTTGGTTCTTTACCAGGTAAAAATGACAGTTTTAAAATCTGACTTAAGAAATGGCTTTATATTGAAATCATGAAATCAGAGAATATGTTATATGCCTGAGAAAACTAAGGCTCGGAGCCAACGACTTGTCTAAGACACTGTAGCTGGTCACTTGTCATATGTCAAAATCAAAAATCCAGCACTCCCTTAACTTCACTCTAAGAGTAGACACCATTAAACCAGACCCTACAGGCAGAAAGAGGGTTGTTCTCTTCATTTGTCTGCTCTCAATGTGGGCAGCGCCTAACTCAAAGTCAGCCTGGGTACTTCTAGAGGGGTTGCAATCTTCAGAGGAAGAATATTAGCTGCCCACTAACAAAACAAGAACGCCACGGTAAAGAACATGTCAGGGAAGGAAATGTGCCCGGAGATAATGGTGGTCATCTCCTGGCGTGAGGGGGGGCGGTTGGAGGAATGTTTTTCCCTTTTCTCAAATGTTTATTTATAATTGTGGTGAAATACACAGACGATAAAAATGTACCATCTTAACCATTTTTAAGTGTGTAGTACTTCACACTTTAAAAAGTGCATATTTCACACTGTTGTGCAACCCATCTCCAGAACTTTTTCATCTTACAAAACTGAAACTCCATACCCATTAAACACTTCCCTCCCTCTGGCCCCTGGAAACTACCCTTCTACTTTCTGTTTCTGTGAGTTTGGCAAGTCTATGTACCTCATATAAGTGGACCTTATCCTTTCGTGACTGGCTTATTTCATTTGGCTGCTGTCCTCAATGTTCATCCATGTGGTAGCATGTGTCAGACTTGAATAATACTCTGCTGCATGTACCTATCACAATTTGCTAATCTATTCATCCGTGAATGAACCCTTGAATTGCTTCCACCTTTGGCCATTGTAAATAATGCTGCTGTGAACATGGGTGTACAAATATCTCCATAAGACCCTGCTTTTAAGTTTCTTGGATATCTACTCAGAAGTGGAATTGCTGGATCATATGATAATTCAATGATTAATTTGTTTTGGGAAACTGCCATACTGCTTTCCGCCACGTCTGCACCATTTTGCATTCCCACAAACACTGCACAAGGGTTCCAATTTCTCCACATCCTCACCAACACTGGTGATTTTATATTTTTTTGACAATAGCCATCCTAACAGGTGTGACTGTGTCCTTTTTGTTTAATGCCCCTGGACATCCCCCATTTTCTACAATGAACATGTAGTGCATTTAGGATTAAGGACAGAATATAAAACGCTGAAGTTAAAAAGTAAATCCTATGGAGAAAACAGGGTTGTGAAAGAACTTAAGAAATGATTGGGATTTTTTTAGACTGAGACAAACTGTTGAGCCTTCTTGTGGGCTTAGCTAGAGACATCATTCCTATACTCTTCAAGAATCTATCACCTGATTGGCTGTGGCTGCCACAATCCACAGGAGAAATGGCCATAATTCATGGGCAGCTGAAATAATTCCTCTAAACTCTGGGAGGAAAGTGTTCCCAGATGCAGGAAGGAGAACAACAATGTATATTAAGCTGTTGCCAGCTAATGTTGGTCATAAAAATCCCTAGCACTTGGGTAAGGTCTTTCATCTTCCAAATCTTTCCTCCAAGCCTTAGAATGCTTATCTCTGAGTTCTCCGTTTGAATAACTCAAGGCCCACTTTTTCCCCTTCCAGAGTCACAAAGGGTCCACTTTCCAAAACCACATAAAGAGAAAAGAATGTGAATGTGGCAACTTCTCCTGAAGAGGAGCCGAATTCTGCTCTCGGTTAACAAACACACAAAGAAGATTCCCCACAAAGCCTTCCAACGCTTCACCTCTGAGCCACACAGGCCGCGTGCTATCAGTTCATTAGACAGAATGTCTCGTTGAAGAGCTAAAATTTTCCAAAAGTGAACTCATTCTACTCACTGGTCTTTATATATGCTCTACTCCTTGGAAGTGAGGTCATTCGATATGATTTATTCATTAAGACAAAGGTAAAGGAACTAAAACCAAAATCCATCCAACCAGCTATTTATCCAACCCCTAACTCTCAGAGGAGAAATTCTTTTTTCCTTGGTGTGAACCTCTGCCTCTACCTCCTGCCTTCCCTCACTTTCTTCTCTTGTGTGCTTTGCTCTCTTTTCTGGTTTCTTTCAGTTCAACAAAATAGGGGAGATGACAGCAGACGTATACAGGAGCCACAGAGGAAAGGAGACCCAATAATCAGGTGGGGAAGAAACAGCCTCCTATTCTAAGGAGTGGCTGTATTCAAGTGATGCAAAAAGAGGTTCAAGAGCACTGTCTGTCTCCCTAGGTGGAAAAGAGTCAACACCTAGAAAATGGAATCCAGCTCGAGTTTCCTAACAAAGGTTCCGCACCCTACATCCAGATTCTTGGCAGGGCCCCAAAATTACAACCCTCCCATGAAACTGAGAAGGGGGCTAAACCTGGGAGATACAGGGCACGTGACTTTGATAAGGAGGTGAATTTATGGCCCAGCGACAGCCAAAAGCCACCAGCCACAGCTGCTGACAAGACCAAAAAGACCTCAGGAGGCAAACTTTAAGAAACAACCAGAATGGGTCGTTTTCTGAACTCTGGGCAAAGGGCAAAGGGAAACCACACAGTCTCAGGAGGAGGAGGAACCCAGGGAAGCCAGGGAGAAAAAGAAAGTGGCCTTCAAGGAGGAAACACAAGTTAAGGTTAAGGTCAACAACACTGCGGACATGGAAACACTACCCAGCTCTGTCCCTTCCTGGACTGGATTTAGAATTTGAAATCTACCGTCCACCAAGGCTTGTTCTGCATGTCCCAGACACAGACTAGAAGCAAAGAGGGACTAGTGCAAACAGAAAGATCTTTCCAAGTTCATCGTAAGGTGGGTTTGTCCCCAGTAGAATGGTGGCCTCAGGAGATCATAAACACACTGGTAGGGTGGGCTTCCAGCACTGGGAAGGAAGCACATAGAGCCTGAGGCCCCAAAGCTTCCTTCCACCTCTGTGAGTTTATAGTTCCATGCGTTTCTGCACTTGTTAAATCAGGTCGCTATTTGTTGTCTACTAAACTACAAACTTGAAGCCCCCAACCAGCAGAGACCACTCTCGATCCCACCCCCCAGCCCCAGTTCACTCCCAAAGATGAAGACAGAGAGGACTGTCCAGTCTCTAAACGGGATGAAGGATCTAGAATAAGACATGGAACAGGAAAATAAAATAAATACTCATCTTATACTCCCAACTTGAAATGCACATACAGGCAGCCCAACAGCCTGTAGATAATTTGGCTTACAATGATGTGCAAAGATGCAGACCCATCGTGGCTGAACAGTTTTGTACAGTTAGAATTGACCCTGGAAAGAATATTACTGACAATCTTGCCTTAAAAACTCTTTTGCAAAAGACATCACGGACCCAGACTTCAGCAGCTAACAGATGGAAATTAATTTCACTTCAAATCAAAAACCTAAAATCCGGCTGGGTGCGGTGGCTCACGCCTGTAATCCCAGCACTTGGGAGGCCAAGGCGGGTGGATCATTTGAGGTCAGAGTTCAAGACCAGCCTGACCGACATGGTGAAACCCCATCTCCATTAAAAATACAAAAATTAGCCACGCATGGGGGCATGCACCTGTAATCCCAGGTACCCGGGAGGCTGAGGCACGAGAACCCTGGAGGAGGAGGAGGTTACAGTGAGCCGAGATCATGCCACTGCACTCCAGCCTGCCAGCCTGGGCAACACAGCAAGACTCTGTCTCAAAAAAAAAAAAAAAAAAAAAGTCTAAAATCCTATTTTTCCTTTTAAAAAAACACCCCTCCCCCAAGTAAAAGTCAACTCTGATAATGGGGAGATCTACATGTTTACCTTAATTACTTCTTCCCCAAATTGAAGTATTCCTCCCTATTGTGCTAGAAACCAAAATTAAATAGCACCAAGTTTCCACAAAAACCCTCAGGAATGCGAGCCACTAAGGAAAGAGGATGTAAAAGAAAGACTGTAGCGAGAGGAGGTGGGGGAGAAGGCTGGAATTCAGGCTTTCCTGTGAATTCGCTTTGAAATGC
This sequence comes from Macaca fascicularis, assembly GCF_037993035.2. NCBI lineage: Eukaryota > Metazoa > Chordata > Mammalia > Primates > Cercopithecidae > Macaca > Macaca fascicularis. Next base: position 68,835,001 of record NC_088383.1, on the reverse strand, counting down.
CCAGAGTCCACCGGATCTGAGTCCCCAAGAAAATCTGGTAGAGAGGCCAGTGAAACAGCATAAAGAATAGAAAACACATGAGATGTGTTAAATAATTTTGATTTTGGCCACGTGAAGAAGTATTAGTCATACAGGTAACGAGATCTTACAGGGAGGTGATTCCAAGGCTCAGCTTGACAACGTTAAGTATACCCATTCTGGGCCTGGAGTGCCAATTACATTTCCAGATTGGCAATTAGACATAATGTCCCAAGACAATCACCAAATAATGCCAAAAACAAGGCAAGTTACATCTTAAAGCAGCCATTCTTTTGAAACTGCCCTTCCCTCCTCTGCCTGACTCATCCACCTCACAAACAGCTGCCCCTTATGAACTAAATCCTTGTTAGCTACTGATCAAGAGAGACCAGGTGGCATGAATAATTAAAATCCACCAATGATTCAAGCACCATGTTGTCAACAAACCAAGTCCATCCCTTTCACCAGGAGTTTCTCCATAGTGTCTAACAAATTACCCAAAAAAGCAGCAAAATATATTTGCCACCCCCAACCAATGCATTCTCATTCAGGCCCCAGCTAACCACTGGAAAGAGCCTTCCAACATGTATGTGTGTTTACATTTGTATGACTCAGTTCCTGCCCTCAAGGAGTTTGCAGGCAATTCAGAGATCAGATGTTCATATTCCATGAGAAGATAACTGTTTTTTCCTCTGCTCAGCCTGTCAAGTACTAATAAAAGTCCTAATGAGCAGGGAGTCAGAACTGGGTCTTACTTATTTTTCCCCCAGCACCTAGCTTGGTTTCTGGCATATCGTATGCACTTAATATGCAACACAAGCCAAAACAACAACAATAATTATAACCAGAAGACTTCTTTAAGGGCCTACTGTGTGCAGGCCACAATGCCAAGTCCTTCTTCATTCTGCCTGCTGCAGACATTCATGGTTCTCCCCTCTGACGATGAAACAATATTAAAAGTACATCTCATGGAAAAAGTCCCTGACAGTGTGAGCTGTGAAAAACCCCGGTATGGTGAGAAAAGGAGCTACTTTCACTTTCGTCTGCTGGAATTCTTAAGAAGTGCATTGGAGGGCCGCATAGCACAGTTCCACCTGTGTCCCCCAGTCACTCCACGGGCAGCTCTTCAGCCAATTCTTTGAGGTTGAACCCTCCATTTGGGAAGGCCCACCCAGGCCCCTACGGAAAATCAGGCTGGCAGTCTTGATGCCCACTGACTTCAAACACTCCAGAGGGAGTGGTCCCCAGCCAGCCTGGAGCATCACCGCAGTGCATCCCTGGTAACACCACAGCCTTTAATTTTGCAAGGAGGTGGTTTGGCTGGGTTGCCCTCCTGGACTTCGGGAAGTCACACCCTTTGCAGAATGACCAACTGGCACGAGGAAGAGCCCACACATTGGTGGGTAACACGCAGACCACACCCTATAAACACTGTTCTGGCTGCCACAACCCAACCCTAAATCCACAGTGCTGATGGGTTCCTTAGGAGCAGGCACCTGGACCATCAGCTTTCACAAATAAGAGCCCAGCCTGTACCACAGCTACCCTGGCCTGAACGGAGTTTTCTCCACCCAATGGTCTGGCACAGCAAACCTTCTGCTTCTCATCCCTTCCCCCTTTAAGAGCTGGGAATTTCCATATTTAAAAATAAGCCGATCTTCAGGGATGGACTGCCCGGAGGCTGAGGGATGGACCAGATCCTTGATACTCAAAGTGTGGTCTGCACAGCATCAGCATAGCCTGTGTCTCACCAGACCAGCAGAATCTCAGGTCCCACACTGGATCTTCTTCATCACAGCCTGCATTTTACCAGCTCCTGGTGATTCCTGAGCATATTAAAGTCTGAGTTAGCCAGGCACAGTGGCTCACACCTGTAATCCCAACACTTTGGGAGGCCAAGATGGGAAGATCACTTGAACCCAGGAGTTCAAGACCAGCCTGGGCAACATAGGGAGACCCCGTCTCTATAAAAAATTGAAAAACTAGCCAGGCGTGGTGGCACACATCCATAGTCTTGGCTACTCGGGGAGCTGAGGCAAGAGGATCACTTGAGCCTGGGAGGTTGAAGCTGCAGTGAGCAGTGATCATGCCACTGCACTCCAGCCTGGGCAACAGAGTAAGACCCTGTCCAAAAACAAAAAAATGTTTGAGAAGCCCAGGCCTAGAGACACTCTCCAGTCCTTGAAGATAAAGATCTGATATCCCCACTGAACATTCCCCGGGCCTTCTGTCCACAGTACTAGGATACCCCTGCCTCCGAGGGTCCCTGAGTTTCCTTTTCTAGGTGCCTGATGCATGGGGTTCCACCCACCCAAGAAGCAGTTCTAAAAGAGACACCCTTGGTCTGCTCCCTGACTGTGCACAGAAAGGCGTGGCCTTGCCTGATCCCCAGGGATGTCTCCAAGGGACCCAGTGTTCCCCACAGGGCCCAGGGCCAGCATCACAGCACAAACAGCCCTTTCACTGGAACCACAGAGGCAACCCTCCAAGGGATCTGCAGCTCGGCAAGGTGGTGCTGGCTGCTGTGATTCACAGATTAGCATGGTCACTGCCAGTGTGAGCCGGGACACCCACTTTGGGAAGCAGGTCCTGGCACTGCAATCTAATGCCAATGTAACGGTTTCTGCACCAGGTCTCTCATGCCCTGATGAGAGACAGAGAGAGACAGCCCCAAAGCAAGCACTTACTCCTAGCTATCAGCCACCCAGTGAATGTCCCCATCCAGGGAACAAAATAGCCGTGAGGCAAAGAGAAGGTCCATTTGGCCTTCCTATTGGAATGCTTTATCCTCCAGGCCAAACAGCAGGGGGCAAGCATCTCTTCTTTTCCTCCTGATGTATGTTTGGTCAAGTCTCCTGGGCACCTGGAAGCAGGGCTAGACCAAGGCTCCCAAAAGGAGGCCATAGGTTCCTAGTGTCCTCCTAGGAAATGCTATAAAGTGGGGTTGGTGGAAAAAACCACCCCCATGAGACTGTGCTCTATCATAGACCTCAATCTGCAGGTGAGGAAACTGAGGCACAAAGGCATGATGTCTTTGCCCAGGATCACAGGCTGAACCTTGGGCACTGCACAGCAGCCTTGACACCAGAGGAAGACTGCTCACAGGTAGCACATTTGAGGGCATTTTAACCAATTTCTCTACCAGCAGGATGCTGCCAAGCCTGTGATGTGACCCTCCAAAGGGGGAAGCTCAGCCATGCCATGCCTGCTGATTTTTTTTCACAATGTAATTTAAAAGGCAGGTGTGTCACAGAACACACTTTGGGAAACACTGGCCGAGGGGGTGTCTTGGAAAAGCTGGTCTGGGTAGACAGTGAGTGTCCTGGCCAAGAGACTGTGACATCACTTGGGAGACAGGTCTATGCGTTCTGGACTTGGGATAACAGGGGTGGAATTTGTCCCTCCTCAAGGGTACAATGCTGGACAACCACAACTGCCCACCAAACGCCACAGTGTTTCCCTTCTGCCAGCCCGGCAGCTCCTGGTCCCCCATACTGTCAATGTTCGTCCACTGATACCCCACCATCAAAACTGTAACCATCCTGCCAGGACCTCATCGATGGAGCCTACCTCTGCTGCCCTGCCTTAACCTTCTAGCCTTGCAACAGCCAAGAGCGATAAGCCCATGTCTCAGTCTTACTCTAACTGGTTTTTGGACCTATGACAGTATACTTCAGGATCTGAAGGCTCCTTTTGGCTCAAAAATTGTATTTGTTATAGTCTGAGCCCTTCAGGGGCTAAAAGTTCAATGAATCAAAGGGAAAATAAATTCAGCACTTCGTGAAGCTATGATAGTTACCACTTACAAGAGCCCTGCTAAGTGCCTGGCATTTGCAGGGTGCTATATGACCATTATTCCTGCTCCCTATAAGAACCCTACAAAGTAAGCATCAGTATGCTCTTGGTATGGGTGAAGTAATCAAAGCTCAACACGGTTGGCAGTCAAAGATGCCCTGCTAATAAATGTGGGATCCACGATTTGAACTTGGGTTTGTCCGATTGCAGAGTCTTGTACTAAAATGTGCATTTCCATAAAGAGGGCCAGGGGCTGGACGCAATGCCTCACGCCTGTAATCCCAGCACTTTGGGAGGCCAAGGTGAGCAGATCACAAGGTCAGGAGATCAAGACCATCCTGGCCAATATGGTAAAACCCCATCTCTACTAAAAATACAAAACTTAGCCGGGTGTGGCAGCATGTGCCTGTAGTCCCAGTTACTTGGGAGGCTGAGGCAGGAGAATTGCTTGAACCCAGGAGGCGGAGGCTGCACTGAGCTGAGATCACGCCTCTGCACTCCAGCCTGGGCAACAGAGCAAGACTCCGTCTCAAGAAAATAAAGAAAAAAGGAGAAAGAGAGAGCCAGGAATGAGGAGCACAAGCTCTCTGGACAAGGGCGGCCAGCTGGAGCTCCCCTATGACTGGAACCCGAGAACTCCTCCAAGGCCACCCCAAGTAATCTGCTCAAAAAGGAGTATCTGAAGGTCATCCGGTGTAGCCAATCCCCAGGACACGATGAGATGAGGCACCAGGGCCAATCTGGAATCAAGAGCTCCATGGCACCGAAGCTCCAGCCCTGATTGAATGCGTCAGGCCAGACCCTGGGTAATTACCAAGCTGTAATGGGATCTGATATTTATATTAGTCATGAGCCTGACAGAGAAAACGTGTTGTTTTCTCAGGCACAGCCATGGAGACAACATCTCGATAATTCATTACACGCAGACCATCCTTGATCAAGCCCAAGCTTCTGCAAGGACAGCAGCTCAAACTGAGAATAGAAATAACTCTATGCCCAGCCACACTCAGGCCCCTCAGCAAACCACAGCTCCATCAGGAAGTTGGCCTCAGTTTCCCCAGATATTTAAAGAGAAGTGGACCATATGCTGAAAGACGAGCAGAAGATGGAAATAAAGATATGTAACTGTCCCAAGGCTGAATTCCTAGAAGAATTGCTGAGGGATTGCAAAACACATTCTGAGCTAGAAACTTTAACCCTCATTCCTCAACTCTCCCTCTCTCCTAAATCAAATCACAGAGCAGGAAGAGACATTAGAACTCACAGCATTCAATCCCCACATTTTATACATAAGGAAAGAGAGACACCAGAGAGGTTAAATAACTTCTTCAAAGTCATGGCTTTATTCAGGCTATCAGAGCAGCTCCCTATTCAATATAGTCTACGACAGGATTGAACTTCACAATGTCACACCCAAGTGAATAGAGAGCTCTGATGAAATCCCACAAAGAAAAAAACAATGTGAAAAAGTACAGCAAAGAACACAGTACTGGAATAACTGTGACCAAGTTCCCAACAGGAGGAAATTGTAATGTTTTCTTCTTCACTTTCTGAAAAAGTTCACATGCCACTCTTTTCAAAAGACTAAAGTCATTCACTATTTGAGATTCAGAGACCAGAGGTACTAATGAAGAGATGTCCCACGATGCATGTCCACAGTCTTGGATTCCTTTGATCCAAAAGGATGGTGCAATCCCAGAGACCAAACACTCATGAAATTGGAGGTTCTTGCTGAATTTTATCTCCCATAGAATTTTAGATGCTACAAAAGACCTGCTTTCCTCTGGAATCCAGCTCTTGATCAAGCCATCTTGGGGCTGAAGGATGGTGAGGGTGAACCCATCTGAGGGCTGGCAGAATTTTCTGGAAAGGCAGCCTATGTTTTCTTGGGAAATCTAGCACAAAAATTATTATTCTAAACTTAAGCCAATACATGCCTATGTATTGAGTCTTGACAAAACTACCAAATACTTGGAAAGCAAAAAGAACAAAAGACAAAAACACACACACAATTGCAATAAAATTACAGACCTCAAGCATAGAAAGAAAAGCTTTTAAAAGGTTTAACTTACCATTATTGCTTATAATGAGCTGGCTACCTATGTCTTAAGTGAGCGAATCTAGGGGCAGATATCAAGAGATTCTGGGCATGCTTTAAAATGGACTCATGGTATCAAAAGGAACCTGCACTCATTCTATACTGTCCTCACATCTTCCGAACCAACAACCATCACCTCTCATCCCTGGCGGACTTCTTATAGCAACTAACTTCCATTTATGTCCACTCAGCAGGTCTTGGAGCTACAAAATATAGCCAAATATTTATGAATTGTTTTTTCTAATCGTTGCCAAAAACCTATTTTCTGGAGTAAACTGACAGAAGTTATGCTTGCTCATCATTTAGGAGATCCTTTGTGTGTGCAATGGGATTAGCATTTCATTACAGACACAGCAATTGCATTTATGTACTCCCTCGCGTTAAAATATTTTGGAAGCTGTGTTTAGGACCCCAGGATCACAAAAACACCACAACTTATTTTGAATCATTGAAAAAGTTTTCATTATGATCAAAATTGCCCACTGCCTGAAAGAAAGCAAGCTGTTAAAAAGTTCACCCAGATCACTCCATCTAGGGAACATTTCAGACACACACAACTGTGAGCTATCTTTCCTCTAAAGACAGTCGCTGAATCGCAGTAAACCGGGGAACAAAATTCCCAAGACTGTTGGGGGAGGTGGAGGAGAAGGATGGAGAGAGGGAATGTGGGAATCTGAAGGCTCCAGGAATAAGCTGTTCTCAGCAGGAAGGCTAGGCAGGGATCTGGTGTATAGGGCTTTGCTTAACCTGAGGGCTTCTCTGGCAGGTAAGAGGTTTTCCCACTTAACAAATAAGAAAGAACCTCTACGACTGAGAAGGTAATTCCAAAGAAAACTCTCCGGCCAACACCTGCAGGCCTCCGGAGAAGTCAGAGAATGACGAAGAGAATGACGGTTTTCATATTTCTCCCTTTGTTCCAATACACCAGTATTTTCCAAAACACAAATGTGCTGCCACAAAACACAGCTGAGCTCCAGCACCCAACAGGATGTATAATTAATGATCAGGAGAGAGAGCCTCCATTCGCCCTGGTGTTTTCATAGTCAGCCTTCACCCATAGCCCCTGGCTTCCCTACTTCTCTCAGCCGCTAAGGAGGCTGCTACAAGTTGTTGTGCCCTGTGGAACTTTGAGGGGTCCTCAGTTTAACTTTACTAGAAAATATGTGAACATGTGGAGGCTGCAATGTGTGTCTACCCTGCACTATTCCCTTGGATGTCCCTTCCCTCCAAAACGGTTCGTGCTGTGAAGTCTCCTAGGATGGGAATTACTCAGAAAGAAGGCAGCTGGGTCACTCTCTTTTTTTCCAGTTCTTTCTTTTTTACTCTGCAGTTTTCTATTAAACAGCATCGGGCCCCCCAATCCAGCTAGTAGCTGTGGGGAAGGGAGGACATCTCTAGGGACACGACTACAGACCAGGCAGTGAGCCTAGCAACCATACATCGAAGGTGTCGCCAGCCTCAGTGCTGGTGGGCGTCTGCGCCAGGAATAGCTAAAGCCGACGACATCTAGCCACCTTGAGCGCCAGGGAAGAAGCTCCGCGTAAAACCGCGGCCTCAGGTGGACCCCCGCTCCAGCTCCGCGCTGCTGGTGGCATTTCCGGGGACCCAAAGTGGGTGGCCTGGGGGCAAAGGAACAGAGGCCGAAGAACTTGGGGTATGTTCCAATAGAGCACCTAAGGGACGGAGTGGGAGGTTACATCAGATATGCGACCTCAACACATTCTGAAAGTGGCAGCCCCATGGGCTGCCCCCAATACTGGGATGGATCTCCCCAACTTCTCTCGCCCCTCGAAGTCCCCCTGCTATCTCGGGCCATGCTCCTCCCCTGGGATTCCCTTGTGCAAAATTATTCTCTCCCTTGCCCAAAGGATTTTCCCTTCTTTCTGACCCCACGAACTCATCTCCCCAACAGGTTCCTAAAGTATGGGCGGATGTCCTCCCTCTCGCCCACCGCCAGGAGCCGAGCCCCGGCAGGTGAGCGGTGTAGAACACGCACCCAGCTGCCCCCACCTCCCTCTGTCCCCGAGGGGTAGGCTCTCCCCACCCCGCACCACGGCACCCAAGACTGTGCGTTCCCCACCCCGGCCCCAGCCGCAGCCGCCAACAACCCTACAATAAACAAGAGGGCAGGATTGGGCGTCCGTGTCCCGGAGCGCATCGGCTGGGGGCAACTCCTCACCCCCGGCGCGCCGCCCGCTGCCCCGATCCGAGAGCACCGGGAGAGCCGAGGGAAGGGAAGGCGGCGAGGGGAAGGCAGGCGGGGATGGAGGGAGGCACTGCGCGGCGCGGAGCGAGGAGGTGGGCTGCAGGGGACGCTGAGAAGCTGCGGGGCTGGCGCAGAGGGCGGGCGCCCGGGGCGCGCGTTACCTTGGTCTTGCCCCCGCAGTGGCAGCATACGGTCCACAGGTACTTGAGCGTCCGCCAGAGCAAGATGATGAAGAGGCCCCCGAAGAAAGTAACCATGGAGGAGGCCAGGAAAGCCCACCACATGCGTTGGCCCCGGCTGTCGCACGGCACCTCCATGGTCACCGGGATGATGAGCGCATCCATCTTGGGCTCGTGGACCGAGGACGAGGAGGAAGAGGAGGAGGAAGAAGAAGAAGAGGAAGAGGAGGAGGAGGACGCGTCTAGGCTGAGATGGTTCGCGTGGATATTGCTACTCATTCTAAGACTGCTGCCTCCGCCGCCGCCGCCGCCGCCGCTGCTGCCGCCGCCGCCGCCGCCACCATTTGCCATAGCTAGCAACGGGCAGCCGGCGCAGGGGCTCGGGGGAGCTCCTCCCGCCGCCAGCGCCACCCCAAACACCCATCAACAGCCATATTGCTGCTACTGCTGCCGCCGCCGCCGCCGCGGAGCGCGGGAGGGGGGCGGGGAGGCGCCTGGGCTCGGGGCGCTGTGCGCGACCTGGCGGGGTGCGCCGAGATATATACAGCGAGCCGCCGCCGCCAGCCCTCCCCCCGGCCGCCGGCCCGCCCGGGGGGGAGGGGGATGGAGAGCGCTGGCAGCTCCCCCTCCCCGGCCCGCGCCCCGCTAGCCCCGGGCTGCGCTGGCCCCGAGCTCCAAGACCCAGGGGGCGCCGCGGGCCTCCCGCGCCCGGGGTCTGTGCCGCCCCCGGGCCCGCCCCGGCTCCGCGCGCGGGCCCGGGTGTCCTCGGCGCCGCGCCGCCCGCCGTGCGCCACGGGTGTGCGCTGCGCTCGGCCGGGGACCCCCCTTCCCCGCGCGCCTCCTGCGCGGCTAACGAGCCGCTCTCTGCTTATTAGGCGACAACTCGTTAATAATGGATAATCGGCCCCCTCCGCCCTGGCGCCCCCGCGCCAGCCCTCCTCTCCCGGCTGCGCTCGGCTCGGGCTCCCCGCCCCAGTGCGCGCCCGGCCGCAGCAGGTTCACCGCGTCCGGCCACCGGGCCGTGGCCGCCTGCTAGCCCATGCTCCCCGGACCCCGAGTCCTGTCGCCACGCCGCTGAGCCCCTCGGCCTCCGCTCGCTCTTCCTCCTCGCCGCCTCCGACTCCTCCTCGTCCCCGTCCTCGCCGCCCGAGCCTCTTCGGCGCGCGCCCCGCGCTCCCCGCAGCCGCCAGCAGCAGCAGCTGCAGCAACTGGAGCGGGCGCGGGCTCAGGACGCCCGAGGCGGGAGGGGAGGAGGCTCGCCGCGCTGGCTCGCCTGGGCTCCAGGCTGGGCAGGGGCGAGCAGGGCCCCTCGGCGGCGGCCCGGCACGCGCCCCTGACCCCCAGGGCGCCAGGTAGAGCGCCCCCAGCCCAGGCGCAGGGCCAGGCGCCTCTCTCCAAGGTGCTGCGCCCCCAGCCGAGAGCGGTGGGGTACCCGGGGAGGATGGCGGGGAGCCCCGGTCAGGCCGTTTTTTTCCCAAAAGAGCCCCCAGTGGGTAGGGGAGGAGTGCCAGCTGTCAACTGGATTCCACAGACTGAGCGCCCCAGGACCCTCGGGCTTCGGAACTGAGGAGGACCCTACGCCAGGATATACACAGCGACCCACCCTCTACTTCGCTCTTCTCCCTGCTTCCTATGTGCCCAATGTTCCGTGTGTGGCTGGAGGGCAGGGTCAGGAAGGCCGGTGGGTAGTCTGTGGCCTCTGACAGCAGCAGGTGGTTTCTCTCCTTTTTCCTTATTAGCAACAGAGGCTGCCCAAGAGAGAGTAGGCAGAGATGATCAGGACGACCTGACCTGGGGATAGTGCAGGCCCCAACAGACAACAGAGTTCCCTAAAAGGTTGCTTTCCTTTCATATAGTCTCAGATTCCATCCATCCTGTGAGGAGAACAGACGGGGGAAGAGGGGCTCCAGACTTCATTCCGGCTCACCGTTCCCCATTTAGGGTCTTCCCTTCTCCGCGCTTAAGATGAAGAAGGAGTCCGTGTTTTTCCGTAGCCTGTCTCCGTACACCACCAGGGGAATCCCCCTTCTGACACTTCCGGAAACTTTGCGACCCCTGGACACTGTCCCTCCTCGTGCTATCAGCTGGACCACAAGTTTTTCCAGGGCTAAATAAATCGAAGATGATCACGCTCTTCCCTCATTGCTGCAGTGGTTTCCCCAAAGTTTCCAGCTCATTAGTTTAAGCCTAATTGGAATTCTCAGGTTCCTTTCAGCCATGGAAAAGGCCCAAGTTAGCATCCTTAGCTTTACACCTGAGGCTGTCTCCGTGGGAGTCAGATCAGCCCTGCCCTTGTCCTTGGAGGTCTCTGGAAGGAAGAGCGAGCAAGGGAGGCTGAGCTGGGCAGAGAGGCTGCAGAGGATATTTGAAGTTTCTCTCTTGCTTGATTCAGAATACATTCGTTGGATTTAGGGTACACATCCACTGAGAAAGAATCAAGGCCAAAGTCAAAGGAGAAAATGGAGTGAGGTGAGTGTTATTGAGTATTTGGTTCTTAAAAAGCAGTGTATGTAAAAGGGAGCTGCAGAGAGTGTGCTCCAGAAAATGGAATTGTCTGAGCCTCCTCTCCATACTATCCCATGGTATCTCCAACCTCAGCCTCTGTTTTCAGCCACTCTGAATGCATCCCTGCCACACCAGACCCAAGCATGCAAAGGCCCTGGGCCTTTTCTGGTAGGGGGCTGGGGGAGCGGGACCCAGAAGTGCTGTGGGGATGCACAGGAAGGTGACTGTGGCATTGAGGTTCCTTTATTTATTAGCCTTCTCAATGGCTGTACTTTGCTGCTTTTGTGCCTCAGCACATGCCAAGAAAGTTAAGGACATTCCTTAACTCAAGGCCAAGATTTGAAACTTAAAAATAAAACACCCAGAACATAAAAAGAACAGCAAAGGATAGGACTGTCTCCCCAGTGGGATATGAAACCTCCAGAATGGATTCCCTCAGCCACAAAACTGAAATTTTGCAAACAGCAAATCCCCTCTGGGGCCTTCTTAGATGTCACCTACAGCCTGGATTCCCCTGAAATGCCAGTCTTGGGGACTACTGGTAAGCAGACGATGGCTGTGACTTCCGTCACCCCAACTGCAGGATCCATAGCTTTTTCTCCTCCATCATCACCTTCATCACCTCAGCATCTTTGGAGAGGGTGCTGGGAGGCCCCTCAGATGCCATCTCCTGCTCTCTCCATCACCCCTGCCTCTGCTGATTGAAGCTTTTAGCAAGTTCTGTGCTATCCAAAGCTTTGGCTTAGTCAGGATTCATCAGAGACCCTCAGTGTTGAAGTCAATATCCTTCCCTTCCTACAATCCCCAGTCTCTCACCACCTCCCTAAATGGCCTGGCTGGTAAGCACTGAGAGAGTGCCACCATCCATCAGAAATAGACATTCCCAGGCCTTTGCCCAGTTCTCTCTGGCCATTTCCACATTGTTCACAAACTTTTGCACCACTTCCAGAAAACTTGGCACCTGGCATTACAAATTTAGGAAAAGGCTCTGCACAGATGGAACCTCAAACTTAAAAGGAACTTAGGTATCTTTGATTTGATGTGTTTCTTCATTTATACAATCAAAATAAAGCCAGAAATTTCCCTGCCTACTTCGAAGGGTTATATGTGAGGATGAAAAAGAAGGTTGGGCATGGTGGCTCATGCCTGTAATCCCAACACTTTGGGAGGCTGAGGCCGTCGGATCCCCGAGGTCAGGAGTTCAAGATCAGCCTGGCAAACATGGTGAAACCCCATTTCTACTAATAATACAAAATTACTGGGCATGGTGACACATGCCTGTAATCCCAGCTACTCGGGAGGCTGAGGCACAAGAATTGCTTGAACCCAGGAGGTGGAGGTTGCAGTGAGCTGAGATTGCACCACTGCACTCCAGCCTGGATGACAGAGTGAAGCTGTGTTGAAAGAAAGAAGGAAGGAAGGAAGGAAGGAAGGAAGGAAGGAAGGAAGGAAGGAAGGAAGGAAGGAAGGGAGGGAGGGAGGGAGGGAGGGAGGGAGGGAGGGAGGGAGGGAAGGAGGGAAGGAAGGAAGGAAGGAAGGAAGGAAGGAAGGAAGGAAGGAAGGGGAAAGAAAAGAAGGAAGGGAGGAAGGGAAGAAGGGAGGGAGGGAGGGGAGGGGGATGGGGAGGGAAAGGAGGGAGGGAGGAAGGGAGGGAGGGAGGGAGGAAGGAAGGAAGGAAGGAAGGAAGGAAGGAAGGAAGGAAGGGGAAAGAAAAGAAGGAAGGGAGGAAGGGAAGAAGGGAGGGAGGGAGGGGAGGGGGATGGGGAGGGAAAGGAGGGAGGGAGGAAGGGAGGGAGGGAGGGAGGAAGGAAGGAAGGAAGGAAGGAAGGAAGGAAGGAAGGAAGGAAGGAAGGAAGGGAGGGAGGGAGGGAGGGAGGGAGGGAGGAAAGGTAGGAAGGAAATATTATACAGATCTTAACTGCAATTGCTATGACCCCAAAAATGGACACCCAAAGTCTAACCAGATCTTCTGACCCCTGAGCTCATAATTGCATGTGCACATACCCCCATGCCATGCTGTCCACAGCATGTCCACAGCCAGGCTGTGGCCAGAGTCCAGGGCACAGCAGAGCCCCTCCAGCCTAAATGAGCTCTCTGACTACCCAACACTTATGCCCACTCCTTTTCTTGCCAGTCCCTGGACAGCCTTGGAAATGGGAAAGGTATAGAGAAGCACTATAAGCCCAGCACGTCTTCCCCTAATGTAGGTGTGTCTGCAGGCTGGAAATTGAGGTTCAATGGCACAAGAACTGAAAGCCTCAACAAAAGTAGAAACTTTACCCTCTGTTCTGAAAACACCACGAGCTTTATTTTTATTTCTAAATTCATTCAAAAGCTTTCCAGAGAGAAGGGCAGCCTGTGTACCACATGCATGTGTGTCTATGGCAGCTCTAAAAGCAAGTCAGCGGTTTCAAGCTTCTTAAGTATTCTGATCTGAACAACCCTAACTGATTTAAAAGAAATAAAAGGAAGTGCATAAACACACATACTAAAAAAGCAGAGGGACTAAAGTAAAAGCCAAGGAGGACAAAAAAGGTTATTTACTGAAATATTGGCCCAGCATCGCAATTAATGTGCAATGGATTTTCTTTTCCTCCAACCTGGACCTAGTTCCAATACTAGGACCTAGTTCCAATACCTAGTTCCAATACTAGGACCTAGTTCCAATACAATCAATCTTGGTGATTTTGCGATGGAGAGGCCAAGTGGTGACTCTTTAAATGATCTAGCGCCATCTGGTGGATTTTCCTGGCACATGACATTATTTCATGAATGTTCAAAAAAGGGGCTTAATTTAACAGTCTGAAATTTGAGATACGAAAATTCCAAAGAGGAAAACCCTGCTGGAAAAAAACTACAGGGAATAGGAAGGAGGCATGGATCAGGATGATGTTGGTCCAACGATACAAAAATTCAGTTAGACAGGAGGAATGATTTCAAGAGATCTAATTGTGCAACATGGTGATTACTGTGGATAGCAATGTTTTATATACTTGAAAACCTCTGAGAGATTTTAAGTCTTCTCATCACAGATAAATGATAAGTATGTGAGGTATTACATATGTTAATTAAGTTAGCCATGCCACAATGTATATGTATTTTGAAACATCATGTACCATAGACATAAAAAAATGATAAACAACATCAACAAAACCCTACAGCTTCAACAGTATGAATTATCTAATTACCACTCCTACCAGCATATAAACTGTTGTGGATGAAGGCAGCTAACAAAGTTCACATTATTACTATGACTTGATGTCAGATCTCAACTATTACTGCCACCGGTAACCCTGCCCTTCCTTGAATCACCACTGTGTTTTCTTTTAAAGTCAGCAGTATCCCTCTTTCTAACCACCCTTGGTCTTCACAGTCTGTTCATGAAGTAAAAAAGGGCAGTAGTGTCCAGGCGCAGTGGCTTACGCCTGTAATCCCAACACTTTGGGAGGCTGAGGAGGGCGGATCACCTGATGTCAGGAGTTAGAGACCAGCATAGCCAACATGGCGAAACCCCATCTCCACTAAAAATACAAAAATTATCTGGGTGAGGTGGCGCATGCCTGTAATCCCAGCTACTCAGGAGGCTGAGACAGGAGAACTGCTTGAACCAGGGAGATGTAGGTTGCAGTGAGTCAAGATCGCACCACTGTACTCCAACTGGCAACAGGATGAGACTCTGTCTCAAAATAAAAAAGGGGGTCTTTAGCTATTTTCCCACTTTACAGGTGAGAAAACTGAGACAGATCTGTCAGGTAACTTGGCATGACAAGGAAAGTCTGTTACCTCTCAAGTGATTTATCTCTTTGTAATTTATAATGCTGGAGAGTGGGACTTAGAGAACAAGCTTTCAGGTGCTTGTATTTTTATAGATATTTTATATTTACTTCTGCTTGTAAGAATAATTCATATGTATTATAAACTTTGGAATATAAAAGTTTCATATAAGCTTCAAGTCAGTGACAAGAAAAAAGAATATGTCACCTAGAATCTTACCACCCTAAAATAACCATTATTAATATTTTTATATATTTTTCTCATAACTTTTTCTTGGGTGTGTATTTCTGCAAAATTAGGATTAGATTAAACATCTAACTTTTATCCTATTTTCCCTTAACATGAAATTGTTAGCATTTTCTCTATGTCATTAAATATCATGGAAAACACTATTTTAAAAAATGATAGTTGAATAACATTTCAGTAGATGGCACACTCCTGCATTTAGATGATTCTAAAGTTTAATATGTTTTAAAATAAGTTATAAAACTGTGTGCAAATGACTTCTAGTTGTCTAAAAGGTGTCCAGAAGATTTCCACTGACATGCTTCTATCCTGGCTCCAGCACCTCGGGAGAGCAGGTGTGTGTAGGAAAGAGGTGCCTGTGGCAGTCAGTCTGGCCATGGGATACTTCCCAGCCCTGCCCCAGGTCACTGGCCTCAGATCAGCCAATTGTGATGAAGAAGTTTTGAGCCAGGGCATGTTACCTGCAAAGTAATTCTCTTCTTTTCTAACACATCAAAGCCAGTGTGTTTTGAGAAAATAATGCTGTGGTCTCATCGCATCCTCCTCAATCACTGCGCCACCTGCCTGCCAAGATACGAACTTGCAAGAACATCATCATTCCCCAAAGGACATCCATGGCTAGGTCAAAGAAGGCACAGCTCATGGACAATGCCCTGCCTAGAATTCACCTTTCACCACCATTCTGCAGGACTTCCAGAATAACGATTCTGCAGATTCCTGTCTCCCTTTCCTCTCTGTGATCAGTGTCACCATTCCCCCAGCAGAACACCACTACTGTGGGCCTTGCCTCTGGGAGGTAGGCAGGGCAAAAATTAGTCCACCCATTTTTGCTGGTGGGAGAAGAAGGCACCAAAAGGGAAAAGATTTTCCTCAGTGCTACACAACTTGTCTTCCTGACTGACAGACCAAAAAGCTTTCTAATCCTTTTCTTAGAGTATTCCTGATTTAATCTTTGCAAAAGCTCTAGTTCAATGCCTGAGCAATCCAGGACTTGACTTCTTACTCCTAGTGCTCCAAAATAATCCAATGACCACAACCTAAGGGTCTGTGCAGATGAATCAAGGGACTTACTCCTGCCTCTTTTTGGTAGCTTTTGCAACATTTGCAAGTAAGAAAAATGCTGAGATCATCCTTCCCACTTACAAACACTCTTGGGAATAAGGAGAGAAGTCAGGAAGTACAACATCTCTAAGAGTTTCATTTACTTCCATTTCTGACTTGCTTTCCTGGTGTCTGCTTTTGTCATAATGTTCTCCAAAACAAGGTCCCTTTGTTTCAGGAAAATAAGTCATTCTACCAAAAAAAAAACGCATGCACTTCTATGTTCATCACAGCCCTATTCACAATGGCAAAGACATGGAATCAACCTGAATGTCTGTCGATAGTACATTGGATAAAGGAAATGTGGTATGTGTACACCGTGGAATACTATGCAACCAGGAAAGAAAATCATGTTCTTTGCAGCAACATGGTTGCAGCTGGAGGCTATTATCCTAAGTGAATTAACACAGAAAGAGAAAACCAAATATCCCATGTTCTCACTTATAAGTGGGAACCAACTCTTGGGTTCACACAGACATAAAGATGAGAACAATAGACTCACACTGGGGACTCCAAAAGGAGGGAGGGAGGAAGGGGAGCAAGGGCTGAAAAGCTGCCTATTGGACACTGTGTTCACTAGCTGGATGGCAGGATGAATAGAAGCGCTAACCTCAGCATCACACGATATACCCTTGTAACAAACCTGTACATGCACCCTCAAATCAAAAATAAAAATGGAATTTTTTTTAAAGCCCTTTGTTTCACAATGGCCTCCCTGGAAGATGCATCCCTTCTTCAGCCTTGGTATCCCACAGCTGCCAAGCACCCTGCTTCCCAAAGATGAGACAATCATTTGATGGTTTAAAAAATTATAAACTGTGATGCTTTTAGGAGAGGTAAGGCTCTTTCTGTGAAACCAGGAAATTCTGCTTTTGCTATATTTTTGCAAAGACAAACATTTTTTTTTCAGAGCAGGAGTGAAAGTTTATTTAAAAGTTATAGAACAGTAAGGAAAGGAAGGAAAGGAAAGAAAAGAAGGAGAGTACAACTTGGAAGAGGGTCAAGTGGGCAGCTTGAGAAACCAAGTACACAGCTTGACCTCTTGACTTGGGGTTTCATATGGTTTGGCTGCGTCCCCACCCAAATCTCCTCTTGAATTGTAACTCCCTCCCATAATTCCCACATGTCATGGGAAGGACCCAGTGGGAGGGAATTGAATCATGAGGGCGAGTCTTTCCCATGCTGTTCTCATGACAGTGAATAAGTCTTATGAGACCTGATGGTTTTATAAAGGGGAGTTCCCCTACACAAGCCCTCTTGCCTATTGCCATGTAAGACATGATGTTGCTCCTCATTTGCCTTCCGCCATGATTGTGAGGCCTCCTCAGCCATGTGAACTGTGAGTTCATTAAACCTCTTTCCTTTATAAATTACACAGTCTCAGGTATGTCTTTATTAGCTGCGTGAGAACAAACTAAATACAGGGTTTTATACGTTGGCCTACTTCCAAGATCTTGCCTTACCCTTCCCCACTCCTGAGATCTTATTGGGAAGCTACTGATCAGTTTCAGCTGTTTTATATCTGTTACAAGACTGCTGTTCCCTGGCACTGGCTGTGACAAATTATTACTTTAGAGAAACAGTTAACCCCCTGACCATCACCTGATGGTCCCCCAACACTCCGGGTGTGTTGCGGGGAGCCCTCTCCTGCCTTGCTCATACCTGACTGGCTACCTACTGTAACACTTCCCCCCTCAAGAGTCCAAGATCCTAAATCTTTGGGGGAAAATGGATGAAGGTCAGTCTTCTCCAACTTCTTCCTGCTGACAGAGGGGCGGTGGTGGTTCTATGGGTCTTAGCCTCTTGCTAGCTGTCAGGGCTGACTTGGCTTCATGAATTGGTGAAAGTGGTATCCAGCCAGGTCCAAGGGAGACAGGGGCAGGATTGTGCCTCTGACGTGTCCCACTGATGGACAATCTAGAGGTCCCCTGTGGGAAGGTGACTCTTGAATATTGAGAGGACAATATCCCTCACTGAGGATCATCTGGAGCTTGATGGGTCTTCCCCTTAAAGAGGAACCTCAGATCTTTCAGGGTCTTGCAAGTGTATTCAGGAGCTAAGGGCGTTGCTTCCAGCTCTGCTGTCCTGAAACCTTTTCACGGCTTCACTTGGGTGTGTTGCATCCAGCTGGCAATCTCTGGTACTTTAATGGCTGTGGGGGTAGATAATAAAACAGTGAATGGGTCCTTCCAGAACAAACACCCAATCTAGCAATGTCCTGTAAAAAAAATAAGCCATAAATACAGACCAATAAACTGGTTTCTGGGTTCAAGAGGGAAGTTCAGTAAAAGTCCTAGTAGAAGGTGCTTGCCATGTTTCAGCAGAATGCTGTTAGAGTTCCAGAATGTAAGAAACATCATTCTAAGAATGCTGCCTGGAGCCAGGAAGAAGAGGTAGATCCTCACCTTTGGCTAGAACCTGAGTTATTGAGTCTCCCACCAGGGCGATTTCCCCGGTGGATTTTGCATGGCCATCTGACTAATCCAGAAAGAGAGCTGAAGGTGGGAGAGACCCTGCCATCTGCCTGGCCATTCTAGAAAGTCCAAACAAAGAGAAATTACCTCCGGTTTCTCTGGGCACTGCAGCCACTACGATTTGGTAGCATCCACAGAGTGCCTCATCAGCTCTTTCTCCCTGAGGACCTCTGACATGGGCTTATTTAAGCACAAACTTTAGATGCTTCCAGAAAGATGGCTTGCCTACAGCACTATGCAGCTGGAACAGGGAGACTATTAGAGGCAGACACTGTCCAGCATGTGGCTCAAACCTCCCTTCAGAGAAAGCCTCTGTGAGCACCAGGACACTGTGCAAAATGCATTTTCTGCAAGATGCTACACTGGATTGAAAGCATGCAAAAACATCCTTTTGGTTATCTATAAATCTCATTTTGTTCTTCTCTCCTAATAACAAAATTGAAAGCTGTAAGTTGAACAAAGCAACCCACAAACTGCTCTAGCAGCCCTGGGAACTCCCTGGTGATATATGGTCATGGGCTTGAAGCTTTTCATTTGACTTGCTCTTGGCTCTTCTATCAAGATCTGTCTTGGTGACACTCTACTGAGATAGATGGGTTGGTATGCATAAGTGGCTTTTATTTCAGAAGGTAATACATATTCTATTTAAAGTACAATGGCCCAGAAGGGAATTCCAGCCCCTTTATCATTAGTGTAGAAATTCAATGGTTCATAATCTGGTAGCTCATTGAAATGACTTTTCATTAACTTCAATGGTTCATATTGTGGTGGCCCATTGAAATGACATTCCATTAAATTCAGTGGGGGATATTATTTGAGTCAGAACCAATCTACAGACTAAATAGAATGCAGGCACACATCGCACTGCCCAGAGGGCTCATTCGGCTCTGTCTTCCCTGGCTCTTCCATGAAGACTGGTGAGATCAGCACTGCCTGGGAGCTCAGGTGGTAGGCAAAGAAAAAGCATGTAGGCAGGGCATGCGCTTCCTTCTAGTGGAATAATAGTTGAGGCCAGAGACCATCTTGGGCACTTTACATGTCCCAAAATTCAATGCACACATTTCCCTAATACTTAGACCACCTTCACAATTTTGACCATATCGCCATACTGCCTTTTCAATTACTTACTAATATTTGTCTTCAATAGACTACCTTTATTTACCTAAATTTATTTCAAAAGGAAATTCTATACCACTATCTTCATGGAAAACCTGCATCGCTGTAAGTAGCAGGTAAATAAATACAGTAGTCTCTCCCTTATCTGCAGGGCATACATTCCCAGAATCCCCGTGGATGCCTGAAGCCACGAATGGCACCAAACTCTACACACAGTATATACTAGTTTTTCCATCTGATAACCGAGAACACTGCTAAGGGACTAACAGGCAGGTAGTGGGTGGTGCATACACTGGACAAAGGAATGATTTATGTCCCAGCCAGGACAGAGCAGTTGGTGAGAGATTTCATCACACTACTCAGAATGACAGCAGTTTAAAACTTATGAATTGTTTATTTCTGGAACTTTCCATTGAATATTTTTGGACCGTGGTTGACCACAGGTAACTGAAACTGCAGAAAGCAAAACCTCAGATGAGAGGGGGACTACAGTAATAATAAATAAAATAAAAATAAGTAACAAATCAAAACATAAATACATTAGAAATAAATAGAAGGCAAGTGTAAATGTAAACATAATAAATGGAAATAATGCTATAAAATCAGAGCTTGCTGTTTTCAGATGAAAGCCCTCCATCTGAAGCCTAGACTCCCTTTGGTAACAGGAGAAATTGGTACGTGTTGTAGAGATGTTCCAGGCACACTGACCATCTCCGTGGCAATAAGGTTAGAGAGGGAAATGGACAGGGCATGACTTTCCCACTGAGTGCCAAGACCGAAGTATAAGCTCAAATCATCCTTTGTACTGCATGAGGTCAAGCAGCCTGCCTTTTGGGAAGCACTACTTTCCTACTCATTTTAATTCTTACATGAGGCTGGGCGCAGTGGCTCACGCCTATAATCCCAGCACTTTGGGAGGTCCAGGCGGGTGGATCACCTGAGGTCAGGAGTTCGTGACCAGTCTGGCCAACATGGTGAAACCCCGTCTCTACTAAAAAACTACAAAAATTAGCTGGGTGTGGTGGCAGGCACCTGTAATCCCAGCTACTCGGGAGGCTGAAGCAGGAGAATTGCTTGAACCCAGGAGATGAAGGTTACAGTGAGCCGAGATCACACCACTGCACTCCAGCCTGGGCGACAGAGTAAGACTCTGTCTCAAAAAAAAAGAAAAGAAAAGAAAAAAAAAAAAAAAAAACTTACACCATCTCATAAAGTATCACCCCCACTACACAGATGTTAAGTAAGCAACTTGTCCAAAGTCACACACAGAGTGACTCAAGGTCAGTGCACAGCATTATCAGAGGTCACCCAGACCTCTGACCCCACTGCCATCTGGGCCATTGTAATTCTAGAAGGAAAAACATATTACAGACTTTGTCTGACTTTCTCTTTTTAGAGTGAGGAAGGTGCAGCCTACAGGTGTTTAATTACCTGCCCAAAGCCTCTTTGCTCTCCAGCGACTGAGTTGAGGTTAGAATCCTTATCTGGTGTGCTTTCTGTCCTCTCAAAGGCCACCTGGCCAGCAGAAGAGCCTGTTGGGAACCAGGCAGGTGGTAAAGTCTCCTCACCATCCTCCTTTCTGCTCCCAGCAGGCACAGGAAATCCTTTCTTGCTGACCTTTCTTTCAAATGCTAATCTGGGCCTCTGAGGCTCACGGGGCCCTTTCCCCCGTTGGGAGCCCCACTGCCAAGTGAGCCCATGGCTGTGAATCAGCACAGAGAGCTTCAGAAGCCCCTCACTGATGGGGGGCATGCAGGGAGTGTGCCCCATGGCATCTGCACCTTTGCACACCCTAAGGGGCCAGGGCACCCCATTAGCCCAGAGATGCCCCGGCAGGAGGCTTTAAACTCAGCAGGTGCAACTCACAGCTCCTCAGTCTCAGACACAGCCTGAGGCCAAGACAGAAGCTGTGAAGAAGCTCTATTGGGTGAGCCCTGGGAAGCAGGCAAACCAGGACTTTTGGAGGCCCCAGGAGGCTGGCAGGGATAAGGGAGAATGGCAAGTGCAGGTGCCATACTGCACCTTTGGGAAAAGCAAAGGTGGTGGGGTGGGCGGGTCAAGTTATGAGAAAACTCACAGATACAAAAGAGGGGGCATGAGAGAAGAAGTGGGAGGACAAAGAAGGAGAAGGAAGAAAAGAAGTAAAAAATAAAAGGAAAGAGAGAAAGAAAAAAAAGACAAGGAAGGAAGGAAAGAAGGAAGGAAGGGAGGGAGGAAGGGAGGGAGGAAGGGAGGGAGGAAGGGAGGGAGGGAGGGAGGAAGGGAGGGAGGAAGGGAGGGAGGGAGGGAGGAAGGGAGGGAGGGAGGGAGGGAGGGAGGGAGGGAGGGAGGGAGGGAGGGAGGGACAGACATAGGGAGACCTAAGAAACAAGGCAGAGAAAGGGACATCACCTGCCCAAGCCAGTGGCCTCTTCTGGGTTGCTCCACTCCCTAGCAAAGCACAGAGATATTATGCCTGTAATATAACGGGTTCCAAAGTGCCAACAGTAAGAAACAAGTAAACTCCCATTAAAGGAAAGGCACAGGATCCTGGTGGCAAATTTCTGACAAGTGAGTTCCCCAGTCCCAACATACACACACACACACACACACACACACACACACACACACACAGAGGACTGTCTTCTTTCCCAGGAGGATACATGCTTGAGATGCTGGGTGTACCTGCAAAGCACAGGCCTGGGAAGCCCCTCCAACACAGACAGTCCTGTCTTATAAATTTCAGGGTTTGTGCCCATTGGAAGAGAGCCTATACTTGTGTGTAGGAGGTGGGGACAAGGGCAGAATCCCCTTCATTGTATATTCTCTTCTCATCACCAAGAAGAGTATTAATCATATTAGGACTCAGCAGAAACAAACGAGAAGAAGCTGCACATGGCCAGCCAGTGCCTCTCATCCCCATTAGTGGCCTGCGGGAGGCACTTTCTATGGGAATCCCACCCAGCCCAGCCTCCTTGCAGGACAAGGGTCCAGGACACTGGTCTCTCCAGCTGACTGCACAGGGCTTTAAAGCCAAGGATGAGGCAGAGGAGGAGAGGGTCTCAGTGTAACACATTCTATTCTAACCTCCAGGGCTCAGTTCCTCAATTCTACAAAAGAAAAAATATTAGCTGTTTATTAGGTAAGTATTTATTAAGCACCTACCATGTGCTTTGTGCTATTGGTGATTTCTATAAACAGGGTTTGCCCATCCACAGCAGTTCTCCCCACCACATGGGAGGGTCCCTGGAGGAGCAACCACATGGATTAAATATTTCACACCATGGGTCAATGGAAGTGCGAGCTCAACCCTCAAGTTGCTGCATGATTCCACTCTGGAGTTCCACGGAGCTGGGTTCCAATTTCAGCTCTCCTCCTCTCTCAGGCTGCAGGCTGTGGGTTAGGTTTCTTAGCCTCTTGAATTTGAGTTTTCCCATCTATATAGTAAGGAGAATAACAGTGCCTTCTCAGTGAGTTGGTGTGAGGATTGAATGGAATAATCCAGGTAAAGCTCTTAGCACAGTGCCTAGCACATGGTATCCTTTCGTTGGCCTTTGCTACTATTAATGAAGGCAAAAGTGTGATTATATAAACCTGTACCCACTTTCTCTGAGTCTCCATCGTCTAATGTATACCACGAGGTACTCCCTCCAACCCCTTTAGTTTGAAGCTGTGCTATTCTTGTCTTTGCTCCCCTATCTCAAACCAGGAATGGTGATACTGACCTTTGTTTGGTGTTCAGTGCTGTCTCTCCTTCCTGTGATGGAAGGACTGTTCTGTCCTTTTCCCCCTTTCAGAACCTGTTCTCATTTCCCTTCTCCCAAGGCCAGCTACAGCCTCTTGTCTCAAGAATGTATATCTTGGCCGGGCACGGTGGCTCAAGCCTGTAATCCCAGCACTTTGGGAGGCCGAGACGGGCAGATCACGAGGTCAGGAGATCGAGACCATCCTGGCTAACATAGTGAAACCCCGTCTCTACTAAAAAAACTAGCCGGGCGCTGTGGCGGGCGCCTGTAGTCCCAGCTACTAGGGAGGCTGAGGCAGGAGAATGGCATAAACCCGGGAGGCGGAGCTTGCAGTGAGCTGAGATCCGGCCACTGCACTCCAGCCTGGGCGACAGAGCGAGACTCCGTCTCAAAAAAAAAAAAAGAATGTATATCTTAACAACAATGAAAATCCTCACAGACTCATAAGCAAAACATCTTGGAGAGGACATCTTAGAGAAATGAGGTACCTTTCCAGTAATGGGAATGAGGATATTTGGTGTCTTTCTGTGGGTCTTTCATATCATCAACAAATACAAGTGTTTGTTAGGCATCTATCACACACACACACAAATATATTAATTACCATGATTTAAAAAGGGAGAAGATACAAAACCTCAACTCAAGATGAAAAAGATTCCTAAAGATAAAGGCTCATTGAATATGAATTCACAATTCAAAATTTCAAAACCCATGAAGAAATAATCACATTATGAGCAAATGTCAATAAATAGAAAAAAGCAAAATCAGATAAGACTGCTAAGAACTTGAAGTAAATGAATAATGTGATAGAGACCACAAAACTAGTAAGTGTAAAATTATTAGACATAAAGGAATGAATATGAAATGTAAACAACACAACAGAAAATAAACAGATTTGGAAAAGAACCAAACAGAACTTATGTAAATCCTTTTACGACCACAGAAATTTTAAAACTCACAAGTAGGATAAATAGCAGATTAGACTCACTTGGCCTATAACAATTAGGCCAATAAAAATAGATCTAGAAACATAATCAGAATGTAGTATACAGAAAGAAAATGATGGAAATAAGAACACAGGCATGGCTCTTATTTCTATCAGAGAATAGAATGAAAATAGGGCCAGGCACAGTGGCTCACACCTGCAATCCCAGCACTTTGGGAGGCCAAGGCAGGCAGATCACCTGAGGTCAGGAGTTTGAGACCAGCCTGGCCAACATGGTGAAACCCTGTCTCTACTAAAAATACAAAAATTAGCCATGCATGGTGGTGGGTGCCTGTAATTCCAGCTACTTAGGAGGCTGAGGCAGGAGTATTCCTTGAACCTGGGAGGCAGAGGTTGCAGTGAGCTGAGATCGTGCCCACTGCACTCCAGCCTGGGTGACGGAGCACACCTTTGTCTCAAAAACAAAAAAAAGAATGAAAATAGAATGAGAAAATCTACCATACACCTAATGAGAGTTCCAGACGAAGGTGATGGAGAATGGGGAGAAGCAAGAATCAGAGATAATGGCTGGGAAGTAAAAAACAAGAATTCATAGATTGATGATGCCAAAAGTTTTAAGTAAAATAAATAAAAACCCACTTTTACTGCCTTATAGAGAAATCATAATTCACCAAAGCCTAAGAATAAAATATTTAAAGTAACAAGAGAGAAAGGAGAGACTACCTACAGAGGAATGACAATTAGACAGTCAACTTCTCAACAGAAACAGCTGAAACAAGAAACAATGAAACAAGATCTTCAAAGAACTAAGTGAAAATTACTGTCAACCTAGAACAGTAGGCTGAACACAAAATAAAGTGTTTTTAGACCAATAAAAGCTAACAGAATCTGTTACCAACAGACTCTCCCTGAAAGAATTTCTAAAGGATAAACTTCAGGAGAAAAGAAACTGAACCCAGAAGAGTAATACAGAAGCACTGAAGAGCAAAGATGATGATCACCATCTAGATAATACTAAACAAGCACTGATTTCTCAAACAGCAAAAATATTAATGACGATAATTTTGATCAGTACCAAAACAAGATGGAACTAAAATATCGGACAGCAGTAACATGCTAGACAGGGACTGTTACATCAGAGTTAAGGCATATCAAGATTCCTAGATTGTTTGTAAGGCAATAGAGGTATGAATTAACTTGATATTGTTAAGTAAACATTAAAAGTTTAGGGGTAGCCACTGAAAGCATAAAAATGAAATATATAGCTTCCAGCCGGGTGTGGTGGCTCACACCTGTAATCCCAGCACTTTGGGAGGCCGAGGTGGCCAGATCACGAGATCAGGAGATTGAGACCATTCTGGCTAACACAGTGAAACCCCGTCTCTACTAAAAATACAAAAAATTAGCCAGGCGTGATGGCGGGCACCTGTAGTCCCAGCTACTCGGGAGGCTGAGGCAGGAGAATGGCATGACCCCGGGAGGTGGAGTTTGCAGTGAGCCAAGATTGTACCACTGTACTCCAGCCTGGGCAAAAGAGCAAAACTTTGTCTCAAAAAGAAAAAAAAAAGAAATATATAGCTTCCAAACCAGGTAGGGATAGAAAGGGAAATAAAGACAGAAAAGAAGAGTCAGCCGGGCACGGTGGCTCATGTCTGTAATCCCAACACTTTGGGAGACTGAGGCAGGCAGATCACCTGAGGTTGGGAGTTTGAGACCAGCCTGACCAACATGGAGAAACCTGCCTCTACTAAAAATAAAAAATTAGCCAATTGTGGTGGCACATGCCTGTAATCCCAGCTACTCAGGAGACTGAGGCAGGAGCATTGCTCGAACCTGGGAGGCGGAGGTTGTGGTGAGCTGAGATCATATTGCACTCCAGCCTGGGCAGCAAGAGCAAAACTCTGTCTCAAAAAAGAAAAGAAAAGTCAGGGAAAGCAGTATAAAGCAAAGTAAACAGAACTGAATAAAATAAAATGCTATACAATAAATAAATACAATATATTCAAACATATCTGAAGCTGCAGTAACTGTAAATAGATTCAATTCACCAATCAAATGAAGAACTTAATTGTTTAGCAATGTGCTATTTCACAGAAACATACCTGTACATTAAAGACTCTGAAAAGGACGGGGAAAAGATGTAGCAGACAAATTGTAACCAAAAGAAAGCAGTGTAATTGTTTTAATACAAGACAAAAGAGACTTCAGAAATAACTAGAAGTAACCTAAGTACAATGGCAGGTAGAGAAGGAGAATCTTTGAAAGCAGAGAGAACTGCATGAGCAAAGACATCAAGGGAGAACGATCCCTAACAAATTTTACCAGATCAAGTTCAAATATGGGTCAAAATAGAGAAACTTCTTCATTGTGACATTATGCTTTGTTATTTTTTAATGTATATTTTTGAGCATGTAGGCACCAGACACCATGCTAACTATTCTAGAAATTATTTCTACTCCTCAAAAAAATCTCACAATGCAGATGCTTTATTATTCAGTACAATTTTGGTTATAGAAAACTGAAACCCAGTTTGAATCAGTCTGAGTTAAAAATAAGAATAGATGGGTCTCCCACTAGAAAAAACCCATAGAAGGAAGGACACCGCTTGGGCAAAGTTTGGATCCCATGCCCACTCTCATCCCATCCCATGCCCACTCTCCAGCTCATCACTGAGTTCAGGAGGACAGGCCAAGCTTGGGTCAAGTGCCTGCCCAGCCTGAAGTGTGGGGTGTTACAATTAAAGAAAAAAAAACCCACGATTGATGTAGGGACGTAGTGCTTCTCCTAAAGTAGGGGACTGACAAAAACAATCAGTTCCACAAGAGTAGACTGTATTATCCTCATTTTATAAATGAGGTCTCAGACTGAGAGGCCAAGGCACTTGTCCAAAGCCCCAAGCACCTACATGGCAGAGCTGATGGGAAACCAGGCTTTTTCCTCTAAAACGCTGAACTTTTTCTCCAAGCTTGAACACAGAACTTTGCACAGAATTAAGTTCTCAAGATATATGCTAATTCATTATTTTAAAGGACTTATAGAATACAAAGACAATTGACAATTGATCATTTTCTTTATAATCATTAAAAGATTTGGAACAAGGAACTTGTTTCTAAAGCCAACAACTCTAAAGCTTATGGGCCCTCCCAAGGACCCTCCACAGACACCCCAATAGACTTGGCATCATAGATCCCCCTGCTTAGAACTCGTTTGCATTGATAGTTTATACTGTGCAGTTCAGCCCTAATAGCTTGTCCAGGTCTAGCACCTCCCTTTCTCCTCCACAACACCCAAATGAGCCACTAGTAGATGTTTAAATGATTGGCTCCAACACTTTAACTCATGAACCCATCTGGAAAATTGATGAAATCTATGGGCTTCCACCCCCAGGAAAAGGGAGAATCAATGCCTATTTGCACATATACACACACTTTCATCAACTCTGCAGGTCCCTGAAACTTTCCAGGAATGCCTGGGAGTTAAGAACTTCCTCAGCAAGAAGGGAATAGAACTTAGTGCCCCCAAGAGATAGCATTGGGAGGCTATTCAATCAACTCAAAAAGATTGGGGCCAATTCATGTGTGACTATCTTAAATGGTCAAGAAGTGCTAACCCATAAAAGGGAGCACATTTCATAGTTAGCTGCTGCCTGTGTGGATCCCATTCAGCTCCAATTTTAAAATACCAGCTGAGTTCCACTATGTGCCAGGTACTCTGCTGGATACAAACTAGAGTAAGACCCTGTCCCTAGGAGTAAGAATCCCTAGGAGCTCAAGACAGATGCATAAGCAACAATGTCACTTCAATGAGGTGAATGCTAAGGTAGAGAGCTATGCTAAAATCCTATGAGAACACTGGCAGGAGGTGGAAAGTAAGGGAAGATTCCAGGAGAGAAAGTATCACTGGAAAGAGGATCAGGTGTTTTCTGGCAAAGAACTGAGGGAGTAGGGGAGCATTGCTGGTGGTAGAAACATGAGACACACATGCACGTAGAGTGACATGTATGGGAACATCAAGCATACTGGTATCACTAGGGCAGTGGTTGTCAATGAGGGGGATTTCCACCCCACTTGCGACATCCCATTAAGGACATTTGACAACGTCTGAGTGTTATCCAACAGAACTGAGGCCCACTTGCCCAGCACAGTAAGACCAAACATCCACATCTCAGTTTTCGACAAGAGAAAGAATGGCATTTATTTGCAGGGCACCAAGTAAGGAGAACTGAGCAGCTCACACTTAAGACCCGGCCTCCCCAATGGCTGGCAGGTAAGGGTTTTCAAAGGCATGGGTAAATTTCATGAAAGCAGAAGTTACAGGCAAAATCCTAAATCAATACATAGAGGTTACATAGTGGGTTCGCTTGAAAAGGTGGGATATCTGGAAGCAGGGCCTTAGAGGTCACATGTGGGTTCAAAGATTTTCTGATTTGCAATTGGTTAAGGAAGAGAAGCTTTGTTTAAAAAAGAAGTAGAAAACGTTAGCTAACTCATGGGTATAACTTCCTCCAGGCCCCTCAGGAAGAACTTTAGAACAAAGACCAGCAACAGCAGTCAGAGTTCAGTCCTCAGTTCCCCCTTATCTGAGGTCTATGTGCCAGTAGATCCATCTGGTAGGGGTCTGGGTTTCTGAAGAACCACTCAGGGACATGTGTTAAAGTGTTATCTTTAGTTTCTATCGGGAACCAAACATCTCATGGCTCTAACATCCTTGGCCATTGTTTTAAGCTACCATTACCTTCTAAGTTATCCAGTTGCTCATTTTCTTCTCAGAGTCAGCTAGGTGCCTGGAATTTCCCTTGAAGGAACTCAAGATTTACCTTTATTTCCATGTTTAAGGGTGCATTCAGCTCCCTGAGAAGGGTCCCTGCTCCATCTCACGAGGATAGCTTTGGTTGTCCTATCTCAGGAGTGAGTGGAGTTGCTTATGGGTATCAAGTAGGTAGAAGCCAGGTCTGCTGCTAAATATCCTTCAATGCACAAAAAGCCCCTGATAACGAAGAATTTTCTGGTCCAAAATACCAATAGTGTTGAGAAAGCCTGCATCAGAGGATCAAGTGTGGATGGGGAGTGTCTTAATTTAATAATTGTCTTAATTTAATACTTAATTTAGGAGAGCTAAATAATTAAACATGAGGCCAAAGTACATAAGAAAGTGGCAGTCTTTTATTGCAAATATGCACACACTCTTGGGCGAGGTCCTCCAGTCCTCAGGTATGGGGCCAGGGAAGTCGCACCGGCGCTCTCGGGTGAGGTTCTCCGGTCCACAAGTAGGAGGGGCAGAAGAAGTCATGCCGGCTCCTGCCAGCAGCGGACTTTTATGCATTGGTACTGGAAGGGGGAGGGCAGTGGGCAGGATAAGGGCATGATAGGGGCGTCTCCATAGGCGTGGCCGGGTAAGTTTAGATCTCTTCAGATTGACGTCACCTGGCACATGCTCAGTTGATCTGCATCTTCCTGGGTGGGGGCTGCATTTTCCCACGTGCGGGAAAGTTGGTGAGGAAGAACCCGGAAGCAACATGGATTGTGCCTTCTTGTTCACCTTCCTCCATCTTGTCCTTTCTCCCTCACCCAAACAGGGAGTTGTTGCCTAAATGGAGAAACTAACATTCCTGTAGCTTTGGGGCTGCTGCCATCAGACGCTCTCTTCCCTAAAGCAATGATACCAGCTCTGCACCTCATCAGCAGGAGGAAAGAATGGGAGTGGTTTGTCTCTCTACAGTGAAAACATAGGTCAGTTCCTGAAGCCAGCTTGACTTCTGCACTCATGTGTCAGTTGTGATTATAGAAGAAGGCTTGGCTGCACTCAGCCTGCTATGGTCTAGATATTTGTGTCCCCCACCCCTGAAATTTATATGTTGAAACTTAATCCCTATTGACAAAAAGAGTCAAACTCTGTAAAATATTTTAAGAGATTTATTCTGAGCCAAATATGAGTGACCATGGCCCGTGACACAGCCCTCAGGAGGTCCTGAGAACATGTGTCCAAGGTGATCAGGGTACAGCTTGATTTCATATATTTTAGGGAGGCATGAGACATCAGTCAAATACATTTAAGAAATACATTGGTTTGGTTCAGAAAGGCGAGACAACTTAAAGCAGGGGCTTCCAGGCTACAGGTAAATTTAAACATTTTCTGGCAGATAATTGGTTGAGTTTGTCTGAAGACCTGAAATCAATGGAAAGGAATGTGCAGGTTAAGGTAAAGCATTGTGGAGACCGAGTTTTATTGTGCAGAGGAAGCTCTTCGATAGCAGACTTCGAAGAGAGCAGGTTGTAAATTGTTTCTTATCAGACTTAAAAGGGTCCCTGGTTCATAGTTGATTATCTCCTGGATCTGGGAAGGAAGGAAGGAAAACAAAGGGGAGAAGGGATTCTCTGTAGAATGTGGCTTTTTCCCACAAGAGACTTTGCAGGGCAATTTCAAGGTATGGCAAGGAAATATATTTTGGGGTAAAACAATTCGATTTTCTTCCTTGTTATGCCAGAGTCAGGTTGGAAAGTAAGTCACGATATATAGGGTTAAATAAAACCCATCTGATGAGAATTTATGGTTTGTAGGGCATGACTCCCCAGACCCCTTAGGAATTTGGGCAAGATAAAAAAAAAAATCAGAGCTTAGTCCTCATCCCCAATGTGATAGTTTTAGAAAGTAGGGCCTTTGGGAGGTGAATGAGATTAGTGCCCCTATATTTTTTATTTTTTATTTATTTATTTATTTATTTTGAGACAGAGTCTTGCTCTGTCACCCAGGCTGGAGTGCAGTGGCGCGATCTCAGCTCACTGCAAGCTCTGCCTCAGCCTCCCAAGTAGCTGGGACTACAAGCGCACGCCACCATGCCCAGCTAATTTTTTGTATTTTTAGTAGAGACAGGGTTTCACCATGTTAGCCAGGATGGTCTCAATCTCCTGACCTCGTGATCCACCCGCCTCGGCCTCCCAAAGTGCTGGGATTACAGGCATGAGCCACCACGCCAGGCTGATTAGAAAACAGTTTGCCATTAGAAAACAGTCCTGAGAGAGACTCCTCACCCCTTCTACCACGTGAGGACACAGCAAGAAGGAACATCGATGAACCAGGAAGCAGGTCCTCACCAGACACTGAATCTGCTGGCACCTTGGCCTTGGGCTTTCCCAGCCTCCATATCTGTGAGAAAAAAAAAAAAGTTCTGTGGTCTATAAGTCACCCAGTCTGGTATTTTGTCAAAGAACCCTAATCAAACTAAGACATGGCCCTACCTGAAAGTAAGCTGTGGATGACTTGTGTGAACCCCAAACATTTGAGACAGGTCTCAGCTAATTTAGAAAGTTTATTGTGCCAAGGTTGAGAATGCGCACCCCTGAGACAGCCTCAGGAAGTCCTGATGACATGTGCCCAAGGTGGTTGGGGCACAGCTTGGGTTTATACATCTTAGGGAGACATGAGACATCAATCAATATATGTAAGAAGTACGTTGATTCCACCCAGAAAAACGGGGACAACATGAAGCAGGGAGGGGGCTTCCTGGTCACAGGTAGGTGAGAGACAAATGGTTGCATTCTTTTGAGTTTCTGATAAGCCTTTCCAAAGGAGGCAATCAGAATATGCATCTATGTTAGAAATGCCAAATTGTTAGAAATAGATAATCGATGCCATGAAGAAAAGTCAGCACGGAGACAAAAGATCTCTCAGCAAGGCAATCTTTTCTGCAGAAAGGGTGCTCGATCACAGATGGAACAATGGTGAGAATACACCTGAACAAAGGAAAAGCAGACATATTTATCTCTTACGCATCTGGGTCATCCTCACTGTTGTGTCCTGCATCCATTGGCTGGAGCAGGCCCTCACAGTCTTAAACTGATATCCGATTTGCTAATAACCGAAAACTTTCCTAAATAAGTAAGTGCAGGGAAGAACAAAGAAGGAGAGGAAGTTGCTTACGAAAGGTTTAAGGAAGCAGTAACATTTCCAAATAAGGAAGGGGCATAAGCCATAAGCTAAGACTTGCCTGGTCCTGTCCAGACATGCCTGAGTAAGCCAAAGCAACTAACTGGGCTAAAGTGTAAGAACTAATAGTTGATAGGAGGGTTTAGAGTAAGGAACTACTATTCCTAGTGTCTATTATTTTATTTTTAAATCAAGACAAGCTTTGAAGAGGAACTTTTCTACTTTCTACAATCTCAGTGAGCAGAGGGATGACTTTGAACAGAATGGGAGGCAGATTTGCCCTGAGCAGTTCCCAGTTTGAATTTTCCCTTTAGCTTAGTGATTTCGGGAGCCCAAGATATTTTCCTTTCACACTTGCGTACCCATCTTCGGAGTAGCAGCTAACCCAGGTTATTAACGGGATTTGGTTTGCCTGGTTAGCCCACAGTGGGACACAGGAAAGAGAATTCAGAGCGGTTAACAAGTGCTACCTGAGATCACACACAGTCACCAAGTTCTGGAGAATTCTCCCCACAAGCAGATGTAACTGTGACTCTGCAATGACTTCCTGACTCTAGGAACATCAGAACAAGTTCCTTAAGAGAGCATTCGGGAAATAGGCTGGGAACTCTGTAAGCAGGGTCAAGAATCCATACAGTCACAGTAGCAGCATCTTGCTGAGGGGTTTGCAGAGGGTTACCACAGGAAAGAGAAACCACCCATAGCAGAGGGGCAACAGGAGCAACCGCCACCAAGTGGGTCAATAGCCATGGGAGCCTCTGAGTCCTGCTGACAGCCAGTAGCTGGAACAGCAATCAACACCTGAACAGGATCCAGGGCTTCCAAAGCTTATGATGAAAACTCCCATTGAGATGGTCAGAGAGAGGGTCTAGTTCCAGGAACTTATTTATCAGAGTGCTCTCTCCCCATGTTGGCATGTGTTACTGGATATTGTTTTTGTTTGTTTGTTTTTTTGTTTGTTTTTCAGGCAGAGTCTTACTCTGTTGCCAAGGCTGGAATGCAGTGGGGCGATCTTGCTGTAATCTCTGCCTCCTGGGTTCAAGTGATTCTCATACCTCAGCCTCCGAGTAGCTGAGACTACAGGCATGCAACACCACCCCCATTAATTTTTTGTATTTTCAGCAGAGATGGGGTTTCGCAATGTTGGGCAGGCCAGCAAAACCTGCTCTCAAGTGATCTGCCCACCTTGGCCTTCCAAAGTGCTGGGATTACAAGCGTGAACACCACACTCAGTAGATATTGTGATTTTTAATAAGAAACATATATTTGGTCTTCATCCAAGCACAAGTGCTAGGAAACTAGGAGGTTTCCTAGCACACACCTCCTAAAACCCTTAGAGTAGCTGAAGTGATTTGTCCTTTTGTATGCTAATGGGTTGACTGTTGGCTGGGGGCCCCTGGATAGCCTCAGGATGGGGGCTGGTTGCCAGTGGAACCAACCTTGTGATTGAAGGACTGGGATATTCAACTCTAACCCCTGACCTCCAGGGAGGGGGAGGGACTGAAGGTTGAGGTGATCAGCAATAGCCAATGATATAATCAATTGTGCCTACATAAAGAAGACTCCATAAAAACCCAAAAGGCTGAGACCCAGGAAGCTTCTGGAATGCTGAACACATGGAGGAACTGGAAGGGTTGCATGCCCCTAGAGGGAAGCTCTGCACCCCTTCCTTTACACCTTGCCCTATCAGTCTCTTCATCAAGCTGGACCTGAGTTGTATCATTTTATAATGAATGGGTAAAAGTAAGTCAAGTATTCCCGTGAGGTCTTGGAGCAATCCTACCTCATAATCAACCAAGAGGAGGGGGTCATGGACACCTCCAATTTACAGCCACTTGGTCAGAAGCACAGGTCACAGCCTGGGATTTGTGATTGGCTTCTGAATGGAGGCAGTCTTGCAGTCTTGTGGGACTGAACCTTTAACCCTGTGAGATCTGACTCTAACTTCAGGTGGATAGTGTCAGGATTGAATTGAGTTAGAGGACACCCAACTGGTATCAAAGATCTGGTCAGCGTGAGAAAAAATAACCCACACACATTTTGTTGACCAGAGGCGAAGTATTCTGTGTTGAGTGTGAATATAGAAGGGAAAATTGTTCTTTTTTTCCTATTATACAGTCATCCTTAACATCGTTGTAGAAAGCATCATTGATTTTCAACATAACCATCACTGAAAGGAAAAGGCAGCTCCCCACCAGCAAACCTCACCAGGAAAAGGTCTAGACAGCCTGAGAGGGAACTTAATTCACTGTAACTAGTACTCAGATCCTGGGGGAAGGATGATATACAGGTATACCTCAGCTGCTGGTCACAACAAAAACAAACCCTAAATGTTACAACCAAACATGCTAGGCTGGCTGTGGAAAATCGGCTGAGATAAGGCAAACAGAACACAATAAGGCCATTTATCCTGAAACAAACTGGCCCTTCAGTTTCCGAGAGACACCCATAACTCAGCCCTCCAGGAAGAACTTGCACGTCAGTTGCCTCATTCTCTGGGCACAGAGCACCATTAACTTTAAAAATACATCAACGGTTGTGTGAGAGACAAGTCATCAAGCATGGTGCTGGGAACAGGGTGGTTTGGGCTCCATTTAAGGAAAAGCACTGGGCACTTGCAGGCCACAGACTTCTCCAACAGAATCTTTTGAAAAACCTTCTCCTTCTGTCTGGTGATCCCGTCAGCAGCAGACCTGTCCCCTGGGTCAGGTAGCCTGGAATTTCAGTCCCCCAGATGCCAGCACTTCTGTTTCTCAACTTGCGGTCCCTTCACTAAAGTCAAAGGACTATGGAGTCTGTGCCTCTACTTCTGGACCCTACTTTTGTAAATATCCTGCAATGTAATTATTTTTATGACCAAATTTTCTTTTGACTGTTAGGCCTCCTCTGGGACCATGTAATTACCCAGCCCTATTTGCAAGTTTAAGTGCGTGGCTCTGCGGTCATCTGAACACAGGAAAAGGCTTTGCTGTGCATCTGCACGCATATTGCCTTCATAGCCAAGCTATTCCTAAATCGTTCACCAGTTTAAAGACGTGTCCCATAAAAACCTTCTTCTGGGCTCCATCCAAGGCGGTGGAGCCAGCATGGCCCTGGATGGATATTTCAGGGAGGCTGCGAGCGACCGCAAGGAAGCATTGTGCCTAATCATGGCACTCGTCCGGATATCGTAGGAAAATTATGACCGAAAATACCTCCTGAAGACAGAATGACCGCATGGCCTGCGGCAGACTGGCGGTGTCAAGGTGTTCAGCTTTTTCCAAGAATGGCACAGAGAAGAAGACCACAGAAGAGCTAAGCTTCTTGGAAAATGGGTGTGTCATGCTAGGGAAAGCACTGGCAGCGTAGGAAATAAAGAAAGCTCCCCACGTAAGCCATCTAGCACAAGGGAATGTATGGCAGAGAGTCAACAGCCACATCTTGGCAGTGGAGGGATCTAGGTTCAAATGGCAGCTCTGCACCTTTCTAGAAATATGACTTTAAACAATTTGGTTAACTACTCTGATTGCCAGATTCCACATCTATGGCACTCAAAATCATTGCGTCCATAGGTTGTGTAAGGATCAAAGAAGATAACAGACATAAAGTATTCAGCATTGCACCTGGCAAATAGTACATATTTCAGAAATGAGAGTATTGAGAGTATTATTACTCTCAGTGGTAATTATCATTATTATTAAGAGTATTATCATTTTCTCATTATTAACTCCTTATAGCTGCATAGTGCTTTAGAATTTGCAACAGGCTGCTCTATTCATTCCTGTTTTTGTTTGAGAAAAATCTGACTAGGTAATGTATTCATTCATATAATTAAAAATAAAAATGATATACAAGTATATGACGAAAGCCTAGCTCCCATCCCATCTCTATCCACCTTCTCCCCTCCTCCACAGCTGCCCTTGAAGGTAACACTTTCCTTAGCCTACACATGCACCAGTGTTTCTTTCTACAAATACATATATTCGGCTTCCCCCAATTTTTCACACAAAAGTAGTATTCTCTTCACACTATTCTGCTATTTGCTATTTTTACTTTATATTAATAAATCTTACTATGGAGAGATCCTACTTTCCATATTAGTATATAGGAAGCTTGCTGAATCTCTCTCTCTCTCTCTCATACACACACACACACACACACACACACACACACACACACACACAGAGCTACATTGTATTCCTTTACGTAGCTCTATCACAGTTTATTTAACCAGCTCCCTCTGAATAGACACCTGGGCTGTTTCCAATTCCAATGGTGTGTTGCTCTTGACACTGCCACAGTGAGGCCCCTTGTTCATCGTCATCTTGTACAAGTGCAGGCACATCCTTAGAATGAATCCCAGTGAGATCACTGGTCAAAGGGCATCTGTGACTGTGGCTGGTTATTGCTGCCAGCTCCCCATTGGAATTGTGCCATTTTACACCTCCCCAAGCAACATACAAGAGGGAGCAATCCTTTCAACTCTTTTCACTGTTTCTTCTGCTAGCTGCCCCCATGTCTCCAAATGCTATGCTCAGCCAGTTTCTTTTCTTCTCTTTTTTTAACCATCTTAACCATATTTAAGCATACAATTCAGTGGCAGTCAGTGCATAATGTTTAAGTGTCACCAGAACATTCATCCCAAACTGAAACTCTGTACCCATTAACAATAACCCCCATTCCCTAATCCATTCTTGTTTATGCTGGCACTTCCCTATATAGCATAGTTGGAGGGGAATTGAGCTTCCTGACAAATCCCCCAAAACACTCCCACTTGCTCTCTGAACCATCGTACTCGTTTAATAATAGGGGAACAAAGGCTTTCATTGTATAATGAGAGATTAACCTTGTAGAAAAAATTCTCCTGGAAGAAACCAAAATCTTTAAATTTCACATAAACTTGTGAATGGCTCCTTTCTATATGCAGCTCTCTGTGTGGGTCAGGTAGAGGATGCTGGAAAGGGCAGTGGGGATGGTATATCCCACGGTGTGTGGGGTCAGAGAACTCAGAAAAAGAATGCTATATTTTATCTGCGTTTTAGTCTAAGGACTAAGTTGCCTAGTTGTCAGACAGAGGAGAGTGAATTTAGTTTTGCACCCAGCAAGTACTTGGTTTTCTAAGACCTGCAGTTCTGTGGGTGCGTCCCTGATGCCATCACCCTCTCCCCAGATTTCCCAGCCATGTCAATATTACTCTTCCCAAGCTCCAAGCCACCTGAGGACCACATGCCAGGGGCATTGAGGGATAGGGAGGATGAGCCTAAGAGAGAAAAGGAAGTAACAGTAAGTAGAAGGGACGCTGCACATAAAGTAACAAGGTATGTGGACAAGATGATGTATGTAAAGTGTTTAGCAGAGGGCCTGTGTCCAGCGACTGTTCAGTGAATGGTGATGATGATGCAGATGACTGAAGATGATGATGATAATGATGATAAATTCCTCAAGAATCAGCTGAGTGGTGGCTCAGCTCCTAAATATGGGAGCAGCTAATCTCCTTATACTGATCTGAAATCCAATCCCTCCAACTTCCAATGGGTCTGAATGCTACATTGGGCCACCAACAATCTGATTACACTTCCCAATACACACATGTCAGTGGGTTAAAGACGGTAATGGTTCCTCCTGGTGTCTCTTCTTCTTCAATCTGAATATCTCATCATTCTTCAAACACCCTTCAGAAAACTTGGTTTTTAGGCCCTCATGAAGCATTTTGACAGACTGAAGCAAGGGAGACATGGGGAGAGGAGCTCCATTCCATGAAATGAGATGGGCCACAGATGAGGGGCAAGTAGAATTTGAGACCCAGGGACTGAGGAAACAGGGTGAGAAAGGAGTGACTCCTTGGGTCAGAGGCCCAAAGAAGTGATTCTTCAGACCTTAGTTCAGAGCAGTGATCCGTGAGAGCACCAATACTGGACTATCAGCCGGGTTAGCCCTGGACCAAAGAATGCCAGGATTTGATAGGGCTCAATGGCTGAGAGCCTGGGAATTCTGCTATTTAATTACTAAATCTCTGAGGTTCACCTCCATGTGAGGTCATCTAAGTAGAGTATTAAGGTTTCTTAACACCCTCCTAAAGTCACCCTCTCCATCTTTAGGTGGAAAGTTATGCTATGAAGACTTTGACCTCCACGTTCCAGGGGCTAAGTCCCACCCTTGAACAGAAAAGGTCTCCCTCATTTCCCTGTGATAACTTGGTGGCACTGCAGGACAGAGTAGAGGGGCAATGTATAGTAAAACAGGCAGGGGATACTGAGTGGCTTTGTTCCCCTCCCTGGAAATCCCTGGGGACCCCAAAGACTATACCAGAGCAGTGGCATTATCACCAAGATCTACTAATTGATAGTGATTAATAGTGATAATCTGATTAATCTATTAACCTAGTTAATAGGTTGGCAGATCCCTGGTGTTTACTTCAATTAGATTGCACGCATTTGTACATTTTTTTAGTCCTAGGTGATTTTTTTTATCTCAAATTATCCAAGTATTTGTCCACTGTTGCAACTCAAAGCCTTATTTTCCTAAACATTCATTCATCACTTTCCATTGAGAAAATCTCCATCCATTATTCCTCCTCCTTACATCATTCTTTACTTCTAAAAACCTCCCCAGTGCAAATACCACATCAACACTCCCTTTTTCTTTTCTGTTTTTTTAATTAATTAATTTTTTATTATACTTTACATTCTGAGATACATGTACAGAATGTGCAGGTTTGTTACATAAGTATACACATGCCATGGTGGTTTGCTGCACCCATCAGCCCATCATCTACATTAGTTATTTCTCCTAATGCTATCCCTCCCCTAGCCTCCCACCCCCTGACAGGCCCCAGTATGTGATGTTCCCCTCCCTGTGTCCATGTGTTCTCATTGTTCAACTCCCACTTATGAGTGAGAACATGCGTCAACACCCCCTTTTTCTATTAAGCCCAGAAGCATTCTAAAAAGGAAGGTAGATGTAGTCTTTCATACAGAGAATAAAGCACTGAGAAAGAAAGTTCATGCCCAACTGGTGTCCTCTCTTAAGGAAGCCACCACCACAACAGTGAGCAGGTCAGCAATTACTGACTCCCTACTTCTCCCAGCTCACCGGACTCAGGGCCATGTAGCCAAGTACAAGATGCCCGGTTGGTATAAAGAGTTCCCAATTATATCACCAGGTCTGGTTATTTCTGCATGCCAGAACTGATCCAGGTGGCCCACAATGGGGAGCCTGGGGGCCACCTTCATTCTCGGATTCACCTTCACAGTGCATGGATGTGAAGCTCAAGTTCAGGCTCTGTTCCCGCCTTGGCCCCAGTGAGAAGATATGTGCAGCAGCACGTAGCCACCACTGCCACCTCCCAGGTTGTGGCTACAAATTCTTCCTGGCAAAGTCCATCATCATTGATGCTCTCCAATTTCGCTCCCCACCCACCATCTCTTTTCTTTTTTGGATGATAGTGACTGCCTGAGTTAGCTTTTATGAGTCAATTCCACCTACTTTTGGTCAAACTCCACTCTTGGCTTGGTCCTCTTCCAAGACAAATGCAGAAGCCACAGGGGGCTGGAGAGTTGCCCTGGCAGAGAGTTGCCCAACAGAACTTCAATTAATTTCCCAGGTCGCCATCAGGACCTCCGACATGGGAGTGGAGCTCGGTGCCCAAGCCTGGCAGGGAACTTGGCTGGCATTTGGGGAAGACATTTAGGATGTTGGGACCTCCTTACTTATGTCTTTCAATATGAGGACCAGTTCCTGACTCCAACGGTCTCCCAAACACAATGGGGCCAAATATTTGAATTCCACATATTTTCTAAATTCAAAAATCAGAATGAAGGCGAGGTGGAGAAAGACAGCGATACCAACGAAGACACAGAAGCAGAGAGAAAGCTGACAGAGGCAGAGAGGCAGACTGCAGGAACAGAGGGAGCCTCTTTCCAAGTTGCCCAGCCCATTTCTCACACTCAGACACTTAACTGTGCTCACCCCTCATCTTCAAACTCATGCCCCTCTTGTTCCCCAGCACCTGCGGTGGTTCTAGAATTTTTTTTTTTTTTTTTTTTTTTTTTTTTTTTTTGAGACAGAGTCTCACTTTGTTGCCCAGGCTGGAGTGCAGTGGCACGATCTTGGCTCACTGCAAACTCCGCCTCCCGGGTTCACACCATTCTCCTGCCTCAGCCTCCGAGTAGCTTGGACTACAGGCACACACCATCACACCCAGCTAATTTTTTGTATTTTTAGTAGAGACAGGGTTTCACAGTGTTAGCCAGGATGGTCTCGATCTCCTGACCTCGTGATCCATCCACCTCGGCCTCCCAAAGTGCTGGGATTACAGGCATGAGCCACTGCGCCCAGCTAGAATTTTTATGTTAAGAAGTTGACCATCTAGTTGGAAGAGGGACTAAGGAACTAGCTTTGAGACTGCATTTGCATACTGGGCACACTTTTGGTTTTGACTAAATGCTCACTTGGTGTGGCCAACAGGAACTGTCAGGGGGTTTCCAATGCCCAGCACAATTTCTGTTCCATCAATCCTGCCATGTAGTCCAGTTATTCTCTTGCCCCTCAACTCATGTTGTCTAGGCTCATGTGCCTAGTTGTGCTCATTTCACTTCCTTCCCTTTACCCAGACTCTACACAGACCTTCCCAGGCTCCATGTCTCAATGAGACCCAATTAAATACCATATTGCTCACTTATGTGGCAGCTGGGTATGGTATCTGGCTGGATGCCAGGGACTGCCTACAAGCCTTCCATCTGTACAGGACTTTGCAGTCTGCAACACGCCTTTGCATCCAGCATCTTATCCAACTCTCACAACAGCCTTACATGGTAGCCAGGAGAGTAAGGTTCCATCTTAAAGATGAAGAGAGACAAGAATGGTAGTAGGTACACCAACTTTAGACACACAGACCTGCATGGAAACCCCACCTCTGATGTCTATTGCTTTGTGTGAGCTGGGACAGTTCTGAGTCTGTTTTCTCATCTCTAAAATGGGCCCACAGTTACCTACCTTGCAAAACGTTGTTAGATCTAGAGGTAACATATTTAAGGTACCTAGCAAAGTACATGGAATAGGGTATAAGCTAAATGGTAGCAATTTTGATGATTCACAATGATGATGATGATGATAGTGGTGGTGGTGGTGGTGGTGGTGGTGATAGTGACTGTACTAACCAAGATGTTAGTAGTGGTTTTATTGTTTACCTATACTTTTCTATCTTTTCTGTAGTTAATCCTGACTAGCATGATTTATGAAAAAATGGTTCAAGTCTTTTTTTTTTTTTTTTTTTTTTGGGAGACAGAGTCTCACCCAGACTGGAGTTCGGTGGCATGATCTTGGCTCATCGCAACCTCCATCTCCAAGGGATTCTCATGTCTCAGCCATCCAAGTAGCTGGGATTACAGCTGTGCGCCACCACACCCAGCTAATTTTTTTTGTACTTTTACTAGAAACAGGGTTTCACCATGTTGGCCAGGCTGGTCTCAAACTCCTGACCTCAAGTGATCTGCCCACTTTGGCTTCCCAAAGTGTTGAACTTACATGTGTGAACCACCGCGCCCAGCCAGTCTTTCAAGTGTTCCTGATAAGCACTTTATTCTTCTTCTCCAGAGCAACATGTTAGTTCTGCAAAAACTCCACCAGGAAGCTGGCAGCCCTGGGCAGGTGCTGTCTGAATGCCTGGCCAAAGCCTCATTCCCCACACTCCATCTCACTCACCATGTATTCAAGTCCAGGTAATTGTGCCCAGCAGCTACCAGTTCCCATGTAATTGGCCCCAAATTGCTCCGGGTGGCCTTTCCAGGCAGAAGCTCTGCACAATTAGTTCTTTCATCAAGTTGTTGAAAGACAAGTGATTATTTTGGGGAATTACTTGTCAGCAAGAAGATGCAGCTCTAATAGGGCATTATAGGGGCCTCATGTTAATTACAATCTGGAAGATACTATCACATCATTTCTTCATCCACAGCTCATTAGGCATTCCAGCCTCAGCTCCCCGACATGACTGTGGGTTTGTTACAATGTGCAAAGGAAGAAAAGCATCTCAAATGAGGACAATTTAAGGACTCTGTGGATGCACCCATATGCAGGTGGTCAGCTAACATCTTAATAAGCCTAATCTTGTCTTGGATTCAAAGTAACACATGTATACCTATGAGAGCAAGCATATCCATGCACACAACACACACACACACACACACGCAGCACTCTTAGAACATCTTGCGAAAAACATCCAAATGCTTCCTGATTACATTGCTTCTGCTTCACTTTCTTTAGCTTTTTTTAAGCAACGAGGAGTTATTTTTTGAAATAGGAAACCAAAATCCTCAATTAAGTATTCATTATTTCTTGAGGCCCTACATATGGCCAAGTCTGGCGTGGATACCCCAGGGGATAACAGAGAAAAACACATGTCCTCACGGAGTTTATAATCTCATTAGGGAGAAAGAATCAGTGCCCACAGAACAAGGCACTAAAGAAAC
The DNA here is from genome assembly GCF_037993035.2 of Macaca fascicularis. Taxonomy (NCBI): domain Eukaryota; kingdom Metazoa; phylum Chordata; class Mammalia; order Primates; family Cercopithecidae; genus Macaca; species Macaca fascicularis. Next base: position 68,792,450 of record NC_088383.1, on the reverse strand, counting down.
AATAGGCCTAGCGCAGTGGCTCATGCCTGTAATCCTAGCAATCTGGGAAGCCAAGGCAGGCAGATGACTTGAGGTCAAGAGTTCGAGACCAGCCTTGCCAACATGATGAAACCCTCTCTCTACTAAAAATACAAAAATTAGCCAGGCGTGGTGGTGCACCTGTAATCCCAGCTACTCGGGAGGCTGAGGCTCAAGAATCACTTGAACCCAGGAGGCAGAGGTTGCAGTGAGCCAAGATTGTGCCACCGTGCTCCAGTCTGGCAACAGAGCGAGACTCTGTCTCAAAAAAATAAAACAAAAAATAAGGCCAGGCGCGGTGGCTCAAGCCTGTAATCCCAGCACTTTGGGAGGCCGAGACGGGCAGATCACAAGGTCAGGAGATCGAGACCATCCTGGCTAACAAGGTGAAACCCCATCTCTACCAAAAAAAAATACAAAAAACTAGCTGGGCATGGTGGCGGGCACCTGTAGTCCCAGCTACTTGGGAGGCTGAGGCAGGAGAATGGTGTAAACCTGGGAGGAGGAGCTTGCAGTGAGCCAAGATCGCGCCATTGCACTCCAGCCTGGGCAACAGAGCGAGACTCCGTCTCAAAAAAAAAATAAAAAATAAAAATAAAAGAAAGAAAGAAATGACAACAGGAAAAAAGGAGGGTATTGTCATTTTTTAAATGCCTCTGGCACTCTGAGAGAAAGGTCTGGGCATAAGAGATCTCAGGAAAAAGTTAAAACCAAACTGGGCTTAGGCTGGAGGGATGAGTCATATTGCACAGGCACAGGACAAACATATAGAATGGTCTTTCTCGAGAAGAGGGAAAGTGAGGGGATAGAAGATGGGAGACAGTGACAGAGAGAGAGAGAGAGAGAGGCAGAGGAGAGAGAGAAAGAGAAAATGAGAGAGGGAGGGGGGAGAGGGAGGGAGAGAATGAGGGACGGAGAGGATAAGGGAGGAAGAGAATGAGAGATGGAAGGGAAGAGAGGGAGGGAGAAAATTAGAGAGGAAGGGGAGAGAGGGAGGGAGAGAATGAGAGAGGAAAGGGGAGAGAGAGAATGAGAGAGGGAGGGGAAGAGAGGGAGGGAGAGAATGAGAGAGGGAAGAGAGGGAGGGGGAGAGAGGGAGGGAAAGAATGAGAGAGGAAGGGGAAGACAGAATGACAGCAGGGAGAGAGAAAGGGAGAGAGAGAAAAGAGAGACAGACTAGTGGAGAAAAAGAAAAAGGGGGAGAAATATGAGGAGCAGTGGGGATAGAGGGGGAACAGAGAGACAGAGAGAATGAAGGGGAGATAGAGAGACTGGCAGAGACAGGGAGAAAGAGAGTGACAGGGAGACAGAGAAAGAGAGAGACACAGGGAGAAACAGAAAGAGAGGGGAGAGAGCAACAGGGAGAGAGAGGGACAGGGAGAGAGAAAGAGAGAGGGAGAGACAGAAAGAGAGAAGGGAGAGACAGAGAAAAGAGAGAGACAAACAGACTTGGGGGAGGGAAAGTGGGGGAGAAACATGAGAGGGGGAGGGAGGAGAGGTGGGAAGGGGAGGACAGGGAGAGAGAATGAGGGAGGGGGAGAAAGAGAGGTAGAGAGAGACAGACTGAGAGGGGGAGGGAGGAAGGCGGGCAGGGAGAGAGAGAGAATGAGGGCATGAGGGAATGGGAGAGGGAGGGAGAGACGACACACAAACACATAAAGGAGAGGAGGGAAATTGCAAAGCAATGGTGACCCGGAGAGTGATCTTGAATAGCAGACAGAAGGTTGGGGTGACCGAAGGGAGCACTATTTCAAGTTCTTAGGCAGAGTGTAAAGTGGTAACAGAAGTGAGCCAAGTATTTGTGAAGGTCACTGGGGACGCTGTGTCCAGATCTTTGGAACCCTGTTCTTTTGGAGGAATTTCATGGAGCTAGCTGAGCTCGTTGAGCCTCTCAGGTTGTCAATTTCTCTTAGAAGTAAAAGACTGTTGACTGGGGAAGTGAGAGGCAGGGAGTGTGTGCGTGTGTGTGCGTGCGTGTGTGTGCAAGTGCACTACATGCTGCCTTGATGAGACCATCTGATAGGTCCCTGTCTTGGCAACCTGGCACTCTTGTTCTTTGGGGACAGATGAAAGAGCTGGGATGAAACCAACTGGGATTAGAGAGTTAATGATGTGCTTGGCCTCAGGAAAGTTTGAGGGGACCTGGCTTCCTCAACCTTGTTATGCAATTTATAACCCCGTCTTCCAACTTGGAAGCCCCTCCTTCCATGTCAGTATTATTCTTGACTAAGAATTGTTCTTGCTTGCTGAGGGTGTACCTATTTGCAGATTGCTTGTCACCTGCAGTTGAAGGGAAGTCAGATTCCTAAAGGGCAGTGGCCTCAGATTTAGTCCATTTTTGTCCACTCTGTAAGTATGAGCTACCATGTTCATTTTCACCCTGCCACTCAAGCCAAGTCGTTTTAGGATCTAGCCGCAGGAGGCCAGTGCTGGGTCAGCTTTGAGCCATGGCAGGAGGTTTACAGGGATTAAGGCAAAGCAAGGGACACCAGATTTGGTTTCAAAGTGATATTCACCAGGATATTGGATTGCGTTTTAAGGAGCTACTAATGGAGATGTGGGTGGGTGGGGGCCAGTCCCTGAAGATTTTCCATTCCGATAGTGAAATCGAGTCGCCCAGTGCAGGCTGTCATATGGGGCTGCTGCTCTACTTTGCTTGTTTAGAGGGGAGTCAATGACACTGAAAGGCCTTGTACCGGGGCCAGGGATGGGAAAAGCCACCACAGGCCTCTCTGTCTTCCTGAACCTATGGACCACCAGTGTAGGTTCAGTAGAGACAATGAGGGGTGCTGGGAGATCCTCCTACCAGAATTTCCCCATTAATGACTCCTCCTCTGCAGATAGCCAGGAAGGCTTTGGGGGTCTCTGAGAATGCCTTACATAGCATCAATAATCACGGAGGCAGAGGAGGGGGAACCTGACATGGTGTGAGGGGAGAATAAGAGAAGTGATGGGGACAAAGAGTGGACCTGCAGCTGACTACAGAGCTTCATAGGATCAGAATTCAGTCTGGGCTCTGGGAGGGGGTGAAACAGTAGCTAAATGTTACTGACATCACTATTTCGCCAAGGTCAGCCTTCAGGGGCCTTCGGTGTTGCTGACTCAGAAGTTACCCTTTAATGCAAAGCCTACGCTTAATCCCTCTCATCTCTCCTTACCGCCAGGCCAAACTGTTTACCCATCCCTCTTGGAGCCTGAGGTCTCCGGCCTCCTTGCCTTCCCTAGGGGCCATTCACAGCACCTCCTCCAAGTCACCTTTAAGGCACTATGGAAGAAACTTGAGCCTGGGGGTCCCCAGGGCTGGAATTCCAGTTGTGACACTGGTGAAGGTTGGACCTTGTGACCCTCCACCTGGCTGAGAGTCAATTCATGGATGTCATTATAGCTAACTCTTGAGTCCTAGTTCAGATTAAAGGAAATAATGAATGCATGTGAGGGGGCCAAGCACCAGGCCTGGCACCACAGTAGGTACTAAATTATTTCTCTCCCTTCAGAACTGAACCCCTGAGGATAAGGACTGGGTGCTCTTGTTCTGTGCTTTGGACATCCCGAAGTGGCTAGAAAGGAGTGGTGTGTTCAGGCAGGGCTACCAAGCAGCCAGTGGCCGAGGCCCCAGGGCTCTGAGTCACCCTCCACATGGTCACCAACAAAGAGGTCTAGTCTCCACCTCTAGACCAAAGTTGAGTGACTGTTCCCAGCAGTTCCAAGAAGCAACAGCCAAGGCCTGTGGATCTGGATAAAGAGCTGAGAAACACCCCGGCTGCTGCACATTCTGCTCCTCCCACACTGCTACCCTCCCTACCCCAAACCCTGCCCCACCTTTCCACTGTCCTACTCTTTGCTGACAGGGGCAAAATCAATCGCACTTTCCGGGGGATGAAATTCTCCCATTCACTCTCTTCTTCCCCTTCAGCTAGCAGCCAAAAAAGTCACGTTTTATTATCAAGATGGGAGATCTTAAGGGTGGTCAGTGAAAAGCAGCATAGCCCAACAGAAAGAACCAGAAGACTCTGATATCATCCTGCTTTGCATTTATTAGCTGGGCAATCTTGAGGCAGTTGCTGAATCTCTTTGAACCTCCTTTTCCATATATGTGAAATGACAATGAAAAAGGAAATCTTTGCAGGGCTTTTGTTAAGAAGGGAAAGCAAGACAGTGTATATGAAAAGGCTTTGTTAACAGGAAGTACTGTGAAAATATGAGGCAGTTATCAGAAAGAACATGCGTTGTGCGAGGTCACCTAAGGCTATCTGTGATTGTGTCACCTAGAACACATCTTGATTCCTGTGTTTATTTCCTGTGTGATAGGCAGGTCCCTAAGCTAGAGGGAAGCTGCAGTGAACAAAAGGCCACATCCCTGCCCTGGAAGAGCTTACTTTCTAGTGGGGGAAACAGACAGTGAATGAATCGCACAACATAGCATAGTGTTATGGGCAGGAGATAAGCAGGTGAGGTTCAGGAAGTGTGGGGCGGCCAGGGCCACTATTGTAAAGAGAAGGGTCAGGGAGGAACCTTCTAAAGAGGATCACTGCCTCTCCTAAGAGGCCTCTCATAGCAAACTCCCCCCTCCTTCCTCTGAGAGGGTTTGATGGCAGGCAACAGATGACTTAGGACTCCTCTAATGGTCTTTAGGAACAGGAAGGCACCACCAACATTATCATGCAGCATTGTTCTGGAAGTGCAAGCCAATGCAATTAGATAAGGAGAAAAATAAGAGGTAAATGTATTAGAAAGGAGGAAGCAAATTTAATATAATTTGCAGATTATATGATTACATATCTAAATCAACTAAAAAACTTTAGAAACAAAAAGAGAATTGACTTGGGTGGCTTCTTCTTATATAAACAACCACCAGTTAAGAGAATATACTGGAAGAAAAAGTACAATTTATAATACGAGAAAAAGAAAAAACATCCAAGAATAAATTTCACAAGAACTGTGCAGGATCTCTATAAAAAAAAACTTTAAACTGCCACTTAGGAATTTTAATCATACTTGAATAAAAGACACATTCTTGAATACAAAATTTCAGTGTTGTAGAAATTTTGGTTTTCCTCATTCAAAGCAATCCTTGTTAAAGTATCAGCATAATTTATTTTGGCTATGCAAACTTATTCTAAAGTTTCTCTGGAAAAGCAAATATACGAGAATATCTAGGAAAAATGATGGAGAAAAATGAAAGTGGGCAGATGGACTTCCTCATCAGATATTTAAATGTATTTATTGTAAATCTACAATAACTAAAACAATTTGGTAAAGTGCAATTTGGCACAGACAGATTCACTAGAGAGAGTCCAGATATAAACCCAAATGCATATTGGAATTGGGTATACCATAAAGGTATAATTCGAATCAGTAATAAAAAAATAAATTATTCAATACACAAAATGGGAAGAACTGCTTAACCATTGGGGCTGCAAAAGAACTAAGCTGGAAACCCATTTCACACCTTACACTAAAAAAAATTACAGATAAAGCAAAAATTTAAATGTAAAATGTAAACCTTAAAAGTTCCAGAAAGATACACAGATGACTTTAAAAATAATCTTAGGCTAGAGAGAGTCTCTATATGCATAACACAAAACCCAAAAGTCATTAAAAATATTGACCTTGTAAAGTTTTGTAAGTCTGTACATTTAGAAAAATCCCATGTGAAAGGTCAAAAAATGAATACTAAACATATTTAGCATGTAAGTTAAATAGGCTACTACATGGGTATTTTGTGTACTAGTTAGGATAGGGGAACTACTATTACATTAAAAAAAAAAAAAAAAAAAAGACCTAAAATGTATGATGGTTCAAGTCCAGTGCTCTCTGTTAACAACAGAACAAGTAACCCTATCCTCTAAATCATTCAAAGACCAAGCTGACAGAGGTCTTACCAGCTCTAACCCCAGGTGTCATGAAGGCAATTCGTTGGAAGTTCCCATGGGCTAGGCTTGGCAGTAGTGTATGTCATCTGTGCGCACAGTCCTTTGGCTAGAACTCATTCACATGGCCGTATCTGTCCTAAACAGGGCTGAGAAATGTAGTCCCTCTCTAGATGCTTCTTCCCAGGGACAATTCTACACACCAGAATGCAGAGCGCACATTTCTGATGAGCAGTTAGCCATCTCAGCCCCATCGTTCATGCATGTCACACGTAAAAAGGCAGAGGGAAAATATTGCTAAATTAAACGGAGTTCCAGAAATCTATTCAAAAAGACAAGCAGAGCTATGAACTCACAGTTCATAGAACAGGAAATGCAGATACTCATTAAGCAAATGAAAAATCCTAAAGTTTGTCATAATTAAGCACATTAAAATAAAAGCAACAGGAAGATGCCACTTTTTATTTATCAGACTGGTACTGATTAAAATGTTTGGTAAGAGTTGACAAGTGTGTGTACCATACATACCTTCAAATACTGTTGGTGGGAGTACACATTAGTGCAACACTTTTGGAGAACAATTTGGTAATAGCAATAATAATTTTAAATACACGTATCTTTTGTTTAACCCAACAATTCCACACTAATAAATGTGTCCTATACTGGTTAAAATACATAAGGGATATGAATAAGGAAGCTCATTGATGCATTGTATGTATTAGCAAAAAAGCAAAGTGAACAGACAAAAACTAGGAACAATTTGTATATCTACCAGTAAGAAACATATGGGTTAAGTGACATATGATATGTCTATATAATGGATGTGGTGCAGTCTGTTAAGAGAATAATGTGGATCCATTTGTCCTAATAGAAAGATCTCCAAAATACCCAGAAGACGCTCACTTAATGGGTCTTCACTTAACAGACTTACCACATCGTATGCTGCTTAGTCCCTCCAGAAAATACACCATGTGATGAGCATGGCCCACTCTCTGGCATTCCAAGACCCTTCTCCTACAAGTTGAGTAGGGGGCTTAGCAGGAGGCAATTGTATTTGTCACCAAGCCTGGTTACCCAAGTTGCATTTGTTATTTTTTATTCATAACTAAATCCTACAAAAGAACTAACTGAGTATGAATACAAAATAAGAGTCAGTTCTCTGCAAGCTGAGGGAAATGCTTTGGAAATACTCAATATAAGTGAGTCTTTACCAAAAACCAAAATGGTGTCAAAATAAATGAGGTGACTGTGAAAGATGGCAGGCAGGAGTGATCTGGGGAGGTTTCTACTCTCAGATATCTTGCAAAGTATTTATCAGTCCAACTTCGGGAAAGAAATGTAAACTGCAAATTGTAGACTACTCATTACAGGTATGGTTTTGACTGAAAGTAATACGGGACTCCAATTAGCTGATGCATCCTCATAAAACAAGAGCCTTAGTACCACATTAAAAGTTCATCCACCGTTACCTATGAGCTTAAAGATTCAATTATGCATTTTGTGATGCAATAATAATGTTATTACATTCATTTGTTTGAATTTTTACCTTTTAGAGATGCAGGTGAAATATTAGGGAATGAGTAAAATTACATCTGAGATTGGCTTCAAAGTAATAATGGAGGCCGGGTGAGGTGGCTCACACCTGTAATCCCAGCACTTTGGGAGGTGAAGATGGGATCACTTGAGGTCAGGAGTTCAAGACCAGCCCAACCAACATGGTGAAACCCCATCTCTACTGGAAAAAAAAAAAAACAAAATTAGCGAGGCATGGTGGTGCACACCTGTAATCCCAGCTATTTGGGAGGCTGAGGCAGGAGAATTGCTTGAACCTGCAAAGTGGAGGTTGCAGTGAGCCAAGATCACACCACTGCACTCCAGGCTGGGTGACAAGAGTGGAAGTCTGTCTCGAAAAAAAAAAAAAGTGATAATGGTGGGAGGGCAGATACAGATGAAACAAGCTTGGCTGTGATTTGGTAATTTTTGAAGCTGAATGAGGGGCCCATGGGGATTTATTGTACTATTCTGCCTAATTTTTGTATATGTTTAAGATTTTCCACAATAAAAAGTAGGGAAAAAGTCAGATTAATATGTGTTTATATATTATAAATTAGAATAAAATGTTTAAAGTATGACTATATAATTTTTATAACTACTCTCTTAACCTGCTCTTTAAAATTAACCAGCAGTGACAGCATCAGATAAAAGGGTTTTGGCTATATCTTTTTTTTAAAGGATATAGATAGATATGATTATATTATACTTAAATATGCTGGTAGATGTATCTGAAGTGATTTCAGTTTTACCCCAACCAAGAAAACATGACAGTACTTTTCTAAAATCAAATTTAATCTACTCCGAGTCCCCACCCCACCAGTGATAAAAGTGTTCATCTCAAGCATTCCAGGGTTTCTTCTCACCCCATCTAGTGGACATTCACTACAGGAAATTATCAGTGCTCTCCTCCTCTTCCTCCTCCTCCTCTTCCTGGTCCAGATAGTAACAAAACAACAAAACTCCGCCATAGAAACAGACCCCATTCCTTTATCCTGGTGCCAAAAGTCACCACTGCCCTTCCACAACTCAAGCTCCCAAATAACTGCCTCCCTGCTCCCTTCTCTCTGTCCTCAGCCTTCACACAGGGCACATGCAGGGGTGTAACTGAACTCCATGAGGCTGACAAAGGCAGGTCAGGGTATTCTGTCCAGGCACTGCTCAGGCATCTCCCTGGACCTCAAACTCCCTGTACAAGAGGCCAGCCCTGCCCTGCCACAGACAGAAGCAGAGGACAACCCAACCTCTTCTGAAAAAAGATGCACCAATTGAACTTGCCTTTACATCCATCTGGCTGGATGGTACACCTTCTCCAACACCCTGCTGATATGGTTTAGCTCTGTGTCCCCACACAAATCTCATGTCAAATTGTAATCCGTACATGTTGGAGGAGGGACCCGGTGGGAGGTGATTGGATCATGGGATTGGATTTCTGCCTTGCTGTTCTCATGATAGTGAGTGAGTTCTCACAAGATCTGGTTGTTTAAAAGTGTGTAGCACATCCCTCTTCAATTTCTCTCTCCTACTGCCATGTGAATACGTGCTTGCTTCCCCTTTGCCCTTCTGCCATGAGTGTACATTTCCTGAGGCCTCCCCAGCCATGCCTCCTGTACAGCCTGTGGAACTGTGAGCCAACTAAACCTCTTTTCTTTTTAAATTGCCCAGTCTCAGATAGTTCTTTATAGCAGCATGAGAATGGACTAATACACCTGCCTCATCCCAAGTTTGCCTTTCTCCAGAAAAGGTGGCTAATTCAGAAAGCTCTTGTCACTTTGAAGTAAGTAAAGCTCTTCCATTTCTGGAGTCTTGAAGGCCCTCCCTTCTGAAAGCTTGTCTGTCCCTAAGCGTCTCTCCTAATTACTTTTTTTAGTCAAATTTTGATGGTTTTTTAAATCATTGATACTTTAGAGAAGTTCCTTGCAGCTTCACAATTTATTATCAGTAATATCATCCACACCTTCAGAATGTCAGAAGCATGTGAACCAGAGTGACTCCATCTTGAACAGGGGCTGCTAAAATGAGGCTGAGACCTGCTGGGTTGCAATCACCAGAGATTAGGCATTCTTAGCCACAGGATGACATAGGAGGTCAGCACAAGATAGGTCATTAACACTCTGCTGACAAAACAGGATGCAGTAAAGAGGTCACCCAAAACCATCTCCAAGATGGTTATGAAAATGACCTCTGGTTGTCCTTACTGCTCGTTATATGCTAATTATAATGCATTAACATGCCAAAAGACACTCCCACCAGTGCCATGACAATATCCAAATGCCTTGGCTACATCAGGAAGTTAGCCTATATGATCTAAAAAAGGACCTTCCAGTCCATGAATTGCCTGCCCCTTTCCTGGAAAACTCATGAATAATCCACCCCTGTTTAGCATATAACCAAGAAATAACCATAAAAATAGCCAACCGGCAGCTCTTGGGGCTGCTCTGTCTATGGAGTAGCTACCCTTTTGCTTCTTTACTTACTTAATAAATTTGCTTTCATTTTACTCTATGGACTCGCCCGAAGTTCTTTCTTGTGCAATATCTAAGAACCCACTTTTGGAGTCTGGATCGAGACCCCTTTCCAGTAACAAGAATTGTTAGCAAATTGGGGAAGACTTTTATTCAGATTCTCTCATGTATCAGCAGAAAAATGTCGGGACATTTCAATTTTTCTTAAGTGTGCCATTCAGTGATTTTTATTATATTCCCTAATTATCTTTGAAATGCATTTCTTTGAGGCTTTAGGCTATGATTTCTAAGACTCATCAATTAAATTGCTAATTCCTTGGGAGAAGAAGATGCAAGGCTATCATCTTTCTTGGAAGTAGACATTGGTTTGAGGATTAGGGGTAGAAAAGGAACTCACATGTGCTGAATGTCTGCTGTGTTCCATGCTAAGGAGACCCTTTCATCACATTTCAATGAACTATAGACCAGGGCACTCTTCTCCTCTAAATCAAAGACCAGGCTGACAGAGACCTTATCAGCTTTAACCCTGGGTATCATGGAGGCAAGTTGGTGGGAGGTTCCCATGGGCAGTTTACAGTGCTGGAAGGTAGCTCTCGCTTATCCACCTGGTTTGGAGTATGAGAGAAAGCTACTCAGTTGCATGTGGTATGGTTGTACAGGTCCGGTGCTCCCTTTCATAGGAGGCTCTCCAGGGCCAAAAGCTTGTGCTGTGGCTGTGTGCCCCAGGACCATGGACAGCCCATGATTCAGGCAATGGGAGCTTTGCTAGCCGCTGCTATGCTGTGCACTAGACAGCTGAGGTCATGTCTGGGGTTCCTGGACCTACCCATATATTTTTTTAAATTCTATTTAGAAAGTTTCCAGGCCAGGCACGGTGGCTCACGCCTGTAATCCTAGTACTTTGGGAGGCCGAGGTGGGTGGATCACTTGAGGTCAGGAGATCAAGACCATCCTGGCCAACATGGTGAAACCCCATCTCTACTAAAACTACAAAAAAAAAATTAGCCATGCATAGTGGCAGGTGCCTGTTATCCCAGCTATTTGGGAGGCTGAGGCAGGAGAATCGCTTGAACCCTGGAGGTGGATGTTGCAGTGAGCTGAGATCGCACCACTGCACAGCAGCCTGGGCAACAGAGCAAGAGAAAGCAAGAGTAAGCAAAGCAAAGCAAGGCAAAGGAAAGAAAAGAAAAGAGCTCCCCTTATTTGCTTTGTTTAAAGCAGCACCCAGTACCATCTAACCACAGACAATCATATATCTTAGAAATGATGAAGAACCAAACATAATACAAGTGCAGCACTTGGCTAGAAGTAGGTCCTCAAAAATATCATAGCCATTACTTACTGCTATTATTCCCCCTTTTCCACTCTTCTTCTTTCCCCTCCACTCATGAAAGCCCTTCTAACTGTAAAGGTGAACTGGCTCCTCTCTGCCTCCCCACTACTCATTTGGGCTGCGAATTAGCAGGTGTTCCTGGAGAGCAAGGGTGGGGACAGGGACTTTGAACGTGGATGCCAGCAGGAGAGGCATCCCGCCAACCTCCACCACCTGGGGCCACCACCTGGTGCCCTGGAAAGAACCATGCTTTTAAAGCACACAGTGGTGGCCTGGCCTGGTTGTCTGGTTCTCCTATTTATTGTCTACAAATACTAGCTTAGCCGAGTCACTTCCCCTTGCTAGGTTTCAGTTTCTCCTTCCTAGAAAAGAAGAAGATTGGACTAGATAGGATCTACTTGTTAGCCTTTTCATTCAGCAGGTATTTTGTGAGGGCCTGTTGTGTGCAAGGCCCCGGTATAAGCAGTAGGTTGGGTAGAGCCGTGAGCGAAGCACACCAAGTCTTATCGGCTTTCTGATTAGCAGAACATTCTAGTGGCCTAGATTCTTAGATTCTGAGAGTTCTTGGTGCATTTCTCCAGCTCCTGAGGCCTCGCCCCTGGCTCCTGCTTGGGGGCACTACCAGCTTCTGAGCCAAAGATGCTGAGACCAGCCTTGGGTGGGCCGCTTTGCCTTTTGCAAAGAAACTCAAAGGACATTCACAACTCACCAGGGCCAGGGAGTAAATGTGACCAAACCCTAGTCACTCACTGCCTACCTCCCTCTCTGCCCCACAGTGGGGATGCTGACGGGGCTGGGCACAATGTAGTGAATTGTTATCATTTATGCTGCCTCAGGATCCATTTTGGTTTTTGTTGTTGGTTTTGTTTTTGTTTGTTTGTTTTTTTATATGGAGTCTTGCTCTGTTGCCCAGGCTAGAGTGCAGTGGTGTAATCTGGGCTCACTGCAACCTCCACTTCCTGGATTCAAGCGATTCTCCTGCCTCAGCCTCCTGAGTAACTGGGATTACAGGTGCCCATCACCATGCCTGGCTAATTTTTGTATTTTTAGTAGACACGGGGTTTCACCATGTTGCCCAGGCTGGTCTCGAACTCCTGACCTCAAGTGACCCACCCTTGGCATCTGTTTTAAATATAAGCTTACCTTTCTCACACCAGAAGCAGGGCTCAGTTATCCTTGACACAGTCTCTCCTGCTACACTTCCCTCCATCCTTCAATGCCATACACAGCTGCTCCCTGGTGCTCACCTCCCCACGGGACAGCGAAAGACAACCTATTCAGCCTGCAAACTCTCACTCCCACCATAGACTGCAGATATGCCACAGTGACCCCCTCTCAGTCACAGCGTGACCTCCTGGAACTTGTATCTGCTTGCTCTTTTGCATTTAAACCCACCAATTAAAATTCCCTATGGGAAATGTGCATGGATAACACCCTGGGCCTCAATAAAGGCCCTGACCCATAGGTGGCCCCCCACTTTCTCTTTCTTCATGTGCCCCCTGATCATTCCCTCTCTGTTAGGGGGAGGGGCTCTAGGCATGCCGTGAACTTCCCAAGACCTGTAAGTAATAAAACCTTTATTTCCATCTTGTGTCTCTCCTAATCGTTGAAGGGGCAACCTCTATTATAAAGACCCAAAATTAAAACACATGGGAAGCAGTGGCTCTGAGCTTGGGGAGCCAGGTTCCTGACTCTCAAGCCCTTGCCACAACCAAGAGGTTGCTCAGGGGCTGCCAGGGGTGGGTGCAGATTCCCACAAAGTCACCTAGGAGAAGGGCATCAAGAGGGCTAGAAGGAGTATACTCTGGGAAGGTCAGCTTCAAGGGCATGAGGTCATGAGCCACCCACGCTGAGGACAGCCCTATGGGGACAGACAGATGACAGAGTGGGTCCTGAAAAACTGTTCTTGTATCCACTCTAATGGGCTGGCTAGCTTGTGGCCAACCCAAATTTCACAGGCATGCGCCAAGAAGAATGGACCCAATGAATAAAAGCTGTGGCAGCCAGGCCTCAGAACACAAAAATCCAACTCATGCCAAATTCATATCCACTGTGCATTGAGAAGGACCATAGCATCGCAGTCAAGATCAAAAGCACTGCAGCCACTTGCCTGGGTTCAGATTCTGGCTTTACCACTTGCTAGCTATGTGATTCTGGACAAGTTACTTAACCTCTCTGTGCTTCAGTTTTCTCATCTACAAAATAGAGATGATAATAATAACTCCCACCGAATAGGTTTATGGTGAGATTCAAATTGCTATTATATTGTATTAGAACAGTGAATAGCACATAGTCAACGCCACCACATAAGTGGTGTTGCTACTTGTTTGTGACAATCATCCCTTATTTTATGTAGCACATAAAGCTTACAAATTCTCTCCAAATTCATTGTTTGAAACACAAACTTGTTGACTTTGTTCATTCATCCACTAGATTGTAAGTGTTATGCAGGTAGGGAATTTTTAGTTGTTTTATTCACTACTGTGTCCTTGAAGGCCATGACAGTGCCTGGCACAAAGTAGTTGCTCAATAAATATTTGTTGACTAGATGGATAGATAGATGGGTGGATGAATTCAACAAACATTTATCGAAAGCCTATTATATGCCAGGCACTGAGGATTTGAAGGTTAAAAACCATGGTACTTGCCCTTTGAAAAAGACTTGAATTGACTGGTAATTCACTTCTATAATGATGAAATGCCTTATTCTGGAATTATCAGCCATGAGAGTGGTGGTACTCAGTGCTGATTTTGCCCCCACAACCCTGAGGGACTAGACACAACTCAAGCAGGGATAGTGGCCCTACATCAGGGAGCCTTCCCCGCAAGGGCTGGAGGGAGGGAGTGGTAGGCACATGCCCTGAAAATCACTGTCTTGTTAGCTCTGTTGGCAATATGAATGTCTATTATCTGTCTGGTACTATGATGGGTTTTGTTTTGCTTTTTACTATTGTGCCTTAAACGAACTGGTTCCACATTTCCATGTCATCCTCTCTGCCCTCACCTTTTAAAGTCTATTTTGGCCTGAGCTTTTTGTATCATCTATAACAGACTGTCCCACACTCACATTATGTCCGACAGAGTTTTCATACAGCAAATCTGAACAAATCCCTCTCTCCCTAGACACAGTAGGAGGGAATGGTAGAAGATTCCCTTTCCCCACATCATCACTTCTCTTTGTTTTTTGGTATTGTGGGCAAAGCAGGGACTTGGGAATTGAGACTTGAGTTTAAATTCCAGGTGTGCATTAAGGAAATAAAAATCTAAACCACAAGGAGATACCATTTCACAGTCTCTAGGATGACGGAAACAAAAAGATGATGAGGAGCGTTCGCAAGGATGTGGAGAAGCTGGAACCCTCAGACATTGTTTGTGGGAATGTACAATGCTACAGCTGCATGGAAACCAGTCTGACGGTTTCTCAAAAAGTTAAACATGAAGTTACCATAGGACCCAGGTACATACCACTCCTAGATATATACCCAAGAGAAATGAGAACATGTACTTCCACGCAGAAATGTATACACAAATGTTCATAGCAGTATTATTCATAATAGCCAAAAAGTGGAAACAATCCAAATATCTATCAATTGAAGAATGTATAATTAAAACTTGATATATCCATACAATAGAAGATGATCATTCATCCATAAAAAGGAATGAAGTTCTGATACATGGATTGACCTTGAAAATATTATGCTAAGTGAAAGAAGCCAGACACAAAAGGCCACATGTGATTCCATTTCTATGAGATGCCCAGAATAGCCAATCCACAGAGACAGAAAGAAGATTAGTGGTTTCCAGGAGGAAAGCCACCCCTGAAATGCATCTGGTTTAAACATGGTCATCTTATTAAGTTCTTCCCATAGCCTGGAAAAAAAAAAGTAGAATTTTATTTAAAAGTCACCAGGGATTGCCTGGTTAAAGGATTTGTTATAGAAACTCTTGCTGTGTTAAGAGCATAATTACCTACTAATTTACCTCTCACTCCTCCGGCCTAATTTTCCCATCATGAATTTGCTTCAAGCCAGCTGTTGCTGTATTCTGGCATAGGTGCTGTGCTTAGTATGAGTGGGCATCATGCTGCTGACCGCCTGCTGGTGAAAACGTTTCAAAGCACTCTGCCAAGTTTTACACAAAGCCCCAAATGAAACCTGCCTCTCTGACTGTCTCACTCTCAGTGATAAATTGGCTTCCCCCACCCCACCACACCTTCTTTTGAAGGTGTCCCTGAACAAAATCAAATAATAACAGGCTCCATCTCAAAAGTCCAAGTAAAGAGGCAGGCAACAATCTTTCATCAGAATCCGATTTTTCAAACTGACATTTAGCCTGCATGAAGCTCTCAACGGGGCAAGACCCGGATGCAGGGTGATGGGGAGAAGAGCAAGGCCTGGAGGATGGTTTGGAGGCAGAAGCTCAATAGTGGAGTGTGCTCTGCCTGCCAGGTGCTTCCCATGGAAGGAGCTGATGCCAACATGAACCCCTTCCCTTCCCTGGACGATGGCTGGTGAAAGGCAACCCCTGACAAATCCTCCAGGAATAGAAAAATCCTGTAGGGGCCAATGGATTGAATGGAAGGAATGCTACAGCACCAAGCAGCCTAGCAATTGTTCTCCAACTAAAAAACTTGTTTTACAAATGGGGGAACTGCATTTGGGGTGAGGAAAAGGGAGAGTCTTTCCCCCAGGGCACAGGAGACGGCAGGGAAAGAAACAATCAAGAGCTAAGCCACCTGTGGGGATCTGTAGTGGGGCCCACAAGGGCCATCAGAGGGAAACACACAGTGCAAGGCTGTTCACCTCTCAGTTCATCCCCAAGCCTTCTGATTGTCTTAAAGAAAAAGCCTTATTTGGAGGTGGTCTCTCTTTAGCATTGAACATTCGCTATCTCAATTTTGACATGGACCACGACACCGGCAGTAGTTCCAAGCTAGGACAAACACTGGTTCGGTTTGCTGTGGTAGGTGTGGTGATTGTAAGGGTTACCCTCTATTTATGACACATGATTACTCTTTCTTTCCCTTATGATATTGATTTCAAGTTTTCCTTAATCATATATTTATTTGTGTCCAAAACATGGCCACAGACAGGTCAAAAATCTGAAAGAGTGAGAAACACTAATCTAGTCGAAACCTATGCTAACGGTGTGAATCGCCAATCCATTCCTCTTTTGAAACACACACACATACACACACACTCAAGGGGCCTTTACCCAGTGAATCAAAAAGGTTTCCCTTTCCACATCTGTTCTATGAGGAGATTCCCTGCCCATCACTTTCTGGCCTTGCCAAGGTGCATTTTAATGGATCCCTGTGTTCCTCCTGCTGCCAGAAGTGTCCCTGGACCCTTCCCATCCTGAGCCTGCTTCCTCCCCGTCAGCTTCAGGGATCCTGCTCCCTCCAGCAACCGGGGATCGGCTCCCAGTTGCATCCTTCCTGAGTCCCATCCTCCCACTTGCAGTGTTCTCAGCTGCCCACTCTCCCGCTTCCTGGGATCCAGGTCACAAGGCCCTTTGCTTTCATCTGGGTTTAGCTGCCTATCAGTCCACACTGAAGTGAGCATAACCAGCGGGCACCGGGGAGTGATAGTTCCCAGGCTGTGCAGACAAGTCCTCTCCTGCTGGGCACTGGAGCCATCCCCGACCCCTTTGATGGCTCAGGCAGACTCCAGCACTGCACTGTGACATTTATCCCTCTCTGCTGCTTCCTCCCACCTCACCCCAGTGGGGCCCCTTTCTTCACCCAGGAAAAGTCAGTTCAGGTCCTTCCCTGCCAGTTCAGAATCATTCAGATTCAGTCCCTAGAACTGCAGTTCCTTTCCTCCTGGTTGGCTCTCAGTACACAGATGCCTTCTCTGGTCACCCCCAAGGATGGCAGGACTGGGAGGGGCTGGCCTGGGGGCAGGCTGGGAGCATTTAGGATTTTCCAAGCTTTGGTGCAGCATCTCTGCAAACAGGTGGGTTGGGTTTTTCCTTCTAGAAACTTTTTGCATCCCCACTGAAGCATAAAGGTAAAGTGTGATTCTTTACCCCTTTCCAGAATTTTAAGCCAAAAGCTCAGAGCTCCCACTTTGCAGCTTACATTTGATTCAAATCATGCAATCCCCACTCCAGGACCAGGGCCACCAGTCACCAAGCAGCCTGGGTGGATATGGCCTTAGACTATATCCTCAGGACCAACCCCAGCTCTAAGAACAGTCCTTAGAAGGTGGCAGCCTCTCTCTCCTGCCCCCTGCCATCCACCTGGCTACCCTGCAAACAGTGGCAGACAGCCTGCATTGAGAATGCCCGTCAGACACTCCTAGAAAGGGACACAGTGGGGCTATGGCCTGAATGTCTGTGTCCCTCTAAAATTCCCATGTTGAAACCTAATCACCAAGGTGATGGAATTAGTATTCAAACATAGGGCTTGGGGGAGGTGACTAGGTCCTGAGGGCATCACCTTCATGAATGGGATTAATTACCTTATAAAAGAGGTTCGAGGTTGTTCACCCCTTTGCCTTCTGCCTTGTGCAGACACAGCAAGAGGGACACAGGGAGCAGCCCTTGCCAGACACCTAATCTGCTGGGGCCCTGATCTTGGACTTTGCAGCCTCTTAGAACTATGAGGAATAAATTTCTATGTTTTATAAATTACCCAGTCTCAGACATTTTGTTATTTTGTTATAGCAGCAGGAACAGACTAAGACAGAGAGAAATATGTCCAGCCCTTTCCCAAGGGATCAGATCTAAACAGAAAGTAGAATAGTGTAGAGGAAAGTGGCTTCCAAAAGGCAGGCCATCTTCTAGCCCCAAAGACCTGCTGAAGTCTGAGTTGCCTTTTAGATGTAGGAACACCCACTGAACTGAGGAGAGAGGGTGGAAGACACTGTTAGTCCCAAGACTCTCTGGTGAAAAATGGTGTGAGCTTTCAGAGGACCCTTAGAAATGCCAATCAAAGTTTTTCATATACAGGGAAAGCTAACTTATGGCTAAAAGAATGATCAAAACAGCAGTTGCCTCTGGAAATGGGGGTGGAGATTGAATTAGAATGGGACATGAGAGAACTTTCCAGGGTGATGGCAAGATTCTGTACCTTGATTTTGTGTGTTGCATTGTAAGTTTTATCTCAAAAGAAAACAAAGCTGTAAACAAATATTAAACTCTGGAGCAGTGCAGTCTAATAGAATGCTCTGCAGCAATGAAAATGTTCTATGTTGGCCGGGCGCGGTGGCTCAAGCCTGTAATCCCAGCACTTTGGGAGGCCGAGACGGGCAGATCACGAGGTCAGGAGATCGAGACCATCCTGGCTAACACGGTGAAACCCCGTCTCTACTAAAAATACAAAAAACTAGCCGGGCGAGGTGGCGGGCGCCTGTAGTCCCAGCTACTCAGGAGGCTGAGGCAGGAGAATGGCGCAAACCCGGGAGGCGGAGCTTGCAGTGAGCTGAGATCCGGCCACTGCACTCCAGCCCGGGCTACAGAGCAAGACTCCGTTTCAAAAAAAAAAGAAAAAAAGAAAATGTTCTATGTCTGCATTGTCCAAAGGCTAGCCACTAGCCACCTGTGGCCATGGAGCACTGGAAATCTGGCAACTGAATTCGGCACTATTACACACAGACTCTCACCCTATGGCTTGGGCAGGGCCATGGTGATTTCTCATAAATACAAAGGGGCATTCTTGGGCACACAGTGGTTAAGGGACTCAACCAAAGTCACACACAGCAGCAAGGTGGCCAAAGGTGGAAGTCTCTGAACCTCCCAGTTCTCAGGAGAGAGCTTATTCCCCTCACCTCCCAGGGAGAGACGCCTTAGAACTGGAGTAAGGAGCGCTCACTGAGGGGTAGAAAAGCCCAAGAGCCTCAGGCAGATGCTAGAGATCCCGAACTCTCGGCTCAGAGAGGGCACACTTCCCTTCCTGAAAGAGGACAGCTTTGGTCTAACAATGATACTCTAGTCCGTTTTTATACTTTATATTTTAGAAAGCTCTTTCACACGCCCAGTCTCTCACTTCATCCTCACAGCCTGGAAGAGATCCTCCCTTCCTCCTTTCCTACCTCCCTCCCTCCCTCCTTTCTTCCAAGTGGTGGGCAACAAGTAACGACTAAGGGTAAAACGTTTAGGCTTTGTAGTTGGACTTCCAGGGCTTGATTTCTGATTTCCCAAGCATATGACTTTATAAAATGGTGCATTTTAACCTTTCTGTGCCTCTGTTCGTCAATGTGTAAAACAGGAATAATAATAGTATTTGCCTTGCTGGGATGGCAAGACAATTAAATAAAACAATCTACACCAAACCCCTATCATCATTATCATCATCATCAACTTATTTATTGAGCTATGTACATGGCAAAGTTGGAGCAGGAGCTGAAGCCAGGGGCAAGTTCAGAAGCCCACAGGAGGGCAGAGTCCTGATGAACTGAACTGAGCTGGGGTGGCCGAGACTCCACACTAAGAGAGGGGGGTTGCCAACACACTCTCCCCGCAGCCAGAGCAAGCACCTCAGCTCCAAACTGTTTGCCCTCAAAGAGGGATTACCTTTTGCTCACAAATCTCTCACCTGCAAAAGGTCTGTTTCCCGAGCCAACTGGGAGATGAATCAGTAGGATCATCATTATCTTTCATGATCCATCTCCTGTTGCCCAGCAAGCCCCATGATGGCCTCTTCTCTTTAGAGGCTGCAGCCGAAGACAGAGGGGAGATGCACAGGATCAAATTAATGTCAGAAAAAATGACGTCTGGCCTCCTATCTTCCACTAGCCTATTTGATTGAGAGATGGGAAAACTGAAACTGTGTGTGTATGTGTGTGTGTGTGTGTGCGCGCGTGTGTAGGGGGGGCGGAGAGAGAGAGAGAGAGAATTTACATTTGCAGAGCATTATACTTACAAGCTAAGTTGATCCTTATAAATGCCTAGAAGGGCAGATATTTTGTCTTCCTATTTTTTGAGATAAAGAATTGAGTCGGAGAGAGGTAACCAACCTACCCAGAAGCAGCTGTATTAAAGCTCGTTGTGAGTTAGCATCATCCCATCAATTACAAGATGTCTGAAATGTTCCTTGGAAAGAAAGCACCACCTTTGATCAGGAAGGTCATTGCTAAAGTCACAGCCAGGCATCTGTTCAACAGGGTCCCACTGGCCTCATTTTCCTTGGTCCCATCCTCAGGCATTGCCAATATGCCATCCCTTCTAGAACAACCTCCCTGAGTTGATGCACGGCATATTCAATGCTGGCGGGCAGACCATTAGGTAGAACCCACTGTGCCGAGCACTGAGCCTGAGGCAGGATGGCAGCAGGCCGGGGAGGGCAGGAGCAGGGAGAATTCAGAGCCTCACAAAATGCAGAGGCTGGCTTTGTGAAGGTAGGAGGCATCTGTGAGCTCAGATACCAGGGCTCAGTCTCAGCCAGCATTCAAGTCCACAGCTGGGAAGAACAATGTGTTCATACTTTGGCTGTCAAGGATAGAGCTTTGTAAGTTTAACTGAGACTTTGCATCTTAATTATGATAATAGCTATGATCACGGAGCTCCTCTTGTTTGCCAGGCCCTGTGCTAAGTGCCTCATCTAGCTTAGACTCTGTTGAGCCCCATTTCCATTGATAGATCCCCTGTGAAATAGACACCACTCTCAGCACCATTTTGCACATGAGGAAGCCGAAGCGTGCCAGAAGGCTACCCAGCTCCTGGTGTAGAGCTGTAGCCAGAATTTGAACCCAAGTGGTTTCCAGAGCCTCATGCTGAACTGTCAGTGTAAGTCTCACACCACAAAAGACCCTTTTCTGAGCCTGGGTACATCTAACATATATGTTGAAATTTATATGCATTTTCTGAGGCACTGCATAACAAGTGGAACATCTCATTTAAAACATACATGACTCATTTTAGCCACAGAGGTGCAAATAAAGCTTCTCTTTAGTTTACTATGCCCTTGATCACCTCCAACTGAAGACTCTGAAGACTTTGATCACATTTCTGTCCATAACATTGATGTAAATCAAATAAACCAAATTCTCGTCTATCTGAGCTTATAGAAATCACAGGCTGACTTCTGAGTCTTGAACTTCACTGTTTCATTTTGTGGCACTTCAGAGGCTGGACATCACACCACGGTGGGGACATATTTCCTAAGGTAGACTAGGCCACTGGGCTTGAATAAAGGGCTCTGTCCTTTTAGCAGACATATGTCCAAGGGTAGTAGCTTCACCTCCTGCAGCCCAGTCCCCTGGTCCTGCCTGCCCAGAGCAGCATCATCCACAGTGTGCCAGGCACCTGTCTTGCCTTATCTAATTTGACCTGCGCAACAACCATTTAAGGTAGGTACTAATTACAACTTGCATTTTACAGATGAGGATGCAGAGGCTATGTATTAGCCCATTCTCACGCTACTATAAAGAACTGCGTGAAACTGGGTAAATTACAAAGAAAAGATGCACAGTTCTACAGGGCTGAAGAAGTCTCAAGAAACTTAAAATCATGGCAGAATGGGAAGCAAACACATCCTTCTTCACATGACAGCAGGAGGGAGAAGAATGAGAGCAGAGTGAAGGGGGAAGCCCCTTATAAAACCATCAGATCTCTTGAGAACTTACTCACTATCATGGGAATAGCATGGGGGAAACTGTCCCTATGATTCAATTACCTCCCACACACATGGGAGGCAATTGAATGGTCCTTCCCAGGACATGTGGGGATTATGGGGACTACAATTCAAGATGAGATTTGGGTGGGGACACAGCCAAACCGTATCAGGCCCAAAGGGAAAAATGTTTTGTCCAGGGTTACATGGTTAGTCAGTGATGTGGCCGTGTTCATTCTATACAAGCTCTGTCCTTGAACTCCCAACATGCCTGTGGATATTCTACAAATGGAGGAACTCTGCAGAAGGTAACGGCCGATCGGAGTGTAAGCAAGTCCCAGCTCCAAGCACTCGAGCTCACTGAGCTGCCTGGGTTCCTGCCTAATCCTGTTCTCTTGGTCTATTGGTCTAACCATCTAATAAGTATAGAAGAAATAAGAGCTGGTGTTCAATAGATCAGGAGGGTGACTACATTTTACAATAATCTATTGTGCACTTCAACACAGCCAGAAGTAAATAATTTGAATGTTTCTAGCAAAAAGAAAAGACAAATATTTAAGGTGATGCATATCCCACATACACAGATTTGGTCTTTAAAAATTATATGAATGTATTAAATTATCTCATGTACCCCCTCCAAAAGAAAGATTTAAAAAATGAATTTAAAAATAATTTTTTAAAGAAGTATAGAAGGATCCATCTCCTCTGGCTTTAACAGCTCACTTCTGCCTGATGGTGGTGGTGTCTAGAAACACATACTTTCCTGATTCATCAGCCAGCTGCATGCAGCCTTCAACACAGGGCAGGGATGTGATGAATGTTCATTCAGGAACTTATCAATGTTCCACTCCTGTGGAGGTGGGGTCCTGCAGCTGGCGATGCACAGAGGCTCGGATCATTGGCGGCTGTCCAGGCACCCAGGCAGAATGTTTCTGCATCCCCAGCTCACCCTGGCAAATCCATGCAACTGCCCAGAATGAAGTGAGTCCTGAACCACATCAGACAGGCCCATTGTTGAGTTACCATGGACGGAGCTCATTGAGGACTTGCCTCTTCCAGGACTGTGAGAGCCCATCTCATCTTCTGTTAACCACCTTCACCCCCTAATGTAACTGCACTTACATGGTGCTAGGCCCTATCCTAAATGCTTGACATGTGTTAATCCATTAATCCTAATGATCCTTACCAGCTGTGCTAGGTTTACTGAAAAAAGCTCTGGTTTAAGATTATATCACATCACATTGTTTGAATTGGTAATACAATTGCATGGTGAAAAATACAAAAGGGATAAAAGAATATAAGTCAGCCCATATCCAGGTGGGCCATTCTGCCATGGCTTTAAATGGAGACCCAAAGGGGCTTCTCCTTTATTCCTTCAGTCCAGCCAGCTCTGCACTGACTTTCTGCCAGACTCTCAGCCCTTGGGATAGGACAGTGAAGCCTGGGCTAAACTGATATTTCCCAAAGTTGAATCTTTTGAGGACCTCTGTCTCGATTTTTATGCATCCAGATAGTACCTTTACTTTCTATTCTTCAGAACTAGCTTTAGGCTGGGTGCAGTGGTTCATGCCTATAATCCCAACACTTAGGGAGGCCTAGGCAGGAGGATCACTTGAGACCAGGAGTTTGAGACCAACCTGGGTAACACAGCAAGACTCTGTCTCTAGAAAAATTAAAAAAAAAAAATTAGCTGGGCATAGTGGCTCATACTTGTAATCGCAGCTACTTGGGAGGCTGAGGTGGGAGGATCACTTGAGCCCAAGAGTTCGAGACCAGCCTCAGCAACATCTCTACTAAAAAAGAACGAAATAATTCACAACACTGCTTAGTACTTGGTAAGTGTTAGCTACCACTTATGGCATGTCCCTTGTCATAAGTAGGAGATAACTGAAAAAAAAAAAACCACAATGAAAACCAAACTATTAGTTAAAAAATTAACTAAAGACTACCTGCCTAAAGACAAGTTTTCTCCTTGTTAAAGTTCGAGATGAACCAAGACTAGAGAAGTCATCATCAGTGGTGAGGAGAATTGAAAGGGGAACAGCGATCTTGCCTCATGATACACTTATATTCACTGTCCTTCCTGCCTTCCATCTAGATCCACCTTTCATGGCATTTGTGCCCCTTGGTCCATACTCTGGGGAATGCTGGGCCAAGCAGTAGTTTCATGGGAGATGGAGGAAGACCCATCTCTTGAGGGAGGTTGTTGATTCCACGAGGGGCTTTTACAAACTAGCTGTCCCAGCTCCTTCCCTACCTACCTCTCCCTCATTTTGTTGTGTCTGTCTTCCCTGTGTGGGAATTATAGTGTCTAACAAAAGCCGTTATTCATGGGAGAGTGTTCTCACATGAAGAGTCTAGAGGCAAAAAGGGCTTGAGACCAGTGTATGAAGAGGAACTTTGGCCCATAGGGATCGAGATGGCATCTTAAGGGTTCGTTTCAAGCCTGGAACCTGGACTTTGGAAAAAAAAAAAAAAAGTGGGAGGTAGGGGGGTTCCTTGCACATTCTGCAGTATTTCAGAAAGATTACATGTTCACTTTCTTATTAAGTTCTTGACCAACCCAATGAAAAATTTGGGCAGATGATGATGAAACCAAAACCCAAGATGTCACAGCTCCCAAAGGTTGAGCTGAGGCAAGAATCCAGGTTTCACCACCTTCTGTTCTTTGTTCCAAACTAAGAAGTCCGATCTTGAACACTTGTTCAGTGATAAAGGCCATCAGAATATACCATAAAACACCTTGAGAATTGCTTTTATGCAATAAATAGTTGAATGAATGAATGAATGAATGAAAGTATTCATTCAGCTGGTGATGATCAATAAGTAGCTTATTATTGCATTTTTATTACACGCCAAGTAATGGCTGCTAAGGAACTTACATACCTTATCTCATTAAACCTACACAACAATCCTATAACATGGAGATTATGGTTTATCATTTAAGAATCCTGTTCAGCTGATGGTATATGAAGTAGACTCCAGTGGCTTCAAACAATAGTTTTATTAGGGTATGTGTGTCCTTGGGTCTGTGAGCACTCTCCAAAATAATTCAGACAAAATGGATCTAAGATAATCCGTTTCCAGAACTAAACTTCCACATTTACTCTTTCCCAATGTCTCCTTTCCTATGGCTCCTTTAGCAATTGTCCTTCTCCTACTTTACAAAAGAAAGGTGTATATCTCACCTGTCTTGAATTGTAGTATGGTGCATTGCTCATGGGTGTCAAACAAAGGAACCATTCAAAATCTTGGTGTCACAAAGCCTCCCTTAATCAAGGTACCATAAGTCAGTGCTCTCACTGCTACCCAATAGCTCATTATTTTTCCATACCTTAAACACATTTCAGTTAAGGGTGAAACATGCTGTTAGAAATGGGGCATTTTGGACTATACTGGGATGTTTCGAGTTCAGATATATTGTAGAGTGATATTTAGGAGTGATGACAATTTTTATTTAATGATATCTCACCTCTTCCAAACTCTAAGTATTGTCAAAGAATACATTGTTTCTGAAGGAAAGCTCCATGAGTAAAGGGGCAAAAAAACCTGTCAGTGAAAAACATCGAATGAAGCAGCATCTTATTTCATTTGGTGACACATTCATGGCACCTTATCTTTTTTCCTTAGAACTAAAATTCAGAAGTGAGGTTTGCATGGGATTTTATATTAATACATCTACTTGAGATAATAATAACTGATTACTTGTATGTATAAATATGGAGAAATTTATTGAGTTATACACTTAGGATTTTTGTATTTTACGTATATAAATTAGACTTCAATTTTAGAATATAAACTAAATCTGATGCTAATGGCAAATTGAGAATATTTAGCCAATCTCTTAAGGATGGCTTAATTGAAATAGAAAATGGGGACATAGTATTTTTAAAAACCTCTTTAAGCCGTAGGAGGACTACTAAAATAGTAAGAAACAAAAAACAAGTAAACAAAAAAGCTGGCCAAGATCTAGAACAAAACAGAAATTCAGAGATGCAACTGGTGCCATAGAGATCGGTCTGCTTCTTTCCTGGGGATGTTTGATAATTCTGCCTAGAAGAGCCAGCTGCAAGAATGAGAGGCGAAGAGTGCTTCTTTTTTTTTTTTTTGAGACGGAGTCTCGCTCTGTCACCCAGGCTGGAGTGCAGTGGCGTGATCTCGGCTCACTGCGACCTCTGCCTCCTGGGTTCAAGAAATTCTCCTGCCTCAGCCTCCCGAGTAGCTGGGATTACAGGCGTGCGCCACCATGCCTGACTAATTTTTTTATGTTTTTAGTAGAAAAATTATTTTATATATTTATATAAAAATATAAAATATATACATATTTTTTATATTTTCAGTTTCACCATGTTGGCCAGACTGGTCTCGAACTCCTGACCTTGTAATTTGCCCACCTCGGCCTCCCAAAGTGCTGGGATTACAGCCATGAGCCACCGTGCCCGACCTGAAGAGTGCTTCTATTACTTCAAAGGACAAAGGGGACGGAAGTTGGATACCAAGGCCCACCACAGCAGTGGTACCTAGGAGTAAAAGAGAAATAAAATAGTTCCTGAAGCAACATAAAGCTTTTTCTTTGAGACAGAGTCTCACTCTATCACCCAGGCAGGAGGGCAGTGGCATGACTGTGGCTCACTGCAACCTCTGCCTGCCAGATTCAAGCAACTCTCATGCCTCAGCCTCCCAAGAGGCTGGGACGGTGTGTGCCATCACGCCCAGCTAATTTTTGGATTATTAGTAGAAACAGGGTTTCACTGTGTTGGCTAGGCTGGTCTCGAATTCCTGGCCTCAAATGATCCGGCCGCCTTGGTCTCCCAAAGTGCTGGGATTACAGCCTTGAGCCACCACACCCAATCTAAACCAGCCTCAACTAATTTCAGTCTTTACATCTGGAATAAGGTGATGCAGGATAGCTAGTGCCCACAAACATCTGGCAGAAGCAAAAACAAACCCCTCTGGAAAAAGAAAACATTCCCCTAGATTAAACATTATATTTTAAAAAACAACTTTTCAAATACAATTGAAGCACACAATAAAAGATAACCAACCTAGTAATACAAGACAATATGAAAGAAAAGAAGCAGAAACAGGCCAAGCCCAGTGGCTTAGCCTGTAATCCCAGCACTTTGGGAGGCCGAGGCAGACGGATCACCTGAGGTCAGGAGTTCGAGACCAGCCTGGTCAACATGGTGAAAGCCTATCTCTACTAAAAATACAAAAATTAGCCAGACTTGGTGGTGGGCACCTGCAATCCCAGTTACTCAGGAGG
The DNA here is from genome assembly GCF_037993035.2 of Macaca fascicularis. Lineage (NCBI taxonomy): Eukaryota > Metazoa > Chordata > Mammalia > Primates > Cercopithecidae > Macaca > Macaca fascicularis. Next base: position 68,765,392 of record NC_088383.1, on the reverse strand, counting down.
ATGAGGCAGGAGAATAGCTTGAACCCAGGAGACAGAAGTAGCAGTGAGCCGAGATCATGCCACTGCACTTCAGCCTGGGTGACAGAGCAAGACTCTGTTTCAACAACAGCAACAACAAAAAAAGCAGCAGCAGAAACAATAAACACTAGAAACAGATGCACAGGGGCTCCAGATACTGGCATTATCACATACAGACTTTAAAACAACTGTACTGTTGAAGGAGAATTGTGCCACAATGACCACATACAATGTGTAGACCTTGTCTGGAGCCTGGTTTGAAAAAAAATTAAATTGTTAAAGAGTTGTAAAGCTAATTTGGGAATACTGAAAGTTGAAGGTGAACAAGGTAGTGGATGACATTAAGGAATCAGTATTAATATTGCTTAGTGTGATTTTGTGGTTTTATATATATATAAATATATATGTATGTATATATGTATATACGTTGTGTGTTTGTGTGTGTGAGATGGAGTCTTGCTCTGTTGCCCAGGCTGGAGTGCAGTGGGGTAATCTCGGCTCACTGCAACCTCCACCTCCTGAGTTCAAGTGATTCTCCTGTCTCAGCCTCCCAAGTAGCTGGGATTACAGGCACATGCCATCACAGCTGGCTCATTTTTATGTTTTTAGTAGAGATGGGGTTTTACCATGTTGGCCAGGCTGGTCTTGAACCCCTGACCTCAAATGATCCACCTACCTCAGCCTCCTAAAGTTCTGGGATTACAGGCGTGAGTCACTGTACCCAGCCAGTTATATATTTTCTAAAGTTCATATTGGTTAAAGAAATAAGCTAACATCTTGGGTTTGCTTTTTTTAAATCATATATATTTTTAGAGACGGGGGTCTCACTATGTTGCCCAGGCTGGACTCAAACTCCAGAACTCAAGTGATCTTCCCATCTCAGCCTCCCAAGTAGCTAGAACTACAAGCCCACACCACCATGCCTGGCTCGTTGAATTTGCTTTAAATTCGATTTAAAAAGCTTTAAATTGCTTTAAAGTGAAGAAGGAAGCAAAATTGAAAGAGGAAGAAGAAAAGGAAGAAAAGGAGATGAGAAGGAGGGGAGCAGAAGCAGCAGCAATCGGGGAGGGAGTGGGGAATACATTTTGTAAAGGAATTAAATAATATTGATCATTATTGAAGCAGAGTGAATACATAGAAAATCATTATACTATTTTTTCCACCTGTGCATATTTAATACACAGATCCATACACAAATGTTTATAATTTAAAAGTTTTTAAAATCCTATGTATAAGCAGATAAAAGGAAAAAAATAATGTCAGCAAAAATCCAGAAACTATACAAAAAGACACACCAGATTTGGGGGGGGAAAAAAGAGAGAGAGAGAGAGAATTCTAGAACTGAAAAACACAGCAAGTAAAAATTGAAATTGTGTTCATTGAGCTTCCAGAAGATAATATGAGAAACTATATTCATAGCCCCAGTGTAGGGAAAAATTTCCTCATCAGGACACAAGAAGAACTACCAATGAGGAAAAGCTTGTTATTCAGACCCCATTAAAAACAGTTCTTATTCATCAAAAACAACCATTTAAAAGTAAAAAGACAAATCACAGAGTGGGAGAAAACACTGTAATACATGTAAGTATTAATGGGATCATATCCAAAATATAAAAAAGAACTCCTACAAAACAGCAAGAAATAAAGATTGCAATAGAAAAATGGCAAAGTCTTAACAAGCAACTCACAGAAAGAACTAAGTCTCCTTCATTATCAGAGAAATGCAAATTAAAACCATGGTGAGCTACCACCATGTGCCCTCCAGAAGCTACATAAAGTGCAAAGGTATATGCAGGAGTTACAAAGAAGGTACAAATGTGTGGTCTTTGAGCTGATGAACCTGAGTGTGGGTGAGGACGTGAAACAACAAGCACTCTCTTATGAGTAGGAGTGTAATTTGGGTACAACCACTTGAAAAACATTGGCACTATATACTGTAATTGAAGACAGACATGTTCTAGAATTCAACAATTCTACTTCTAGGTAGAATAGAAATGCATATTCATAGCAACATGATTCACTGTAGTACCAAACTGGAAATAACCTAAATGCCCATTAATAGCAGAATGGGTAAATATATTGTACTAATTTTATACAGTGGACAACTATAGCAAAATGAAAATGAACACATATAAGTATATGTATGAATTTCTCAAACACAACGTTGCAACACAAAAGGAAACACACAGTAAAATTTCCATTTATAAAAAATTCAAAATTAAGCAAAAACTAACTGTATTGGTTAGGGATAAGTACATGCATGGTAAAATTACAAAGAAGAAAAGTATGCTTACCATAAAGTCAGGGTCGTGGTATCCTCTAGCAGGAAGGGAGGGAGGTATGAGTGGGAAAGGAGAGGAGCTGGGGTTTCTAGGATGCCAGAAAAGAGTGACAGTTACAGGGATGTTGGGTTTTGATTATTTATTGACTTGTAAAAGTTTGCTTAGTGCAATTTTCTGAACGTGTGTCATATCTCAAAATAAATAATCTTGACTTGACTAATTGGTTTGGCAATAAGAACTAGCTTTGCCATCTAGGATATTTGGTGGACATTTTCCAAGGTTTGGATGAAAATATGTTTAAAGCTGGCACTCAGACAAAAGCATTCCATCAAAAATATTATGCTGATAAAGGTAAATTGAAATTTATGTTTGGATATCTCCCAACACATTTTGTGAAGAGCAGTTTAAACAAGTGCCCCTGTGTAAAGGAATGAGAAGGTAATTAATAGTTATTTGATAGGTTTTGGTGCATAGCCTTTTTGATACAATTCCCAGAAACTGAGAATGTGAAGTACTCTAATGATTGGGTTGTAAATCCTATGAAGTCAGTGATTTCTAATTCCTTGCTTTCAAGAAAATTAAAGGAAGGCTTAATCAAGCTATTAGCTGATAGAATATTAATAATGGTTTTGATGATATATCATTATGCAATTTTAGCATGCAATTCATAAAAAGTTCAAAGAATTATGACAGTGCTATAATAAAACACATTCCATTTTTATTTACTTATTTACATGAACAAGGTTTCTGAGTGCTAACATCTACAAAAACAATAGGAAGACTAGCTGAATCCTGTTTCATTCTAGCAGTATGTAATATTCAACCATGAATGAGCAAACCAATTAGTTGAAAAAAAAAAAGTCCATTCATCTTATTAAGAAATACATTTCTCAATTTATTTACTTTCATGTTTATTATTTATAAAATTTTAAAATACACTTACTTTTTTCTCAATTGTACATTCATTAAAAATTATAATGTAGCTTAATTCAGGACAAAATTTTAAGCCTCAGAGATGTATGGTCACAAGAAATAAAAAAGGATTTTAATGTATGCGTTCCTGTGTATGTAATTTTATTGTAGAAACATTGGCTAATGTAATCTATAAAAGACTTTCTAGCATAAAAGTATGTTAGGTTGAATTCCTATAAGACATACAAAATGAAAATAAGAGTTCAAGCAGAAAAATAAACGATCTAAAATTAAACTGTTAAAGGAGATTTTGTTCATGGTTTTGTTTTATGTGTTTTTTTGTTGGTTTTTTTTGTTTGTTTTTTTGTTTTTTTGGTTTTTGGTTATTCATTTATTTATTTTTTGAGACAGAGTCTTGCTCTGTCACCCGGGCTGGAGTGCAGTGGCGCAATCTTGGCTCACTGTAACCTCTGCCTCCCGGGTTCATGCGATTCTCTTGCCTCAGCCTCCCGAGTAGCTGGGACTACAGGTGCGTGCCACCACGCCCAGCTAATTTTTGTATTTTTAGTAAAGACGAGGTTTCACCATGTTAGCCAGGATGGTCTCGATCTCTTGACCTCGTGATCTGCCCGCCTTGGCCTCCCAAAGTGCTGGGATTACGGGCGTGAGCAACCACACCCAGCTTTATTCATGTATTTTTAAGTAGATGATAGTGAATATCAGATTATTATAAAATTTATATTTCTTTGAATACACTTCGTTTTTTGAGACAGGGTCTCGCTCTGTCACCCAGGCTGAAGTGCAGTGGTGCAATCAGGGCTCACTGCAGCCTCAAGTTCCTGGGTTCAAGCAATCCTCCCATCTCAGCCTCCCGAGTAGCTGGGACTATAGGCGTGAGCCACCACACTCAGCTAATTTTTGTATTTTTTGGTAGAGACAGAGTTGCCCATGTTGTCCAGGCTAGTCTCAAACTCCTGAGCTCAAGCAATCCTCCTGCCTCGGCCTCCCAAAATGCTGGGATTACAGGCACGAACCACTGTGCTCGGCCTACTGTGAATGCACTTTAAAGAATGTTTTAGAATGTTAACAGTTTCAGTAAGTCAGAATTATATTATTTGCAACTATTTAAACTTACTAAGAATTTTAGATTTCAACTTTAAAATGTGCATAAGATACATAGTTTTTAAAGCCTAATGGCTGAAACAGACTAATGGTCTATTCTCTGACATAAAAGAAGTTGGAGATAGACAGGTTATGCTCGTGTGGCAGCTCCTTGAAACTATCAGAGGCTCAGTATCTTTCAGTCCTTCTATTCTGCCATCCTAAGGTGGCTTCTACCCTCAAGGCTACATTATGGCTACTGGAGCTTCAGCCATCATGTCATGTCTGGGGATCCCAGAGAAGGGACACAAAAGCTTTTACCAGGACTCCTATCAAGCCACGTCCCACTCCTATCTGTCAGGGAGCCTAGAAAAGAACTTTTCTACTGGGCATGTGGCCAAGAGTCCTGTTACCACAGGAGAAGATGAGAATATACACTTGCCAGGCAATTCGCAGTCTTAGTCACATAGAGTATGACTCCATTTTTATTAAGTTGTACACATACATGTGTTTTTATGCAGTGTTACATTTGGAAGAATGTTTACGAATGTATTTGTGGTTTATCATTGGATAGAAGATCTCAATTTACCTTTACTTACTTCTCTGAACTTTTCTACACTGAATTTTTTGATAGATATGGTCATCCTGTTTTTCTTTACCCTTAAACAACATGGGTTTGAACATGGTCATTCTTACAAAAATATTACAGATACTCTCATATGTTAAAAATTGGCAAACTGGGAAAAAGAAAGAAAAATTAGAGACTTCACAGTCAACAACCTGAGTTTAAATTCCACTCTGCAATATAATTTAGGCATATATCCTAATCTCTATGGACCTTAATTTCCATTGTATAACTAGGTTATAGCCTCCAACAGTATTAGAAGTAGAGGTCATATTTTCTTCTTCTGTTTTATATATCAAAATTTAGAAGTTCCACTTACTGGAAGTCTCTTCAGAGAGCACCACAGATATATGACCCAATTCGGACCCATGAGATACAAGGGCAGGTTTGGTGGATGCTTTGGGGAAACTGTTCCTTCTTCTCAAGAGTCTCTCTTACTGGGGTTGTTGTGAGAACCTGTGAATCCTGAAGCTATCACAGCTCAAGCCTCACAATGAAGCCAGCACCAGGAGGAGGACAGAGCTGAGAGACACACAGAGAAACCATGGTGTCAATGTGTCCAGTCTGTGGACTTTTCACTTATAGGACCCAATAAATCTCCTTTATTATTTAAACCAGTGCTATGGTTTGAATGTTTGTCTCCTCCAAAATGCATGTTGAAATTTAATTGTAACAGTATTAAGAGGGGAGGCCTTTGAGAGGTGATTAGGCCATGAAGGCTCTGCCCTCATGGGTGAAATTAATGTCATTATGACAGGGTATATTTGGTCTCCTTTGTGTTTCTCTCTTGCCCTCTCTTTGTCCTCCCACCTTCTGCCATGTGGTTACACAGCAAGAAGGTCCTCGTCAGATGCCAGTACCCTGATCTTGGACTCCCTGGCCTTCAGAACTATGAGCCAATAAATTTCTGTTCATTATAAATTATCCAGTCTCAGGTGTTCTGTTATAGCAGTGTAAAACAGACTAAGACAGCCAATCTTGGTTTTGTTTTATTTTGCCTGTTTGCTGCAAGCATCCTAATCACTCTTCAGCTTAAAATTATTTAAAATTACTTTTATTTATATTATCTTATTTGAGCCTGACAAAAACTTCTCAACATGGTCAAGAGTTATAATAGCTGAGGAAATTGAGAGCCAGGAATATAAAGTGACTTGCTCAACATCACGTGATAGAAAAATGGTGACAAGGATGGGACTCAAACCCAGGTTTCCTTGGTCTGAGTTCAGTTTCCTTCTCATTAGGCCATAATACCTGCAAGGATAGGCAAGCAGAAGATGTTCTCATGACTGAAGAGGAGTTGTCCACACTACAGATGCACCATGGTCTGAATGTTTGTATCCTCCCCAAATGCATATGCTGAAAATAATCCCTAATGTTGTGGTATGCAGCAATGAGGCCTTTGATAGGTAGTTAGGTCATGAAGGTGGAGCCTTTCCAAATGGGATTAGTGTCCTTATAAAAGAGACCCCAGAAAGACCTCTTGCCCCTTCCACTATGAGGACACAGCCAGAAGGTGCCATCTATGAACCAGGAAGCAGGTCCTCACCAGACACCAGATCTGCCAGTGCCTTGATCTTAGACTTCCCAACCTCCAGAACTGTGAGGAATAAATTTATGTTGTTTACAAGCCACTCAGTCTATGGTATTTTGTTACATCAGTCTAAAGCCACCCTGCGATATAGTCAAAGCTTTGGGGATGACATTAAAGAAGGTAGTGCCCATGGCCTCCCGAAATCATACCACGGGATCTTGGGCATATCAGGCTAGTGGCACTCAAAACCGAGCACCCAACAGTCGGATTTTTATGAGGATTCCACTTGCTAACAGGGAGACACCTGGAGGAACCCAACGAGGTGTTTTCAGAGTGCATAGACCAAGGAGTGAGTCTGGGAGTGAGTCTGGTGAGAACCCATTGAATATGGGCCTGAAGGTTGGCATTTGTAAATTAAACCTAAAAGCTTAAAAAAAAAAAAAAAGTCGAGACTATTTTGTGACTACCAGCAGCATCAGCAACCAACCTAGGATATCCTTTCTCTAAGCCACTCACTGACATTTGAAGTTCCAGAAGTAATAGTAATTCCTTCAACTTTACAATTGAGATGCAGCTCCCATCTCACCCCTCACCACCCCTGGGTAGCAGGGAGCTACTCAACATTGATAGTCACTTACTCTTTATTGTTACTGAGTTATTGCTCCTTTCCTGGAAGACAGGGAAGTGAGATTATTGTTGGCAGGAGGGCAGTGGGCAAGACAGGAAGGATCCCCAAAAGAAAGAGTGTTGTCAGCCAGGCACAGTGGTTCACACCTGTAATCCTAGCACTTTGGGAGGCCAAGGTGGGTGGATCACCTGAGTTCAAGACCAGCCTGGCCACATGGTGAAACCCCGTCTCTATTAAAAATACAAAAACTAGCCAGGCGTGGTGGCAGGCGCCTGTAATCCCAGCTACTTAGGAGGCTGAGGCAGGAGAATTGCTTGAACCCGGGAGGCGAGGTTGCAGTGAGCTGAGATCGCGCCATTGCACTCCAGCCTGGGGAACAAGAGCAAGACTTCATCTCCAAAACATAATAAAATAAAAAAATAAAATAAAATAAAAAAAGAAAGGGTGTTGTCACCATGACATTGGGAACAGCTGCTCCCTGGATGTCCTTGGGCTTCCCTCTTGTCTGACCTGGCACAGGGAAATCACCACTGGACCAAAGAAGTGGCAAAGAAGCCCACTAAACCAGTCTGATGCTAGATGGAATGAATCCTTCACCTCCCACCATTCCTCCCTAAGGCCTGCTACCCAGAAAATAAATGCCAAAAGGAAGAAACATTTCCATTTCCATCTATTGACCTCAGAGCCTCTTCCACCCCAATGTTTTGATGACACTGTCTATAGGTGGGATGAGTCCTACTATGACTGAGAGGGGCTGACCAAAAGTGGAGGCCACAGCAGTTGACTTGCCTGTAGGTTTCTTGGGGACACTTAGGTTTCCCAAAGTTTATTAGGCAGAAGGACAGGAGGAACAAAACACAAACTGGCCAGACTTTTGGGGAGAACGGTATGGTCAACCTAAAGTGAGGTGAACAATCCTAGCCACATCAGATCAATACAAGGGACAATAAAAAACCAAAAAAAATATCTCCTTTCTTTGTGGAGCACAATTCAGTGGACTCTAACAGACCTGGTTTTGAATCAGGCTCTGGATGTAACCTAACAATGTAACCTCAGACAAGCTACTTATGTTTTCCGTATACCAGATTCCTCATCTCTAAAGAGGAGGTGATGATACCAAATGGGGAGAAACTGAAAGCCTTTCCTCCAAGATCTGGAACAAGACGAGGATGCCCACTTTCACCATTGTTATTCAACATAGTACTGGACGTCTTAGGTAGAGCAATCAGACAAGAGAAAGAAAAAATGGGCATCCAAATTGGAAAAGAAGAAGGCAAATCATCATTGTTTGCAGATGACATGATCTTATAGTCAGAAAAATCTAAAGACTCCACCAAAATACGGTTACAACTGATAAGCAAATTCAGTAAAGTTGCAGCATACAAAATCAACATAGAAAAATCAATAGCATTTCTATATGCCAACAGCAAACAATCTGAAAAGGAAGTTAAGAAAATCATCCCATTTACAATAGCTACAAATAATTAACCAAAGAAATAAAAGATCTGTGCAGTGAAAACTATAAAACACTGATTAAAGAAATTAAAGAGGACACAAAAAATGAAAAAATATTCCATGTTCATGGATTGGAAGAGTCAATATTACTAAAATGTTCATACTAACCAAAGCAGTCTACAGATTCAATGCAATCCCTATCAAAATACCAATGACATTCTTCACAGAAATATAAAAACAATCTTAAAACTTATATAGAACCACAAAAGACCCAGAACAATCAAAGCTTTCCCTAAGCAAAAAGAACAAAACTGGAGGAATCACATTACCTGACTTCAAATTTTACTACAGAGTTATAGTAACCAAAACGGCATGGTACTGGCATCAAAGCAGACACATAAACCAGTGGAACAGAATAGAGAACCCAGAAATAAATTCACATATCTACAGTGAACTCATTTTTGACAGAAGTGCCAAGAATATACATTGGGGAAAGGGCAGTCTGTTCAATAAATAGTGCTGGGAAAGGTGGGTATCCATATGCAGAAAAATGAAACTAGACCTCTAAGTCTCATCATATACAAAACCAAATAAAAATGGATTAAAGACTTAAATCTAAGACCTCAAACTATGAAACTACTAAAGGAAAACATTGGGGAAACTCTCCTGGACATTGTAATGGGCAAAGATTTCTTGAGCAATACCCCACAAGCACAGGCAACCAAAGCAAAAACAGACAAATGGGATCACATCAAGTTAAAAAGATTCTGAGCAGCAAAGGAAACAATCAACAAAGTGAAGAGACAACCCACAAAATGGGAGAAAATATTTTCAAACTACCCATCTGGTAAGAGATTAGTAACGAGAATACATAAGGAGCTCAAACAACTTTATAGGAAAAAATAAAATAATCCAATTCAAAAATAGGCAAAAGATCTGAATAGAAATTTTTCAAAAGAAGACATACAAATGGCAAACAGGCATATGAAAAGGTGCTCAACATCATTGATCATCAGAGAAATGCAAATCAAAACTACAATGAAATATCATCTCACACCGGTTAAAATGGCTTTTATCCAAAAGACAGGCAATAACAAATGCTGGCAAGGATGTAGAGAAAAGAGAACCCTTGTCCACTGTTGATAGGAATGTAAATTAGTACAACCACTATGGAGAGCAGTCTGGAGGTTTCTCAAACAACTAAAAATAGAGCTACCATATGATCCAGCAATCCCACTCCTAGGTATTTACCCAAAAGAAAGGGTGTCAGTATATCAAAGATCAGTATATCTGCACTCTCATGTTTATTGTAGCACTGTTTATAATAGTCAAAATTTGGAAATAGTCAAAATTCATCTGTCATCCATCAACAGATGAATGGATAAAGAAAATGTACAGACACGCAATGGAGTACCATTCAGCTACAAAAATAGAATGAGATCCTATTATTTGCAACAACATAGATGGAACTGAAGGTCATTATGTTAAGTGAAATAAGCCAGGCACAGAAAGACAAACATATGTTCTCACTTATGTGTGGGAGCTAAAATTAAAATAATTAAATTCATGGACATAGAGAGTGGAAGGACAGTTACCAGAGACTGGGAAGTGTAGTGGGGCAGTGGGGGAAGTGGGGATGGTTAATAGACCCAAAAATATTATTAGAATGAATAAGACATAGTATTTGCTAGCACAACACGGTGGCTATAGTCAAAAATAATTTAACACATTTAAAAATAACTAAAAGATTATATGGATTAGAACACAAAAGATAAATGCTTGAGGTAGTAAATACCTCATTCTCCATGCTGTGCTTAGTATTCATTTCATGCCTGTATCAAAATATCTCATACAACCCATAAATATATAGACTTGCTATATACCCACAAAAATCAAAAATCAAAAATTCATTAAAAAAATAAAAAGGAAGTGATTCTAATGACACTACCTCACAGAAATCTTAAATGAAATAATGCACATAAAGCACTTATTACAGGGCCTGGCACACAATACATTGTATTAGCCCATTTTCACACTGCTATAAAGAAATACTGGAGACTGAGTAATTTATAAAGAGGCTTAACTGACTCACAGTTTCACATGGCTGGGGAGGCCTCAAGAAACTTAGAATCAAGGCAAGGGGAAGCAAGGTCCTTCTTCACATGGCGGCAGGAGAGAGAAGAGTGAGGAGTGAAGTGGGAAGAGTCCCTTATAAAACCATCAGATCTCATGAGAACTCACTATCACTATCACTACAACAGCATAGGGGAAACCGCCCCCATGATCTAATCACCTCTCACCAGGTCTCTCCCTAGATATGTGGGGATTATGGGGATTACAATTCAAGAAGACATTTGGGTAGGGACACGGCCAAACGATATTACGCATTTTCATTAAATGGTGGCTCATATTTTTACTTGCCTTGGGTCAGAGAGAACGGAGGCAGATGGAAAACATTGCAAAGAGAAGAAAAGTATAAATTGTGGGGGCAATGGGGATTGCACTGGCATTTTTTTGAACATTAATAATAACATTGCAAACCCAGTAAATGGTCACCAGACCTAAGTTTGAACAGGCAATGTGTTTAATAAGGCTTGTCGATTGGATTTATGGGTCCTTCCGGGCCTTTCATGGAGCTTGGGCCTGATTTCTACCTTTATTGCTTCTGATGCCCAAGGCTACTCCCTAGCGCAGCTTGACTCCCAACAGGGAAGTCTCATTTACCAAAAAGTCTCAGTGATTCTGTTTTCCCTGTCTTTTTTGCTTTTATTTTTATTTTTTTAGAGACAAGATCTCATTCTGTTGCCCAAGCTGGAGTACAGTGGCATGATCATAGCTCACTGCAACCTTAAACCCCTGGGCTCAAAGGATCCTCCTGTCTCAGCCTCCTGAGTAGCTCAGAGTACCGGCACACACCACCACATCTGGCTAATTTTTAAATGTTTTGTGGAAATAAAGTCTCATGATGTTGCCCAGGCTGGTCTCTGACTCCTAGGTTCAAGCGATCCTCCCACCTTGGTCTCCCAAAGTGCTGGGATGACAAAGCCTCCATGCCCCGCCGTCTCGATGATTCTGAATCACCTCCAGTAAGGGACACCCTCTTCATAGGGCTGAGAGTAACTACCAGTGGGGAACCATGGATTTCGGGGTCCTTCGAGGGTCAGATCTTCGTTCCATCAGGTCCCCATCTTTGCCTGTCATCAATAACCAGCCCCTTGGTCTCCTTGTCCCTTGCCTTCAGCAACCCTGGCAGATTCCTGATGGTGACACTCCCAAGGCCACTTCATGGGATGGACCCTCATGGGTCATCTGGGCCAACCTCCTCCATGATAAAACATGAGCACCAGAGAGGAGGAGGACTTGTCTAGGTTGCACAGGAAGCCTGGGGTTGCTATTGGGCTCACCCAAGTCTAGGGAGCCCAGGAGAGCATTCATCACCACCCCACTCTCAGTAACACTGTGCTCTTCAGTATGCAGACAGCTCACATCTATGTCCTGTGCATGATTCACAAATGTAAAGACCACGCACAGGAGCTGGCTTAGCAAAAATTGATAAGTTGCAGCCCTGGTAATCATTATTGTCACTGTCCTTGTATCTCATAGCTTCATACTATGCCCGGGTCACCATGGGCGTGGGCATCTTTGTGAAACCAAGGTTCACACCTTAGTTTGCAGGACTTTGTAAAAGCTCTGCTGTGGATGAAGAGACCAAAAAGGCCAACCCCCTCAGCCTCTTGCTCCCAACCCCCAAGCCCTTTCTCCTCCAGGGTACTGCCTCCCACCCTCTCTGGTCAGGGGAGCCCCCCAGAGGAGGAATACTGGCCTGGCAGGGAACACTGGCAGTCTCAGTCCTTCACCAAACAGCAGGGGAAAAGCAACAAAGCCCCATCCCCCAGTGGCCCCAAGATGTGGGTGCCGGGAACCCGTCATTCAGAGACCCCAAATGAAGAAAGCAGGGAGGCCAGCCCAGCCAGGCGCAGCTCACCCCGCCCTGCTGGGAAAACCCATTGTGTTTCACCAGGTATCCTGGGGTGCTGTTGTGGGCCAAGAATGACACTTGTCTCTCGCCACCAAAACCAAAGGGTATTCTAAGGGGAGTAGGCTCACCCCGCAGAGCCACACTAGATGGAAGCAAAGCAAGAAGCCAGGGCAGAGCCCACCCCCGCACCTCCCTCCCCACAGCCTCTGTAGACACACAGACTGGCAGAGTCACCGGGGCAGCGGGTGGGACAGGCGGTTCAGGAAGGCAGGTACTTACCACAGGGGAGCATGGTCTCTTCAGCCTGACCCTCAGGTTCTCACCGTGGGCTCCACTGGGCGTCCATAGGACCCTGCAGTTGTGGGCAAAACCGGGGAGACCCATGCAGACATCGTTTTCCTGGGGAGAAAGAAAATTTGATTTCATCAGAGTCCTAATCCTATACAGGACATCGCCTTGCACAGGGACAGATGGAAATAGGCTTCTTCCCTACCCAGGTCATGGGTCTCTGCACTCTGAGTGACAAAAATGGGAGAGCACAGAGCCAGCTCCCACACCCCCCGAAAAAACAAGGAGTCTCTGAGGCTCATGTCCAATCCCACCCCCATCCCCCTTTTTAAGCCCCGCCAACTCTTTCTCGCCTTCAGTCATCAGCTTAGGTGCCTCTTCCTCCAGGAAGCTCGCCTTGATCTTCCTGGGCTGGTTTAAGGGCACTTTCCGTCCATGTGCTCAATTCCTTGTGTTCCCCACTAAACCTCAGATCCCACAGGAGCAGTGGCGGTGTCTGCCGGGTTCTCGCTCTGTCTTCGGCCCTGCTAAGGTGCCTGGCATACCATGGTCTCGATCCCAAATGAGTGAACTAATGAATGAATGAATAGTAGCCCCAAATCAGGCTGCTCTCACATAACCCACATGGCTGAGGAGAGGTCTACGTTTTATTTTTTAAGAAGGTAAAGCTCGAGGGGGCCTTGAAGTCACATCACTGGCTGCTGAATCTACGAACAGGGAAGCAGCCGCAGTCCCTGAAAGGACCCGTCCCAGCGAGCCAGGGCCTGGTTTTCCTTCTGCAGAAGGCGGAGGGGCTGGAGCGGGCGCGGGCACCCCTGGGCTCTGAGGGGCGCGCCCTGAAGGGCTGCGGACTTCAGGGCCATGATGGCTGTCCCCAGAAAGCAGGAGCCCGAACCGCGGGGCTCACGAACGCCCACTACATTCTCTGCTACAGCCTCGCCACTCCCCTGGGCCTCTCCCCACAGGTAACGCCCAGAACGCGTGCTTCTCCAGGTGGGGTCCTGAGGAGCCTGGTGGGCTGCAGCTGCGGAGCCGCGACAGCCCCGCTGAGCCCGGCCTGGCCTGCACCCTGGCGCCACCGCCTGGCGGAGAGCGGGACTGACGCACTCCTCTCCTCCCTCTCCTCCAGCCCAGATCACGGAGGCGCGCAGCTGCATCTCCTGCCCTGGGCGAGGGGTGTGAGGGGGACAAAGACTTTGGGCACAACACCCACCACATAGAACCTATTCTCTAGTTGGGAAACAAGTCAAGGCAAAGGCGCACAGAGTGAAAGTCAGTGTGTGAGCAAACAAAATACCAGCCAGCAGAAGTTAAGCTTCTATGCAAACAGGCCTGCCTGACTCAGGGAGCAGGGGAGACCGAGGCAGATGAGAAGCCCCCGCCGAGGCCACCAGGATGCCCAGGCCTTGGGGCTCCAGGAAACGTGGTCTCCATGCTCAATCTCGGCTCAGCCTTCCCCAGAAGATGCCTCCAGACAGACAGAGCTGGGTTTTAATCATGCCGCTTTGGTAAGCATGATCTCTGACTAGTTAACTACAGGTGCATTTCCTTAACCTATTAACAAAAAAAGGTGGGGGAGTTAGGAACTCTTGCCTGGCTGTGTTGTTCTTACAATTAAATCATCAATGTGGAGCATTTGACACAGTGCTCAGAATAGAAGCTATTCTTAAAACCAATCCGTTCATAATGGGAAACAAAGGCTCTAGAATGGTTACTTTTTAAAACTATAAATCAGAACAGATTCAATATAAGAACGGCACTCTCAGTTCTTACTTCCATTCTGGAGTAGCCGAGAAAGAAGCAGAGGGGCCACTGGCTGCAGAGGGAATGGCCCAGAGCTCACAGCCTGTCCTGGTTAAGCGGCAGCCATGGGGAGGCCCTAGAGAAATGTTACCAAGAACTGTGGAGACGGCAAGGAGTAAACGCTAGCACTGATTGCTTGCCAAATGCCATTCAGTGAACTACATTCTTTATGAGCACTGACTTATTTACTTCTCACACTACTTCTACAAGTAGGTGTCATTATCATCCCCATTATTTTAGAGATGAGAAAGCTGGGACATTCACAGATTGGGGACCCAGACCAAAGTCACACTGCATCTAAGCAGCAAAACTGAAACTGTAGCCAGGTGTTCTGGCTCCAGAGCCTCTGCTCCCAACCACCAGGCAATACCTGCCTCTCTGATCTGGGAGCCATATTCATTCCCACTTCTCAGGAGAGAAAACTGCTGTTCAGAGCGATGAACTCTTGCAGCGTCACACAGGTAGTCATTGGCAGAGCTGTGATTTTTAGTCTTGAGCTTTCTCCCTAATTCAACTTGGGATAGAGAAAGTAAAAGCCAGTCCCTCTCCAGCAGTCAGAATTACAACAGGTGAACCAGGGTCCTGTTGGCAACCACATTCCCGACCGTGTTGCAGAAGCTGGTCTATGGTAAGACAATAAAACCACTACATAGAGAGAAGCAAAGATGAAGCTCTGCCAGCAGAGTTCAAGTCCCGGTTCCGGCCATTCCTGAAATCCAGCTGCAGCCTTCCCTTTCTAAGACTTGGTTGTTCAAATTCAGGGTTTGACTCCAGGAGCCAATAAAGCCCCACTCGGTCCCCAAGTTGTTACAAGTTGGGGAATAGTCACTTGCAACTAAAATGGGCTCTGCCACAGAAGGTGACCTATGGAAACAAGAGGCAGAAACCTAGAAGGCCAGAGGATCTGGAAAAATGAGAGGAAAGAGAAGCTGAGAGCAGCAGAAAAAGGGTACAAAGCTATAAAGAGCCTTTTGCCCATCCTGCCAAACTACCAGCTCCCTCTCGTCCCTGAGCTTGCTGCTTCTGCCCACAGACTGCTTCCCAAACAGCTGTGAAAATATCATGAACTGGTGCTTTTGAACATTTCCTCTTCCAAATGCATGCAAGTTTCACAGCCCCCTGAGTCCCACACATAGACACTCACTTATACCAATTCCTCCTTCCGATAAATCTTCATGCCAGCTAGAATAACTCCCCATCCTTCGGATCCCCCCACACCAAGTAGTCTCCCTAAGTGTATGTTCTTCCTGGCCCCCACTCCCCTGCACCCCCCCAGCAGGGTGCTTCTGGAAAGGCAGATGGCATGAGCGAAGAGCTGACCCCCAGCTCAGTCTTCAGGAAGGCAGGGCTGTTGATGAGTCAGCGGGGTCTGCACTGAAGCATCTGGCCCAAATTACCAGGATGAAGACTTCTTCGGCAAATTGCTCACAGCCCAACAGGCGGCACTCCACGCAGACCACCCCAGCACTGTTGTTAGTCACGCGTGCATTTTAATTTAGCTACAGAAGAGGAAGGAGCAAAGAGCACAGAATAATCCTCTCCTTAGAGAGGAAAATGGGACCTTGGGAGCTTGCATGGCTTCCCTCAGGTCACCCAGCCAGTCAGCAAAGAAGCTCTCAGCAGGGGCAGGCTCCCTGAGCGTGTCCTAATCCTGGTCCATGCAGAACTCTGGTCATTCCGGGATCAGCATCTGCAGTGGTCACATTCCTCACCTTCCCCCTGCCTCCCACCACCTTCACTTGACTTTCTCTCAGAGCTCAAACTAGAAGGGATCTGGTTCAGTTCCATCAACCATTCATTCATTCCCTCATCTATTCAAAGTGGTGAGGCTGGAAGGGGCCTTAGGGCTCATTTGGCCAAACCCTTCCCATCTGGTGTTCACTGGGCTCTTTGACTCTAAGCCACAGACATCAACTCTAGCTAACTGAAGCAAAAAAAAAAAAAAAAAAAAAAAAAGACTCAGAGTTGATTTAAAGTAAAAGAAGAAGCTCAATGCATTAGAACATTTTTTTAAAAGCTTAAGATCTGTGTCCTAATAGGACAGGCTCCAGGGACCTTAAGAGCATGAGTTTAATGATCTATAGACTGCATCTTCTAGCACTTTTCCACTGGTGTCTTCTGAGGGGACTTGTTCATGATGAATCCTGGGATCCAGCTCCTCTCTTGCCATAAAACCCCATTCCCTGCCCACCACACCACCCAGATGCAGCCGTGAGTGAGGCAAGGGAGAGAGAGAAAAGCAGACACATTTTGCTCATGAACGAGCCCACTCAGGAGACACCGATGGAAAAGTGCTAGAAAATGCACTCTACAGATCATTAATCAATTGATGCAACTTAAGCAATATATGAGGGGGAAAAAATCTTTGTTGCCAATAATGGAAGCGCCTAAGACAGAACATTCTTCAGTGTCAGCTGGGCAACAGAAACAGCAGGCGGCCATAAGTCAAAGCCCAGAAAGCTTTTGTTTTTAAACTTGCAATGCCAAGGAGGTAAGACAAGGGAGCCAATTCTCAGGGAGGGGAGCCAAATGCATTCAGGTGATATACTGATCAGACGGTCCAGATTCAGTTATTCTCAGAGGAACGATGGCTGGTTAACGAGCCTAGCTGTTGACCACAGCTCTCCAGGAAAAGGGAAATGAGGACTAGTTTTCAAAACCAGAGCTACTTGATGTGACACAAGAACTAGACATGCATGAGTGAGGAGCATCAGAGTGAGAGGAAGGAAACCAGACCCTTCCCTCCCAGACACCTTGATGTTGTGGGTTAGCCTTCATTGGAATAGGACTGATTCCTGGATGGGTGACATCATGAGCTAACACGTGTGCTGCTTACTATTTGCCAGACACAGTTTGCTGTAGTTGGGATGTTTGTGCTCCAAATCACATGTTGAAATTCGATCCCCAGGGCTGGTGGTGGGGCCTGATGGGAGGTGTTTGGATCTTGGGAGTGGATCCCTCATGAATAGATTAATGCCCTCCCTGCGGGATGGTGGAGGGATAAATGAGTTCTCACTCTGTTCTCGCAAGAGCTTTTTGTTTAGAGGCATGTGGCACCCCCTCCCTCCTCTTTCTCTTCCTCTCACCAGCGATCTCTGCACATATAGGCTCCCTTTCACCTTCCACCATAGCCTGGAGCTCTCAGCAGGAGCAGATGCTGGTGCCATGCTTCCTGCACAGCCTGCCAAACCGTGAGCCAAATAAACCTCTTTTCTTTATAAGTTATCCAGCCTTGGGCTTTCCTTTATAGCAACAGAAATGGACTAAGACACTGCGCCAAGCACTTTGTAAGTATTAACTCCTCACAGTAACGCTGGGTGTGCTATGACTACCCCATTTTACATATGAGTCAACTTTGTCACAGAGAGGCTGAGGAGCTTGTCCAAGGTCACACAGCTAGTAGTACAGCTAAGTTAGGATTGGATCCAAGTAGCTCAGTTAGGAATGCCTGACTTCTCTGTTGTCCCACCAACAGCCAGAAGAATAAGGAGTTGCTGCTGATGCTCCCAGCATGCCCCCATAAATCTGCAGACTACTCTAGTACTCTGGTCTTCTAACCTGCCATTTGGGACCTGCCTAAGCTTTCCAATTTGAGCTGTTTTTCTCTGATATCACAAGAAAGTACCTCTGTAAATTCTGGCCATGATAATATCTTTTCTTTCACTTGTTGATTACAGAGCTCTGGTGTATAGCCAAACTGCATTATTTGAGATTTCTTAGCATACATAAAATTGACACATTGATATAGCATGTAATGGTCATTTATTTTTCATTCCCATTTTTTTTACTTCCCCATAATATAAGGAAGAGCTGCATTTGATCCTAAACTCAAGTGGCCACCTCTGTGTCCTAAATGAGCCCCAAGGATAATCTGCCCCATTCATCAACACTTTCTAGTTTGCACCATGTTAGTGACTAAGGGGACACCAGGGGAGCAGATATGATCTCTATTGGCAATGAATTCAGTCTCCTGGGAAGATTCAGTGCAAACGATAGTTGAAATAAAACATGGTGAGTGCTACCGTAGGAGTGTTCCCAAATGCTTCAGGAACAAAAAGAAAGAGAACCCAGCTCTTGAGATAGCAGCAGGAAAAGAAGTTCAGCAGGGAGACAGGGTCAGATTGAACACAGCTAAGGAGGCTGTGCAGTGTTACAGGAGATGTGGGGGCGGGGAGGTCTCTGAAAGGATCTAGGTAGGAGGATATTTTAGTTAGGAAAACCACCCCACCCTTCTACATGCATGGAGGGCAGGCTAGAAGGCAACAGTGCTAGGAGAAAGGAAACTAAGTAGAAGATGACGGGGCTAGGCATGGTGGCTCACGCCTGTAATCCCAGCACCTTGGGAGGCCAAGGTCAGGAGTTCGAGACCAGCCTGGCCAACATGGTGAAACCCGTCACTACTAAAAATACAAAAAACTAGCCGGGCATGGTGGCAGGTGCCTGTAATCTCAGCTGCTCTGGAGGCTGAAGTGGGGACAATCATTTGAACCTGGGAGGCGGAGTGAGCCAAGATTGTTCGCCTGCACTCCAGCCTGGGCAACAAGAGCGAAACTCCATCTCAAAAGAAGAAGGAGAAGGAGAAGAAGAAGAAGAGTTCAGGCAGGAGATGAGGGTTAACTCAGGCAGAAGCACTGAAGATGGGAAGAGAAAATGGATTCAAGAAAAAGAAATCAGAGGTAATAAAAATGAGGTTTTTCCCCCCTGTGTGATTCACTTGAACTTCAGATTCATTTGCCACAAAACTTTGCATCTGACTCTCATCCTGGCTGAAGCATCGTGGAGATCTGGTTTTTAGGTTAAGTTCAAACTTCTGGGAAACACAAGTCAGATGGGAAGACCAGAGTTTCAGTGCAGATATGATCTCTACCAGCAATAAATTCAGTTTCTGGGAAAGATTTGGTGTGATCAGTTCTGTTTGCTTTTGAGTAAATTATTTGCATTTTCTGAAACTCAGTCTCATCATTTGTAAAGTCAGAATTATGATATCTACTTCTGCATCTTATGGCATAAGCTAATTTGGGTGCCAACATTGTCTCATCCCTTTTCATCTTTTCTAATAATAATGATAACAACAGCAGCAACCTCCAACATTTACCAGGCACCTAATATGTACCAGGCACTATTCAACATGCACTAATTCATTTGATCCTCACAACCACCTTAGGAGATAGGTTCTATTATTGTCACCATTCTGCAAATAAAGAAACTGAGGCAGAAAGAGATGCAGTGACTTGCCAACTCCTCAGGCTGTGGCAGAGCAAAGATGTGAGCTCGCCTTCTCTCATAATTGCCTGAGCACTCGCCTACTGTGATGCAAAGGAAGTCCAGCGCCTCCTCCCTGGGCCCTCCCTCCTCCCCTGTATTGTCCAGGAATTCTGCTTCTTCAGTCCAGCTCCCTGGCACCAGATGGACAAAGAACAACTCCAGCCCTATGCTGCCATTGCTGGATGCTGCCACACGTTGTCGCTATTGAAGGCGTATCCTGCACGGTTGGCTCTGGTGGTCTGTTGATGGGATGTTCTTGCTGGTTCTGGTTCCTGTTCAAGCTCCCAAGCAGAGGCTCTGAGACTTCATTTCCCTTTTTTTTTTTTTTTTTTTTTTTGAGACGGAGTCTCGCTCAGTTGCCCAGGGTGAAGTGCAGCGGTGCAATCTCTGCTCACTGCAACCTCCACCTCCCAGGTTCGAGCAATTCTCCTGCCTCAGTCTCCCAAGTAGCTGGGATTATAGGCACGCACCAGCACGCCTGACTAATTTTTTGTATTTTTAGTGGAAACAGGGTTTCCCCATGTTGCCAAGGCTGGTCTTGAACTCCTAGGCTCAAGCGATCCTCCCTCCTTGGCCTTACAAGCATCACAGAGCTTGGAAGATAGTGAAAAATTATCTGGCCAAGTTCCAAAAGAGGCCCAGAATCTAGAGAGATTAGTAAAACAACTTGGCCTCTATTGTTCCAAGTTTAGCTGTGCTTCTGGGCTTTGGTGGCCTCAAGGTACTATGGGAAAAAAGTTGGCATCCAGGGCCCACCAAGTGTCAGACCCAATATATGATCTGGCTTTGGGATGTGACCCCAAAATGCTGCACACTCGAAGTAAGAACAACAAAAAACAAACCAATCCTCGCATAGATGAAAATGTGGTTCAAAAATCTGAGTGGTGGAGAAAACAACAAGGCCTGAACTTGAATTAAGGTAATTCTGTGTTGGTAGTGCTCCCAGTCACCTGGCAAAAGGAATAAAAAACTATTTTTAGACGACAAGGGCACAGCATAGGCCTTAAAAATTATGTTTTCCAAGCACAATGTCTAACACAGAGTCAAGGATAACCAAGTACACGTGAAGATAAAATGCTATGGATGGGGCCGGCTGCCATGGCTGCCATGGCTCACTTTGGGAGGCTGGGGCAGGTGGATCACAAGGTCAGAAGTTTGAGACCAGCCTGGCCAACACGGTGAAACCCCATCTCTACTAAAAATACAAAAATTAGCCGGGCATGGTGGGGGGCCCCTATAATTCCAGCTACTCAGAAAGCTGAGGCAAGAGAATCACTTGAGATCGTGCCACTGCACTCCAGCCTGGGTGATAGAGTGAAACTCCATCTGAAAAAAAAAAAAAATTTAAAAATGCTATGGATGAGAATGAACAGAAACAACAAATAGACCCACCCACAGGAACTGCAAATAATGGAATCATCAGTAGATGCCATAAAATAAATAGGTCTACTATGTTCAAGGAGATAAAAGTTTATTTAAACCATTTTGGCAGAAAACTAGAAATCATAAAAAGTGACATAGCAGATGTGTAAGGAAACTGTGAACCCTGATCATCTGAGATGAGTCTCAATTAATTTAGAAAGTTTATTTTGCCAAGATTGAGGACACGTGCCTGTGACACACCCTCAGGAGGTCCTAACAACATGTGCCCAAGGTGGTCAGAGCCCAGTTTGGTTTTATACATTCTAGGGAGACATGAGACATCATATGCAAGATGAACACAGGTTTGCATTGGAAAGATGGGACAACTCAAAGCAAAGATGGGAAGACTCCAAGCAGGGCAAGGTTTCCAGGTTATAAGTAAATAAGAGACAAACGGTTGCACTGAGTTTCTGATTAGTCTCTCCAAAGGAGGCAATCAGATATACATTTATCTCAGTGAGCAGAGGGGTGACTTTGGGTAGAATGGGAGGCAGGTTGACTCTAAGCAGTTCCCAGCTTAACTTAACTTTTGCCTTTAACTTAGTGATTTGGGGGCCCCAAGATTTATATTCCTTTCACAAAACCAAATAGATTTTTTTAGAATTGAAAAATACATTATGAAAATTAAAAATTCAATAACCTTTTTTCTGTCTGATTTTATCTTTTTAACAGCTTTATTGAGGTACAGTTTACATACAATAAAATCCACCTATTTAAAGTGCATAGTTTGATAAGCCTGCCTATGCAGAGGAGTTTTTGCAGTATAGAAGAGAAATTCTGAAATTATGAATCTAACAGTTTAAATTAAGAACGTAATTCATATAGACTACACCATTCCCAGCTACACACCTTTGCTCTCCAGTCATTTACAGTCCTTCAGAATGGAAGCAACTGGCTCCATGGTTCCAGGTTTTATTCCCCTTTGAAATGTAAATTAATAGTCTCAGAAAGAAAAACGGGAACATCTCTACTACAGAATGCAAGCATTTGGCCTGAAGTTGGGTGGGTGGGAGTTAGAAGAAGATAAATCTTATTGCCCTTTGAATGGGAGCAGATGGCTTTAGTCCTAACACCCTCTAACTTTCTTTAACTCAAATATCAATAACATTTGCTCAGAAAGTCCTAATTGTGAAGAGACATGAAAATAATTGCTTCTTGACAGATCGAGATGCAGAGGATATGGTAAGACAGTCTAACACGTATGTTTTATTGGTATCCCTAAAGAAAAAATAATGGGAACAGAGGCAAATGTGAATAAATCATTACTAGAGATTGTCCAAAACTAATAAAAGGCCAGGCACAGTGGCTCATGCCTGTAATTCCAGCATTTTGGGAGGGAGGTTGAGGTGGGCGGATCATGAGGTCAGGAGTTTGAGACCAGCCTGGCCAATATGGTGACACCCCATCTCTACTAAAAATACAAAAATGAGCTGGGCATGTTGACACGCAACTGTAACCCCAGCTATTTGGGAGGCTGAGGCAGGAGAATTGCTTGAACCTGGGAGGCGGAGGTTGCAGTGAGCCAAGATCATACCATTGCACTCCAGCCTGGGCAACAGTGCAAGACCCTGTCTCAGAAAAAAAAAACAAAAAACATCAACGAAAAAAACCCCACTAATTAAAGACATCAAACCATGTGTTTAAGAAGCAGAATAAATCTCAAGGCAGAAAATTTTAAAAATAAATCAACATGTAAATACATTATAGTGAAACTGCAAAAAACCAAAGACAAAGAGAAACCTTAAAAGATGTCTTTAGAGAGGCAGCAGTTAGAGTAACAGCTAAATTCTCAAAAGAAACAATGGAAGCTAGAAGACAGTAGACTGACCATTTCAATGCAATGAAAGAAAATTGTTGGGTGATCAGACCCAACACCAGGTCGTGGGGGTGACAAAGTCCAGCAGAGTAGCAGAGTGAAAGGATTGAGAAAAAGACAGTTTGAGAGAGAAAAAGCTGGGACCAGGGGCCGTCGCTAGTGTATGGAGGCTGCGAAGGCCCTGAGCTCCGGAAGCCCACACTATTTATTGGTAATCCAACAAAGAATCAGGGGGTGAGAATGTGGAGGTCAAAATGGCACATTGCATTAAGCACATGATTTACAGTTGTGATGGTTTAGCATTTGCTCTGCTACTTGAGATAATGGAGAGCAGGTTCTTTTAACTCAAGATACAATCGATCCTGGGAGAGCAAGGAGCAAGGAGCCAGCAAGTCTAGACACATTCCAGAGCCACGAGCCCTGGATTCTATTCAAGCCACGAGGGATTTTATGCCCTGGGCTTAGATTATGGTGCATCAGAGTAGCCTCCCACCCTTTAGCACAGAGCTTGGTGTTCCAAAGACCACAAAGGGTTTTAGACCCTGGACCCCGGACATGTTCCAAGACTTTTTTACATTATATCATACATGCAAGCCCTGCCTCAGCTTCTCCCAACACTCAGCTTTTCCCAACAGAAAATAACTGCTGATATTGTTTGGATATTTGTCCCACCCAGCTCTCATATTGAATTGTGATCTCCAATGATGGAGGCGGGGCCTGGTGGGAGGTGTTTGGGTCATGGAGGCAGGTCCCTCATGGCTTGGCATTGTCTTCATGATAATGAGTTCTCACAAGATCTAGTCATTTAAAAGTGTGTGTCACTTCTCCCCATCTCTCTTGCACCTGATTTTATCATGTGTAGTGCCTGCTCCTGCTTCACCTTCCACCATCAGTAAAAGCTCCCTGAGGCCTCCCGAGAAGCAGATGCCAGCACTATGCTTCCTGCACAGCCTGAAGAATCGTGAGCCAATTAAATCTCTTTTCTTATAAATACCTAGTCTCAGGAGTTTCTTTATAAGTGCAAAAACAGTCTAATATAGAAAATTGGTACCTAGCATGGGGCATTGCTATAAAGATACCTAGAAATATGAAAGCAGCTTTGCAATTGGGTAATGAGCAGAGGTTTGAAGAGTTTGGAGAGCTCAGAAGAAGACAGGAAGATGAGGGGAAGTTTGGAACTTCTTAGAGAATGGTTAAATAGTTGTAACCAAAATGCTGATAGTGATATGGACAACAAAGTCCAGGCTGATGAGGTCTCAGATGGAAATCAGAAACTTACTGGGAACTGGAGCAAAGGTCACCCTTGTTAAACTTTAGCAAAGATGTTGGCTGCATTCTGCTCTTGCACTAGAGATCTGTGGAAGTTTGAAGTGATGATTTACAGCATCTGGCAGAAGAAATTTCTAAGCAGCAGTGTTCAAGATGTGCCCTGACTGCTTCTAACAGTCCACATTCAGACACAGGAGCAAAGAAATGACTTAAAGTTGGAATTTATATATAAACAAGAAGCAGAACTTAAATGTGTGGAAAATTTGCAGCTGGACCATGTGACAGAGAAAGAAAAAGCTTTTTTGGGAGAGGAATTCAAGCAGGCCGTGGAATAACCACTTGTATAAGATATTTGTATAACTAAATGGAGCCAAGTACCTTTATCTAAGACATGAAGAAAAGGCCATGAAGACATTTGAAGACAACCTTTGTGCCTGTCCCTCCCATCCCAGGTCCAGAGGCTTAGAAGGAAAGAATGGTTTCATGGGCCAGGCCCAGGGCCCAGTGGCCCTGCACAGCTTCAGGACACTGCTCCCCACATCCCAGCTACTCCAGCTCCATCTCTGGCTCAAAAGGGCCCAGGTACAGCTCAGGTTGCCACTCTGGAGAATGCAAGCCATAAGCCTTGGTGGCTTTCATGTGATGTTAAAACTGTAGATGTGCAGAATGCAAGAGTGAAGAATGCTAGGCAACCTCTGCCTAGATTTCAGAGGCTGTATGAGAATGCCCAGGAGCCCATGCAAAACCTGATTCAGGGACAGGTTTTTCTTATAGAAACCCTCCACTAGGAAAGTACCAAGGGGAAATGTGAGGTTAGAGCCCCCACACAGAGTCCCCACTGGGCCACTGCCTAGTGGAGCTGTGAGAAGGAGACCACCTTTCTCCAGACCCCAGAATGGCAGATCCACTGGCAGCTTGTACCCTGCACCTGGAAAAGTCACAAACACTCAACTGTGAGAGCAGCCACAGGGGATGTACCCTGCAAAGCCACAGAGGTGGAGCTGCCCGAGGACTAGGGAGCCCACCCCTTGCACCAGTGTCCCCTTGTTGTAGGACATAGAGTCAAAAAAAGGTTATTTCGGAGCTTTAAGATTCAAATAAAAACCACAATGAGAATTCAAATCAAAACCATCTCACACCAGTTAGAATGGCAATCATTAAAAGATCAAGAAACAACAGGTGCTGGAGAGGATGTGGAGAAATAGGAATAATTTTACACTGTTGGTGGGACTGTAAACTAGTTCAACCATTGTGGAAGACAGTGTGGTGATTCCTCAAGGATCTAGAACTAGAAATACCATTTGACCCAGCCATCCCATTACTGGGTATATATCCAAAGGATTATAAATCATGCTGCTATAAAGACACATGCACACGTATGTTTATTGCGGCACTATTCACAATAGCAAAGACTTGGAATCAACCCAAATGTCCATCAGTGACAGATTGGATTAAGAAAATGTGACACATATACACCATGGAATACTATGCAACCATAAAAAAGGATGAGTTTGTGTCCTTTGTAGGGACATGGATGCAGCTGGAAACCATCATTCTCAGCAAACTATCACAAGAACAGAAAACCAAACACCGCATGTTCTCACTCATAGGTGGGAATTGAACAATGAGATCACTTGAACACGGGAAGGGGAACATCACACACTGGGGCCTATTGTGGGGATGGGGGAGAGGGGAGGGATAGCATTAGGAGATATACCTAATGTAAATGATGAGCTAATGGGTGCAGCACACCAACATGGCACATGTATACATATGTAACAAACCTGCACATTGTGCACATGTACCCTAGAACTTAAAGTATAATAATTAAAAAAAAAAAATTTAAAAAAAAAAGATTGAATGACTGCCCTGCTGGGTTTCAAACATGCAGGGAGCCTGTAGCCCTTTTCTTTTGGCCAGTTTCTCCCTATGGAATGGGAATGTTTATCCAATGCCTTTGTACCTTGGAAGCAAGTAACTTGTTTTTTATTTTACAGGGTCATAGGTGGAAGGGATTTGTTTTGTTTCAAATGAGACTTTGGACTTTTGAGTTAATGCTGGAATAAGTTAAGACTTTGGGGGACTGTTGGGAAGGCATGATTCCATTTTGCAATGTGAAAAGGACATGAGTTTAGGAGGAGTCAGGGGTGGAATGATATAGTTTGGATATTTGTCCCTTCCCAAATCATGTTGGATTATGACCCCCAGTGCTGGAGGCAGGGCTGGTGGAGGATGCTTGGATTATGGGGGTGTTTCCCTCATGGCTTGGTGCTGTCTTTGTGGTAGTGAATTCTCACAAAATCTGGTCATTTAAAAGTGTGTGGCACCTGGCCAGGCACAGTGGCTCACGCCTGTAATCCCAACACTTTGGGAGACCAAAGTGGGCAGATCACCTGAGGTCAGGAGTTTGAGACCAGCCTGGCCAACATGGTGAAACCCCGTCTCTACTAAAAATACAAAAGTAGCCAGGCATGGTGGTGCACACCTCTAATCCCAGCTACTAAGGAGGCTGAGGCAGGAGAATAACTTCAACCCGGGAGGCAGAGGTTGCAGTGAGCTGAGATTGCACCATTGCACTCCAGCCTGGGCAAAAAGAGCGAAACTCTGTCTAAAAAAAAAAAAAAACAAAGTGTGTGGCACCTCTGCTCACTCCCCATCTCTTGCTCCTGCTTTCACCATATGAAGTGCCTGCTGCTGCTTCACCTTCTACCATGAGTAAAACCTTCCTGAGACCTCCCCAGAAGCAGATGCCTCTATGCTTCCTATACAGACACCGGAACAGTGAGGCAACTGCACTTCTTTCCTTATAAATTACTCAGTCTCAGGTATTTCTTCATAGCAGTGCCAGAATGGCCTAATACACCTACCTGTTAACATAGAAATTTACAATTTCCTTTACCCAGGAAAAAAAACTCACCGACAATAAGTACAAACTAAAGATATATTCAACAGATAAAATCTGAGCAAGTTCACCACCAGTATACCAGTATTCATTCTTCAGCTTGGAGCCAAGAAAGTAATATGTGTGTGTGTGTGTATACATATATATTACTTATATATGAGTATATATATGTATGTATATGTGTGTATATATGTATGTATGTGCCTGCATGTACATACTCACATCCATCAAGACATTATTTGTTTAATAAATACATACATGTTAATATATTAATTACATATTAATATGTATTAAACACATACATAATATATACATATTTATATAATATATAAAGACATACATATTAAGCAAATAAAATAATAATAGTATCTTGATGTATGTGAGCATCCACATGCATCTACACAAATACACATACACACATTTCTACATATTTACCCTTTCCAACACTCTTCTTTCCTACAGATCCAGGATTAATCTGGTGTATTAGGCCATTCTTCCATTGCTATAAAGACATACCTGAGACTGAGTAATTTATAAGAAAAGAGGTTTAATTGGTTCATGGTTCTGCAGGCTGTACAGGAAGCATGGCAGCTTCTGTTTCTGGGGAGGCCTCAGGGAGCTTATACTTATGGTGGAAGGCAAAGTCAGAGCTGGCTATTCTATAAGGAGGGAGCAGGAGCAAGAGAGAGAACCAAGGGAGGAAGTGCTACACACTTCCAAACAACCAGATCACGTGAGAACTCACTCATAATCACAAGAACAGCACCAAGGGAATGGTGCTAAACTATTTATGATGAATCGGCCCACAATCGCCTCCCACCAGGCGGCCTCACCCCCAAGAATAGGGATTACAATACAACATGAGATTTGGGTAGGGATGTAGATGCAAACCACATCATCAGGTATCATTTCCTTTTAACCTAAAATTTTTATAATTTGCAGACTTATGTAGTGCAAGTCTACTTACTGGACTAAGTTCCTCAACTTTTCCCTGTCTACAAATGTCTTTATTTTGCCTTTATTTTTGAAGTATGTATTTTGAATGCTTTTTTTAATTCTTTAAAGAAGCCATTACATTGTCGTCTGCATTTTTAATAAGAATTCAGCCATCATTCTTTCTTATTGTTACCTTCTTAAATGTATTTGCCCTTTTTCTCTGATAGCACTTAAGATATTCTCTTTAGTATTGGTTTTCAGCAATTTGACCATTATGTGCTTTAGTATGGTTTTCTTTGTATTTATGCTGCTTGAGTTTTAATTTTTCTCTTTATGTGTCAGTTTGGATTAATTTAATTAACCTATTTTCAAGTTTACATATCTTTTCTTGTGCTCTATTCAATCTGCTGATAAGTCCTTCAAATGAATTTCTCATTTCAGGACTAGAATTTCCATTTTATTCTTTCGTAGAGTTTCAGATTTCCTGCCGAAATTTACAATCTGTTCACACATTTTGCTTTTGCTTGGCTTTTCCAGTGAACATGTTAACAGTGTTGTAATACTTATTTTAAAGTTTTTGTCTGCTGATTTCAACATCTGGGTCATTCCTCATTCTGTTTTTGTTTTCTCTTGATTATTCATTACATCTTCCTGCTTTTTTTTTTTTTTTTTTTTTTTTTTTTTTTTTTTTTTTGAGACAGAGTCTCACTCTGTTGCCCAGGCTGGAGTGCAGTAGTGCTATTTCAGCTTACTGCAACCTTCGCCTCCCAGGTTAGCAATTCTTGTGCCTCAGCCTCCCAAGTAGCTGGGATTACAGGTGTGCAACACCACGCCCGGCTACTTTTTGTATTTTTAGTAGAGACGGGGTTTCACCATGTTGGCCAGGCTGGTCTTGAACTCCTGACCTCAGGTGACCCACCCACCTCAGCCTCCCAAATTGCTGGGATTACAGGCATGAACCACTGCACCCAGCCCTTCTTGTTTTTTATAAACATGTCTTCTCTATTTAATTATGTGCACATTTAAGAAGAATTAGTAGGCAGGTGTGCCCTGAGCAAGTCTCTCTTAATTCTCCTTCCCTGTTCTTGCTGCTGCCAGGTTCTCAGTGAAGAATGGGACTCTGGGGGATTTTAATACATTTTGCCAGCTCATGCAAATTTGTTAAAAGTTCAGCTAGTTTCTCCTTGCATCTGCAAAACTTCCCATCTATAGTGGGTTCAATCTTCCATCCACCATACCCCTATGAGGAAAGCAGCCTCGGGTCTCACTTTCCTAGCAAGGGCTCTCTGCACTCTGGAATTTAGTTTATTTTCACTTCTTTATCCTCAGCTTGGGTTTTTAACAACTATGCTTCTGTAGCTTGTCCAGCTTACTCACATTATTTCAGTGAGAGCAATGATCTCTTGGAACTTTCTATATCCTAATTGGAGGTGGCAGTCTAAATGTTTTTCAAAAAGACATATAAATTTAAAATATGGAGAGAAAAGGTGAGAATAAAGTTTCTGACATCTGTAGACTATTAGATTATCCATCTCTTCCCATATCCAGAGACCACATTTAATGCTAACTTGACTCAGAGAAAACACTACCAGGTCATTTAGCTAGGTCTATATCCCTGCTGGGAAAGCCAAGGAAGGCTAATGCGTCAAATGCCTACTGGAACAAAACCATCTTCTTTTAAAAAATCACCTGTTTTAAAATGAAATTGGAGGAAAATGAAACAAAAAAGAATTTACTCCTATTTCATCATATTGGATCTCTGTTTTCATTTAAAATGCTCTTTATCCTCATTTCAACATATTTCTACTTCTTAATCTATGCTAGACTAGAACCAAATCCAGATACCAGTTTTTCTTTTTTTTTGAGACGGAGTCTCGCTTTGTCGCCCAGGCTGGAGTGCGGTGGCGCCATCTCGGTTCACCGCAAGCTCCGCCTCTAGGGTTCACGCCATTCTCCTGCCTCAGCCTCCCGAGTAGCTGGGTCTACAGGCGCCCGCCACCATGCCCAGCTAGCTTTTTGTATTTTCAGTAGAGACGGGGTTTCACCGTGTTAGCCAGGATGGTCTCCATCTCCTGACCTCATGATCCGCCCACCTCGGCTTTCCAAAGTGCTGGGATTACAGGCGTGAGCCACCGCGCCTGGCCCAGATATCAGTTTTTCTAACAAACTTACTGAGTCTGAAGGGAGAGTTTAACTTTCTGCTCACCAACAAGCTTGGGCATAGCCGGAATTTATGCTATTTCACATAAAGAAAACTAGGAGGGAAATGGCACTGACCTGAGAGGCCTTATGCAGCAACAATTCTCCTGAAGTGGGAGAGAAAGAATTAAAAAGATGAAACACACATCTTCTTCCCCCACAATGTTCAGTCAACTGCTCTAGGCCTTACTACATAGAAGTGTACAATTGATAGTTTATGTAAGAAATTGAACCTAAAAATCTATACTTAATTGGTGTCAAATAGTCTGAAATTTTCTGGTCACAAACCCTTTTTAAAATCTGATGAAGAGTCTAATGGAAGTAGCTTCAGTTGCAGGACACTTGAAACTCCCAGTGTCCTCCAGGGACAAATAGAACAATTAGGATTGCAAAAGGGGAACAAAAAGGCATTTGTAGAACAGGTGAAGTGGTGCTTAGAAGGAAGGTCTAAAAGCAATCACTAAGCTTCCTCATTGAGGACTAGAAAGGATAGATTAAACTGAAAATAAACAGAATAAAAGAATAAAATCAAGGTGAGAATAAGAATAATTAAATAGAAAATGGATAACAGTAGAGATAACCCAATTAAAGCAAAAGCTGTATCTTTTAAAAGTATAATACAATCAATAAACCTTTAGACTGCTCAAGAAAAAACAAAAATTACCAATATCAGAAGTTTAAAAGGAGACATAACTGCAAGTCCTATGAACATTAAAATAAAAAAAGGAATAATGTAAACAAACATATGCAAATACATTTATGGATATAATGAAATTACCCCTTTTTTCAAAGAGGCAAATTACAAAAATGACAGAAGACATAATCTAAGTTATACTATATCTATGAAAGAAATCATCATAGTTTTAAAATGTTTTTTCACAAAGAACACACCAACACAGATCACTTCACTGGTGAAGTTTATAAAATATTTAAGGAGAAAATAACACCAATATCACACTAACACTTTCAGAACAAGAGATGGAGAGAATATTTGCCATATCATTTTATGATGCCAGTATTATCCTGATAAGAAAAACAAAGTCATTATAAGAAAAATACAGGCTAATAGTATTTCTTATTAATATAAATCCTTAACAAAATATTAGCAAATCAAATATAGTAAAACAGAAAAAGGATAATACATGTGACTTGGCAGGGCGTGGGGGAGAGGCGCTTATCCCAGAATGCAGAGTTGGTCTAATATTTCAAAAAATTAGTGTAACTCATGACATTAATAGGATAAAAGAGAAAAATCATAATCTTCAGAGATGTGAAAAAACAGAAACAGGCATTTATGACATTAAAAAAACACACACAAAAAAACAAAAAAAAACCTCTCATCAGGTGTGGTGGCTCACACCTCTAATCCCAGCACTTTGGGAGGCCACGGTGGGAGGATCACTTGAGCCCAGAAATTTAAGACCAGCCCAGGTAACATAGTGAAACCCCATCTCTATAAAAAATAAAAAAATTAGCTGGATGTGGTGGCACATGCCTGTAGTCCCAGCTACTTGGGAGGCTGAGGTGGGAGTGAGAGACAGGACTAGCTGGATTTCCTAGGCCGACTAAGAATCCGTAAGCCTAGCTGGGAAGGTGGAACTGCTTCCACCTTTAAACACAGGGCTTGCAACTTAGCTTACACCCGACCAATCAGATAGTAAAGACAGCTCAGTAAAATGCTAATTAGGCAAAAACAGGAGGTAAAGAAATAGCCAATCATCTGTTGCCTGAGAGCACAGTGGGAGGGACAATGGTCGGGATATAAACCCAGGCACTGGAGCCAGCAATGGCTACCCTCTTTGGGTCCCCTCCCTTTGTATGGGAGCTCTGTTTTCACTCTATTATATCTTGCAACTGCACTCTTCTGGTCCATGTTTGTTATGGCTCGAGCTGAGCTTTCACTTGCCATCCACCCCTGCGTTGGCCACGGTCGCAGACTCGCCTCGCAGACCCACCGCTGACTTCCATCCCTCCAGATCCAGCAGGGTGTCCACTGTGCTCCTGATCCAGCAAGGTTCCCATCGCCACTCCCAATCAGGCTAAAGACTTGCCATTGTTCCTGCATGGCTAAGTGCCTGGGTTCGTCCTAATCGAGCTGAACACTAGTCACTGGGTTCCACGGTTCTCTTCCGTGACCCATGGCTTCTAATAGAGCTATAACACTCCCCGCATGGCCCAAGATTCCATTCCTTAGAATCAGTGAGGCCGAGAACCCCAGGTCATAAAACGCGAGGCCTGCCACCATCTTGGAAGTGGCGGGCTGCCATCTTGGAAGTGGCCCACCACCATCTTGGGAGCTCTGGGAGCAAGGACCCCCGGTAACAGGAGGATCACTTGAAACTAGGAGGTGGAGGTTGCAGTGAGCCAAGATTGTACCACTGCACTCCAGCTGGGCGACAGAGGGAAACCCTACTGCAAAACAACAACAATAAAAACTCTCATTAAAGTATTAGAAAACTAAGATTTTTCAACCTAATAAAGGTTATCTATTAAAAACAATAACAGGCCGCCGCCTGGGCCCACACCCCCAGTCGTAGGCCTCAGCGTAGCAGGCCTCCCACAGAGTCCACGCCAGCAATCCTCAAAGTCCTCATAAAAACCATTAAGACGTCTTCTGGGGAAATCAAGAGAACAGTGATTAGGGTATTGCCAGACATGGATCTTGACTCTGGGAAGAAATCTTCCAAGCAGACGGTGTCCGTGATGGCCTCTGTGACATCCCTTCTGTCATCTCCAGCATCAGCCGCCGTCCTTTCCTCTCCCCTCAGGGCGCCTCTCCAGTCCGCGGTCATGACCAATGCAGTTTCCCCCGCAGAGCTTACCACCAAACAGGTCACAATCAAGCCTGTGGCTACTGCTTTCCTCCCAGTGTCTGCTGTGAAGACAACAGGATCCCAAGTCATTAATTTGAAGCTCACTAACAACACCACGGTGAAAGCCACGGTCATATCTGCTGCCTCTGTCCAGAGCGCCAGCAGCACCATCATTAAAGCCACCAATGCCATCCAGCAGCAAACTATCATGGTGCCGGCATCCAGCCTGACCAACGCCAAACTTGTGCCAAAGACTGTGCACCTTGCCAACCTTAACCTTTTGCCTCAGGGTGCCCAGGCCACCTCTGTATTCCGCCAAGTGCTAACCAAACCTCAGCAACAAATAAAGCAGGCGATAATCAATGCAGCAGCCTCGCAACCTCCCAAAAAGGTGTCTCGAGTCCAGGTAGTGTTGTCCTTGCAGAATTCTGTGGTAGAAGCTTTCAACAAGGTGCTGAGCAGTGTCAATCCAGTCCCTGTTTACATCCCAAACCTCAGTCCTCCCGCCAATGCAGGGATCATGTTACCAACGTGTGGATACAAGTGCTTGGAGTGTGGGGACTCCTTTGCACTTGAAAAGAGTCTGACCCAGCACTGTGGCAGATGGAGCGTGTGCATCAAAGTAACGTGCAACCATTGTACAAAGAACCTCGTTTTTTTACAACAAATGCAGCCTCCTTTCCCATGCCCGTGGGCATAAGGAGAAAGGGGTGGTAATGCAATGCTCCCACTTAATTTTAAAACCAGTCCCAGCAGGTCAAATGATAGTTTCTCCATCAAGCAATACTTCCACTTCAACTTCCACTCTTCAGAGCCCTGTGGGAGCCAGCACACACATTGTCACAAAAATTCAGTCTGGCATAACTGGGACAGTCGTATCGGCTCCTTCAAGCACTCCCATCACCCCAGCCATGCCCCTAGATGAAGACCCCTCCAAACTGCATAAACATAGTCTAAAAGGTTTGGAGTGTAATGAAGTCTTCCAGGACGAGACGTCACTGGCTACACATTTCCAGCAGGCTGCAGATATGAGTGGACAAAAGACTTGCACTGTCTGCCAGATGCTGCTTCCTAACCAGTGCAGTTATGCATCATACCAAAGAATCCATCAGCATAAATCTCCCTACACCTGCCCTGAGTGCAGGGCCATCTGCAGGTCGGTGGAC
Source organism: Macaca fascicularis (assembly GCF_037993035.2). Classification (NCBI taxonomy): domain Eukaryota; kingdom Metazoa; phylum Chordata; class Mammalia; order Primates; family Cercopithecidae; genus Macaca; species Macaca fascicularis. The sequence continues at coordinate 68,730,982 of NC_088383.1, read as the reverse complement.
TTCCAGACCCATGTCACCAAGAACTGTCTGCACTACACGAGGAGAGTTGGTTTTCGATGTGTGCATTGCAATGTTGTGTACTCTGATGTGGCTGCTCTGAAGTCTCATTCAAGGTTCTCACTGTGAAGTCTTCTGCAGGTGTCCTATTTGTCCAATGGCATTTAAGTCTGCCCCAAGCACATATTCCCATGCCTACACACAGCATCCTGGCATCAAGATAGGAGAACCAAAAATCATACAAAAGTGTTTCATGTGCGACACTGTGTTCACCCTGCAAACTTTGCTGTATCGCCACTTTGACCAACACATTGAAAACCAGAAGGTGTCTGTTTTCAAATGTCCTGACCGTTCTCTTTTATATGCAGAGAAGCAACTTATGATGGACCATATCAAGTCTATGCATGGAACACTGAAAAGTATTGAAGGGCCTCCAAACTTGAGTATAAACTTGCCTTTGAGCATTAAGCCTGTAACTCAAAATTCAGCAGATCAGAACAAAGAGGACACCAAATCCCTGAATGGGAAAGAGAAATTGGAAAAGAAATCTCCATTTCCTGTGAAAAAATCAAGAAAGTGGCCAGTCCTGGGTGGACGTGTTGGGAGTGTAACCACCTGTTCATGCAGAGAGATGTGTACATATCCCACATGAGGAAGGAGCATGGGAAGCAAATGAAGAAACACCCCTGCTGCCAGTGTGACAAGTCTTTCAGCTCGTCCCACAGCCTGTGCTGGCACAACCGGATCAAGCATAAAGGCATCAGGAAAGCGTAGGCCTGCTCCCACTGCCCAGACTCCAGACGTACCTTTACCAAACAACTGATGCTGGAGAAGCACGTCCAGCTGATGCATGGCATCAAGGACCCTGACCTGAAAGAAATGACAGACACCACCAATGAGGAGGAAACAGAAATAAAAGAAGACACCAAGGTCCCCAGTCCCAAACAGAAGTTGGAAGAACCAGTTCTGGAGTTCAGGCCTCCCTGAGGAGCAATCACTCAACCACTGAAAGAGCTGAAAATCAATGTTTTTAAGGTTCACAAGTGTGCCATGTGTGGCTTCACCACCAAAAACCTGCTGCAGTTCCACGAACACATCCCTCAGCACAAATCGGATGGTTCTTCCTACCAGCGCCGGGAGTGTGGCCTCTGCTACACGTCTCACGTTTCTCTGTCCAGGCACCTCTTCATCGTACACAAGTTAAAGGAACCTCAGCCAGTTTCCAAGCAAAATGGGGCTGGGGAAGATAACCAACAGGAGAACAAACCCAGCCACAAGGATGAATCCCCCGATGGCGCCATGTCAGACAGAAAGTGCAAAGTATGCGCAAAAACTTTTGAAACTGAAGCAGCCTTAAATACTCACATGTGGACACACAGCATGGCCTTCATCAAATCCAAAAGGATGAGCTCAGCCGAGAAATAGCCACAGATGGTCCCTGAGGAAAATCCCTGTCCACATTGGAATAAAAGACATTTTTGTTGCAAAGAGTTTGCAGTATAATAGAGTTAACAGTACTGTCTAGGCTGTTGCAATATATTCTCTTTCAACGTACCTTCCTTTACCTCGTCGTATATATCCTTGATAAGTATTAAAACAGTATTTGAGTTTAAAAGAGTTTGTATATATTTAAATGAATAACTTTTTATACTCTTTGTTACACGTTTGTATCAGTATTTAGTGGAAAACGATTTGAGTTGTTTTGGGTTAGAATTTTTCTTTTTGTACTGTTTCTTTAAAACAAAGTTCTTAGTGACAGGGGCCGTTCCTAAATTCAAATAAACTATTTTGTATGTTGCTAAAATAATGGCTTTTTTAGTGTTTTTAATTTTTAGAATTCACTACATAAATTGTAAGTAATTGTGGGTCTCGAAAACACTAGGAACGTTTAAGTGTCTTAGCACTTCCTCGGTGTGCCTGCCCTGAGGGAGTGACTTCACATTTGAGACAACTGCGCTCCAGTGTGGGCGTGCCTTTGTCTTCAGGTCACGCCAAAGGGTGTTTAAAGCAGCCTTGCAGGTCGCTCCTTTCCCAGCATGGATAAAAACTGAAGCCAGGAATCTAATAAGAAATGCTGATTTCCCCAATTCCATTTTGAGGAATGGGGAAGGCTATTCTAAAGAAAAAAATGGTACTGGTTTTCTGGGCAGATCTGCAAGGCTGGCTTTAAAAGCACAAGGAGGGAAAGTAACGAAAGGGCTGGACTACTATAAAAGTTACAAATACGTAGTTAGACCAATAGATTTATGTAGTCAGGTTTTTGTCGTGTAATTTGTTAACTATTACAGAAACACAACTAAGAATATCAATTATTTCTCTGGCTCTTGACAGAAAAAAATCAGTTGACTTAACCCTTTGCTGTCAAAAGAGTTGGTGTTTCCTGCTCTGGGTGCTACTGCCAAACGTTCTGGTACTTAGAGTCGGGATGCACAAGTTCAACCACCGACTTATCAGTGCAGCTGCCTGTGTATTGCAATTGGCCGTTACCTTAAGCACTGGGCCACCCGGGTTTAGTTCAGCCATTTCAAGAAGCACATTTAACGTCTGCTTTATTAAAATGCAGCAGAGGTACTCTTCTGTCCCTTCCGTGTATAGTTATCTGAGAGAGGTCTATTTTTTGGCTTCGTTTTGTGTTTTCTTTTGCATTTTATATTTTGTATTTATCCCTGAACATGTTTTGTACTATTTATTTTTAAGAAAAGGAATTCTTTTGTGTATATATAGATACTTGCATGACATACTTTAGTCAACGTTCGGTTCCTCGAGAGGCCTTGCTGCTGTCAGGTGTTATGCACTCCATCCATCATAACCGTATGGAACACATTTCATATGTAAATAAACGCAGGACATTTGGCCCTTGTGCTTCTGTGAGAGAGTTATTGACGGTGAGTCTCTCACATCTTTGTGAAGTTTGGGAAGTGATTCATTGCAGGGACAAGCTACAGGATGTTGCAGAATTCTTCCCACTCAGAAAAATGGCATATTCGTTCTCTTTAGTAATCAGCTATTCTGTCACTTTCTCGTTGACTCCATCAGTACATCAGTACGATCCGAGGGTGTGAATTTCAGCTTGAAATTTCATTGCTGTTACTTGTTATGTTTGTATGGCTCTAAGTTGTCTTCATAGCACTTTCATGTTTCTGCATTTGAACCTTGCAATAAGCCTATGTGGTAGGCCGCATGGGTCCAAATAACCTGGTTTTACAGTTGAGGAAGCTGAGCTCAGATTGAGTTCTTTGCCGAAGCCCTCATAGCTGGTAAGTGGCTTTGCATATTAGAACCCAAATATGTTGCTCTCTAAATCTGATGCTCGCTCTACGTGGTTATGTACATATTGACAAATATTCATTTACTCAACAAATAAAAAGTATGTACAAAACATGAAAAAATTTTTAAAAAGTTAAAAAAAACAACAAACTATAGCTTCTGCATCTGAACAGAAAATTAAGCTGATGGAGGAAAGAGAGTTTCTTAAAAATGGCAGAGGAGATTCCAAAAAAGTTAATTGTAGTCACTCAAGAGATCAAAAAACCTCATGATCACAAAGCCACTTATGATACTAAACACTCAAGGTAAGAGGCAAAATTTATAGGTAGAAGTCTTCGTAAAGATCATGAGACACATATATTACAAGCAAAGAATGACAAAGAGTCAAGTGGCAATAAGTTACTTGATACTCTTAATCCACCAGACACACAGATTGAGAAAGAGCAAATTACTGGGCAAGTTGAGAAGAATGCTACCAACCCTAAACCCCAGTTAAGTCACTCCTCTCGACTGTCCCCTGACTGAACTAGAGACACTGATGAAGCTGCTTTTGAGCCAGATTATAATGAAAGTGACAGTGGAAGTAATGTATCTGTAAAAGATGAGGAAACTTCAGGAAACACTTCTAAGGTCCTGAAAGATAATGGAGAAAGCAAAAGAAAGCCTGGACACAGCACCAGTTGGACAGGTAGGCATAGGAGGAGCCAGAGTCCAAGCAGAAGTCAGAGCCCTTCTGGGAGCGAAACCTGAGGCCACAATAGTAGGCCCAGTTCCGCAGAAAGTTAGAATAGCAGGAAGAAGAAGAAAAAGTAGAAAAAGAAAAAGCACAAGAAACATTAAAAAAAAAAAAAAAAAAAAAAAAAACCCATACATGCAGGTACTGCAGGGGAATCGATAAAAAGCCAAAAAACACAGACATAAGAAAAGGAAGTCAAGGAAGAGCAAAAGATAAAGAGAAGGAGAAAGATAACAAAAAGTAAAATCTGTCACCATGTAAAAGGACAGATTTTTTAAATGGACTTAATGGCTAAGTCATCTGTATTCAATTTTGTTATTATGTAAAGAGATTCAGGTCTTGTAAATAATGACATGGAAGATTCCGTGCTGCACTTAAAATATTGCTGCTTGATTATTGGATTTTTATATCAGAGGTTGATACAGTTTGTCCCCACCCTAATCTCATGTTGAAATAAAATCCCCAGTGTTGGAAGTCAGGCCTGGTGGGAGGTGTCTGGGTCATGGAGGTGGATCCCTCATAGCTTGGTGCTTTCCCTGCAAAATCTAGTTGTTTAAAGTGTGTGGCACCTCCCCTACTCTCTCTTGCTTCTACTCCCACCATGTGAGACACCTGCTCCAGCTTCACCTTTCACCATGATTGTAAGCTTCCTGAGACCTCCCCAGAAGCAGATGCCAGTGCTATGTTTCCTGTACAGTCTGAAGAACTATGAGCCAATTAAACTGCTTTTCTTTATAAATTGACCAGTCTCAGGTATTTTTATAGAAATACAAGAATGGCTTAATACAGAAAATTGGTATCAAGGAGTGGGACATTGCTATGAAGATAACTGGAAATGTAGAAGCAGCTTTGGAGCTAGGTAATGGGCAGAGGTTGGAAAAGTTTGGAGAGCTTAGAAGAAGAGAGAAAGATGAGAGAAAATTTGGAACTTTTTAGAGACTGGTTAAATATTGTGACCAAAATGATGATAGTGATATGAACAGTGAAGTCCAGGCTGATACCTCAGATGGACATGACAAACTTATTGGGAAATGGAACAAATGTCACCTTTGTTATGCCTTAGCAAAGAACTTAGCAATATTGTGTCCATGCCCTAGGGATCTATGGAAGTTCGAATTTCAAAGTGATAATCTACGTTATCTGGCAGAAGAAATTTCCGAGCACCAAAGTGTTTAAGAAGTGGCATGGCTGCCTCTAACAACATATGCTCAGATGTGGGAGCAAAGGAATGACTCAAAGCTGGAACTTATATTTAAAGAGGAAGCAGAGCATAATAGTTTGGAAATTTTTCAGCCTAGCCATGTGCCAAAGAAAGGAAAAGCTTTTTCAAGGGAAGAATCCAAGCAGACTATGGAGCAACCACTTACTAGAGATATTTTCTTTTGGTAACAAGTATTTAACCAGTCTCTATGGAGCAACCACTTGCTAGAGATACTTACATAACCAAAAGGGAGACAAGTGCCAATATCCAAGGCAATGGGGAAAAAGCCTCCAAGACATTTCAGAGACCTCTGAGGCAGGTGGGAATGTAAACTAGTACAACCACTATGGAAAACACTGTGAAGATTCCTTAAGGAGCTAAAAGTAGAACTACCATTTAATTCAGCAATCCCACTACTGGCTATCTACCCAGAGGAAAAGAAGTCATTATATGAAAAAGATACTTGTACACGTACAAAAGATATAACAGCACAATTTGCAATTGTAAAAACATGGAACCAACCCAAATGCCCATCAATCAATGGGTGGATAAAGAAACCACGGTATATATATACAATGGAATACTACTTGGCCATAAAAAGGAAAGAATTAATGGCATTCACAGTGACCTGGATGAGACTGGAGACTGTTATTCTAAGTGAAGTAACTCAGGAATGGAAAACCAAATATGTATGTTCTCACTCATATGTGGAAGTTAAGCTATGAGGATGCAAAGACATAAGAAAGATACAATGTACTTTGGGGACTCCAACAGGAAAGGGTGGGAAGGGGGTAAGGGATAAAAGACCACAAATTGGGTACAGTGAATACTGCTTGCATGATGGGTGCACCAAAATCTCACAGATCACCACTAAAGAACTTACTCATGTAACCAAACACCACCTGTTCCCCAATAACCTATGGAAATAAAAAGATTTAATAAGAAAGGAAAAAAAAAGAAAGAGAGCAAGGAAGAAAGAAAGAAGAAAGGAAACAAAAGAAAGGGAAGGAGAAACAAACAGATTGGAAAGAGGGAAGTAAAACTATTTTTGCAGAGGACGTAATTATATTTGTGTGTAATCCTAAGAAATACACAAAACTACTAAAATAAGAAAACTTATAAAAATCATAAATTACAAAGTCAATATACAAAAATCAATTGTATTCTTACATATTGACAATAAACTATTGGGAAATGAAAATGTGAAATATACCATTTATACAATAGCCTCACAAACGTTAAAATAATTAGGACTGTATTTAACAAAATGTGAACAAAAGACCCATATACAAAAAGCTGTAAGCCAGGCATAGTGATATGAGCCTATAGTCCCAGCTACTTGGAAGCCTGATGCAGAAGGATTGCTTGAGCAGAGTTTGAGGCCAGCCTGGCCAACATAGAAAGACCCCATCTCTATTTAAAAATTTTTAACACAAAAAAAAAAAAACAAAATAAAATCCTGTAAAATATTGCTGAAATAAAATAAAGAAGACTTAAATAAATAGAGGGATATGCCATGTTCATGGATTGAAAGACTCAGTATTGTTAAGACACCAATTTTCTCCAAATTGATCTACAGATTCAATGCAATCCCATTCAAATTTCAATAGGATTTTTTTTTTCTTGGTAGAAATTCACAAGCTTATTCTAAAAGCTATATGAAAATACAAAGAATCTACAATAGCCAGAACAATTTTTAAAAAGAACAAAGAAGACTTATACTATCTGATTTTAAGACTTTCTATAAAGCCATAGTAATCAAGACAGTAAGGTAGACCCAGGATTTCCATGAGCATGAACCCACTGCTGTACTTTATTTGCTGTAAAATGAATTTCTTGATCAGAAGCAAGGCAGATTGTCATACTACCATGGTGAACAAGGCATTATTTTCATATATGGATAATAGTTCTGGCAGGAGTATTGCAGGCAGAAAAAGCAAACACTGGCTGGTTCTTCCAGGGAAAGGTACCATTGAGGGCTCAGTTGGTCTCTGCTGTTCGAAGGTTGGCCACTCAGCAGTGGTGGTAGGCATTAGACTTTAGTAAGTGGACAGTTCACATCACTCTTGCCTTGGCCACTTTGAGCATGAACACTTTAGGTAGCCGAGGAAAGAGGCCAGCTGATCCAGAGGACAGATTATCTTGCCCACTTGATTATTAAAATCTTCTGCTGCTGTAATTACTCTAGGTGAGCATTCACATGGGACACAGAAATCTTCGCTTTTGTGGCCAATCTGAGAGGTCTGTCCATCCACCTCTTCCTCAGAATGCCTTGTGACCAGTTTTCCAATTGTTCCCTTCCAAGCCCAGCCAGCTAAACCATTAGCCATTGCCCCTAAATCAGTGTAGATCCATATCTCTGGTAACCTCTTTTTTCAGGGAAATAAACAATCAGGGGTACTGCTTGAAGTTATGCCCAGTAGGAGTATTTTCCTTCACTACTGTCCTTCAGGGCCACACCAGAAAGTCCTCCTGTTTAAATCTCAACACAAACCAACCAACCATAAAAAGACATTGATGAGGCCGGGCGTGGTGGCTCATGCCTGTAATCCCAGCATTTTGGGAGGCCGAGATGGGCGGATCACGAGGTCAGGAGATCGAGACCATCCTGGCTAACACGGTGAAACCTCGTCTCTACTACAAATACTAAAAATTAGCCAGGCGCAGTAGTGGTGGGCGCCTATAGTCCCAGCTACTCGGGAGGCTGAGGCAGTTAGAATGGCATGAACCTGAGAGGCAGAGTTGCAGTGAGCCCAGATTGCACCACCGCACTCTAGCCTGGGTGACAGAGTGAAACTCTGTCTCAAAAAAAAAAAAATTAGCTGGGCGTGGTGGTGGGTGCCTATAGTCCCAGCTACTTGGGAGACTGAGGCAGGAGAATGGCATGAACCTGGGAGGCAGAGCTTGCAGTGAGCCAAGATCATACCACTGCACTCCAGCCTGGGCGACAGAGCGAGACTCTGTCTCAAAAAAAAAAAAAAAAAAAAGACATTGATGAGAGATTGCAAATGGAATGTGTATTGATATTAGATCTTATTAAGACAACATTATTAATTTGTTGGATGTGATAATAAAGTTGTGGTCATGTATGTTTAATCCTGATTTGTTAGAAAGATATTCTGAAGTATTTGAGGGTAAAAAGATATGATATATGGGGATTTTCTTTAACATTCTTTCAGGCAGGGGAAAGTCAGGGCATAGATTAAGCAAGAATGGAAGAATGATAATAATTGTTGAAGCTGGGAGATGGGTACATGCAAGTTCATTAAACTATTTTGTCTATTTTTGTATCTTTTAAAAATTTCACATAATAAAAAGTCTTTTAAAAAACTGATGAGGCCGGGCGCGGTGGCTCAAGCCTGTAATCCCAGCACTTTGGGAGGCCCAGGCGGGTGGATCACGAGGTCAGGAGATCGAGACCATCCTGGCGAACACAGTGAAACCCCGTCTCTACTAAAAAAATACAAAAAACTAGCCGGGTGAGTTGGCGGGCGCCTGTAATCCCAGTTACTCGGGAGGCTGAGGCAGGAGAATGGCGTAAACCCGGGAGGCGGAGCTTGCAGTGAGCTGAGATCCGGCCACTGCACTCCAGCCTGGGCAACAGCGCGAGACTCCGTCTCAAAAAGAAAAAAAACTGATGAAAGCTATAGGCAATATCCTTTTATAAATCTACCTAAGAGGCCGGCACAGTGGTTCACGCCTGTAATCCCAACACTTTGGGAGGCTGAGGTGGGTGCATCACGAGGTCAAGAGATCAAGACCATCCTGGCCAACATGGTGAAACCCCAACTCTACTAAAAATACAAAAATTAGCTGGACGTATTGGTGCGTGCCTGTAGTCCCAGCTACTCAGGAGACTGAAGCAGGAGAATCGCTTGAACCCGGGAGGCAGAGGTTGTAGTGAGCTGAGATCGTGCCACTGCACACCAGCCTGGTGACAGAGCAAGGCTCCGCCTCAAAAAATAATAATAATAAAAATAAATAAATAAAAATAAATCTACCTAAGAATGCATTCTAAATGTTACCTGGCCTCATCGGCTTATGATCTCAAAATACGGTCCTATTTCTATTTAGACCCAGTTTAGAATGACTGTAAGCTTTACCCCCATCTGCCGCCTCCCCAAGCAGGGGCATATTCTCACCCTCTCCAAACTCCGTTATTCCAAGAAGCCCACAAAGGGGTTCTGCATATTAGACCACAAACTAGGCAGAAGCTGACAGCCATCCCTATCATTTTCTGTCCTCTGACTCTCTTAACCCAGCTCCCACTTGTCTACATCTACTGCCTGAGAAGCCACTTAAAGAGGCTTAATCATTGCTGCTGTTGACAAAAAGAAAGACAAAGAAAGTCCTAGAAACCATTCCAAATTAAAAGACACTGAGATACAAGACAGTTAGGTGCAATGTGCAATCCTGAGTTGGGTTCTTGCTATGACTGAAATGTTTGTGCCCCTGCAACTCCCATCCTTACCATCAAATGTTGAAATCCTAACCCCTAAAGTGATGATATTAGAAGGTAGGGCTTTTAGGAGGTTATTAGGTCATGGAGGTAAGTTCTCATGAACGAGATCAGTGCCCTTATAAAAGAGGCTGAGAGACCCCCTCACCCCTTTACCATGTGAGGACACAGCAAGAAGGCACCATCTCTGAGCCAGAAAGCAAGGCCCTCGCCAGACACTGAATCTGCCAGCACCTTGCTCTTGGACTTGCCAGTGTCCAGAACTGTGAGAAATAAATCTCTGTTGTTCATAAGCTACCTAGTCTATGGTATTTTGTTAGAGCAGCCTGAATGAACTAAAACAGTCTTAAACTGGGGGAAAATGGCTATAAAGTCATGATTGAGATAACTGAAATTTCAATATGGGCTGTAGATTATAGTATATTCATGTTAAATTTCCAAATTTGGATCATTGCATAGTGGTTATATAAGCGAATGTCCTCACACTTAGGAAATACACATTGATGTATTTAGATGTATAAATTACCACTGAAAATTCTCCCCCTCAACACAGTCTTTCAGCCACACAATTTCCTTCCCAACAGCCAACAGATGTTATCTCCTTCTTGGATATATCCTCACAGAGGCATTTCATGCTTTTACAACCAATACATGTCCTAACATCTCTTTTATAACAAAAGAGAAATCATTCTCTGTAGTCTATTCTGCATTTGGCTATCTGTCTTTTTTTTTTTTTTTTAGGCAAAGTCTTGCTCTGGCTGGAGTGAAGTGGTGCGGGTCTCAGCTCACTGCAACCTCCACCTCCCAAGTTCAAGCGATTCTCCTGCCTCAGCCTCCCGAGTAGCTGGGACTATAAGCACATGCCACCACATCCAGCTGATTTTTTGTATTTTTAGTAGAGATGGGGTTTGACTGTGTTGGCCAGGATGGTCTCGATCTCCTGACCTCATGATCCACCCGCCTAGGCCTCCCAAAGTGCTGGGATTACAGGCGTGAGCCACCACGCCCAGCCTGGCTGTCTTTCTTAATACAGTCATGCATCACTTAATGACAGGGATATGGCCTTAGGCAATTTTGTCTGTTATTCTGTGAGCATCTTAGAGTACTTACACAAACCTAGATGAAACAGCTTACTATTCACCTAGGCTATGTGGTAATGCCTATTGCTCCTACGCTACAAACCTAAACAACATGTTTACAGAACACGGTAGGCAATTGTAACAAAATGGAAAGTATTTATGCATCTAAACATACCTAAACATAGAAAAAGTACAGTAACAATATGGTAGAAAAGATTAAAAATGGTATACCTGTACAGGACAGCTCTATTATAATCTTATGGGATCACCATTATATATGTGGTCCATCACTGACAAAAACATTTGTTAGGCAGGGCATCACTGTAATCTTGAAGATCAATCCACATCAGAACGTGAAGTGCCTCCTCATTATTTTTTACCACTGCCTAGTGTTCCACTGTGAGATGTACCATAATTGAAGCAGTCCCCATTCTATGGATATTCAGCTTGTTTCCAATCTTTTGCTATCCCTTATTAAGACCTGTAGAATAGCAAACGCCAAGGGACCCAGGAAGATTAGGAACATAAACATATAGTAAAAGTATGACATTAATATGTCATTAATAATTTCATTAGGAATTACATTTTAAATGGCTACTAAGAAATGCAATGTTTTATGTTATCAGTCAGGAAACTAGATGTGTGAAGGAATGATTGATGAGTATGATAAACCAAGAATGTGCCTGTAATCCCAGCACTTTGGGAGGCTGAGGCGGGTGGATCACAAGGTCAAGAGATCGAGACCATCTTGGCCAACGTGGTAAAATCCTGTCTCTACAAAAATACAAAAATTAGCTGGGCATGGTGGCGTGTGCCTGTAGTCCCAGCTACTTGGGAGGCTGAGGCAGGAGAATCGCTTGAACCCGGGAGGCAGAGGTTGCAGTGAGCCGAGATCGTGCTACTACACTTCAGCATGGCGACAGGGTGAGACTGTCTCAAAAAAAAAAAAAAAAGAAGAAGAAGAAAAAGAAAAACCAAGAATGTGTGTGGGGATGTCAATGTTAACAGCTCTCTGTATTAACTATTAAATAAACCTTCCTGGAAAAGCCTTTGAATACAATGAGATTTTTTATTTTTCTTCTTTTTTTTTTTGGAAAACTATTCCAGACACGAAACCCAAACGACAATTAAGAGTACTAGTAAAATAATTGATGGTGGTGTTATTATTGTGCCATTAATGAAAGTACTGACAGGAAAAGGATAGGACTTTGGGTTCATTAATAAAAGATCTTTAAAAAACCATAATGTCTTATAATTAAAACAACAACACATAAAGTTACCTTTTACTTCAATCTGCCAAATAAGGCCATTCTGGAAGAGAAAGAGGTAACTATTGACCTAAGAGTAAAGACTGGAGTAGAAATGTACATATACATACCTATATATACACTGAGAATATGTGTTTGGGGATTGTAGGCCTCTTTTGGTTAGTAAAAATTAATTCTGTATCACTTTTATCCTCAATATTTTTCCTTAGGTTCTTGAATTTCAAAAGATGGTAACTTAATTCGACATACACTTAGACAATATCACAAGAGCCCAAAACCACATAGGCAACTTATCCTGACCGAAAGTCCTCTCTTCTTCCAGGAATCAGAGTCCAGTAACTGTCCTCTGCCAACAGACTCAGCACTTTCTCTTCTATTACAATGGCTTTTTGTGGATTTTCACTCCTCGGACTGGACAGTTGGCCCTTTGAAGGTAGAATCCATATCTTAATGATCCAGCTGCACAGAATGTATTCGAGCAAGCATGGTGACAGCTCCTACTCTCCAGAAGCAGCCAGCACAGGCTCTGTCCAGGGTCCATTGTCCAGGGCCAGCGGTGATAGTGGTGCAAGTTGCAGCATCTATGCCAGCAGCGATGGCATTAATGTCTTCACCGAAGCAGTTCTAGCCTGTGATTTGAGATGCTGGGCTTGAGCATGAAGCCACCAAGCTTAATTTTCCAGTCTTAATGGTCAGAATAGGCTAGGTCATCCCATGAAACAAATAAATCCCAACATTTCAGCAGTTTTGCTTTCCAATCATACACAGGTGGATGCGGGTTGGACAGCTTGTCTGGGCAATGCATCTCCAGGCGGTGACTCGTGCCCTGGGCTACTAATAGTGTGGTTCCAGCATCGCAGTTCCTTCTCTTTCACAGGGCCATGAAAGTCAAGGATATGGCAAGAAATTTTAGGGACAGGCCTGGAAACACTATGCATTAATTTCCCCTTATGCTCCATTGGCCTAAATGAAAGGCAGGCTGAGAAATCTCAACTTCCTATGTGCTTAGGAAGCAGAAATGGGACTGGGGAGGATCCAGCCTGGGTTAACCCTCCAAGAAATTTTATTCTCCCAATTTTTGTATGTGGTATATGTGAGCACTGTCTTAGAGATTTTATGAGCCACCTCTTATCCTTTCAGAGGTTCATTTTCTGATGACCCCAGCCAAGATTGGTTTCCATTATCTGCAACTAATGTCCTTGACTGATAGAAAGACGGGAGGTCCAGTAGGATGTACTGTGCAGGAGCACATACCTGCACTCAAACTCCAGGCTCTTGCTTTACTAAACTTCACACTTTTGGCAAGTGACCAGGCCTCATCTTCCATAAAGGGCAGAGAATAATAGCATCTGCCTGATGAAGTTGTTGTGGGGATGGAGTAAATTAATGCAAGGAAAGTGCCTAGTACAGCTGGCATGCAGTAAATGCTCAGTAAATGGTATCCATTATTTATCCTCTCAAGGTATCCAGCCTTCAGAGGCTTCCTGGAGGAGTTACTCACAAAGATTTGAATGATTGTAGAGGACTGGGCAGAAGAAGGGGCCTTATAGGAAAATGAGCTTCTCCAGGCATGATAGATGTGCTATCTTTGTTTTGGGTTTTTAGAGTTTGTTTGTTTATTTTAGAGACAGGGTCTTACTCCGTCACCCAGGCTGGAGTGCAATGGTGTGATCATAGCTCACTGCAGCCTCGAAATCTGGGGCTCAAGCGATCCTCCCACCTCAGCTTCCCAAGTAGCTAGGACTATAGGCACACAGAACCATGCCCACCCAGCTAATTTAGATGTATTATTTTTGAATTAATGGGTGCTGAGCACTGAAGAAAGAGCCCTCCAGCGTTTGAGTATTCCCATCACGTGCTCAAGGGAACCTCCTTGCCTGGGTTCCGTTTATCTTCTCCTTTGAAAGTCAGATTTGGGGGAGTTTGACTCATGGACAAGGTCTGTGTGCAGGCTGCCTTCCAGCTCTGGGATGGGGGTGGTGGTGGGCAAGCCCTTCCCGGGTAAGGCAGAGCCTGTGTGGCCAGTGCCTGTGTGGAGACAGCAAGGACACTGGCAAGCACACACCAGGCAGGGTTCAGGCTCGAGCTTAGGGTGTCCAGAAGGGGAGTGGCTATTCTGACACCCCAAGTCTAAGCTGAAGACCTTCCTCAAAGCCTCAGGACATCCGGCTCACGGTGGGGACAAGTATAGAGTATTTGTTTCACAGCAGCAGTGAGCAGGTCTTCATTTGCTTCTGTGTTTTTCAAGTCACTTGTTGGGGTGTGAAAATCCCATCCCTAGATTCTCCACTAACTTCTTCAGCATGAATGCAGAAGCCCCAAAGGAGCCAATTTCATGTGCCAGAGCCCAACAGGCCTGGGCTCCCATCCTCAGTGTGCTATCATGGAAGACAAGGCAATGGCAAGGAAATGGTCTTTCTTTGGGGACTGTTGTAAAGCCCCTGAGTGATAAGCCCCCTTCACTGGAACGTGGCCCTTCATGTCAAGAATAGCTCCAGGATGCCAGGCGCAGTGGCTAACACCTGTAATCCCAGCACTTTGGGAGGCCGAGGCAGGTGGATCACTTGAGGTTAGGAGTTCAAGACCAGCCTGACCAACATGGTAAAATCCCACCTTTACTAACAATACAAAATCAGCCAGGCATGGTGGCAGGCACCTGTAATCCCAGCTACTTGGGAGGCTGAAGCAGGAGAATCGCTTGAATCCAGGAGGCAGAGGTTGCAGTGATCCGAGATCATGCCTTTGCCCTCCAGCCTGGGCAACAAGAGCGAAACTCTGTCTCAAAAAAATAAAAAAGAACAGCTCCAGGAAATGAATATAGTGTCAGATTGAGTCCTCTTTCTCTAGAGAGGGATTTTCCAAATATGAAAGAATCAAGGTTCCTATTTTGACCATGTCTTCTCAAAGGATGACAGTCCAAGTTCACATTGAAACAACAGTAGTAGACAGCAGAAAGACAGTACAGAGGGAGGGGAAGAAGTAGAGGTATGGACTTAAGGACTGGGTGACACGGCCAGGGAAATGGACATTAATACTCAACAGGCTAAGTCAAGGATGTTTGATGTGCCCATCCCACTGCTGGGTTTCAGGGAGCTGAAGAGAGCAATGGGCCAGCACTGAGATTGAGATCTGATTTTGTCCTTTACTAGCCATGGAGCCTCGGTCCATGTTAACTGTCTGAGCCTCGGTTTCTTCATTTGTCAACTATAGATAAAATTCCTTGCCCCAACTGCTTCACAGGATTCTCATGATGAACTAAAACACACAGACACACAGACACACACACACACACACAACACACACAACATTTTATAAAGCTTTATAAACCAGAAGGGGTTGTTTTAAAACAAAGCATCATTATTATAGTTGAAGTTAAGATAAATTCCAGCTCTCCAGGAACCTACAATCCAGTTGTAGAAACAAAATACATGAAATTAAAATACCTAAGTAGCAAATAATGGCAATCTGTGCTCAGCACAAAATAGTATTATCAAACCCACATTCAGTAAGTTTTCTGAGAGTCAGATGTAGAGTGAATCAGGTAGAACAAATTTCATAGAAGTAGTGGTAAGAACTGAAATGGGTCTTAGAAAAAAAGAAGGTTGTAAAAAAATTGCAAGAAGGAAGGCAATCGTGTGTGTGTGTGTGTGTGTGTGCGTGTGTGTGTGTGTGCATTTTAAGCTGAAAAGTTCAACCAGGACATACACTATGCTAGGCTAGAGACACATACTCTGACTGTGAAAGGTAAGAAATAGGTCTAAAGCAGAGATAGGCAAACTATAGCCCCACGAGCCAGTTTTGGTACAAGTTGCAAGCTAAGAATAATTTTTACACTTAGAAAACGTTATAAGGAAAAAGAAAAAAAAGGAGGAGGAGTGACACAGACCTTATGTGCCCCACAAAGCCTAAAGTATTTACTATCTATCCCTATACTGACCAATACGTACGTGAAGATTCAATGACAATGAAAATACAACATATTCAAATTTGTGTGGTGCAGCCAAAACAGTGCTGATAGGGAAATTTATAGCACTGAGTGAAATGGTTATATTAGAAAAGAAGAAGCCACAAATTAATATTATAAGGTCCTATATCAGGAAACTAGAAAAATAAGAACAAACTAAACGGGCTGGGCATGGTGGCTCACACTTGTTTCCCAGCACTTTGGTAAGCCAAGGTGGGTGGATCACTTGAGGCCAGGAGTTCAAGACCAGCCTGGCCAACATGGTGAAACCCCATCTCTGTAACCCCAGCTACTTGGAAGGCTGAAGCACAAGAATTGCTTGAGCCTGGGAGGTAGAGGTTGCAGTGAGCCAAGATTGCACTAAATCCTTGAAATCCACACATGCACTCTAGCCTGGGCCACAAAGCAAGATTCTATCCCCCCCCAAAAAAAAAGAAACAAAAAGCAAACAGAAAGAAGAAAAAATGACAATAGCAGAAATAAATGAAATGGAAAAAAAAATACATAGTAAAGTAATGAAGCAAAAACTGGTTATTTCAAAAGATTTGTGAAATTGACAAACTTCTATCAAGGCGAGTGGATCACTTGGGGCCTGGAGTTCGAGATCAGCCTGGCCAACGTGGTGAAACCCCATCTCTACTAAAAACACAAAGATTAGCCAGGCATGGTGGTGCACGACTGTGGTCCCAGCTACTCGTGAGGCTGAAGCACAATAATTGCTTGAACCCAGGAGGCGGAGGTTGCAGTGAGCTGAGATCACACCACCGCACTCCAGCCTGGGCAACAGAGTGAGAGTTTGTCAGGAAAAAAAAAAAAAAAAAAAAAAAAGACTGACAAAGGAAAAGAGAGAAAATACAGTATCAGAAGTGAAACTAGAGACATTATTACAGACTCTACAGACATCAAAAGGATAATAAAGGAATACTACAACTTTACACACATAAATCTTGACAATTTTGATAAAATGAACCAAACCCACACATGACCACAAGTCAACTAATATGGCATAAAAAGTTTGAATAGCCATATAACTATTGAGAAAATTAAACCCCTAATTTTAAAACTCCTCCCTCAACCAAATCTCCAGGAACAGATGCCTTCACCACTGAATTATGCCAAACTTTTAAAGAAGAATTAACTCCAGTGCTACACAATCTCTTCCAGAATATAGAAAATAAACACATCCCAATTTATTTTGTAAAGTTAATATGACCCTGATGCTAAAACCAGAAAAATACATTATAAAAAAAGAGAAAATGACAGATCAACAGTCCTGATGAATATAGATATAATCCTTATTAAAATATAGCAAAGAATTCAATAATATCCAAAAAGAATTATACACCACCATCAAGTAAGGGTTATTTCAGGAATGCAAAGCTGGTTCAATATTTGAAAATCAATCAAGGTAATCTACCATATTGACATGCTACAGGAAAAAAAATCACATGATTATGTCAATTGATGCAAAAGAAGAATTTTACAAAATTTGACACTCATTTATAAGAAAAATTCTCAAAATACTTAAGAGGGAAACTTTCTCAAATTAAAAATGAACAGCTACAAAATAAATCTACAGATAACATCATACATAAGGGCAAAAGACGGAATACTTTCTCCCTAAGATTAGATACAAGACAAGGATATCTTTTATCACTTCTAGTACTGGAAGGGCTAGGCAGTATAACAAACAGAAAATAAAAAAAAAAAATGAAATAAAGGCCAGGCACGGTGACTCACACCTGTAATCCCAGCACTTTGGGAGGTTGAGGCAGGTGGATTGTGAAGTCAGGAGTTCAAGACCAGCCTGACCAACATGGTGAAACCCTGTCTCTACTAAAAATCAAAAATTAGTCAGGTGTGGTGGCTCACACCTGTAGTCCAAGCTACTCAGGAGGCTGAGGCAGGAGAATTGCTTGAACCCAGGAGGCAGAGGTTGCAGTGAGCTGAGATTGCACCTTTGCACTCCAGCCTGGATGAGAGAGCAAGACTCTGTCTCAAAAAAATAAAAGGAAATAAAATACATAAAAATCAGAAAGAAAAAGTTGTCCTATTAGCAGATCATATGATCATCTATAGAAATCCTCAGGCAATATACCTAAACAAAACAAACAAACAAACAAAATCATCCAACTCCTAGGAACTATGGTAAGACTGAAAGATACAAGTTCAACATACAAAAAACACTTGTATTACTATATATCCATGGAAACTGAAATTTAAAATACCATTTATGACTGTAATAAAAATTTCTAATACTGAGGCATGAATATAGCAAAACCTATACAGGACTGAATGCGAAAAATGACAAAATGCTGATCAAAAAAATTAAAAGCTTAAAATAAATAAAGAGAAATAAATAGAGACATAGCATGTTCATGGGTTACAACACCCACCATACTGTTAATATATACTTTTGCTACAATTTCTATAAAAATCCCAGTAAGTGTTTTACAGAGACAAACAAGATTATTTGAAAATGTATTTGGGAAGGCAAAGGAACCTAAAAAGCTAAAACAATTTTGAAAATGAAGACTAACGTAGGAGGGATAATTCAACCCAGTTTTAAGACATTGCATAGCTACAGTGATCAAGACTTTGTGATATTGATGGAGTAATAGACGCATAGATCAATGGACTAGAGGACCTCAAAATAGCCCTGTACAGGTACCATCTACCGATTTTTTCAAGGTGCAAAAGTTATCAAATGCAGGAAGAATGGACTTTTCAACAAATGGTATTTGACCAAGTAGACGTCCATAGGCAAAAAAAAAATGAACCTCGACCTAAACCTCACAACTTGTATGAAAATCAACTCAAAATATTTGCAAACTACTCATCTGATAGAGGATTAATATCCAAAATATACAAGGAACTCAAACATCTCAACAACAAAAAAAACAAACAAACGAACTATCCAATTAAAATGGGTCATAAATTTAAATGTAAAACTATGAAACTTCTAGAAGAAAACATAGGAGAAAATCTTTAGGATCTAGGGCTTGGTGAAGAGTTCCTGGTCATGGCATTAAAAACACAATTTGTAAAAGAAAAAAAAATGGTTAAATAGTACATCATCAAAATTTAAAACTTTAAAAGAAAGAAGGCCCTAGTAAATGAACTGAACAACAAAAAAATGAGACATCACAAAGGATAGCACAGAAATACAAAGGATCATTAGAGACTATTATGAAAACCTATATGCCAATAAATTTGAAAATCTAGATGAAATAGACAAATTCCTGAACATGTACAACCTACCAAGACTGAACCAAGAAGGAATTAAAAAAAAAAAAAAATCCTAAACAGAACAATAACAAGTAATGAGATTGAATCAGTAATTAAAAGTCTTCCAACAAAGAAAAGCCCAAGACCACAGGGCTTCATCATTGAATTATACTGAACTTTTAAAGAAGAATTAGTACTAGTCCTTCTTAAACTATTCCCCAAAATTGAAGCAGAGTGTATTCTTGCTAACTCATTCTACAAGGCCAACATAACCCTGATAGCAAAACCAGACAAGAACATAATGAAAAAAGAAAACTTACAGGCCAATATTACCAAAGAACATTAATGCAAAATCTCTCAACAAAATACTAGCAAACTTAATTCAAAACATATCAAAAAGAAAATACACCAAGAGTAAGTGGGATTTATTCCAGGAATGCAAGGATGTTTCAACATACCCAAATCAATAAACTTCATACATCACATCAATAGAACAAAGGACAAAAACCATATGATCATCTCAATAGACACAGAAACAGCTTTTGATAGAATTCAACATCCATTCACGATTTAAAAAAAAAAAACAAAACTCTTAATTAGGTATAGAAGGAAAGTACCTCAATATAATAATGGCCATGTATAAGAAACACACAGATAACATTTAACAAAATGGGGAATAGCTGAAAGCTTTTATTCTAAGAACTGGAACAAGACAAGGATGCCCACTCTTACTGCTCCTATTCAAGGTAATACTGGAAGTACTAACCAGAGCAATTGGACAAGACAAAGAAATAAAGGACATCCAAATGGGAAAGGAAGTAAAATTGTCCCTGTTTGCAAATAACATGATCTTGTGTATAGAAAAACCTAACTACCCCAAAAAAGAAAAAAAACCTCTTAAACGATTTCACTACAGCACTAAAGTCACAGGATACAAAATTAATATATAAAATTTGTAAGTGTTTTGATATATGAACAATGAACTAGCTAAAAAGTAATCAAGAGGGCAATTTCGTTTACAATAGCTACCAAATAAATAAAACATGTAAAATAAATTTAACTAAGGAGGTGAAAAACCTCAACAAGGAAATCTCCAAAACAGTGATGAAAAAAATTGAAAAAGATGCAAATGGAAAGACATTCTGTGCTCATGGATCGGAAGAATTAATATTGTTAAAATGACAATACTACCCAAAACAATCTGTAGATTCAATGCAATCCCTATCAAAATACCAATGACATTCTTCACAGAAATAGGGAAAAGAAACCTAAAAGTTGTATGAAACTACAAAGACTCCAAATAGCCAAAGCAATACTGAGCACAAAGAATGAAGAAAAAAGCTGGAAGTATCATACTACCAGACCTCAAAATATACAACAAACCTCTAATAACCAAAACAGCATGGTACTGGAATAAAAACATGTAGACCAATGCAACAGAATTGAGAACACAGAAATGAATCCACATATCTACAGTCAACTGATTTTTTTTTTTTTTAGTTTTTTATTTTAGGTTCCAGTATACACGTGCAGTGCAGGCTTGTTGAATACGTAAACGTGTGGCATGGAAGTTTGCTGTACCTATCAACCCATTACCCAAGTATTAAGCCCAGCATGCATTACTGATGCTCTCCCTCCTTCTGCCCACCCCATAACAGGCCCCAGTGTGTATTGTTCCCCTCCCTGTGTCTATGGGTTCTCATTATTCAGCTCCCACTTATAAGTGAGAACATGGTGTTTAGTTTTCTGTTCCTACATCAGTTTGCTGGTTTCTAGCTCCATCCATGTCCCTGCAGAGGACATGATCTCATTCCTTTTTATGGCTGCATAGTAGTTGATGGTGTATAGGTACCATATTTTCTTTATCCTATTACTGATGGGCATTCGGGTTGATTCCATGTCTTTACTGTTGTGAATAGTGTACAGCCAACTGATTTTCAACAAAGGTGCTAATAACACTTTTTGGGAAAAGGACAGTCTCTTCCATAAATGGTGCTAGGAAAATTGGATATCCATATGAAAAAGAATGAAACTAGATCCTCACCTCTCACCCCTTTTTTTTTTTTTTTTTTTTGACAACATCTTACTCTGTCACCCATGCAACCTCTGCCTCCCAGGTTCAAGCAATTCTCCTGCCTCAGCCTCCTGAGTAGCTGGGACTACAGGCTCGCGCCACCACGCCTGGCTAATTTTTGTATTTTTAGTAGAGACAAGGTTTCACTATGTTGGCCAGGCTGGTCTCGAACTCCTGACCTTGTGATCTGCCCGCCTTGGCCTCCCAAAGTGCTGGGATTACAGGCATGAGCCACTGTGCCCAGCTACCTCTCATCCTATACAAAAATCAGTTCAAAAGGGATCAAAATCCTAAATATAAGACCAAAAGCAATAAAACTTCTAGAAGAAAACAGGGGAAACACTTCAAGGCATTGGTCTGGGAAAATATTCTATGAATAAGGCTGCAAAAGCACAGGAAACAAAAGTAAAAATAAAGAAATAAGAGTATATCGTAAAGTAAAAATAAATAAGTTTACAAATAGTATATGGTATAAACAAATAGCAAATGGTATATGGTATAAACAAATAGTACATGGTAAAGTAAAAATAAACAGGAGTATATGGAACTACAAATCTTCTGCAAAGGAAACAATCGACAAAGTGAAAAGACAACCTACAGAATGGGAGAAAATATTTGCAAACTACTCATCTGATAGGGGATTAATATCCAGAATATACAAGGAACCCAAACATCTCAACAGCAAAATAATAATAATAATAATCCATTTAAAAAATGGGCAAATGATCTCAACAGATATTTCTCAAAAGAAGACATACAAATGGCCAATAAATACATTAAAAATTCTCAACATCACTAATTATCATGGAAATGCAAATCAAAACCCCAATGAGGTATCATCTCACCCCAGTTAACATGGCTATTATCAATAAATAAATAAATAACAAATGCTGGCAGGGATGCAGAGAAAAGGGAACACTTACACACTACTGATGGAGATGTAAATTGGTACAGCCACTGGGAAGAACAGTATGGAGGTTCCTCAAAAAACTACAACTAGAACTACCATATGACCCAGCAATCCCACTGCTGAGAATTTATCCAAACAAAGGGAAATCATTATTTTAGACAGACATCATACGTACATCTTCATCGCAGCCCTATTCACAACAGCTAAGATACAGAATCAACCTAGGTGTTCAACAATAATGGATGAATGAAAATGTGGTATGTATACACCATGGAATACTATTCACCCATAAAAAAGAATGAAATCCTGTCATTCATGGCAACATGGATAGAAATGGAGGACATTATGGTGAATGAAATAAGCCAGGAACAGAAAGTTAGATACTAAGTTTTCACACATATGTGGAAGCTAAAATAATATTTTTTAAAAAGATTTCATAGGGGTAAAAAGTAGAACACAGGATACTAGAGGCTGGGAAAAGCAAGGGAAAGAAAGAGTTAAGAAGAGATTTGCTAAAAGACACAAAATTACAGCCAGTTAGGAGAAGTAAGTTCTAGTGTTCTAGAAAGAGACTTCTGGTTCCAAAATGGCAGCATAGAGGCAAGCTGACTTCACTCTACCTGACAGAAAACCAGGAACAAATACACAGCACAGAGATTTTCAGCAGCAGCAACCCCGAATTCAGGTACACAGATGAGTTTCCAGGGCCACAGAGAATTGAAAATACTCCAACCAGACAGGAGGAGAATTAAAAACTTCCCCATCTGCGACGTCCCTCCTCTCATTCTGCCCAGCACCGACCACATAAAAAAAAATCTCCCCTAACTCACAGTTTCAACACTGAAAAAAGTAAAATTGAGGTGGTCGAGCAGGTTCCCTACCTTATTGGGTTCTCTAGTAGAGGCCTGTCCTTGCCTAATTCACGGGAAACATCGTGACTGCCTGAAAGGAGAAATATCCCTGAGGACAGGCCGAGACAAACGAGGATTGTGGAAGTACCATCCCCAGCCTTGGAAACTGTGCTTTGTAACTTAGCCAAAGGAGGTACCAAATCAAAGAGTGGCTGTACACTGTAAGAGGTACATTCCACAGCACCCCCGACTCCCCAGCACAAACCCCCAGCCAGCCGTCCCACACTGGACAATTCCTTTGGGACCTCCCTCGTTTGACTCTGACCATTTACTAGTGCCAACGCGAACTTGGGCTTTAGGCGCCATCTACAGCCGAAAAGGAAGCAGCGACCTACTAGCAAGTATTTGCTAAGCTGATATATTCAATAAAAAACACAAGTGAATGGAGAAAATTGGAATAAATAATCCTTCGATGCAAAGACGTAGATGGATACTCACAAGAAACAAAAACAAACAGGGAACCATGACCTCCCCAAAAGGAGGTCATGAGACAGATAAGTTCTTACTTATCAATAACAGCACTGGAAGTAAATGATCTCAATTCTCTAATTAAAAGGCATAGAGTGGCTGATACAATTGAATATTTGTCCCCTCCAAATCTCATGTTGGAATTTGATCTCTAACACTTGATGTGGAGCCTAATGAGAAGTGTTCAGATCACAGGGGTGGGTCCCTCATGAATGGCTTGGTGTCATCCCCTTAGTGATGAGTGAATTCTCACTATATTAGTTCATGCAAGAGCTGGTTGTTTAAAAAGAATCTAGCACTTCCTCTTTCTCCCTCTCTTGCCATGGGACATGTCTGCTCCCTCTTTGCCTTCTGCCGTGAATGGAAGCAGTCTGAGGCCTTCACCAGAAGCAGAGGCTAGTGCTGTCCTTCTTGTATAGTCTGTAGAACTGTCAGCCAAATAAACTCCTTTACAAATTACCCAGTCTCAGGTGTTTCTTTATATTACAGGGGTGTCCAATCTTTTGACTTCCCTAGGCCACACTGGAAGAAGAACCGTCTTCAGTCACAAATAAAATATACTAACACTAATGATAGCTGATGAACTTTTTAAATAGCAGAAAAATCTCATAGTGTTTCAAGAAAGTTTATGAATTTGTGTTGGGCTGCATTCAAAGCTGTCCTGGGATGCCCGCTTTATAACAATGCAAAACAGACTAACACAGTGGCTGAATGGATCAAGAAACATGACCCAACTATATGCTACCTTCAAGAAACCCATTGCACCTACAAAGACACACACAGACTGACAGGGAAGGGGTGGAAAAATATATAACATGCAAGTGGAAACCAGAACACGCTAGGAGTAGCTATAATTATATCAGACAAAATAGACTACAAATCAAAGACTAAAAAAAAAGACAAAGAAGGTTACTATATAATAATAAAGGGGTCAATTCTTCAGGAGCATATCACAATTATAAAAAGCTATGCATCTAACATTGGAACTCCCAAGTAAAGCAAATGTTAATAAATCTAAAGGGAGAGATAGACTGCAATAAAATAATAGTAAGATACTTCAACATCCCACTCTCAGTAACAGATAGGTTATCCAGACAGAAAATCAACAAAAAAAAAGTAGTGAAGTTAGGTTGGGCATGGTGGCTCACACCTGTAATCCCAGCACTCTGGGAGGCCCAGGTGGGTGGATCACCTGAGGTCAGGAGTTCGAGACCAACCTGGCCAACATGGTGAAATCCCATCTCTACTAAAAATACAAAAAAAAACTTAGCCAGGCGTGGTGGCACGTGCCTGTAATCCCAGTTACTTGGGAGGCTGAGGCAGAAGAATTGCTTGAATCTGGGAGGCAGAGGTTGCAATGAGCCGAGATCCGGCCACTACACTCCAGCCTGGGTGACAGAGCAAGACTCTATCTCAAAAAAAAAAAAAAAAAGAAAAAGAAAAAAATTGGAAACAGTGGAGTGAAACTACATACTAGCCAGCCTGACCAACATGGCGAAACCCAATCTCTACTATAAATACAAAAATTAGCCAGGCATTGTTGTGGGTGTCGGTAATCCTAGCTACTTGGGAGGTTGAGGCAGGAGAATCACTTGAACCTGGGAAGCAGAGGTTGCAGTGAACCGAGATTGTGCCATTGCACTCCAGCCTGGGTGACAAGAGCAAAACTCCATCTCAAAAATAAATAAAGACAGACAAACAAATAAATGAAACCACATACTAGGGCCTAGCTGACATTTATAGAACATTTCATCAGCTGTTACAGGATACACATTCTTTTGATCAGCACGTGGAATATTCTTCAGATCATATCTCAGGCCAAAAACCAAGTCTGAACAAACTCTAAAAATAGAAATCATATCAAGTATCTTTCCTGATCACAATGGAACAAAACTAGAAATCAGTAACAAGAGGAACCTCAGAGAACACACAAATCCATGAAAATTAAACAACATGCTCCTGAATGACCATTGGGTCAGTGAAGGAATATTAAAAAGAAAATTAAAAAATGTTTTAAACAAAGGAAAATGGAAATACAACATACCAAAATCTATGGGATACGGTAAATGCAGTACTAAGAGGAAAGTATTTAGCAATAAGTCTCTCTGTCAAAAAAGCAGAAAGACTTCAAATAAACAACCTAACAATGCACCTCAAGGAACAAGAAAGGCAAGAACCACACCCAAAATAAGTAGAAGGAAAGACGTACCTAGGATCAGAGCAGAAATAAATGAAATTGAGACTAAAAAATGCACATCAACAAAATGAAAAAGTTGTTTTTCTGAAAAGATAAACAAAATTGACAAGCCTTTAGATAGACTAAGAAAAAAAGACCCAAATAAATAAAACCAGAAATGAAAAAAGAGACATAACAACTGAAATCTCAGAAATGCAAAGAATCAGAGGCTATCATGAAAAACTGTACACCAACACATTAAATCAGGAAGTTAACATAGATTCAATACTATAATGAATCTATAGGCCTTATTCAAATTTCACCAATGCCTCTTTATTATTTAATGGCCCAGGATCCAATCAAGGCCCCCACATTGCATTTAGTTGTCACATGTCCCTAGTCTCTTCCAATTTGAGACAGCTCATAATTTTGACACTTTTTTGCAAAACATTATTTTGCACAATGTTTGTCAATTTGCTTATGTCTGGTATTTTCTCATCATTAGGTTGTTATACAATTTGGCATGAACACTACAGAAACCATGTTGTGCCCTTCTCAGTGCATCTTATCAAAAGGTACAAGATGCCAATATGTCTTATGACTCATTACGTTAATTTTTAGCATTTGGTTAAGGTGATGCTTGTCACATTGATTAACTGTAAAGTTACTATTTCCCCTTTATAATTAGTATCTTCTGGAGACATATTTTGAGACCAGTCAAATCTCTTCTTTTACATTCTATTTTTGCCCACTAATTTTAGCATCTATTAACCCTTTTTCTGTTTAGAAAATTAAAAAGTGCAACTTGTTGCCAGCGCTCATTTAATTTTACCTAAACACACTCTTTGAGTTTGGAGCAAATCTGACTGATTTTCAATGTAAAAATAAAATACAGCTGGGTGCCGTAGCTCACGCCTGTAATCCCAGCACTTTGAGAGGCTGAGGCAGGTGGATCACCTGAGGTCAGGAGTTCAAGACCAGCCTGGCCAACATGGTGAAACCCAGTCTCTACTAAATATACAAAAATTAGCCGGGCATGGTGGCGGGCACCTGTAATCCCAGCTACTCGAGAGGCTGAGGCAGGAGAATCTCTTGAACCTGGGAGGCAAAGGTTGCAGTGAGCCAAGATGGCTCCACTGCACTCCAGCCTGAGTGACAGAGTGAGACTCCATATCTCAAAAAAAAAAAAGAAAAAGAAAATAGAAAAATTGTTCTTGGAGTTAATTCTAAACAGAACTAACATCAGAATCATCTGAATCATCAGAATCATCTATTTCAGACAAATCAAATTCACCAAATGAATCTTTGGCCAACAACTGTTTGAGAACAATGTTAATATCACTCATAGACGTTGTGGGGTGGGGGGCAGGCAGGGGAAGGGATGGCATTAGGAGAAATACCTAATGTAAATGATGAGTTAATTGGTGCAGCAAACCAATATTGCACATGTATACCTATGTAACAAACATGCACGTTGTGCACATGTACCCTAGAACTTAAAAGTATAATTAAAAAAAAAAAAAAGAAAAAGAAAGAAATGCTACATTTGCCGGGTGCAGTGGCTCATACCTGTAATCCCAGCACTTTGGGAGGCCGAGGCGGGCAGATCGCCTGAGGTCAGGAGTTCGAGACCAGCCTGGCCAACATAGTGAAACCCCATCTCTATTAAAAATACAAAAATTAGTTGGGCATGGTGGTGGGTGCCTGTAATCTCAGCTACTTGGGAGGTTGAGGCAGGAGAATCACTTGAACCCTGGAGGCAGAGGTTGAAGTGAGCAGAGATCACGCCATTGCACTCCCGCATGGGCAACAAGAGCAAAACTCCATCTGAAAAAGAAAACAAAAAAAAAAAACCTGCATTTTCTAGGATTTGACATTTTTAGCAATTGAGAAGTACTATATTTTGTCAATGGAAATATCACTGCTAAAAGCAGAATGCTATAAATAGGATGATGTCTTTTTTTTTTTTTTTTTGAGATGGAGTCTCGCTGTGTAGCCCAGGCTAGAGTGCAGTGACACGGGTCTCAGCTCACCGCAAGCTCTGCCTCCTGAGTTAACGCCATTCTCCTGTCTCAGCCTCCCAAGCAGCTGGGACTACAGGCGCCCGCCACCATGCCAGGCTAATCTGTTTTGTATTTTTAGTAGAGACGGGGTTTTACCGTGTTAGCCAGAATGGTCTCGATCTCCTGACCTCGTGATCCATCCGCCTCGGCCTCCCAAAGTGCTGGATTACAGGCGTGAGCCACCGCGCCCAGGATGATGTCTCTGTTTCCAAAGTCGATATACTAGAGCGATGTGAAAATAATAAAATTGTGGTCAGAAGCCGTGGCTCATGCCTGTAATCCCAGCAATTTGGGAGGCCGACGCGGGCTGATCACTTGAGGTCAGGAGTTCAAGACCAGCCTGCCCAACATGGTGAAACCCTGTCTCTACTAAAAATATGAAATATTAGCCAGGAGTGTTGGTGCATGCCTGTAATCCCAGATACTTGCGAGGCTGAGGCAGGAGAATCACTTGAACCCGGGAGGCAGGGGTTGCAGTGAGCCGAGGTCACACCATTGCACTGCAGCCTGGGCAACAGAGCGAAGACTCCGTCTCAAAAAAAAAAAAAAAAGAAAAGAATGAAAGTGAGATATTTCATGGTAAAGTTATCTCAAGGTAAACACTGCAGCCGGAAGTGCTACTGGTGAATATTCTTGAGCAAATGGGAAAGGGTTAAAGATTCTTGCCAGCAATAATTATTACCATGGTGTTGCCCAAATGGCAATTTTTTGGTTCCATAATTTATTCTACCTTTGTTCATTGGACTTTTAATGAGAGGAAGAGGAATCCTTTCTCCTCTATTTATTTATATCAGTGTGGACTTGTGGATATTTATTTTATTCTATGTGTTATAATTCACTATTATCATCATATTTTCTTGTTTAAATTGTCCTGAACTTGGTCACTGAGTATTCCTTCAAGTTGGCTCTTGTCATGACACCCATCATCTATGTAATTTTTTTTCTAATGAAGTTTTCTCCTGGTATGGGGTAATGCTTTCTTGCTGCCTCATATGCCTAGTAATTTTTAATTGGAGGCATAGCATTTGTATATTATATTTGGCAGTACCGTATTGCATTGCATTGCTTTAAAGAGTGTTTGAATTTGTTCTAGCAGGTATTTAAGACTTTTTTTTTTTTTTTTTTTTTTTTTTTTTGAGACGGAGTCTCGCTCTGTCGCCCAGGCTGAAGTGCAGTGGCCGGATCTCAGCTCACTGCAAGCTCCGCCTCCCGGGTTCCCGCCATTCTCCTGCCTCAGCCTCCCGAGTAGCTGGGACCACAGGCGCCGCCACCTTGCCCGGCTAATTTTTTGTGTTTTTAGTAGAGACGGGGTTTCGCCATGTTAGCCAGGATGGTCTCTATCTCCTGACCTTGTGATCCTCCCGTCTCGGCCTCCCAAAGTGCTGGGATTACAGGCTTGAGCCACCGCGCCCAGCCTTTAAGACATTTTTAAACCTGTTTAGGGCAGGCTTAGATTCTCCTGTACTCTAGGGCTATTTCAGCCATACTATGATTACCCTTCTGGAGTTTCTGCTAAGCCCTCCATGTATTCAACAATGTCTCTCCATTCCGGCTTGTAGGAATTAAAACGATTCCCAGTTTTGTGTGAGTTCTGAGAACTGTTTGGGTTAGAGTTCCCTGGAAATTTTTCTTTCGTTGGTAGTTCTTTTCCAGCCTTCTTGAGTTTTACTCTACAATTGCACAGATTCATATTCAGCCAAAGATTCAAGCATACCCATATGCAGATTTCTTGAGCTCTTTCTTTGTATAACTTTCTTCTCTATAGTACTCTGCCTTGCAAATTCTAACTGCCTTAGACTCCCCATGTAGTGCTACCTTGTTTTGTTCTTAATTTTTATTGTTCTAATGGCTAATGACATTGAGCTTGAGAATTCTTT
Source organism: Macaca fascicularis (assembly GCF_037993035.2). Classification (NCBI taxonomy): domain Eukaryota; kingdom Metazoa; phylum Chordata; class Mammalia; order Primates; family Cercopithecidae; genus Macaca; species Macaca fascicularis. The sequence continues at coordinate 68,701,304 of NC_088383.1, read as the reverse complement.
ATGTATTCGAGAGATGAGTCCTTTGTCAGTAATTTCTACTTAGTTTCTTCTAGTCTGTAGCTCGCCTTTTCATCTTTGTAAAGAGCAAAAAAGGCTTTTGCAGAGCAAGGCCTTTTAATTTTCTTTTAAATTGAGACGGAGTCTTGCTCTCTCACTCAGGCTAGAGTGCAGTGGCGCCATCTCCACTCACTGCAGTCTCTGCCTCCCTGCCTCAGCCTCCGAGTAGATGGGATTACAGGCATGCGCCACCACACCCAGCTAATTTTTGTATTTTTAATAGAGACAAGGTTTCATCATGTTGGCCAGGCTGGTCTTGAACTCCTGACCTCAAATGATCCACCCGCCTCGGCCTCCCAAATTGCTGGGATTACAGGCATGAGCCACCGCGCCCAACCTAAGCCTTTTAATTTTTAAAAATTTTTTCCAGGGTGATCATTTCCTTTCTTTTAATTTGCATTATTTTGAATGGTCATAGAAGCTTTATTCATTTCATTTTTTGATTGACTATCAAAAAATATTCAGGTGTGGTGAGTGGATGCCTGCAATCCCAGCCTCTTTGGAGGCTGAGGCAGGAGAATCACTTGAACCCAGGAGGCAGAGGTTGCAGTGAGCTGAGATCACACCATTGCACTCTAGCCTGGGTGACAGGAGCGAAACTCCATTGAAAAAAAAAAATTGCCTCCAAACACTAGAGTAACTGTACACAAAATGTAGCTCTGTGTTGCACAGCCAAAGCAGAGAAGGGAGCAGATGAGTGACATTAGACTCTTTGACTAGTACAAAGATATGTATAAATATATGTATAAATCATAATCATACATATTCATTGGGGTACATAGTGATGTTTTAATAGATATGTTATCATAATTAGATCAGGGTGATTACCATATCCATCATCTCAAACACTTATCATTTCTTTGTATTGGGGATATTCACTATCCTCCCTCTAGCTATTTGAAACTATATATTGTTATTAACTATAATCTTCCTACAGTGGTATAGAAGGCTGTAACTTTTTTTTAAATTACCTTTTATTTGTGTATTTTTAATTGAGATAAAATATACATATATAATTTACCATCTGTACCACTTTTAAATGTACAGTTTAGTGGAAATGAAGACATTTATTTATTTATTCCCCCCCCTTCCTCCCCTTCCCAGCCTCTGGTAACCACCAATCTACTGTCTATGAGGTGAAGAGGAAAGGTATAAGATAGTTTGCACATGTTTTCTTCCATTCTACAGGTTCTCTCTTCACTTTGTTGATTGTTTTCCTTGCTGTGCAGAAGATTTTTAGTTTGATGTAATCCAAAGTATCATTTTGGGGGCCAGGCATGGTGGCTCACACCTGTAATCCCAGCACTTTGGGAGGCTGAGGCGGGCAGATCACATGAGGCCAGGAGTTCGAGACCAGCCTGGCCAATATGGCGAAACCCCATCTCTACTAAAAATACAAAAATTAGCCGGCTGCGGTGGTATGCACCTGTCATCCCAGCTACTTGGAAGGTTGAGGCATGAGAATCGCTTGAACTGGGGAGGCAGAGGTTGCAGTAACCTCAGATTGCACCACTACACTCGGCCCTGGGTGGCACAGTGAGACTGTGTCTCTAAAACAAAAACAAAAACAAAAACAAGCCAGGTACTGTGGTTCACACCTGTAATCCCAGCACTTTGAGAGGCTGAAGTAGGCAGATCACCTGAGGTCAGGAGTTTGAGACCAGCCTGGCCAACATGGTGAAACCCCATCTCTACTAAAAATACAAAAATTAGCCAGGTGTAATGACAGATGCTTGTAATCCCAGCTACTTTGGAGACAGGCAGGAGAATCGTTTGAACCCAAGAGGCGAAGGTTGCAGTGAGCCAAGATCATGCCATTGCACTCCAGCCTGGGCAACAAGAGCGAAACTCCACTGAAAAAAAAAAATCATTTTTGCTTTGGTTGCCTCTGCTTTTTATGTCTTACAGAAAAAAATATCTTTGCTCAGGCCAATGTCCTGGAGCATTTTCCCAATGTTTTCTTCTAGTAGCTTTGTAGTTTCAGGTCTTGGATTTAAGTCTCTAATCTATTTTGATTTGATTTTTGTGTATGGTGAGAGACAGGGGCCTAGTTTCATTCTTTCCAGGCCCATCCCCAGGAGATTTGGTAAGAACTGGGGCCTGGGACTCAGCATTTAAAACAAATATCCTGGCCGGGCGCGGTGGCTCACGCCTGTAATCCCAGCACTTTGGAAGGCCGAGGCGGGCGGATCACAAGGTCAGGAGATCGAGACCATGGTGAAACCCCGTCTCTACTAAAAATAGAAAAAAATTAGCCGGGCGCAGTGGCGGGCGCCTGTAGTCCCAGCTACTCGGGAGGCTGAGGCCGGAGAATGGCGTGAACCCGGGAGGCGGAGCTTGCAGTGAGCCGAGATTGCGCCACTGCACTCCAGCCTGGGCGACAGAGCGAGACTCCGTCTCAAAAAAAAAAAAAAAAAAAAAAAACAAATATCCTAAATGATTCTGATTCAGGTGTCTTGTGACCACACTTTGGAAAACTTGCCCTGGGTGAAGTTTGGCATTAGATTTCTTCCCTGGATCAGAATCAGGCCATGTTTGACCATCTGGTAGGGATCCTGAGATGTCCCCAAGCCTAGCATTTCCAATATAGGGCTGGAGGTGACATTGGAGCCATTGATGACCACAGAGTGTGATGTGGGAGATCACAAATGGATCAGAGAAAAGATACTTGGGTTTTAGTCCCAGCCTAGAAGACTCTGACCAAGCCTTGCCTTGCTTCTGTAAAATACAGTTAAACAGTCACTGCCCCGTCAACCTCAGCAAGCAGGTGAGCACCAACTGAAAGTTCCTGAATAACTGTCATGGGCAGTTGGGAGGCTCAGCCCCACCCATGTTGCCAGGGAAACCAGACCTCCTGAGGGGAGACCAGACTCTCAGACTCAGTGGCCAGTGTGACTGGATCCAGTGAAGAGAGGAAACCTGGAAAAAGATCTACCTAACAGAAGTCCAGTAAATGCAGGTCTTTTTGAAGACCTGAAGCTGTCTTTCAGAAACTGGGTCTGAAGAAGCCTCACAGCTGTTGCCAGGCCTGGGAGAGCTGCCAACAGAGGCCGCTGCTAGGTAGAAAGTCCTTGAGGAGAGAAAGCCATGTTACCATAGGTCTCCCGCTGGGGGGTGGGCCAGGATTCTCAGCAAGCGGGTAGAAATGACCAGGGCAATGACGAAATGGGGATTTGCACTGACCTGTGTAAATATATCAAGATATAGTCGGACCAAAGCTTGTTAACACAGAATAAAACAGGGAAACCGAAAAGTAGTGGAGAGGGAATAGAGAAATACAATCCCAAAGAAATTGCCTCCAAACGCTGGAGTAACTGTACACAAAATGTAGCTCTGAGCTGGGCAGCCAAAACAGAGGATTCAGCATTCGCAGCAAAGGGAAGTCTTACCCCAGAGGGAGGCTAGCGAGGGACACCAAATCAAAGAAGACAAGAGTCTATTTCGGTCAGAAGGAAGAACAAGACTGCAAAGTTAATGACGCTTGGCTTCAGGATCGCACAGTTGCAGGTCCTTCCCTCACATTCCCTCCCCTTTCTCCATCCACCAGGGCAAACTGGTTTTCGCTTTTGTTGACTTTACAAACTCAATTCATGGGTACAGATGGGGATTTAAAAACAAAAACAAGGACCTGGAGCAGTGGCTCATATGCCTATCAGTACTTTGGGAGCTGAGGCAGGAGGACGACTGGAGGCCAGGAGTTCGAGACCAGCCTGGGCAACATAGTAAAATTTCATCTCTACAAAAATGTAAAAAATAATAATAACCAGGCGTGGTGGCACATGCCTGTAGTCCCTACTCAGGAGGCTGAGGCAGGAGGAGGGTTTGAGCCAAAGAGGTTGATGTTGCAGTGTGCTATGATTGTGCCACTGCAGTCTAGTCTAGGGTGACAGAGCAAGACTTTGTTGTTAAAGAATGTTCAAACACACACAAAGTGAAAGCTGTAAGTGCTCTTCTAAAAGCATTGCATGTTGGAAAATTAGACGAGGAGGCACTTTGACACCTTTTTAGACCACAGATTTCTGGGGAAGCCAGAAAGGAGCTGGGGTGGCAAAACTAGGAGCACAAGGAATGCCTCATTAGCTGCGCTGGGGGGCCAAGGGTATGGAGAATAAGCCAGGCACCAGGAAAAGACACCTTGCTGGGATGTTGGGATACCATGGGTAAAATGCCAAACCTAGCATCATCTCTTCTTTAACCCCCTACAGTACTTTGTTTGTACTTTTCTTAGGGTACTCATGTTGCCTATCTCCCTTTATAAATGCTTGCATTTAATCCTTCCAAAAACATGTGCCCTGATACCAAGGGCAAGATCTTCCCCGCCTCTGCATCCAGGAGCTCTGAAGTCTACACGAATGGAAATATATATTCAAAATACGTATTTAACATACCCTTGGGGATTTGATCCAAATGGAAATCAAATAAATAGGAGACTCAGTGTGAGCTCTGAGCATGTTTTCAGGCTTACTCAATAAGACACTGCAAATAGCTCTAACCCTGCAGATCAGTTAAACTGCAGCTGAGAGTTGCAGATGATCAGAAGGGTGGGTACAAGTTTATGTGGGGTTGAAGTTTATAATAGTGAAAGAACTTATTTTTAAAAAAAAACTATATATATAGTTACAAATATAAAATAAGGTCCAAGGCTTGGGCGGGACGGGGGTGTGAGGCCCTGAAGTTGAAACTTCAAGAACTTCAAGGATAAATAGGTTGTGGTCTTTGTAAGTGGCTGGTGAAGGTGTCAAAGAGAAGGAACTCGCCCTTGACTGAGCCTTGAAGACTGGGCAGAATTTGGAAAGACCAAATAAAAAGGGCCATGTGGCAGGATGAACAAGGACATTTAATATTGCCAGAGGCCTGCTTGGGGAGCCCGTGAGCAAACCAGTCCAACTGGACAGAAACGTTGCAAAGTCCAGGTGGAAAGAGGAAGGCTGGAAAGTCAGCTGAAGTCAGTTGTGGGGTGGTGGCGGTGGGCCTTGAGTGTAGGCTGACATCTGAGTTATATTTCACTAGTTATAGGAGCCATGGATGTTTATTTTTTAGATGCAGTTCATTTACTTGAAGAAAACAATGTTTTGGGAAGATTAGCCTGGTTTTATTGTATTGTTCAAGGCAATGAAGCAGGAGGCACTTAGAAAAGTCCAGGCTTGGGTGATAAGGGCCTAAACTTAGGCAGTTGATGAAACCCAGGTTGTAGCTATGCGAATGAAAAGGGAATACCTAACTCAATGGGACCAAGAAGAGAAGGATTCCAAGATGATTGAGGTTTCTGCTGAGTATTAGAGAATAATAACTGTATCATTAAGAGATATGAGAAGGTTGAGAGGGTCAGATTTGAAGCAGAAAATAGACGTGGAGGATTTTAGATATTTCAGACTAGAGATGATAGGAGAACTATGAATTTTGAGATGGTCATAGGGAATTGAAGGCTGGAGACTGATTTGGTAATCAGAAGTACCCATTTATTCATTCATGCCATAAGAATTTGGCTGGTAACCTCTGGAAAAACCAGCCCTGTGCTGCATGTCAAAAGGGATGTAAAAGATGAAGTGGTCCCTCCCTTCAGTGAATTAAATTTAGGATCTCAAGAGAGCAGAGATGGAGGTGAGATGAGTGAAGCAAGGCAGGGTCTGTTGTGTACAAGAATGAGCGACCTAAATGTGGGGAAAGAGTTGACTGTGGCATCCATCACCTACTGGTTTCCAAAGAGTATTAGACTCAGCTGACTCACCATGTGGTATCCCCCATCCACTGTGTCCCTCCCCAAATGGCAGGCTTGTCTGAAGAGAACAATGTCCATAGAGGTTACAACTGTCCTCTGCTCCCTGAGTAAAATTAGTTGTACAGACAATAAATATGATGCTGTTCATGAAATGGAGAGACAGTTGGAGGAAAACTCCTAGATCCTGGAGGAGGGATAACTGGATGTGAAGCCGAGATGACTGAGCAGTTTGCATGAGTAAGTGGAGGGGGGTAGAGGAAGCTGCCTTCCAAAAACGGCAGCTACAGAAAAATAGGGAGGATGTTTCCTAGGAGGTGGAGGAGATGTAATCCCATGGGAAACTCAACTGACTTTTCTCATGCTGTTCCCTCTGTTGAGAATGGCTGAAGCCGAGAAGCCAGCGTCAGAAACTAAAGAAAGGGAAACAACAAGAGGCGAGGTGGAGGATAAGGGTACAGTATTGAGAGAGGAATGGGTGACAACTCCACGATTTTCAAGTGAAGCTGAACCCCCAACTTCCAACTTCTTGTTTACGTAGCAGTGAACTGCCTAGAGCTGTTTTTTGCAGAATCTTAGAGTTGACCTCATGCATGTTTGTTTGACTTCAATCACTGAAGTGTGTTTCAATTTCTTTGTTTCATGATACCCTTTCTTAAGCTTATGTGAATATGTGTAATACATTTTCAAATGTGACATATGTTAATTTTAGGCATATCAGAGTAAAACAGTCACTATCAAGGGAAATCTGAAATCTGCAGGGTTTGATCTTCCTCTCAATACTTTGACATCAAACAGTATGTCCCATACTTTTAAGAAAAAACGTTTGTGGTATACCTGCAAACCATGGGAGATCATACGTGTTCCAAAGTTGCTGTTTCTGAAACTACATTACTCTCAAACTCCTTGGCTGCCTTTTTTTGTTTGCTTGTTTTGCCTTTAATGGAGTTTTCTTTACTTACCTGAATAAAGTGAAGACAGGGAGGACCAGAATAAAGAAAGCAGTCACAATCAAATTAATTTTGCTACTTATTCCTACTTGGCCACCAAGATACAATAGATGTTGAGGCTATGAGTAGGATGAGGATTTGTAATCATTTCCATAAATGGTCACACCCCATATTAATGGACAGATGGCCCATGTGGCAAGAGAGCTGGTTGGTTAATGGAACAGGACTTGCTGTGCCCAGTGCTGAATAAGCTCACCAGGATCCAGCCCAAGATGAGGCGGGGAAGTCCGGGAGGCTTTGTCTGTCACTTGCAATTACCCAAGATCAACCAAGGTAAGCTTCTTGTCCTGACTGCTGAAAAGTTCTCACCCCAAAGAATCCTACCTTCCCCGATGCAAGATGGAAACTTGCTCAAACACTTAAAGCTATTCTCAATGAGAAACAAAAAAGAGGACCATAGATACAAAGTAGGATCCTTTTGTTTATTAGAAACTATTTCCACAAACTGAACAATCTGGAGACTGAGCACCCATACACTGTGTATGTAGCTCTAGCAAATCCTACTATTTTACTCTCCTAGCTCAGATTCCTTTGTAAAAAGTCAGATGCTGCTGATGTTCATGAGGCTTCTCCTCTGGCACCAGAGTAGACAAGATAACCCGAAGGGCTTATCTGCAACCAAATGCCAAGAAAATGTTGGGTACAATTTACAAAACATAATTTTAATGCGTAGCTGAGCTCGCAGGAAGGTAATGGAAACCCCCAGGAGTCAGAACGCCAAGGGGACAGAACTCTGGAGAATGAAGCATAAGTGACTGCCGTAGCTGCCTTGAAGGTGGAAGGGTATGGTAGGACGGGGCTGTTTTAGGAAACATGGCTTTGAATGCCCACACAGGGAAAAGTGGCAGAAACCTTTGGCTTTGCCTGCGGGTTGTTGGAACTAAGAAACCCCTCACACAGACACATAAATTGGGGATTATCTAGGAGCAACACAGCACCTTGGGAGATTGAGGTGGGAGGACTGCTTGAGGCCAGGAGCTTAAGACCAGCCTGGGCAACATAGCAAAACCCTATCTCTACAAAAGTTTTTTTAAAAAATTAGCCAGGCATGGTGTCACATGATACTTGAGTAGTTCCAGTTACTCAAGAGGCTGAGCTGGGAGGATTAACCAATGTCTAGGACTCACAGGGTTTTGAAGTTTAAATATACACTACCCTTCTATTTTGGGAACTCAAAAAATTGTCTCTAAGCCTATACTATCCCTAGGTGACCTTGCACAAGCAAATCACAAATGTCTACAGGACCCATCCACAAGCCAGACCTCAGAGGAGTCCCACAGATACAGCCTTGCTAAAGCTTGAGTGCACAGTCCAAGAATTAATCCATTTAAACAATCTACCCCTTGGCCTACATTTTCTCCCCACTCTTTCCGGTTACAAGTTACCCTACCCTGTGATACAAACTGTTCCTCTCATGCAGCAGAATTAGACCCAAAGTACTGTTTTCCCTTCCTGTATCCTATTCCTTGCCTCCTTGACAGCAGTTCCTAAGTTCCTTATAGCTTCCCTGCATTGTTTATACTTAAAATACACCGCGTGCTCCCACAAATAATACACGCTGGTTTGCAACCTCAAGCTCACAGGTGATGGGAATAATGCCCACGATGAAAGCCTGTGAGCCAGCTCACGTCAGAATCAAGACGAGGGTACAAGTCCTCGGGCTCCTGGCTCCTGCTCTTTCCACTTCACTATTTTGCTTCTCTCTTGCAGCCAGTATTGGCAATAGTAAAATGAGTCTCACTTCTCCGATAACTCACCAACCACGTTGGAGAGAAAGTATCTGAGAAGTCAGTTGAAACAACCACCACAACAAAAACTAATTGCCAAGACAGATGATCCTTGAATGGATAATTGCCACTTGATTGTTTATTAGAGCCATGGCTCTTGTATGAGACTGGTGAGGGCAGGTGTCGGGATTACCTTTCAAAGGGTCATTCAGAGGGGAAAAGCTACCTGTGCTCAAAAACAACCAATGAGAGTCTCTTGAATCACCAGGAAGCTGAAAAGCCCAGAGAATGTGGGCACGGTGAAAGGTTGGGGCAGTGGGGCCAATGACATAAATAAAGGACTGTGTTTTAGGACTCTAGGAGCTCATCACCTAACAAAGTGCATACTCCACACTCCCTGCAGAGGCTGTGTTGCCGTCTGCTGTGTGCGTGAAGGTGACAGCCCATCCTGCTAGCATTAGCACCACCAGATTGCTGTCAGCATCTCGAGGGCAAGGCCCATGTCTGATTCAATAACCTGTATTCTGAGCACTCAGAAGAGAGCTTGGCACACTGTCAGTGCTCCCTAAAGAAGTTAAATGGATGCTGCATAATCAGGGCAGCCCAGCAGCGTCAGTCCAGAGATAAGGGACTGACACCTGCTCCCCGACGCAGTATATCCCGTACACCACAGCTCTGAATGTCCATGTTCAACTCATGCAGTGGTGGGGAGGAGACGAGAGACACCTGAGACGGGGCATCTCTGAATGATCCCCACACAGCCCCCTAGGAGACCCTGGAATGGACTCGCTGACAGCAGCCACCTATCTCATGGCTCACACATCCCTACCCTTCAGCTTATGTTGCCTCCCTGCTCTTTCCTGCTAAAGTGGCCCCTGCTGAATGCCGCCAGCCACAGGGTCAGGGTCATGCAGCTTTCCTCCTGAGCCTGATCCACTGAGGTTTCCACATGCGTAGTCATGGGCTTTGCTATGACCGAGCTGCGGATGCCTTCTTCCCTTTGAGGCCAGAAAGAGCCCACGGGAGCTGGCGTGCAGATGGGCAGCGCTGGCTCTTCCCTGTCAATGTGCGGATGGCAGAGGCACAGTCCTGGCTGGTACCTGCTGGGCCTGGGGGGTCACCACAGACCCGTCTCTTCTGTGGTTATCGTGCTTTGCCTGCCGCTGAGTCTCTCTGAGGTGATGCACCTCCTGTCGTTGGCTTGGCCCTCCAACCCAGACCGCATACTGTGGCCTCTCAAAGCAATGTCTCCTGATACTCAGGCCAGAAAGAGAAGGGAGGAGAGTGGGGAGGAGAGGGGTGGAGGTGATAGCAGAACTTCCTTCCAGAGTCTCTATATTCTTCTGCGTTTTTTGAACACAACAACTATATACCATCTCTGCGATTTAAATTCAAATTTCAATGAGAATTAAAAGTTGAAGCTCAGGCCACACTGCTGTGCGTTTTTTAGTGAGATATGTTTGACTCAAAGCATATCAAGGCGCAGGAAGAATTTTTTGCCGGGCAGTATAACCTAGGCAGAGAAAGGTTTTTGTTTCTTAAAAATACTTTCCATGTCATTAAAAAAAAAAAAAAAAAAAAAAAAAAAAAGGCCAGGAGTCGAAACTAGACCCTCCTTCGGCCCCATCCCTGGACCTAGCCAGTTGAGCAGGGGTCCCAGCCCTCATGCCATGAGGTGCTGGGGAGAGGCAAGGGAGCACTGGTGCTGCTGCCATGCTCGCCAGCTGAATGCAGGACCCAGGAGGAAGGCCCAGCCCCAGTCGGGGTGAAGCTGCTGCAGACAGACCCTACTCTTCATGGTCAGACCACACTCGGAGACACAGCTCAACCTCTGCACAACTTTCCCTATGAGCCCAACTCAACCCATCCCAGTCCGGCCCAAGAGGTGTCATCATCATCACGCTGAGGGCCAGCTGCCCCATCACAGAACAAGCAGTCCCGACCCAGGAGGTAACCAGAAGCAGCTTTGCTCCTCTAGAAACAGACTCCATGTGAGGCTCACTGCCCTCCTAGGGGGTCTCCATGTGTTCCCTTCCCCCATCCCAAGGGAAAGTCTCCAAGCCTTGTCTTTACAGAAGGGAACATTGAGACCCAAAGAACCGGGCTGGCTCTGTCCAGGTCACAGAGGCACAGCCAGAACCCTTTCAACACCAACCCCTTTGAAAAGACATTTCTGGCACCTAGAAGGGATTTCTGTGCTCAGAGCCATAACTTCACTCTTCATACAAGAAAGAAATTTCAGTTTACTCAGGACATGCACCCGAAGTGAGGTCAGAATTCCCCGATTTCATACCAGTAGTTTATTAAGGAAGCCAGGCCACCAGCTGTCATTCTGAGGCTCTGAAGAAGGCAGCCTCAGGTAGAAATACCCCAATCCTTTTCACTGATGTTTCTCCTGCTTTTCAGTAGCCTCATTAAGAAATGAAAATTAATTAGGACCTTATTGAAAAGTCCTTTTAGTTGTCGTGGTTAAGAAGAAGGTGCTCATCAGCTATCCTAGGTGGAGTCCTCAGCCTCCTCCCAGAAGAACTTGTCTTCATGGACCCAAACATACATTCCCAGCAGCAATGAAGAGAACTTGAAATCTGCCTTCTCCTGGGTTCCCTTCCCAGGAAGCAATCTTGCCCTGGGGTGGGGCAGGGGTGGGGGCAGCAGGACTGCAAGGCAAAAAGAGTAGCGGAAGGACCTCACATCCAGGGTGAGGGGCTATCTACCTCGAAAGAGCCAGCAAGGAACATTTGGGGAAGGAGAGCAGAGGCCCTTTGTGACTCTCCCAGATTATTTCTGTGTGTAGGTGGAGCTCCAACCTGAAAACCCAGCAAGGAATTGGACTGGGGTCAGGGAGGCAGTGGCAGGAAACTGTGGCCCAGCCAATTCATGGACCAGCTTTACCCGGCCCGGGGTCTGCTTGCACCACGGAATGTGTGCAGTGGCAGGGAAGCTGTTCTCCATACTGATCAGAAGTCTGCCTCCTGGAAAGTCTTTCCTTGGGCCTGCTTCTGAAGGCCGTCCAGATATGTAGGGTCCAGCCCTACAGGGTTTAGCGGATATTCTCCCCATGTGCGGAGATGAGAGATTGTAATAAATAAAAGGCACATGACAAAGAGATAAAGAGAAAGCAGCTGGGCCTGGGGGACCACTACCATCAAGACGCAGAGATCGTAGTGGCCCGGAACATCTGGGCTCGCTGATATTTACTGCATACAAGACAAGGGGGCAGGGTAAGGAGGGTGAATCTTCTAAGTGATTGACAAGGTGATGCAAGTCATGTGATTACAGGATAGTGCGCCCTTCCCTTTTAAGTAGCTGAAGCAGAAAAGTCAGCACACAACAGCGTTTTCTTCTCCGCACTTACAAGAAAGATCAAAGACTTTAAGACTTTCACTATTTCTTCCACTGCTATCTACTACAAACTTCAAAGAGGAACCAGGAGTACGGGAGGAGCATTAAAGTGGACAAGGAGTGTGACCATTGAAGCACAGCACCACAGGGAGGGGTTTAGGCCTCCGGATGACTGCGGACAGGCCTGGATAATATAAGCTGGTGGAGCAGAGCGTTCCCTGACTCCTCCAAGGAAAGGAGACTGTCTTTCGCGGTCTGCTAAGTAACGGGTGCCCTCCCAGACACTGGCATTATCGCTTGACCAAGAAGCCCTCAAGCGGCCCTTAAGCGGGTGTGATAGAAGGCTCACCCCTCTTGCCTTCTAGGTCACTTTTCACAATGTCCCTTCAGCACCTGACCCTATACCCACCGGTTATTCCTAGGTTATATTAGTAATGCAACAAAGAGTAATATTAAAAGCTAATTATTAATGTTTATAATAGTGATTGATAATTATTCATGATCATCTCTATATCTAATTTGTATTATAACTATTCTTATTCTAACAATTTTCTTTATTATACTGAAATAGTTTGTGCCTTCAGTCTCTTGCCTCGGCACCTAGGTAATCCTCCGCCCACACAGATATTTGAAGCCAGTGACACTGTCCCCCCAAAATGTCTCTGGATTTGCCGTCAGGGTTTGCTGTAGTCTGAGTTTTGAAACTTAACCTGTGATCTGTCCTCCAAAGGACAGCCTCAGGAACGTGGGGAATCTGATCGCCTGTATCCTACCTCTGTGTGATTAGAGGAGCTGCTTTTTGTGGTCAGAGTGATAATGCATTTTCTATTTCATTTAAATGGACTCTCGGCCTTCTTTCCAGATTAGTAGCAGGCCCAGTGTCTCTCCTGGGAACACCCTAGTCCCCTTGGGTTGTCCCAAGAATCGCTAGAAGTGGCTCAGTCCTGTTTCCCCTGGGGAAAGTCCAAACCTCTCCATTCTCTTGGTGAGAGTTAAGAACCAGCCACAATTGTAAGCTGCCATTGCTTCTGCTGCTTCCATAGGGTGTTGCTGCCAACCCACTGATCCCAAACAAGAACAGACATTCTTGCCCACAAATAGGGTGGTGTTCTTGATGGTTCAGATCCCCACTAAGGTCATGGACACACACCGAGCTGCTCTAATCTCACCTTTTAGGCTCATCTATGGGGCCAGCCAGAGCCCTCGCGGTCATGTCATCTCCCTGGATAACCTTTCTTTGCAGTGGCCCTCGGCTGCAAAAGCCTAAGAACAAATCCAGAGGAAGCTGGCCTCCCAGGAGGAATGCACATGGAACCACCCTGTATCCTGGGAGCTTGGAGTTTTCGTTTTGTCCAAGCTCGCAGGGCAAGGCTGCCCACTCATCTTGCAGAGGGACACAGCTACAAGGGGCTTCTCTGGAGGTTCTCCTCCAAGCAAAGATCCTGGTTTGGGCTCCGATCTACACACAGAAGTAGCAGGACCCTGCAGCTTTGTTGACAAAACATTTGAAAAATGCACCCATGCCACCAGGCCACCTGCCTGTTTCTAGTAATCACTTCTGGTTGAATTCTTTAAAAAAAAAAAAAAAAATTCTTGAAAATAAGCCCTTAAAATGATGTTTAAGAAGTCTACCTCTCTCACAGTCAACAGGACCCACTTTGGAAATGGATCATCTCCCCTTCCTGACTGCCCTGGGGGATGAGGGTAAGGGATGATAGGGCCCCTTGTGAGATGATGTTTGAAATATCTGTGTCATTGTCCTAACAGAACAGATGCCTCTCTGTCTGCAAGACACTTACTGGGCCATAGTCACTCATGCATGCATTCACAGTATGGTTCATGCACACACCCTGTCTGGCCCTTCCCTAATGGCTGCAGCAACCCTGCCAGCCTGCTGGAGGTGGCATTGGCCAGGCTGGCTATCTCAGGCCTCTAGCCATGGCATTTGCCAGTCAGCACAGACACAACCCCAAAGGTCCACATGTCCAGGCAGACATAACGTGGCTGGAAAGGCAGCTGCCCCTGCCCTGAGAACTGTTAGTCCAAACTGCACCATTCTGTAAACGCACCCACCATACCCCTGCATTTCACAGATCTTGGTTAAAGTAAAACATTCCATGGGGGGTTGGGCCATGAGAAACAGCCTGACCAACCACCTGACTTTCTTACATTCTGCCGTAAAAAAGTATAAAGAACATCACATTCAGCCAGAACAAGGGCCAAACCACCTCATCGTGGGAACATGTTATCTACATTTTCCCAGGTTACATGCCCCCCAAGATCCCTCCCACCCAGGGCTATAATTGCCCCAGCCTGTAAGCAGCGGTGAGCACTGGCATTAAGCGGGTCCCCCACCTCAGCAAGTCTTGTGCTGAACATAGAACCTGCATTGCTGTAGAGCCGCCAACTCCCTCTCTTTCTTTAACCCTCGCCTTCCCTTGAAAAAACCTAATGAAGATGTCTCACAGCTAAACCTTAGGAAACCATGACCTTCACTGAAACTGGCTGAGTTTAAGCAGAGGCTCTTAGTCATGGTCAGTCTCCCCTCTATTTTCTTTATTATACTGAAACAGTTTAATAAAACTGTTTCACCTCCCTTGGTCATGCTATGTCCCTTGGGGGATGAGCACACCTGGCTGCTTCTCCAGACACTAGTCCCCTCCCATTACCAGCTCTGGGGTGGGCTGACCACCTTCTCAACCATCCTGGTCAGCATCCTAGGTTCTATCTCTTACAGCAAGCAACCAGCCTATTTCCTTGAATGCCTCCTTCACTGTTTCTTTGAGGCTAGAGTAATATAATGCTTTTAACAGTAGAAAGACTATAAAAAATGAAGTTATCAATACTCAATAAGTGAGTACATTCTCCCAAATAAATATTATATGTGTTGCCATAAAAAAGAATGTGGCAGATCCACACAGTCTGATATAGGAAAATTTCCATGGCATTGGGTGGGGAAAAAATCTAGTAGGTGGATTATAATTATGTTTAGGAAAAAATATGAAAGGGGAATACGAGACTATTTTTTGCTCATACAGACATTAAACTGCAACAGTAGTTAATAAGTAGAATTTAAAATAGAGCACAAAAGTCTCCTCTCTAAACATGATTATAAAAAGTACAAACATAGACTAGTCTGTTTTTCTGTCATGAAAACCCATGTACTCACCACTTACATCTAAAACTACATTTTGCCATACTGCATTATAATTTTTTTTTTACTGAACCATTTCAGAGGAAATTACTTCAGATGTTGCATCTTTAAACTGTTGAGTTTGCATTGCCTCAACATATTCCCCTACAAGATGCCATTAACACCCTAACACAGTAAGTGATTCCCCAATACTATATAATTGAGTGCATATAAAAATCTCAATTGTTTCCCAAATGTTGTTGCTGATCACCAGGGGCTTGGTCCAGGTCCTGTTGCTCACCACATAGAAAGCCAATCACTGTGGCAACAAGTATTGCCAGGGAAGAAGATTTTATTTGAGTGATGTCAGCTGAAGAAAAGGGAGACCAGCCTCAAATATGTCCCTTCCCACCAACTAAAATTAAGGGTTTATATAGTGGGGAGGGAAAACAAGAGGGGCAGGGACGAGGAGTTGGTCAATAAGGCAGCAGGCGGTAGTATAAGGAGGTCCAGCGTCTCATTGTAACCACAGGTGGGAAAACAGGAATGAGGCAGGGATAAGAAGTTGGTCAAGAAGCAGCAGGTGCCCCTCATTGTCCAGTGGCAGTGATCTGGAAAATCAGTTCCTGGTATCATTCAGGAGGCCTGATGGTTGGTTTCCCAAGAAAGGAACTGAGATAAGACAAATGTAAGTTTTCCAAGCTTCAAGGTTTTTGTTTTTGTTTTTTTTTTTTAATATGGAACCCTTCACCAATTTGCATGTCATCCTTACAGGGGCCATGCTAATCTTCTCTGTATCGTTCCAATTTTAGTATATGTGCTGCTGAAGTGAGCACTTTTCTTTTCTTTTTTTTTTTTAGACAAGAGTTTCACTCTTTAACCCAGGCTGAGGTGAAGTGGCGCCATCTTGGCTCACTGCACACTTCACCTCCCAGGTTCAAGTGATTCTCCTGCCTCAGCCTTCCAAGCAGCCGGGATTACAGGCATATGCCACCACGCCAGGGTAATTTTTGTATTTTTAGTAGAGATGGGGTTTTGCCATGTGGGCCAGGCTGGTCTCGAACTCCTGACCTCAGGTGATCCACCCACCTTGGCCTCCTAAAGTGCTAGAATTACAGGTGTGAGCCACTGCTCCCAGCCCAAGCTTCAGTTTCATGAGAAAATTCGGCCAGTTTCAATGTTTATTTTATTTGGTTATTCAAGTCTCTTAACATTCTTTTAATCGAAAACAGTCCTCCCACCAGCCCTCCTTCCCCAGCCCTTTTTAAACCCATAGCACTGAAGAGACCAGGTCATTGTCTTATAGAATATCCTTCATTTTAGATTTGCCTGATTGTGTCTTCATTCCC
Organism: Macaca fascicularis; assembly: GCF_037993035.2. Taxonomy (NCBI): domain Eukaryota; kingdom Metazoa; phylum Chordata; class Mammalia; order Primates; family Cercopithecidae; genus Macaca; species Macaca fascicularis. Next base: position 68,684,970 of record NC_088383.1, on the reverse strand, counting down.
TAAGCTTCCTATAAACCAGTAGTTGGATTTAAAGCCTTGATAAGGCCCAGGTGGAGGATTTTTGGCAAGAACACATTCCAGTTGACACTGTGTACTTACTTACTTCATGCTGTAACTCTCATCTGGTGGTTTCATTATGGGATCTACTAGAATATACAGACAATGGGAAGATCATATACAAAAACAGAACTCTGACCCACAGTCTGCAGCAACCAGTCCAGGAAGCCAAACAACTCCTGTAGCCTTTGGTCCCAAATGGCCAGGACTTGATCAATACCTGCCAGCTTCCCTAATTCTTGCCTCTGCTTTGAAAATCCTTTAGTAGGACCAACCAGAGAAGGCCAAATATGCTTCCCTAACCAATCACATAGGATACCCTGCTTCTAGTTAGCTCACCCACAGCCTCCAGATGCCAACAGCCTTTGATCAGGGCTCACCCGAAGCCTCCCCTTTTCCCACCATAAAGCTTTCTCACTCCCCTGATTGCCTTTGAGTGTCTGCAGTGGCAAACGACCATGGCTGACTCTCTGGGGATGTACCAAGCTGAGAACAAGTAGCTGTTGCTCATTCTCATTTGGGTGGTCTACAATTATTACAGAAGTGAAGCGTGATCACAGTTAAGGTGGTAAGAGACCGTTTACACTGTCGATGAACTTCAGACTTTTTACTTCATGCCTTGCTTATACTGCTTGGATGTTTTCCATGTGCCTATATTAATATTTACAATAAAAGCAAGATTTAGATTTTCATTTAGAATTTATTATCTTAAACAAAGGTGTCAAATATGCAATTTTAAGTCAAGTTTTGCATATTTGGCTCAATATATCAAAATAATGTTCTGTAGTTTTAAAATAACAAGGTTTGTTGCTCTTTATATTAGACATGTAGTTAATTACATTGATCTCATAAAAATAAGTTTAATTTTAATTTGAATAAAAGAATGCCACAATGAAATACTGACCATTAAAAAAAAAAAATAAAGGACCTTAACCCTGGACAAACATATAAAAGCATATGAAAGTCACCCAGTATAATGTCTGACACGTAGTAGGTGTTTTGCAAATATTAGAGCCCTTTCCCATGGTGGTGCACACTGCACAAGACCAGAGAAGTCCAGACCTTTTATCTTTCTGGTCCCATCCAGTCATCACCCATAGTGAATCCCGAAGGCAGCATCTCCACCCACAGTGCTAGAGGACCACCGACTCCTCCTAGTTCTCAGGGGAAACCTCCCTGCCATCTTCTTCTTGGTGGTGGCCAATATACATTTCTTTCTTCACTTCCCAGGACGTTTGAAGTACTTGGTGTCCCTCCCTCCAAGCTCCTCCCTTCCCTTCAGGTCTCAAGGTCTCATCCAACACTTCAAGCTCAAAATATTACATAAGCATCAAGGGGGTGAGCCCAGACAGGCACTCTTCCTTGTCCAATTTCGGGAGAAGATCTCTATTCCCTGTGACCCCAGGATATACAATGGCTGTTCTACACTCAGCAATCACTACATGTGATTCCCAGGGCAGGGGCTGCAACTCTTCTGCTAAGAGCCCACAGAGCCCCAGGGCTCCCCCACCCCCACCCCATACACACACACACCCCAGTCTTCTCTTTCTTGAGGACTCGTTAGTGTTTTGGTAGTACCTTTGCCAGGGAAGCAGGCTCTCCGGGATGCACTTTGAACCTTACCCTACTGACATGGACTTGTGTTCTCTTACCTCTAGGCTCCTTGCCTGGCAGTTCTGCATTTTCGGACTCCCCTCCTCTGACGAGTCCATTTGCCACCACAGCAGTAACTGCAATGGGGTCACGACACCTGTTTTCTGTGTTATGTGGAAAAAAAATTAAGATACTGAACATTTATGTATGCTACCTTCTGGGTGTGAAGAAGGGAGCAGGAATTCACATTTGATTTAGCTGGTATCTGCAGAAAGCAGCAGTAGGGATTAAGAAATGGATAAAAATAGTGTTACTTTTTGGGATGAAGAGTGGCATGAGACTGATATCTATATATATGTATCTATATATCTGTACATAGATATAGATACTTGGAGGCGTTGAAACCTACTTGATTTATTCTGATTATTTAATACACACTGATGTAACTGTGATCCCAAAGTGTGCAAAGTTAAAGCCTTCAACTGCAGCTGAGGAGAGAGCAGGAATTGTACACCTGGGGACGGTGGTGAGTCAGGAATGACAGGCAGGTGGCCATGACCAGGGCAGCCTCCTCCCCAGGGCCAGTGACAGGGGAGTGGCCTGAGGAGCAGGACCCAAGGGTAGCCCAGGGCTGGGGAGGGGGGCAGAGACCTCCCCTTGGCCTAGGTCAAGAGCTCAGAAGTGCCACATGGCTGAGGGGGCAGCGGCCCTGGAAGGGCCAGAGGCAGGGCCAGGAGAGCACCATTTCCTGGGGGGCTGGGGGCACGGAGGCGTCCTACAGGAGAAGCCAGGAAGGGCTGCCTGCCCCTGGGGTGGGGGCCAGGCTGGAGGAGCAAGAAAGACCTAGGGCAGGTGCAGGGCCTGAGAGTCCAGCTGGCCGGGCTGGGGGCGCTCCCAGGGCAGCCTGGCCCAGGGAGCAGTCCTGACTCTGCAGGGGATGCTGAGCAAGAGGCCACAGACCCCTCAGGACCTCCCCTCCTCTCTCCCTAGAAAGGAGCTGGGGAACCTGTAGTGCAAATCTGTGGATCACTCAGTGATGGAGGGAGACTGTGCCCGAAGGTGGACACTGGGGTGCACCCCCTCCACCACCTCAGCTTCCACTGCTGTCCTCGGTATAGCCGCTTCTCGTAAGAGTGCAGGCCATGGACACCACCCTCAATCTGGACCGACATGGTCCGCTTCTCAAACTTGAGGTCTCCTGAGTACATCATGGATCGAAGGACAGACAGGCTGTGGGTCCCGATATCCTGGCAGCCATGCTGGATGCCCACTATGAGACAGGACTCGAACTTCTGAATGGACCCTTTGTCCTTGATGGAGCCCAAGACACCCTGTGCGATCTTTACCTTATCCCCCTCACTGAGGGGGGATTTCTGGCTGCTTCTGCTCTTCTCCATGGCATCCAGTGAGCCCATGCCCTGGTACTTCTTGAGCTGCACCCCGTCTGAGAAGTACTCGCCAGGTGCCTCCACGGTGGTGGCCAGCAGGGAGCCCATCATCACTGTGGAGGCTCCAAGGGCCAGGGCTTTGACCACATGCCCCATGGTCAAGATCGGCTATGATGGGCACATCAAAGCACTGGGCATACTCGGCCACCTTGTACACAGCAGTGCCCTGGGGCCAACTGCAGGCCTTCACTTCCTGGGTGATGCAGATGGAGCCGCAGCCCATGCCCAGGCACAGCCCATCCACACCAGCATCAATCAGGTTCTTGGCCTGGGCTGCTGTCACCACGTTCCCCCTAATCACCTGGAAGTGGGGCTACTTCTGTTTGATGTAATGCACCATGGTGATCTGATACACTGGGTTCCCTTGGGACGAGTCCAAGACTATGACGTTGACACCCGCCTGGGTGAGCAGGTCCAGGCAGTATTTGTCATCCTCACGGGTGCCCACAGCTGCCCCCCACAGCAGCAGCTTGTGGCAATCCTTGGAGGTCAGAGGGTAGTCTCGATTCTTCTTCAGGTCGGTGTGGGCAATGATGGCCACCAGCTCATCACGATCACTGACAATAGGCAGCTTCCCTTTCTTGCTACACTGCAGGACCTCATTTGCCTCTTTCAACGTCATGCCTGCTGGGGCCACCACCAGTTTCATCCTTGGCGTCATTATCTCACTGAGGAAGGTGGTGTGGTCCCTCTCAGCAAGATGTCCCTTGACATCTCGGGAGGTGACGATGCCCACCAGCTTGCTGCCCATGGTGCCCGTCTCAGTGAGGAGGATACCAGAGAAGCCATGCTGCATCTTGGCCTCCAGCACATCACCCACGGTGTGCAAGGGGCTCAGCATCACGGGGTCTGTGATGAAGCCCTGTTCAAACTTCTTGACCTTCCGCACCTCGTTGGCCTGGAACTCTGGGGTGCAGTTGTGGTGAATGATACCAATACCTTCCATCAGAGCCATCCCGATTGCCATGTCAGCCTCTGTCAGTGTCCACAGGGAAGGAGATCAGCGGCGTCTTCAGCCCTTGCGGGTCAGGGCTGAGGTCAGGTCCACCTCATCAGCTATGAAGTCTATGAATCCTAGGAGAATCAGGAAGTCATTGTAGGTGAGGCCGTTGGCGCTGGTGAAGAGCTGCTGCGCGGTGAGCCTGTCCTCGGGCACGTAGCCGGTGCCACTGCTGATCAGGCAGTCTGCAAGGCTGCTGCGAGACCTGCAACGGACATAAACAACTGAGTGGCCACCTGCACAGCCACACTGCCGCCACAGGCCAGGCAGCCCAGGAGGGCCAGGGGCAGGGGCTCTCATGTATATATTTTTTATATCCCTTCTATTTTTGGGAAAAAAAAATGCCCCAGGAAGGTCTGATCACCAAATCCTTCCAGAGAGTGGTCTTTCAAGCCAAGGCGGTTTTCAGTCCCACCCACTGAAATCATCCAGTCCTTCATTCACCTATGTCGACCCAGCTCGGAGGTGTGACCTGCGAGATCCTTCATGCAATCAAGAAGTCAGGCCTCCACCTGGTCCTGGGGGTCATCTGAGGCCCGCAGTTTTGGAAGAGGAACTGGCTCCCCACTGTGGGGACATGTACCATGCCCACTGTGGGCCTGTTTTTCATCCCTGAATTCACCCCCCACAGAATGGTTCAGTTGTCATATCTAGCTATCTAATAAGCTTGAGGGCACTGCGTCCCCTGCGGGATGTCCCCATGTCAGAGCCCACATGCTTGACCATGCAGGCTGATGCAGTGACAAGCACAAAATATCGTGATTATAGTTCCTGCTCTCCTTTCCAGGGCTTTGAGCCCAGCACATGATGTTGTGTGTTTCTTGTTCCACCAACTGGCTGCTGTGGAATGACTAGGAAACCTCTTGGATGAGGGTGGCATCTGGGCACAGGTCAAACTTCCTGAGAGTCTTTTTAACCTCTTTCGCTGCAGCCAGGAATGGCTGGATCTCTGCTGCTGCTTGCAGGGACTGTCCCATCCATACACGGGTCTGTGCTGGCTTTTGTCACCTGGGCATGTACGGCCACCATCTTGCCTGCTCAGCTAGTTCCATCCCTGGGTTCTAGAATGATGTCATAATGATGCCCATTATGACAGATCAGCCCAAGGCCGCACGCTGACCTAATCAATAAACAGGTGGGGCAGAGCTGTGATTAAGAAACTGAGTCAGTCAATTCCCACTTGTGAATAGACAGCATGAAGGCTTTAAACCTCTCTGAACCTGATCAGCATTGGCAATGACCTTCTGCAGATCCAACAACAGCACAGAAGAACGTATCATCAGGAATACATTTGGATATTGACACAACTTCATCCGCAGTCGGCTTGTCATCCTGAGCTCCCTTCCCAGGCAGCATGGATATTGCACTGGATTTTGCTGACCAGGGAGTTGGGTTATAAGCGGTAACTCTAAACTCTTAATACTAGCAACATTGACAGTACCATATAATCCATCTATTACACCACACAGGAAAATCAAGCCCAGCAGTACAGGACAGAAGAACTGACTCCAGCCAGGATCAAGCATTGCTTTGGCATTGTTCTCCAATACCTGGGCCTTTCTTCTCCAATTGTTGGGGTAACCGGAGTGAGGAGCCTGAGGGGACCCAAAGATGTTCTCCTGGTAGGATTCCCCGCCATGGTCTTCTGCATTTGTAGACATTTTGATTGGTTCCATTTCTAAGAGCCAATTATCTGTGCTTTAACGTGAAATAAGGAACCTGCCTTCTGATCTTCAAGAATATGTACATGGACACACACCTTTCAGATTCAACTCTGAGATTTTTGGTTTTAAACAAACAATTGTGTTCATCACAAATGAAGAGTCCCTCAAGCAGCAGCCTCCTGGAATCACCTGCTGAGTCCAAATCTTGTAGCCCTTAAAAATACTACTTTTACAAAGTAATAAGTATTTAGGGTGCTATGAAAAATGCAATTCGAAAAAGTACAGTGGTTTTTAAGAACAAGAGGAACTATTTAGAAATTATACAATATATTAACAAAAGTAAATATTTAATATATCTCAAACACAAAAATGTAAAAACCGGTTACCAAACATCAAGAAAAACTTAAACTTGTAAAATGCATTTAAATGTATTTTATCTTCATTCTATTATTAGCAGATAATCTTAATAAAAATGAGCTGTTATTTAAAGCAAAATATCATGTAATTTTAGATTTATCACTTTCTATTTCTATGGAAAAGCAACACCAGCATGCATTGTTGCTGAAAGTGAAACAGTTTTCTGATTCTGTTCTGTTCCACTCTGCGTTCTGAGATGTGTATCAGACACCAGCCACACACCCTAGATGTGCTCGGGGCACAGCCTGGCCCCACACAGCACTCTAGTCTGCAGGTGGGCACCTAAGGCCCTATCATTCCCACTTCTTATTGTCATATTTACTTATTTATCAGCACCTCTATCCATCTTTAAATGACTTAAGTGAGAGTACATTTAAGTAGCTTAGATGTTCCTAAGCTTCCGCAGAGCACGTCGCTTCTGTGACAGCAATTCAGAAAAAGAACAAATTTTATTTTATTCTTAATAGTACACAGCATAAGAGAACAGCTTAGGCAGTTTACTGTAACTGATGGTCCTGATGTCCTTATCTATAAACTAAAAACTCCCCACAGAAGCTTCTGTAAGTATAATGTTAAATAAGTCTGTAAACACAAATAACAAGAATGCAATCCAAGTGCTCAGTTATGGGAAACTGGTGAAGAAAGGTACTGGTAAACCCACTGTGATGATGATGATGTGTGTGTGCGTGTGTGTGTACGTGTCAGCTTGGCTCAGTGACAGTCCTTAGTTATTCAAGCTAGGTGCTGCTGTGAAGGTATTTTGCAGATGTGATGGATATTAAGAGAGTATCCTAGGCTGGGCGCGGTGGCTCACACCTGTAATTCCAGCACTTTGGGGGACCGAGGCGGGTGGATCACGAGGTCAGGTGGCTCACGCCTGTAATCCCAGCACTTTGGGAGACCGAGGCGGGTGGATCATGAGGTCAGGAGATCAAGACTATCCTGGCTAACACGGTAAAATCCTGTCTTTACTGAAAAATACAAAAATTTAGCCGGGCGTGGTGGTGGGCACCTGTAGTCCCAGCTACTTGGGAGGCTGAGGCAGGAGAATGGCATGAACCCAGGAGGCGGAGCTTGCAGTGAGCCGAGACCACACCTTTGCACTCCAGCCTGGAGGACACAGCGAGACTAGGTCTCAAAAAAAAAAAAAAAAAAAAAAAGAGTATCCTGAAAGATCTGGCTGACCCCGACATAATCAGTTGAAAAGTTTTAAAAGCAGAAGCCTAAAAAGGCCTTAAAAGCTGAAGCTTCCCTGAAAAAGAAAAGAAATTCCACCCATGCGCAGTGGCGTCTGCCGTACTTGTGCCTGCGGAGTTCCATTCTGCTCATTCTCTTCCCTCCTGACTGCCCATAGACAATAGCTGTGGTCTGTGCCCATGACCTCCCTGATTCTGGACTTGCTTAGCTAGCACCCACAATCCAATTCCTTTAACAAATTTGTATATATATATGAAAAATACTGGTTCTTCCTCTCTAATTAAAGCCTGGCCAACACACCCCAAAATTAGAAGGGGATGCTGCTGTTAGAAGGAATAAGGTATACATTTTAGGCCTTTCAAGACTCCAATAAATGATAGTAAAATAATAGCAAAGACAAAACTTACTTTGGGGTTAAGAAATCACAAATTGATACATAAACTTAATTTTGCTCCCCTATTAAAATCCTATTATAAAACAGTAAACATAGTAAAAGAATTTCTTTTAAAAGGACACTAATTTAAGAAATACAGAGAAAGCAGAGAGGCAACAATCACAAAATCATTTTGGAAGCTGAAAAGCAGAGACCAGTGGCAAATTCCTTAACAGACCTGATAATACCACATCCAAAAACAGCAGAAGAAAATGTTAAGAATCTTTAAATACACAGAACTGTGGCATTTTTACCCCACAGAAGTTGGGGTGGAGGGGACGCTTAAGTACAGAATGGGTAAAAGCTGGGCGAGAAACCGATTCCTAGTTTCCAAGCCACAGAGCTACAGCCTTTTCCTCGACATGGCCGAAGCTAGGAGGTTTATTCTCTAGAGAGTGTAAGAGGGGTCTGGAACTAGGGGATGCCAGCATGGATCCAGAGAATGGGCGCCACACTGAAAACAAAAGGATGAAGTGACCACATGCTGTCATGCTGAATGCTGAGTGCGAGGAGTCCCAGCCTTCTTCCCCTACTGGGCTCAAAGAGGCGGCCAGGCCAATCCTTCCCGTCACATAGGAAGGGGCCCCTTGGGTAATCTGGCAAATCTCTGAAGACCTAAAGAGACCACTGCTGCGCTTCCCCAGTGAATAGCCCAGCTAGACCATCCTACAGTGAAACTCAAAAGACTCAAAAGACCGCACTCTCACCCATTTGATCTAGACTTTTACATTTCCCAGGCTTCATCATTAGTCAACACCCAGTGATTACCTGACACCTGAGGTTAAAGCCTCTCATGTGCAAAACCAAGACCAAGGCAACAAACAAAACAAAACAAAACAAAAACTTAGAGGAATTGGAATTATGTGGGATGAAGAAAAAATATACTATCCTCAGATAAGATATTGTATTCATGAAACAAGCATAGGAAGATATAAAAGAGTTCTTGGAAATTAAAAACATGTTAGCAAAACTGAAAAACTCAATAGAAGGGACTGAAGGATGAAAGTTGACTGCATCTCCACAAAATAAGAGTAAAATGACAAAACGACACTGGAGCAACCAAAAAATGAGGGAGCTGGCTAGACCCAGGGGCTCACATCTGTAATCCTAACACTTTGGGAGGCCAAGGTGGGAGAATCATGAGGCCAGGACTTTGAGACCAGCCTGGACAACATAGTGAGACCCGTTTCTACAAAACATTTAGAAACTGGCTGGGCGTGGTAGCGTGTACCTGTAGTCCTAGTTCCTTGGGAGGCTGAGGTGGGAGACTCGCTTGAGCCCAGAAGTTGCAGGCTACAGTGAGCTATGATTGCACCACTGCACTCCAGCCTGGGTGACAGAATAAGATCCTGTCTTAAAAAAAAAAAAGAAAAGAAAAGAAAACGAGGGAACTGTCCCGGATCCCCAGCACATAAATAACTGAAGCTCCAGAAACAAGAGGGAAGCGGTCTGCAGCAGATGCCCACAGCCCTTGCTGTTTTGGCTCTCAGGGTCTGCGTGGCCACCCCAGCCTCCGGACTCCCAACCCAGACATAAAAATCCACACACCAGGATGAACAGACTTTGCTAGTTTTTTGTTTGTTTGCTTTTTTGAGATGGAGTCTTGCTCTGTCACCCAGGCTGGAGTGCAGTAGCACGATCTCAGCTCACTGCAAGCTCTGCCTCCTGGGTTTACTCCATTCTCCTGCGTCAGCCTCCCGAGTAGCTGGGACTACAGGCGCCTGCCACCACACCCGGCTAATTTTTTGTATTTTTAGTAGAGACGGGATTTCATCGTGTTAGCCAGGACAGTCTCGATCTCCTGACCTTGTGATCTGCCTGCCTCGGCCCCTCAAAGTGCTGGGATTACAGGCGTGAGCCACCGCGCCCAGCCACACTTCGCTAGTTTTTACTTCGTCCAGCCCTGTTCAAGAAGAAGATGCATAGGAGAAGATAAGCCCAGGAACCCTCCTGTGGAGAAAGAATTCAGATCCGTGGCTAAGCTTTTCTCCTCAAGTGTTTCCTCACAGGAAACAGGTTCATCGAAGGAGAGGAAGACAGGAAAATCAAAAGAAGTCAACATTCCCAGAAAAATAGAGAAGAGGTGTCAAGATGACAGCTGGCACCAGACCCCGAAGGCAGTGATTCTGGTCTGGAGCAAGGATTCAGGACAGACACGTCAGGAGCCACTGGCACCAAGATCTCTGCGGGCTTCCTGCAGCTCAGCTGAAGACAGGTTGCCCAGGTGATCCCATCCACATTCCTTCTACTCGGCTTATCTGGACATGATGGAAAAGCTTCCCGCCCTCCAGATCAGCTGCAGTCCTCAATCCATCCCACAGCAGTGCTCGGCTTTGACTTCCTCCTGAAATCGAAAGGTCAGCTGTGGGGACTGCAAAAACAGAACTCGGCAGCCGGCACCCTCCATCCACATTCTTGCCAGATGATCAGGGTCTCGTCCATGGATAGGGCGGCCCTGATGGTGGCAGCCCTGCTACACCCAGGACTCATTCAAGCCTTGCTGCTCCCTGGCTTCCCCAGAAGGGCCCCTCGTAAATTCTGGGGGAAGCTGAGGTCCACTCTGACCTTGAGATCACATTACGTTCTCCAGAGGACTTCATTCAACTTTGGGAACATGGTGCTTTCCCCACACAGCTAATCTGTGCTTCATGCTCAATGTTTTTAAAACCGAACAATATGTGAAGAGCAAGGAAATTATTAACTACAGGTCAGGCTAGCGCTTACTTTGGTGGAGGGCGTGGGGCATTCAACTGGGTGAAGGCATACGAGTGCTTCTAAGGTAGTGGTAGTGTTCTGCTCCTTAAAGATGGAAACACTATCCATTTTTCTCTTTAAACTATACATTTATGGCCAGGCACAGTGGCTCATGCCTGTAATCCCAGCACTTGGGGAGGCTAAGGTGGGAGGATTGCTTGAGCCCAGGAGTTCAAGACCAGCCTGGGCAACATAGCAAGATCCCATCTCTACTTAAAAGCAAAACTATACATTTATATTGGATATGCTCTTCTCTAGGTAGGACATCTTTCACAGTTGGGGGAAAAAAAAGATAAAAACACACAGTAATAGGGAAAACTAAAGGGGAACCATCAGGACTCCAGAGACTATATTCTATAAAGGGAGAGCAAATGAAATAGTATGGACAGACAAGAGAAGGCTGAGGGAAGCCACAGGCCAGAAAAGTAGCAGAAGGGGCAGTACAGAAGGTCCGCCTGCCATAGAGCCCCCATCCGCTGAGGTCCACCATTCACACACGAGCACGTGCGCCCTTGTCTGCAGTTTATGTTCACTCTGCATCCCTTCCTGTACTTCACGTTTCTCTTCATCCTTGACATCATGACTCTTGTGGCCCTGTGTCTCATCAACCCCACAGGAGGCGGCAGCTCAGCTTCCTGGAGCAAGCCTCTGGTTAGTCCACTGCTGTTGAGCCTCAAAGCTTTGTCTCTGCTGGAAAGAAAGGCCTGAGGCTTCTGGCTGGTGCTCGGCTTCTCCTCCAGAGCCGCTCAGGGTCCGCGCATAAGCATGAGGTCTCCTCCTGCCTTGAAGCTGGGGTTTCCCGTAACCTCTGCTAGGCCAGGAGCAAAGTCAAGCTCCATTTGATTCCTGTTGCCCACCCGTATCACAGAATCATAGCTGTCAGCATGGGAAGGGGCCGCAGAGGTCATCTCGTATTCAATTTCTTGGCCTCATGGCTGGAGTTGAAAATCTGCTTTTCCAGAATGATATGAGCCAGTGTGAGACAGACACCATCTCCAGGAGGCCCATTTGGCTGTGCCCACAATCCCGCCGCCCAGCATGGTCTCCATGTGGTGTAAATAAGCCTCTAACCCACCAGGGTACAAATCCTCTCAGGGCTGCTTGACAGCATGTCTTGGGGCTGCCCTGCAAGGCCCATGTGTCCAGAAAGAGCAATCTTAACTGTTGCTTAAGAGCTAAGAGTTAATCTTAAGAGTGACTTAACTGCCTTCCATTTGAAAAAGACATAGGATTTCCCCCCCCCCTTCTAATTATAAAAGAAAACCAAGGTGGCTGTAGAAAATCTGGAAATTACAGAAAAATCTAAAGAAGAAAATAAAATCACAATGGCAGAAGTGCAACTGTGAAGGTTTGGCATCACATCTGAGCTAGAAACCAGCCCTAAAACCACTAGCCACTGCCCCAACCCCCACACCCCCATCTGCCCAGCCAGTGACTTAAAATTGATGGTGTTAGACCGGGAGCAGTGGCTCACACCTGTAATCCCAGCACTTTGGGAGGCCGAGATGGGCGGATCACCTGAGGTCAGGAGTTCGAGACCAGCCTGACCAACATGGAGAAACCCCGTCTCTACTAAAGATACAAAATTAGCCAGGCGTGGTGGCGCATGCCTGTGATCCCAGCTACTCAGGAGGCTGAGGCAGGAGAATCACTTGAACCCGGGAGGCAGAGGCTGCGGTGAGCCGAGAGCACGCCATTGCACTCCAGCCTGGGCAACAAGAGCGAAACTCCGTCTCAAAAAAAATTAAAAAAAAGATTGATGGCGCTGTTGCCCACTCTGAGGATGGCGCTGGGTGTGGGCTGTCAAGGAGGCACAGGCAGGCCTTGTCCCTACAGACACAAGGGCCCACTCCAACTACCAGAGCCCTGCACAGCTCTGTGACACCCCGTACCCATAGGTGAGATCAAGACTGCAGGGCCATGGTGGAACTTTACCCAGCAGGAAATGATGAGGGAGGCATCCACACCAGTCTGCCCCCACCAGCCTGGCCACCAATGCAGTGTGAGTGAGGCTTCTGGAGAACATTCTGCCCCCAAGTCCCTCCAAGAAAAAGGATTGGAGAAGGAGGGCTCTGCTCTGCCCCAGGCCTCAGACCTGGCTTCCTGCAGCTAAAGGCCCAGCCTGCAACATGGAGTTCAGGCCCACGTGGCCTGTTCTGGGAGTCCAGCAATGCTGGGTGATCTCCCAATGTGATGCTGTCAGGTGCCACAAAGCAGCCCCCATTCAGGTGGGGCCGTTCCCAGCTGGGGGCCCCAGACAGGGCCCTGACTGAGAATGCTGCCCAGAGCACTCAGCTCACTCCCTTTTGCTTTTCCCAAGCCTGCAGAATTGAATGTGAGGGCCAGAGGGCAGGCTCTGGGTCTCACACAGATGGGCAGCCTGGCTGCAGTCACCAGCTCATGCCACACTGGACAGATGGGCGGCAGGGAAGGGGAGGAAGAAGTGAGAGAGAGGCTGACGCAGCAGGTAGCAGGGACGTGAATTGTCATGTGAGCCAAAAAGAAACTACACAGCAGCCAACTCCAGCTACGTGCTGCAGAGAAGAGCAGCTGTCTCAAGTCTAGAAATACAGGAAAGCTGACCGACTAGGAAGAGATTAAAAACTCGCATCTTCAAACACAACCTTACAGAAATTGACCTTTATTTGTTGTACTAAAGCCTGTTTAACTTTTGATACAAAGTAACATTTTAGTACAGAAAATCCCAGTCTGTCAGCTCAGTACCTGTGTGTGCACACTGTACCATCTCAGTCCCACTCTGCCTGCAACTTAGAAAACAGCCCCTACCCCCAGAGGGTCTGCGAGTTAATACCTTGAGAATAGTCTACAGTTTTTCATAGTTTGTCTGAGCTAGAAAACTTGTACCTGTAAAACAAAGGACAGCATTGAGGACTGAAACTTGTCTCTTTTTTGAACAACTGTGCAAGAAAATATATCCCTTTTTAAAAAACATCAGTATGGCTAAACTACAATCTAGTGTCTAGAATTACAAAGAATAAAATGAAATCAAAGATTTCTCGCTAGTAAAATGAAATGTTAGGAACAGTATTAAAATATAGGTCCTACCCCAATGACACTTACACAGAGCCCAATACAGTACCTATTATTAACAGGACGCACAGCTTAAGGAGGAACCACATCAAATCTTCGGCCAGACATATCCAGCCTCAGAAGTGCAAAAAAAAAAAAAAAGCCCAAACGAAGACACCCACATTGAGTAAGGTGCATGCCGTGAGTGCTGTAACCAAGATTAAAAAGACCTTAGTTTTTCTTTTTAGACTGTTGATAGTGACAATAACCATTATGCTTCCCCTAAAAGCTCTCAATTCAATGTCTGAAACATGAATGTTTTCATATTAAAAGGAACTGATGTACCTGCCACCCTCTAAAAGGTTTAAGAATTACCCTGCAAACATTGCACTGATGAAGGCTGTCACGACTTACAGAGCCTAAGGAGGACCCAATGGCAGGCATCAGCACAGCTGACACCACCTGGACCCCACCGCGGCCCTGCCCACGCAGCTCTCACAGAGCAGACACAGTGCTCAAGTAATAAGCACAGATGAAGGAGAAACGAGAGGCTGTGGAAGGCAGGAGAGAAAGGCCGAGAGACGAGTTTGTAAGAACACCAAAGTCACCTTCCCCAGTGTGGGAGGAAAATGCCAAAGGCACTGGTTCTGCTGCCACAGGCAGTCTGAGCACCTGCAGTTGTGACGTCCTTCCAGGAGAGGTGCCACCGAGGAGCAGGAACTTTGTCAAAGCTCTGGTCCCACCAACAAGAACCTCCCAAAGCAAAGCAGCCCCCATTGAGGTTCCAAGGTCGTTTTGCTGAAGACGGGAACGAAACCAACACCAAAGCGACAGGGGTTGACAGAGGGGGCAGGGGCTGGGCACCAGCAACATGGAGCCGTTCAAGTAAACATAAACCACCAAATACTTAGAAAAGGTTTGTAAACGAGTGATCCAAAAGGTTCTCTTTGCAGCATCTCTGATCAGCTGGCTAAAGAAAGGTGGGTGCTGAACCCGTCTTTAGTGTTATCTGTTTTGTGTTAAAGAACACGTGTGACAGGGGCAGAGGGTGCGGGCCTGGGCCTGGACCGCACGCAGCTGTGGCCCTCTGTCTACAAAGGAGGTGCTTCTGGGTCCTGGTTCCGGATCCTTCCCCTGCATGTTCATAGACGGACAGACTTCTACTTTGAGTCGCTAGAAAAGAGCTGAGCCTGGCGTCCCCTCAGGCGGCCAGCTGCAGTCATCCACAGCACAGCATTCTCCTAGAGCGGGCAGGCTGGAATCCACAGGACTTTATTTTGTTCTTGATTGACCATTGCCAAGATCTGAGTGCAAATGCTTGACAGGGCTCCTCCCTGGATGACCCCTGCAAAAGAGACCCCCAGACACATGTCATTCAGCTCAGAGTTAAGACCCCAGGTTTGAGGCAAGGCAGTACAGTTTGTACTCTTTCTACTGTGTGGCTGTCTGCTTTGAGCTACTTGGCACTCTGCTCCATCCCCACCTGACTCTCCTTCACCAACAAGAAACTGGGAAAGAAAATTGCCCCTCGTGAATTGATCACTCACATGTAAACTGCCCACCCCACTGCAGTAATACCCTGGGTTGGGTTTGCGATGGTTGGGGGAATCCCAGGGCATCAGAAAGAAGTTTGGAGGACATGTAGCGGTGGTCTAATCGTTAGCAGGATTCTGCAGGAAACGACCAGTTTAAGGAGCCAGACAGCTCATGGCCAAGAGGAGAGTCACAGCACGATGATGACTCCAACTCGGGCCAGCTCTGTACTATAGGAGTTTGACGCTGGGGTCTATAGACAGCAGGCCAGGGGAACTCCAGTGTGCTCCACAGAACAGCACCTGGACACAAACCAAGCCCCCACTGCAACAAGCCACGCTCAGAAACTGACAGTGAGTGTTTAGAAATGGGACGTTTCTAACGGAGTGCTATGGAAACGGGACGTCGTAATTTTATGTCTGTTGAATCTAACAAGAAAAAAATGGAGCTTACCTTTTCCAAGTTTTAGAGTTTTAAAATTTTCATCTCTCTAGGAATTGTCAGTGTATTTGGCTAAATACCAGTCTGTGAGGAATTGGAAATGAAAGTACACATATGCGCGCGCACACACAGGCATGCACACCTCCACATGCACATACCTACACACACATGGGCACCAAGTCCAGGTCCCCGGACTAGATCATAACACTCTCCACAATGCAATTAGAATCCCTGTCCCATCCTCTGTGACTGCAAATGCTAATACCCTGCAAATGACAGACTTTCCTCAAGAGGCTGAATGAAGGCCGGAAGGTGAAATAGAACCACACTTCATTGAGTTTGTTTCACTTTGAAGACCAGAGATGGTAAGGGGGCAGCAATTTTTTTTTTTGCCAAATCCCACTGCAAAACTGGCCTGCCCTGGAGGGTGCTAGGGACAGATGGGCCCCTAGCCACTGCTGGCACACTGGGGGCTGCTGCAGTCCCTGCCATGCCTGAGGACACTGTGGCTGCACTAAACGGCACCTGTGCTGCGAGACAGACCCACCACTGCACATGTGGAAACGAGTGGGCAAACCAGGCAGGACCTGAGGCCAAGATCAGTGAGCTTAACATTCAACCCGTGAGAATCCTGACACTGGCCAGGGGCTGCAATCTGAACACCTGACTTGTCAGCAACGTGCTCATGACGGCACTTGGGAGCATGTAGGCAGCACGGGCTTCTCCACAGCTATGAAAACTGTCTTGGGAAGCCTCTGCTTCCTTCCCTGCTGCCTGCTCCCCGCTCCAGGCCCACGCACACCTACCTGTGAAGTACCTGCTGTACTCCTGCTCAACCTTCTGCGCCGCCTCAAACTGCTCTTTGGAATGCCTCTGAGTCACCTTGTCCCTCAGGTAGATGGGGTCTCTCTGCTCCCTGTGGGAACAGCCCGACACCAGGCTGAGCACTGAGCCTCCTCCAGGCCCTCTTTCCTTCCTCTGTCCAGGCTAACAGGGGCCCCATCGAGGCAGGGGTAGGCTGTGGGGGGAGGCCCCACGTGCTCCCCACATAAAGTGCAGCAACAGTCTGCAGGCTGTGGGGGAGCTCTGGGCAGAGGGCGGAGGGAGGGCATCCCAGTGCATGCACTTGGAGCAGACGCACCAGCAGCCCCAGCACAAGTCCCAGAAGCTCAGCAGCACAGAAAGCCAAAATGGAGCATGGTCTTGGTGAGCCATTGGCCCAACCAGCACAGGAGCCGAAGCTCAGCGAAGGCAACAGCTCCTGAGTCATGAGCCAGCTCGGGGCTGAGTAGGACTCTGCCCAGGCCACCGGCTCCCCTGCTCCTAAGCAGCACGTAGAGAGGAAAGGGGGCTGGGGCAGGAGGGGAGCTGCGCAGACCAAGCTGGCCATGCCCAAGGAACAGTGGCAGCACCCAAATGGCAGACGGGCGTGGGGAAGGGGCTGCGCTTGGCTGACACCACCTCTGAGTGGGGGACAGGGCCGAGAGGTAAGGGTCATTTTCTACATGTGCTACCTATTTCAAGACCCTCGGCCCATCTCTCATTCCTCAACCCCCCACCCCAACACACCCTGCTCCCCACTTGGGCTCCCAGCCATAGCTGTGACAAGGCCCCGGCGGAGCCCAGGGGGCCAGTCACTTACTTGACATGCTTGGCGCTCTTGTAGTGGATGAAGATGACAATGGGGTAGATGTGCATGTGGTGCAGCCGCTCGATGGCGTGGGGAGCGATGTCCAGGAGGCAGTGTCGGTTCTGGGGGTAGGGGGTGCAGAGTGAGCCCTGGGGGGCAGGGAGGGGCAGCCAGCGCCCTCTCCTGCCACCAGCAGGACCCACCTCACCTCACAGAGCTCTACCCACAAACAAGGCAGTAAAGCCACACGGTGCACCGTGGGGAAACCGTACCCAGGAAACTCCCAACAAACCCCACTCGCTGTGATGAAGGCCAAGGATGGCAGCCAGGGCTGGTGGGGCCCGGTGGGGGGTGGCCAGCCCAACTCCAAACTTCCTTTCCCGCCTTTGCCCAGATACAGGGACTTTCTGAAAGCCCTGCCCCACCCTGGCCTCTGAAGCATTATTTTTGCCAGACTGAGCGAATGAAGAGCCAGAGTCTGGTGAGCCTTTATGTGGCTGGGACTGAAGTACGTCTGTCGTCCCAGGCCTCCAGGTGGAGTGCAGGCCCGTGCACTCCCCACCCCCAGATGCTCCTCCAGGGCATTCCCCCCACTAGAGCTCGCCCACTTTCAGCAGTGAGAAGCCAACACCTTCATCTCACAGAGAAGGAAAGCAAAGCCCAGCGAGCAAGCTGAGCAGCCTGGAGAAATGCAGCCCAAGGAGCGGCCATGTCCTCCGACTCTGAGTGTGTGCTCCGCCAGCACTCCCCACAGATGTCCCTGCCCTCATGTTGCCTAGGATGTTCGAAGGCACCAAAAGACATAGCCCTTTTAGGGGCAGGGACCCTGAGGGAAGGTACGTTCCTGTCCCCAGAAGGTGCATGTGAAATTGTTCGGCACATGCATTTGGGGACCCCGTTCTGGAATGCTCTGCAAGAGGCCTTTCTACAGAGCTCAATACTCTCATCAGAGATGAGACTCCCCACCACCCACCAGAGAGGGAGACGGGCGGCATGCACACAGGGCAACTTCTCCACCCCCGCCAAGGGACGTGCCTGCAGCTCCTCCACCCCCGCCAAGGGATGTGCTTGCAGAAACACACAGCAGCCATGAGGGCAAGCCCAGGCGCAGATGAACTCAGACTAACACAACACGGTGGGCTTAAGGTCTGAGAGCCGCTGGGGCAGAGGATCACGGACCAGGGGCCCAGACCTGTGCACAGGGGGTCTAATACTGGATGCCTAACCCTCAGACTGAAGCCCTGGGTACCTTTTCTGTGATCTCCTTTATTGACGCCACAGTGGTCACATCGAAATGGCCGCTTCTCCGCTTATAGTCGACAAACAGGCAATCTTTGACACCCCGCTCAATGGCCTGCTGGGAGGCCTTCATCACCTCTGCAAAGCACAGACACAGGAATCAGGGAGCCCCAGGCCCTGCTGAGCCCCAGCAGAGGGAGCAGGGGAAGAATACTGCTCAGCAGCTGTCAGTACCCAGTCCTGCCATGCATGAATCTGACCCACGTCAGGAGGCTCTGAAATACTGCGAAATCCGCCCCCCAGTGCTGCCGCCCATTGTGCACAGCTGGGCAGGCAGGCGCACAGGGACATAGAGACAAACAACCCAGTAGGCATAGAGGATGCCCCATGCCCCTTACCAAGGGGACATCTGCAGAACTTGCCAGGCGCCTCATTCACCAGCATCTCTTTCACCACGTCCAGCAAAGGCCCCAGAATCAGGACAGGCCTCAGAGCGGCACAGTCCACCTTCTGGACCCGCTGATAGGCCAGGCTCACCGAATCTGAGGGAGAGAGAGCAGCAGCGTCACAGACCCAGCGTGGAGTGGAGGACCTGAGTGGGGCTGGGGTACCCCGCTCCCCGACCTTGCCCACTCTGGTTTGCCTGGGACTCCCCCAGCTTCAGCACTGAAAATCTCATGTCCCAGGTACACCTGGGCATCGTCACCCCTGGAGTCCAGCATGAGCACCCCCCACGCCCTCTGTGAACACCAGAGGCAGCTGGTCTCAACCACTCATCCCAGAGCTTCCTTCGGCTCTGATTTTTCCTCGTGGGTCCACACCTGCTTCCCCTGCCCCATCTCCATTCTCCTCTGCTCTCTGGCAAGGCAACCTCTGGGGTTTGGCAGGAGAGCTCCCACTCCCCAGGAAGGTGTGGTCAGTGTAACCCAGACCTGCCCAGTGAGAGAGGTGAGGCCTCCCCCATCTGCACGGCTAGAACGCATGAGTGCTGTGAGCCAGCTCTGGCCATGCAGTTGAGGATAACCCTTAAGAAATAGAAGAGTCACAAGATGGGACCTGGGTCCTGGATGATCCTCAGAACACAACTGCCTCTCCCACATCACCCACAGCTCAGGCTTATAAATGACAGAGAAATAAACTGCCCATCATGCTTAAGCCACTGTTACTTGGTTTCAGTTAAAGCAGTCAAACCAATATCCTAGTTGATACATGCAGTAAACCTCCCCTTGCACCAAATGAATAAAGTCTTTGCAGGGAGAACACGGTCTAAAACCCAGCAAGCATCTTCCTGGCATCTCCCTGGTATAAGTCACCGTGCTGGCATGTCAGAAACATAATAAAGAATAGAACACAGAGTTCCTGCCATTAAAAAGGGCACGCTTTAACTAGAGTCACAACAGAGCAACACATGAACAGCAAGACAGCACGCAAGAGCTGCCTGGCAATTCCAGGAGTGACAGGCTTCAGTAGACACTGTGGCTGATGGCCGGGCGCGGTGGCTCAAGCCTGTAATCCCAGCACTTTGGGAGGCCGAGGCGGGTGGATCACAAGGTCAGGAGATCGAGACCACAGTGAAACCCCGTCTCTACTAAAAATACAAAAAATTAGCCGGGCGCGGTGGCGGGCGCCTGTAGTCCCAGCTACTCAGGAGGCTGAGGCAGGAGAATGGCGGGAACCCGGGAGGCGGAGCTTGCAGTGAGCCGAGATCGCACCACTGCACTCCAGCCTGGGCAACAGCGTGAGACTCCGTCTCAAAAAAAAAAAAAAAAAAAAAACATAAAAAGACACTGTGGCTGGATGACAGGGTGAAGAGACCACTTGAGCAGGCCCAGGAGGCAAGTGGGATGAGAGCGGTGTCTCCAGAAAGAGCAGGGCAAGAGGGTAAGTATGGAGGTGACAGGGAGGGCAGAGCACAAGATGGCAGCAGGCTTGGGAGGAACGGTCCATGAGAGGCTCGGCCTGGAGGGATCTGTACGCATATGCAGAGCAAGGAGTGACTGCAGAGTAGGCACAGGGACCAGGAGGCAGAGGTCTCAGGAGAACACAAGCACAGTGCCAGCTGCAGCAGCAGGCTCCATGAAGACCAACCTGTGGGCAAACTCAGGGGGAATAAGTCAAGTCTCTCCTCTTCCCTTGCCCTGTCCCCACGTGTGTTTTTAGAAGTGATCTCTGCTGGGAGTGGTGGCTCACGTCGGTAATCCCAGCACTTTGGGAGGCTGAGGCACGTGGATCGCTTGAGGTCAGGAGTTTGAGACCAGCCCGGCCAATATGGCAAGACCCCATCTCTACTAAAAATACAAAAATTAGCTGGGTATGGTGGCGTGCGCCTGTAGTCCCAGCCACTTGGGAGGCTGAAGCACAACAATCACTTGAACCCAGGAGGCGGAGGTTGCAGTGAGCTGAGACTGCACCACTGTACTCCAGCCTGGGCAACAGAGCAAGACTAGAGCTCAATAAAAATAAATAAATAAATAATAAATAAATAATAAAACTGATCATTATCCACATACATCCATACAGTCTTTTACACAGCATTGCCTAACCTGGTGACCAGCAGCTCTGTTGTTTAAAACTGGAGGGTTTGGTGGTCACATTCACCACCTTGGAACCCCATGTGGTTCTGAGTGAAGGTTCCCAGGAGGAGTCAGGGGACAAAGAACTTCCTCCGAGAGGAGTTTACACAAACAAATCCTTTCTGTAACAAATCCGAACCTCATGGATAAGGCCAGCAACTCCTCTCTGATATTCCTTCCCCAACCCCAGTCCCCACCGGCCCACTTGAAGGTAACCACTATTATGAGCTGGAAGTGTACCCTAGTTCTCATAAACTGACTTTTATATGCTAAAGGAAACCTGAAATATACATTGTTTAAGTGTGTCTGTGGATATTTTGTAACTCGCTCCTTGTCTGGGGCTGTGTTTCTGGGAGGCATCCCTGGTGATTCCTGGTGGGCCTCTCTACTCCTTTTGGGCATGCCATGAACACTTCCTCTGCATCGACTTATCCACTTCCTTGTTGATGTACACTATGTCACCGTTCCCTCCATTTACTGGTATAAGAATCATATTCTCAAATTATGGCACAGTCGCTGTAGGGTAGAATTCAATATAGTGCTTAAAAGAATGGTTTGGAAGAATATTACTGATATGGGAGATGCTAACAATATGATAGTGGAATTATCTGGATGAAAATGGCATAATGCAGTGTAATCTCAGTTTTGTTGTATTAAGTAAAAAACTGGAAAGAAATACATTAAAATGTTAATGGTTAAAAAAATCATATTCTCCCTTACTGACTATTAACATTCCACATTGTGGGGTACCAATTTAGGAGATTCCCGTTCCTCCCTGACAATCTTGTTTGTCAGAGGTCCTCACAATTACAGAATCGTAAGACTAGACAGCATCTTATGAGTCACTGACTCCAACTGGAGAAGAAAACCAGCCTATCCAAGGTTACAGCTGATCAGGGCACAGCAAAGGCATGGTCTTGGGGGTTCCAACCTTAGACCATACTGCAATGGCTTTCTTTAAAAGGTGCTGTGGACTGAACTGTGTCCCCTCAACATTTATATGCTGAAGCCCTAAGTCCCAAAGTGACTACATTTGGAGGCGGAGTCTTCAGGAGGTAAGTTAAATGAGGTCAGAAGAGTAGGGCCCTAATCTGATGGAACTGTGGCTTTTTAAGAGGAAGAGACACCAGAGATCAATCTCTCTGTCTCCAACATGTGAGGACACAGCAAGGAGGCAGCCGCATACAAGGCAGCATGAGAACCCTCACCAGAACCAACCACACTGGCACCCAGGTCTCGGATTTCCAACCTCAAGAACTGGGAGAAAATGAATTCTTGTGATTTAAGTCACCTAGTCTGTGGTATTGGTTTTTTGGGTTTTTTTGTTTGTTTGTTTTTGAGATATGCTCTTGCTGAAGTGGGTGGCACAATCATAGCTCATTGCAGCACTGAACTCCTGGGCTTAGGTCATCCTCCAGCCCCAGCCTCCTAAGCAGCTGGGACTACAGGCACACGCCACCACGCTTGATTAGTTTTTTAAAGTTTTTGTAGAGATGGGAGTCTTGCCATGTTGCCCAGGCTGGTCTCGAACTCCTGGGCTCAAACAATCCTCTCGCCTCAGCCTCCCAAAGTGCTGGGATTACAGGTGTCAGCCATCGTGCCTGGCCTGTGGTATTTGGTTATGGCAGCCCTAGCAGACTAAGAAAAAGGAAAACCAGTCCTCCATATATTCCTGAGACACTCCCGCACAAGCCCCTAAAGGGGCAAGCATAAAGACATGCAGTGTCCTCTGGGCGGTGGAGAGTTGAGTCCACTTAGGAGACCATTGTGGGTGGGTGCACAATCAGCAGGGTTATGGGATGTACCAGGGATGCTATGTGGCAGCTGGAAGCAATAAACTAAAGCAGGAATTCAAAACCCACTGTGCATTAGAATTACCTGGGGTAACTTTTAAACTACTACATAGGTATTACTACTCCCAGGTATAATGGAACAGCTTGCATCATCCCTTGGAGAACAACTAGAAAATCTGGGTAAAAAATGAGAAATATCTTTTTGAAGGCATCGTAGAGTGGCAGAGACAAACAGGATTTGAGATGCCAAGATCCTGGAGAGAAGGAAATTGGAGTAGTAGAAGCTGACATTCTGCAGGCCTTTCCCCCTTCAAAGCAACTAGAGACTTCTAAAGTGAGAGTGAGGGGCAGAGAACCCAGGCAGAGGGCCGCTGCTGAGGGCTGAGAACACAGGCAGAGGGCCGCTGTTGAGGGCTGAGAACCCGGGCAGAGGGCCGCTAAGGACTGAGAACCCACAAAAAGTTTCTGAAAATCTCCAAAGCAGGTGAGATCGAAACGGAGTTCAGGGCTACCACGACCTGATGGGTCATGATTCCAGAGGAAGGGAAGGGCAAAGAACTAAGTCTGATATCAGAGGTTTTCCCTTAAAACTATTTGCCAAATTCTTAAGCTGTGAAAAGCAAGAAGCTAAGCATCTAAGAAAGTCACTGAGACACTGAGCAGAGTAGAGTGTTCCATGGCCTCCCAGTGCTGAAGAGTGAGAAACTGGAAGTCAAGGCTCCCTAGTGAGGAGCGGCACTAAGGAACACCCCAGGCTGGGACCACCGGTGGGCCGCCCCCTAGGGTCAGGGTGAACCACCAGCTGCACAAAAGCTGCAACCCATCCTGAGGTCAGCTGAGCCGGTGGCTGGATCGAGGTGATCTGCGAGCAGCGGCTATCTCCAGAGCAGAGGGCAGACCCTCTCTGGAGGCCAGCAACATCACTCAGAGCCCCGAAAATCCCCTAAACATAACTTCTGACATCTCAATAAACAATAACCAGGCATATCATGGGGCAGGACCAAGAAAAACAAAGACCACAGAAAGAGACTCAGGGATGACCACACATGACAGTTACCAAACGCGGTCTTTAAAAACATATGACTAAAGTATTTAAGAGGACAGATGACAAGAGGGAAAGTCTCGGCAGAGAATTAAAGCCTGGTAAAAAAGAACCAAGTAGAAACTCTAGAGTGATAAATAAAATACAATTTCTGAAAGTAAGAACATAATGGATGCAACAGAAGAGTGGAATAATAAACATGAAAAAAGGTGACTAAAAAACAACCAGGCTGGCTGAATCATGGCGAGAAAGAAAGAAGTGGAAAATACAGGAGAAAAAGAGCCCAGAAGATAGGACACAGACATGGTATGGTCGAAGACTGAAAACCCCGAGGAGAGGCAAGGTCAGCACAGAAGCAGTATGAAAGAAACTGCAGCCAGGAATCTCCAAAACCGACCACACCACCAAGCTATAGATGTAAAAAGCGCTAAGAACCTTCTGAGCAGGATAAACACAAAGAAAACCACACAGTGGAAGCATGGTATGGTAAGAAATTAAGAAATTTCTTTCTGAGAAAGAAAGGCAGAGAAAACCCTACCCACCCATGGTGGTGGACGGGTGGTGGCACTGCCTTCAGCACTGAGCCTGCAAGGATGACTTCTCACCTGCAATGAGCATGGCAGGCTGACAAGGGTCCCCCAAAGACTGATTCACGTCCTAAGCCCCAGATCCCATGAGCATTACCTTATGCAACAAAAGAAGCAATGATTCAGTTAAAGGCCTTGGGAGGAGGGGCTTTTCCTGGAGTATCTGGGTAGGTGGGTCCTAAATAAAACCCCATGGGTCCTCTGAGAGGCAGAGGGAGTTGACAGACAGACCCACGTGGAACAGGAGGTGACGTGAAGACGGAGCGGATGAAATTTGAAGGTGACAGTGATGTGGCCACAGCAAAGGCTTGGTGGCAGCCACTAGAAGCTGGCAGGGGCAAGGAACAGGCTCTCTCCTCAAGCCCCGAGGGAGCGAAGGCTGGCCAAAAATTTGACTGACCCAGTGGTCCTGAGTGTGGACTTCTGGCCTCCGGAACTGGGAGGATAAACCCATGTGTTTGAAGCCACACACAGTCTGTGGTAATTGGGTACAGCAGCCACGGGAAACTACTACACAAAGAGAGCCATGGACCAGGAATGGTATCTTTAAAGCATCCAAGTAAAACATCCACCAATCTAAAATTCTATATCCAGTGAAAATCTCCAAAAACGATATTAAAATGGACATTTTCAGACACAAACACTGACAGGATGTGTCACCAACAAACCTGCATTATAAGAAAAACATTTCTGCGAGTTGTTTAGCAGAAAGAAAACAAAGTAAGAAAGAAGCACAAAACTGCAGGAAGGAATGAGGAGCAATGGAAATGTAAAAGGCAAAAACTGATGAATAACTGATGTGCAAATGGATAGACTGAGTCGGAGTTAAAGTAGCTGTAGAATTAAAATGAGAAAAGTATGGCCGGGCACAGTGCCTTGTGCCTGTAATCCCAGAACTTTGGGAGGCTGAGGTGGGCGGCTCACTGAGGTCAGGAGTTTCAAGACCAGCCTGGCCAACATGGTAAAACCCCATCTTTACTAAAAATACAAAAATTAACCACATGTGGTGACAGGTGCCTGTAATCCCAGCCACTTGGCAGGCTGAGGCAGGAAAATTGCTTGAGCCTGGGAGGCGGAGGTTGCAGTGAGCCGAGATCTCACCACTGCACTCCAGCCTGGGTGACAGAGTGAGATTCTGCCTCAAAAACTAAAATAATAATAAAATAAAATGAGAATAGTATCAAAGCTAGAAAAGAGACAAATGGAGTTAGTGGTTTCCTGTTTTACAATTATCAGGGAAGTAGTCAAAGCAATGATTTCTCCTAGCAGTAAGTCAAAGGTGCACGCTGTGACATCTAGTTTAACCCCCAAAAGAATAAAATAGAAACAACACTAGTAGATGTGAAAGGATAATAGTAGATGGTATAGGGGCAGAATAAAACAAACACATGATTAATTTTTAAAAAGCAAGAAGGAAGGGACAAACATAGATGAGGTAGAATGAATAGAAAACAAATAGTAAGATGGCAAATGTCTACTTTATGTAATAGGGTAAATACTCCTGATGAAACAATCAAGATTGTCACAAAGGTGTTCAGATTGTGGAAATTCCTCACGCTGCTCACTTTTCTGTAAATGAATGTGTGCGTTGCTGTATGTATGTTACACTTGGATAAAGTTTTTAAAAAGACACATTGCCACAGTGGATTTAAAAAGTCCCACATGCTGCTTACAAGGGATATTTAAATATAAAGTGACAGATAAATTTGAAGTAAAAGAAAAAGATAAACTGTGCCAAAGATAACCAAAAGAAAACTGGTAATGTCAATAAAAATATCACATAAAATAGACTTTCAGCAAGAAACACTCCTGGAGATCAAGAAGGGCATTTTATAATGATAAAAAGGTCAATTTACCAGGAAGGTATAACAATGCAAAAGGTGTATGTACCTCATGACAACTTCAAGATATGTACTGAAAAAGACCTGAAGAGCTAAAAGGAAGAATAGACAAAGGGCTATTTTTCAAAGACGCTAACACCACTGGACAAATGCCAAATATACCGGAAATGGCACCTGCAGAGAAAGGAGCAGAGGGCACAAGAGTGGAGACCAAAGAGAGTGAAGGAAAACCAAAAAGCAAAATAAGAGAGAAACCTTGCCTTGAATAACAGGTTGGCAATTTTTATTTCTTTATTTATTTATTTATTTTATTTTATTTTTTTGAGACAGGGTCTCACTCTGTTGCCGGGGCTAGAGTGCAGTAGCATGATCACAGCTCACTGCAGCTTTGACCCCCCAGGCTGAAGCAATCTTCCTGCCTCAGCCTCTTCAGTAGCTGGAACTACAGGCATGAGCCACCACACCAGGCTAATTTTTGTATTTTTTTTAGTAGAGATAGGGTTTCACCATGTTGGCTAGGCTGGTCTTGAACTCCCTGCCTCAAGTGATCCACCCACCTCAGCCTCCCAAAGTGCTGGGATTACAGGTGTGTGCCACCATGCCTGGCCTAAACTTTTTCTATAAGGGGCAAGATAGTAAATACTTTAGGCTTTGAAGGCAAAACGGCAAAATTAAGCAACTGTTAGCAGCAAAGGGCTAACAGATTTTTTACATCTTACATTTTAAAAAGTGTAAAAACCCATGTTTAGCTCACAGACCATCTAAAAATAGGCAGTGGTCCAGACTCAGTCCATGGCCAATAGTTTGCCAACCCTTGTCCCAGCTGATAGTGACAGGGGGCCATGAACTACAGTGTGATCCACTCAACTCCCTAGGCCTAAGGTCTTCATTGTGAAAAGGGAAGGGAGGGAGGGAGGCAGCCAGCTGCCCTACACTCTGCTGCTCACTGCCACCCCCATACCTGATTGCCAGGGAGGGTATGTTCTAGGACAGTAGACACACACCAGGGCCCTGGGTGCCACGTTCCTAACGACCTCTTGCTTTAAAGGACAAATGCATCCTTTCCACAAGGACTGTTTACTAGGGGATGTCTGACATCTCCTATTACTCAACTCCAGCCCAGGATTAGCATCTTGCCCCAGAAGTATCATATAAGAGTTGTTAATGAACAGAGGACTGAGGCCAGAAATGCAGACGTTCTGCAGAAACCGATGGCTCTTGGTCACTACCAAGCAGCCTGTAATAACCTAAAAACAAATGGCAAGCAAGGCACTCAGCAGAGATTGCTTTCTGCCTACCCAATAGCCATCCCTCCATTCTTCCTTAGTAACTGAACCTCGTACTGAGGCCAGCAATACACCCAGCTGAAACATGCCTTTTCTTCTTGTTTTAATTATTATTTTTTGAGACAGGATCTTGCTCTGTCACCCAGGCTAGAGTACAATGGAACGATCTTGGCTCACTGCAACCTCCGCCTCCTGGGTTCAGGCGATTTTCCTGCCTCAGTCTCCCAAGTAGCTGGGATTACAGGCGCATGCCACCACACCTGGCTAATTTTTGTATTTTTAGTAGAGACAGGGTTTCACCACGTTGGCCAGGCTGGTCTCGAACTCCCGACTTCAGGTGATCCACCCACCTCGGCCTCCCGAAGTGCTGGGATTAAAGGTGTGAGCTACTGTGCCTGGCCAAAACATGCCTTTTTGACCTCTCTTGCACATGTGAGCGGACAATGAGATGTAAGTCGAAGTCACAGGTTAGGGCTTCCAGACAGCTGCTGAAAGAGGCACGCTCAGCTGAGGCACACTTCTGCCTTACCCCTTCCTTCCTCCCGCTGCCTGAAACAGGGGTGTGCTGGTTGCACTGACAGGCAGTGACCGGGAGGATAGAAGCCACACCCCATAGATGTGGCTCTGAAGATGGCAGCACCCCCAACCAAGCCGGACACACACCTTCAGACTTGTGCACAATGCAAAGTAAGCCTCTCTTTTCTTTAAGTCCCAGTTGTGGAGCTCCTGGATCCACAGCAAACCCCATCTGGAGAGCCCACTGGAAAATGAGCTCGGCCACTTGCCTTCAAAGAGTGGAATGGAGTCATTGGAAAAGGCATCCAAGGAGAGTAGGTCTTTCCCATCCTTGGATCCGCTGCGTTTGTGCTTGTGTTTCCTCCGAAAAAAGGACCGGCGTGCAGCCGCCGACAGTGTCTTTGTGGCGCTATTATCATCTTTGACTTCAGACATGCTGAGCCTCCTGGAGAATTCTTGGTCCATCCTGTGGCACAGGGGACAATGCTGGGCAGGGCCATCGAGACCCTGCTGCCTTACCCTACCCGACCTTCCTGGTGAGAAAAGCAAGGGTGGGCCAGGCACCAGGCTCCCCCTACACTCCTTGGCAGGTCTCAAGGCTACATCTCCTCCCATGCCCCTGGGACCCCTCGGTACATCCTGTGGGGCAACACGAACACCAGCACCAGGGCAAGCTCTCAGAGCAGGTGATTTTTTCTACTACAGCATATTCAGCTCAGTGTCAAAAAGAACTGCTAGCACAGCCTTCACTTGGCGACGAGTTACACTTCCTGCCATAGAAGGGAAATGATGCAGGGATGCAGGCTGCCTCGAAAACATGCTCAGTGACGAGCCAGACAAAAGGCTACACTATGCAATCCCATCCACACAGGAGTCCAGACAGGGAAACCCGTGGGTATCAGAAGTGAAGTAGTGGCTGCCTAGGGCTGAGGGCTGGGTGGGAGGACAGTAGGATAAGCAGCTGACAGCTAATGGGTCTGGGGTTTGTTTGAGGTGATGGAAATGCTCTAAAATTAACTGTGGTGTCGGCTGCACACACCTATGAATATGCTGAAAACCACTGAATGGTACACTGTGAGGGAGCAGCAAGGCGTAAGTATCTCCATAAATCCATTTTTCTAAAACAAGTAACGCCTCCTGACCCACCACTGTGCTCCATGCAGCACTGACTCACACTAGGAGCAGCTTTTTAGACCAGCACTTTTGTCAAAACGTAGAGAGCAGAAGCTAGGATGAGAAGCAGAATCCCTCCTCTGGCAGCCCTGGCCCCAGCCCCCTCCCATGGGACAGCTCCACGGCTGGTGGCCCTCAGCGACCCCTGCCCCACCCGGCCCCAGACCCAGAGAACACTTACACATATTTGCTGGGAATCTGCCCACGCTGGATCTTCTGGGCATTCTCGTCCAGCTGCCAAGCCATCCAGGACCCAAACGTGCCCTGGGGCAAGGTGTCATCCACGTAGAGAATGTCATCCTTCTTAAAGCTCAGCTCATGCTCCACATCTGCCAGCCGGTCGTACAGGGCCCTGGACCACAGCACAGAGGGAACATGATCAGGCGGCTCTGGCCACCGAGGACAAACAAGGTGCCTTCTGTGGCCAGGCCCCTAAGGCTGATATTCTGCTTTGAGCTATCTCCAAACTTGATCAGGAACCTCCGAGGTGGTGATTCTCAAAGTGGGGAGCCCTGTGTTTTACATAAAGGGACAAAGACTGCCTTTGCTCCCCTAACACTGAGGGCACATCCCCATCAGAAAGAACTCGCCAAGATCTGAGGCCATAACTTCCCTTTCCAGGTGGCCTTTCCCAGTTGCCTCCCTCCTCGAAGCCCAGGCCCCTGGTTCCCACAGACTGGAATCTCCCTAGGATGGAAACATGTCATCTCCTACCCTAGAGACAGGGAGTTGTACCGCATCAGTGTTCTCATGCTTTCTGTGATCTCGGATCTTAGGAAATGAGAAGAAAGCTCTGAGCTCCTCCTAGAAAGCCTGCTGCCATCCCTAAATGCCCACAGCATTTCATACAGTAGTAAGGGCACTGAAGATGCCTGGAAGTCCACACACACTGCAGAGGGATCTGCAAACCTGGCTTGGGGGACACCAGAAAAAAAGGAGCACAGCACACAGGAAAATGGGGCTTGACTGCCTCCAAATTCTCCAGGCCTTAAGCCCTAAAGGAGCCCACCTGTTTAAGCCCTAAAGGTTGTTCTAAGTCACAATCATCTCACCATAAATAAGTGTGCAGATTTGAGTGTCAAGGAATGATGATCATGGCCCCAGCCTTGTGGGGCAAAAAACAGACAGCCATTTACCAGGAAGAGAATCTCCAATGAAAGCCTGTCCTCTGTCCCCAAATCTCCCACTGATTCCCCAGCCACTGGTACCTGATGTAGAAGCTGTCGCCAGGCAGGCCCTTGGCCTTCGTGAACTCCTCGGGGCGGTACTGCACCTTCAGGCGGACGCCATCCCTGGGCTTCAGCATTTCCACGTAGACCTCCTCCACTGTCTTATTCCGCATGTCCAGGCTGCCATACTGCCAGGGATGGGGGTGGATGTGTCAGAAGGCAGAAGCCAGGGGACAGCATGGGCATTCGAGAGGGGCCAGTGCTGACCATATGGCAGAAATTCCACATCCCTCCTTAACTGAGACTCTGCCTGCCTCCCCTCTGCAGAAAGGGCTGAGTCTTCACGGTCTCCCCGGCCTCCAGCTCCCGTGCATGCTCCCTGGACATCAGGTCCTCTGCCAAGTGGCTGCTCTGCCCTTGACAGCTTATCCAGGAAAAACCCTGTTCTGGTGACCAACAAGTCTGGGCTTTTCAGAATAGGGCCCTTCCTCTTGCTGATGCTACCTGTGCTTTTATTTATTTATTTTTTGAAACAGGGTCTCCCCTCTGTCACACAGACTGAGTGCAGTAGTGCAATCACAGCTCACTGTAGCCCAGACCTCCTAAGCTCAAGTGATCCTCCCACCTCAGCCTCCAGAGTAGCTGGGACTACAGGCACACTCCACCATGCCTGGCTGAATTTTGTTTTGTTTTTTGTAAAGATAAGGTCTCACTATGTTGCCCAGGCTGGTCTTGAACTCCTGGGCTCAAGCAATTCTCCCACCTTGGCCTCCTAAAGTTCTGGGATTACAGGTGTGAGCCACCAAGCCCAGCCCAACTTGTGCCTTTATATTCTCACAAACCATCTCCCCCATGAGGCAGGAGACCACAGAGAAAAACCATCCTCTCTCATCAGAACAGTCCTGCAGCTACACCACCTGAGGGCAAGCACCTCCTGGTGCCCAGGGCCTGAGCCAAGGCTCTGCCCTCAGGTTCCCTCGATGGCCTACCTGGCTTCACAGGGACCTGCTCAAAGGGGCTTGGCAGAATTCTGGGTTTACAGGGATTAAAAATCAACCCTGGCCAGGCACAGTGGCTCACGCCTGTAATCCCTGTATTTTGGGAGGCCAAGGCAGGTGGATCACCTGAGGTCAGGAGTTTGAGACCAGCCTGTCCAATGTGATAAAACCCCGTCTCTACTAAAAATACAAAACAAAATTAGCTGGGCGTGTTGGTGCGCACCTGTAATCTCAGCTACTCAGGTGGCTGAGGCAGGAGAATCGCTTGAACCTGGGAGGCAGAAGTTGCAGTGAACCAAGATTGTGCCACTGTACTCCAGTGTGGGCAACAAGAGCAAAACTCCGTCTCAAAAAAAAAAATCAACCCTGAGGCTGGGCACGGTAGCTCATGCCTGTCATCATAGCACTTTGGAAGGCCAAGGCGGGCAGATCACTTGAGGTCAGGAGTTTGAGACCAGCCTGGGCAACATGGTGAAATCTGGTCTCTACTAAAAATATAAAAATTAGCTTGGTATTGTGGCACACGCCTGTAGTCCCAGCTACTCGGAAGGCTGAGGCAGAAGAACCGCTTGAACCTGGGAAGTGAAGGTTGCAGTGAGCCGAGATTGTGCCAGTGCAATCCAGTCTGAGCAACAGAGCAAGACTCTGCCTCAACAACAACAGAAGTCAGCCCTGACTGGCTCACCAGATGAGAGGCTGTACTCCTCTGTCTTTGGTGCCACCTGAGATGGCAGCAAGCCACCTGGGGCAGGTAGATGGAGGCCTGGCCTACTCAGCAGCTCAGAACTCACCTCCAGGATGAGGTCCCCTGGCACGAGGCCGTCAGGACCCTTGGCAGGACTGTCATCCTCCACCTCAGCCACAAACACCCCATGCAGGTTCCCACCACACAAGTGCACCCCAAGCTCCAGCTGGGACTTTTTGATGAAGACAACGCGTGGCTCCAGGGTCTTCTTGTTGGTATCTCCCGCGATCCTTTCAGGAAACAAAACAAAGTTCCTCAACTGTGCACAAGGAGGGAGGAGGCACAAAAAGACAAAGCAGTGGCCAGGGTCTTAATCGCTTTCTGCCTGCTTCCTGGGTTCTCAGAACCACAGGGGGCTGAGAGGTGGCCACCAGTTCTACTGGCTCGGCGTTCAGGGCAGGATGCTGAGGTGCACTGGAGATGAAGGCAAGACCCCAGGTCCAAAGTCAGTTGAATGGGGAGTCAAAACCCAGGCTCCAGGCCCGGCTATCAATCTCATGCCTTAGAGATCAGGATGGCCTCTCTCCCATGGGGATCACACCCATTTTCCTTAGTTCTTCCTAAGGAAAGGTAAAGTTGGCCTCACTGTCCAGAGCACAGCAATGCATTCAGCAAATGTCTACCAAGCAACTTCTATAGACCAAGGAACTGCTAACTCGTGAAGAGGAACCCCTTGCCATCAAGGCACTTACAATCAAGGGAGGGAAGCTGAAAGTAAGCTGCTGAACACATGGAGGGAGAGAGATGGGACAGCGATGGAAACAGATAAAGAGGGCTTCAGGGGAGATGCCAGCCTGGGAGGAAAACCTTGCAGCAGGTAAGTTCCCAGTGAAACTCTGGTATAGAGAATGCAGAGCTGGCCTCATTCTGTGAGATGCTGCCCAGGGCTTAGTGAAGGCCTCTCAGTGCTGGAGACACAGCTCTTCCTCCTCCTGAACTCTGCTGCTCCCTTGGCCTGGACTTGCCCACCCCTGGCTCTTGCCTGTCCTGAACATTTTAATCCAGCTGCCACCTCCCCTGCCACACTCCAGTGATCTTCCTGCGTGGCGGCCAGCAGTTTTGACTGTGCTGCACACTGTGCCCTGCACTGGTCTGCCACCTCGTTGAGGGAAGCACTGCTGTGGGTGGCCAGAGCCCAGGGCCTGGCGGGGTGACGACTGTGGGAATGTGTCCAAAGACAGACTCAGAAAGCGAGTGAATGAGAAAAGGAGAAGAGAAAGAGAAGATGCAGGGGAAAGAACAAGTCAATTAGAAAACAGGAGAAAAAGAGAAAGGAAAAGAGAGCAGGGAGGGAAAAAAGGAATGCTGTGCTCCCAGCCCAATTCCTGAAGACCTGGTGTGTGGCCTGCAGCATATGAGGCCAGCTGCCCAGTGCCCACGCCACTTGGAGAATGTGCTCAGCCCCACCCAGCCGAAGTGGACACAGGGAAGGCTCACAGCACACATCTGCTGACCTGGAGCTGCTCTGCTTGGCTGGGGGGGTGCTAGGCCCCTCGTCCTGCTCCATCAGTGGGTCAACGACAGAGGGATGCTCCGGGGTGGTGGTGCCGCTGCCCTGGAGAGTGGAGTGGGTACCGGCAGGGTCCAGGTGTGAGCTGGAGACGGAGGACAGGAGGGATAAGGAGCAGTATAAAGATACCCAGAGCCACCCCCGCTCCTGTGGCAACTAGGTCTGAGCTATAAATGGGGACCGGGTCACACAGCCCTGCACCCTGTGCCCTGAGCAGAACAGACACATTAGAAGCCTGGACCCATGACATCCACCCCAAAGCATCCACCTGTCCTCTCCCCTCCACCTGTCCTCAGCTCAGGGGCCCCCTCCAAAGGCATCTGGCCTCGGGGAGCTGTGCGCGTCCTGTCCCTTTTCCTCTGCCTGTGCATCCCATCTCTCCTGCTGAGCTTGTGACGCAGCACTGCCGGGCGTGCCTCCCCTTCTTTTCTGCCCTTCCACCCACAACTCAGGGGCAGATACAGACAGGTGTACAGCATCTGCTCCTGGACAGGGAGCCAAACACTTTGAGTGAGAATCCACCCCCTGGGCCACAGCTCCTGGCTACCACAGGCCGCTGCTGTTCAGGGGGACCACAGCCATCTGTTTTCACACCCCATTTCAGGAGAAGACAGCCTCTCTCTATATGCCCCTTTTCCAAAATCCAGGGCTGGTCAATTCTCTCTTTAGCAGCAGTAGGATCCTCAGAACTTGCAGCTGTCACCCTGAGTCCCCCTGCAATGAGTGGAGTGCTGCCACACCCACCTCTCCACCCCCAGCCCAGACGGCCCGGGGAGGCCCGCGCTCACCTGGACCGAGAGTGGCTGCTGAGCTGGTGCACGTGGGGGTTGTACTGGGCCAGGATGGTGATGGTATCACACTGCTGCCCGATGATGAGCCGCGCCTGCTGCTCCGTGGCGCTCCGCAGGTTTATGCCATTGAACTGGGGAAACATCAGGAGGGGCTCAGTGATGGAGTCGGGGCTCAGTGATGGAGTCGGGGCTGTGGACAGGGAGGAGGCCCTAGGGACTTGGGAGCACTGCGGTTCCCTAGGAGGAGGAGGGGGGAAGAAGGGCAGGTTTCCATGGGCGCCATGCAGGAGGGCAGCTCCCTCTCACCTCCAGTAACTGATCCCCGTACTCCAGGCCAGCCTGGTGAGCGATGCTCCCCACGGTCACCTTGGAGACATAGATGCCACCCTTCTCTCCACTCACGATGGAGATGCCCAGTGGCTCTGAGCCCTTCTGCACCTTCACGTGGCGTGGCTCCTCCACATAAGGCCTAAGGAAAAGTCAAAAGTTTCGGGGACTCAGGGTCAAACAACAGGGTTGGGGAGAGCCTGAGTTCTCCAATCAGGCAGTGCAGAAAGGGCCCCAAGCCTGGATGCTCCCATTGTGACACAGCTACATGGGGACACGGTGGGCCTACCCCTGTGTGACAAAGGACCACATTCCCACAGCCTCACGCAACACGAGCCAGCACACCCAGACACGCAACCACCCAGGCCAAAGACACAGAGAACGATCTGTGTGAACTATCAACACTGATACACGCAGATTTTCATTATGGGAGAGAAGCTGCCCCACAATATGCAATTACAAAAACTCCGGGGGGCTCGAGATGCCCTCCGAGGAAAAGAGATGGCTCTTGGGATGACATTCCATCCTGAGGGGGCAACAGAAAATAATCCATTTTTATGTTTACTGGCTACACAGAGTGATGCAAACTGGTCATGGAAATTAAGCCGCTGCAGACCCAAGCCTTTGTAAAGGGAGGAGGCAGCTAGGAGCAAGGTTGCAGTCATGCACTTGCTGCCCTGGGGCTGTCCAGTGTACCCAAGGGCACTGGGGCAGGGGCTCGGTGGGGAGCCTCTGGGCAAGCCAACCGCATGGTGGAAGGCCTGGGCCTGGTGGCCACGGGCAGCCTCAGAAGAGATCTGTGGTGGCAGAGACATCTGGAAGGTGACAAAGGTTAGAAAGAAGGGACGCTCAGAGGAGAAAGACAATCAGAGACACCTGGAACATAACGGAAAAGACAGTCGAGTGATGCGGAGCCTCCCGTCGGGACTTCATGCCGCCCAGGGCCTCATTCCTCCACGGTGTGGACACCTGAGCTTTTCCTCACAGGATAAAACCATATAGCCAAAGGCTGAGGGGGCCAGTCCAGGTCCCCTCTACAGCACATGGTCGGGATAGATTCCAGCAGGGAGGCACCTAAACCACCCCACCCCAGCCACCTGGAGGCAGAGCAGCTTCCCGATTGGCACTCTCAGCCTGCGGCCCTGTGGCCCAGCCCTCTTGGGAAGAGGAGATTAAAATTATTCTTGAGTTGTCCCTGCTTTATCCCACCCTCCAAAGTGTTCCCACTTCCCAAACTTGCCCACTCTAGAAGTCCTCCCTTGACCCTCCAGCTCAGACAGATCCACCCCAGCCTACACCCACAGTCCCTTTCGATGCAACACGGATTAGAGCCCCGTGCTGTGGACAGCTGCAGAGCCCTCAGCACACAGCCACCCCCAGATCACCCTCCTGCTCCAGCCTTAGATGATGAAACAGAGACCCAGAGCAGAAAGAGGTCCACCTCCATACAACAGGTGTTATCACAATAAAAGAGCAAGCGACTAAGTCACAGCAATAGCCACACGACAGAATGACGATCTGAAGCAGGTTCTCAGGTTCCAGCGACATGCAAAGATGTAAGGGACGCACCACGGGGTGGGGAGGCCCGATCGGCATCATTTTACTTATATTTATCTGCATCTGCATACACAAGTATGCGTAGATTTATGCACAAGGAGGCTTCTTACGCAGGACATTACCAAGTGTTAGCAATGGTGTCTCCAGGTGAGGGGATCTGAGATAATCTTTTTTTCTTTTTTTTTTTTTTTTTTGGAGACGGATTCTCGCTCTGTCACCCAGGCTGGAGTGCAGTGGCATGATCTCAGCTCACTGCAACCTCCACCTCCCAGATTCCAACAATTCTCCTGCCTCAGCCTCCCAAGTAGCTGGGATTACAGGTGTGCACCATCATGCCCAGCTAATTTTTGTTTTTAGTAGAGACGGGGTTTCACCATGTTGGCCAGGCTGGTTTCAAACTCCTGACCTCAGGTGATCCGCCCATCTCAACCACCCAAAGTGTTGGGATTACAGGCATAAGCTATCTCACCTAGCCAGAGATAATCTTTACTTTTTAGTCTTCTGAATTATTTGAATTGTTTATAATATGCAAAGTTTTCTCTAAACAATAGCTGCTTCTCAAAAGAGGTTTATAAAGTATACTTAAACTATCACAAATAGCTAAAAACATAACATTAAGGGAGATGTAATTATGTACATAAATAATAAAGCATGTAATATATATACATATATATTTCCAAAGGGTAAAGGCAATTGAATCTCTTGTTGAAGAGATTATCTGTGACTTTTTTCTTCTCTCTACTTGTCTGCTTTTTATTTTTTGAGACGGAGTCTTACTCTGTCACCCAGGCTGGAGTGCAGTGCTGCGATCTCAGCTCACTACAACCTCCGCCTCCCGGGTTCAAGCAATTCTCCTGCCTCAGCCTCCCGAGTAGCAGGGACTACAGGCGCCCGCCACCATGCCTGGCTAATTTTTGTATTTTTAGTAGAGATGGGGGTTTCACCATGTTGGCCAGGCTGGTCTCGAATTCCTGACCTCAGGTGATCCACCTGCCTCAGCCTCCCAAAGTGCTGGGATTATAGGCATGAACCACCGCACTCAGCCTTCTTCCTACTTTTCTATGTCCCCGATTTTCCATAACAAATATAAAATACTATACTTCAGAATCTGGGAAACAGGGCTGTTTTTAAAAAGAAAGCTGTTGCTCAGTCAGGTCACACATGTCAAATTTCATCTCCAATCGGATCCTAACTACCATGAGGGCAGGAGTCACTCACATTTTTCTCCCTTCTGGAGCAGGTCCTGGCTCTCCATGCCCTGCAAGGAGCTAAGGGAATGCCTGACAGTGGGTGGCAAGGCCCTTTCCACAACTGAAGAACCCACTTCACTTGGGGAAAGTCCCGTCCTCTCCGTGGCCAGGGCCGGGGCTGAGTAAAACAGGCCAGCATGCTCCTGCACGTGCCACATGGTAAGAGCTCCGTCAGCACTTCCTATGAGTTACACCCAATTCCCCTATTGGGGCCAGGCCGCTGAGTTTTGGTGTCTTTCTGTTACCCCTCAGGTTCTCTGGTTTGTTGCCTTTTAAGTTCAGATTTTCAAGTCAAATATAAGATTTTCTCTGGCTGGGTGCGGTGGCTCACGTCTGTAATCCCAACATTTTGGGAGGCCAAGGCCCACGGATCACCTGAGGTCAGGAGTTCAAGACCAGCTTGACCAACATGGTGAAACCCCGTCTCCACCAAAAATACGCGAATTAGCCAGGCGTGGTGGTGGGCGCCTGTAATCCCAGCCACTCGGGAGGCTGAGGCAAGAGAATCACTTGAACTGGGGAGGCGGAGATTGCAGTGAGCCAAGATTGCACCACTGCACTCCAGCCTGGGGGACAAGAGCAAAACTGTCTCAACAACAACAACAAAAAAGATTTTCTTAATATAGGGCCCACCCATGCTGAGGCTCCTAGCTACAGAGGCCTCAGCTTTCTGGATTCAAATGAACGAGAGTAGCTGTGTTTCTTTTGGTGATTAAATAAAGTTTAATTTTAATCAGAGCTCTTTAAGATCTACAATCTGGACAGAAGCTATTAAATATAAACACAATCTAGTAAGTTTCGTCTAGGGGAACAACACAGAGGGATGTGTGTGCATAGTGCACAGGGGGACGGACTCCACAGAGGAGGTGCCTCTGGACAGACAGCAAGCCTACAGTCAACCTGAAACCTAAGATGGACCTGCATTCTAAAATGAACCAGTAAAAAGCTAGGCTGTACATTTATGCTTTATACACTTTCTTCCTGTGTATATTTTATTTCATAACAGAAAGCTTCGAGTGAGAGGGAAAAGCAAAGGGTAAGAATGAGTCCCGGTGCCAGCCGCTAACCACGTGGCCACAGGTCTGTCACTCCAACGTCTGGATCCAGTTTCCTCAACTGTGAAACAGGGATAACAATAATAACGACACTGACAAGGTCCCTGGAAGAATCTCGTGACTTAGCCACATGTAAAGTGCTTGAACAAGGGCCCAGGACGGTGTAAACGGTGCCATGATGGCACAATCACCGTCAGGTCGTTTCCAGCATCATCTACTGTGAGTCCACTGGGCTCCCTGCCTTGCCATCCACACGTGCCCCACCTCCCTGCATCCAGTGCCCTATGGCACTTACTGGTGATACCGGCAAATGCTGGGACACCCAAGCTACTCCTGCTGCTTCTACTAAGACCCTTCCCTGCAGAGCCCGGGCCCGCCGCCAGGGTGCACACTGTCCACTGGTTTACCCACGCCACCGATGACACCACACTCACCTGTCCTTTCTCCGCTCCCCGAGGGAGGCGGGGTTGACAGCGATTCTGGGCAATGTGGACGCTGAGGTCTGGGACTGGCTACAAGAGGACAGGGTGTCGATGTTCAGGGGTGACTGCGGAGGAGTGCTGCATTCAGAATGTGACACTGAACCTGCAGAGAGGAGCAGGTAATGCCGTTGTGAACCCCCATCTCACTTCCCCAACAGCCAAGATCAAGAGGCAGCCTATCCCCACTGCATTGCATAGTCTGGAGTTCGATGCTGGGCTCTGCGTTGCCCCCTACCTCCCACATCACCAGGCCTACTGCTGGG
Source organism: Macaca fascicularis (assembly GCF_037993035.2). Classification (NCBI taxonomy): domain Eukaryota; kingdom Metazoa; phylum Chordata; class Mammalia; order Primates; family Cercopithecidae; genus Macaca; species Macaca fascicularis. The sequence goes on along the minus strand of NC_088383.1, from coordinate 68,645,576 downwards.
TTCAGTGAATTTTTACTGACTGACTGAGATGACTATGAAGTTCTCAGCTAAGCCCAGAGACTCCACCATGAGGAATCAGACTGCAGGAAAAGCAGGACAGATGGGAGTGTCCAGAAGTCCTTACCTCTGTCAGAGCCCACGACAGACCGCGGATATCTTGGTGTTGATGGGATTTTAATGCGTTCCGCCTTGAATTGCAAGTTACTCGAAGAACCTATTGTTCCATATGGGAACAAAACTTCAGGCCTTGTGGTTAAACACCACGCTGTCCTCCCTCTCCACCAGGCTACCAGTCAGGATGATAAACGCAAAGCTGGGCCCTGCTGTTTACTCCCAAGGGAGCCTTGATGTGGAACAGTCAGGAGAAGCAGACGTTTAACATTTATCTCAATAAACTGTGCAGGCACAGACTGCTCCAGAACAGAGGCACACAAGTCTCACTTCCAGCCACGGAACAGCAGCCTAAGTGACACAGCGGCGGCTCCATCTGCTCCCACAAGATCGCCAAGGGCTACCTCTGTCTGACTCTCCTCTGGGGTTCACTTTCCATACAAAAATGTATGAAGAGCCATATAAAACAGTCCAGAATGAGGCCAACAACCTCAGGGACAGGGAGCAAGGCTCCTAGCTGAGCGATCACCTGAATGACCATAAGGGCCCCACAGAAAGCAGAAGGCGAAAACAATGGCTCTGACAGCAGCATGGGCATCGCTGGCCCGTGAAGGAAGCAGCCCTTCCCAGTAGGGAAATGAGCTCAGTCCCAGGAGGTGACAGGAGCTCGTGTGGGGAGCCCACCCACAGATCTGGACATTAGGATGCAGGCAGAGAAGAAAAGCTTGGCACCCGCGGCAGCACAAAGTCCAAATGGTGCAGTTACCGAGGCGGGCGCTGGAGGGCAGTGAGTTGGACCCGTGGGTGGCTCTCATCTCAGAGTAGTCGCTGCAGGCCCTGTGGCTCAGGTCCAGGCTCAGGCGTCCCTGGTGCTGGACACTGCGTAAAAACAAGAGGTGAGGAGTTCCGGAAGAGAAACAGAAACGGATGTGGCCACTGGGAAGAAACACACAGACCAGCCAAGGCTTCCCAAGCAGGCAGAAGGGAGGCCCAGGAGCCACTGATGATCGGCCAAGGATAGCCTTCAAGCAGTAGAAAAGGCCACACACATGGGGTGGCCAGTGTCATACCCACTTCAGCCATGGGGTCAGGATTAGGCTCACTAGGAGGAAGTGATAAAAAACAGAGGCTCTGGAACCTGGGTGGGCCCGGGGAGGGGGAACCTATTCTCCCAGGAAGTGGGTAAGGAGGGACAAGATGGGCACAGAGGACTCTGGGGAGGGGACCTATGTGCCTCACTCAGGACAGTGTGCCTAGGAAACTGGACGGCAGAGCAGGGATCGCCCACGTCAGGCTGCCCTGAGGCCAGGCCTCAACAGCATCTTTTTCTGGCTATGCAATGAGATGACATCTCTTCCCTGCTTAAACTCTCCAGTGGTCTCCACTGTCCTTAGAATAAAATCCAAACTTTTTATCACGGCTGCAGGTCCCTGTGACCTCAAACCTCTTCCTGACTCGCTGTCCCTTTGCCAAGCTCCCACCACTGTGCGCGGGTACCCTGGCCTTGGCACTGATGGCCCTTCTCCCTGGAGGCTCCAGTCCAGGTCTTGTGCGGCTGGCCTCTTTCCTCCTTCTGGTCACAGCAGCATCCCCGCTGCCACAGGGCCCTTTCTGACCACCCACTCTAACTTGCCACCCTCTTCCAAGTCACAGCCCAGCCTGTCACCCTGTTTGACCACCTTCATAGCCTCTCGTCACCATCTGATATCACTTCGTTCATTTTTTTTCTGTCTGCCTCCCACATTTGTAAAACCACACCACATGAGCTGGAAGCTAATCTGTTTAGTTCAGCATTGTATTCTCTTCTAATTAGGATAGACCAAGGCATGCAGTAGGTGCTCAAAAAAAATCTGTCAAATGAATGAGTAACAGTGGCCTGGAGCCAGCCCACCCTCTTATGAAGTATCCGTTTCCTCATCTTGAAGACAGAGACAGTAACAGGACTTAGCCCATGAGGTTGCTGTTGATTCGGTGAAATGATATTCATAAAGGTCTGGGCACAGTGGCTGGGACATAAGCACTCAAATATCAGTTGCTATCACTATCGTGTCCTTCAGTACCTTTTGAAACCTTGTGCTGATTAATTCAGAAAGCAGCCCTAAGGATCCCTTTCCTGTGCTGCTCTAGCCAGCCCCTCCCAGTCAGGCAAGGAAGCTTCTCCACCAGTGAGCCTCTTTATGCACCAGTGGTTCCATGTCCAGGCGGGCTTGGGCAGCTGGGGTACAGAGAAGCGTAGGGTGCCTTCACATACCTGGGATGCAAACCCTGGGGGCCAGCATCTCGGGCCGCAGGTGGAGAGCTGCAGGGGCCAACCCTGTGGCTACGCACAGTGTAGATGGGGTTCCGCAGGATGGAGCTCACGGTGGTGCTGGGGGTCAAACTCCGGGGAACAGTGCCTAGAAATGCGCTTGGTGAGAAGAGTCGCCCCAAAGGACCCAGCCAGCCCTAGACTTAAACAAGCCTTTTCCCTGTATCCCAGGACGCAGCCCCAGTCTTTTGGGAAAAGGACTTGGGAGATGAGTTTTAACCATCAATTCACAATGTGCCTGTGGCTCCTGGCCTGTCTCCATCTCTAAAAAGTGGGGAAGTCTCTTTCATGCTTCCTATTTCCCAGGGGAGAAAGCATTTTGACAAGCTTAGACATGTCATGTCTACAAGACAAACCATCCCAGACAGGGCAGCATTTCCCAGTTCCCTGGACCTCAGGGCTGAAAAGTCATGGCAGCTCTCTGAAATGCTGCCTCCCCTCTCCCTGGAGACTAGCCATCCCGCGTTTACACCGACCCTCAGCCCTGGCTGGCTGACTCACCCACAGACGGCCTGCTAGGGTATAGCGGGGGGTTGCTATGCCGGCTGGAATGCCCAGGTGAGTAAGGTGCCCACTCCTGGAGCTCCGGGGAGAGTTCTCCACTGGCTGGGACACACTTCTGTTCCTGCAGATTCAAGGGCAAGAGTGTCTGCTAGAAAGAGTGGAGTATGGCTGGGCACTGTGGCTCACACCTGTAATCCCAGCACTTTGGGAGGCCGAGGCAGGCGGATCACCTGAGGTCAGGAGTTTGAGACCATCCTGGCCAACATGGCGAAACCCCATCTTTACTAAAAATACAAAAATTACCTGGGCATGGTAGTGGGTGCCTGTAATCCCAGCTACTTGGGAGGCTGAGGCAGGAGAATCGCTTGAACTCAGGGGGCAGAAGTTGCAGTGAGCCAGGACTGCACCACTGCACTCAGGCCTGAGTAACAGAGCGAGACTCCGTTTTGGAGAAAAAAAGAAAAAACAAACACGAAAACAGTAGAGCGCTTGGGCAGCTCTGCAAGCCAGTTTCTGTCCCAGGAACCAGCTCCTCCCACTGGGGCACAGGAGGGGACAGCTGGAGAGAAGTGTTGCCCATTCATGTTGCCTTACACATCTGCAAGGGAGCAGCTTTACTTCAGAAGAAAACCACAGAGAATGAATCTTTCACATAGAGATCATGTAAAAGGTGAGAATGCACACGTGTATCAGGCACATACAACTCTGTCTGATGTGCAGGCCTGTGGGAAGCTCTCTGTCCCCAGTGAGCAGCGTGGACTGGTGCCTGAGATGCTTTCCACAGTCCCCAGCAATCTCACTCTTCTGGAAACTATGACAGCACACACAATCAGGCCGTCCTGCTGCCCACTCAGCCTCACATGTGCCACCTCATCTCCCTAGCCCTTCAAGGCAAGTCCATGCCCTAGGTTTTATTGTTTAAGTTCAAAAGCTTCTTATTAAAAAAGCAAACCAAATGCTATGCCCAAGAAGATGTTCCCCTCTTGTGTCACACTCCCACTACCACGCATTTCCACTCCACTTACCTACCTCCTAGCTGGGCCACTTCCCACTTGAGTCCAACAGCAAAGGCAAAGGTACCAGGCTAAACAGGAGCCTGGAACACTGGTGCAGGGCCACTCAGCAGCCCTCCTTTGGCCAACTGTCCCCCCAGGCCTCCCCCTCCCTGCACCCTGGGGCTCAGCACTACCTCCAGGAACTGAGCAGGAATCACTACTGGAGCAAGCTTAGGCCGAAAACTGGGAGCAGATTTTGGCCGGCGACGCTTCTGCCCCAGCTCGTCCACCTTCTGGGAGGTGAGGTCCTCATCACAGGATTTCTTGGCCGGCAGGTAGGAGGAGTCCCCATCTCCTTCTGGGTAGTAGCTGGAAGCGATGCGGACCCTGGCCTTGCGAGGGGGTGATGCGTGCATGGGCTCCCCGGGGTCCACATCGGGGGGCAGGGCACTTGGGGGACTAGTGGATGGGGAGCTGCCCACCAGAGTGGCCTCTGACTCGGAGCTAGTCTCCAGCCTGTGCTGGAACTTAATGGAGTCGCTCCTTCTGGGAGGTTTTGGGGGTGTCAGAGGCCCTGCCCTCTTGGAGGGCTGGGGAGAGAGAGCAGGCCCAGGACCTGGCAGCAGGTAATCTATTTTGGGGGGTGTCTGGGGGCGTTTGAAAGTGTTAGGGTCAAAGATGGACTTTCTTTGCTTTGGCTTCTTATAAACGGAGAGCTTCTCAGGCGCTGCCGTGGAGCTGAGCACGGCCTTGGGCCAGGTCCCGCCGCTGTTGGAGCCTTCAGAGTCCACCTTGTCCAGGGGGGCCTCCCCAACCCCACAGGGGCCCACCTCTGTCTCAAAGGGCAGCAGTGGCCGCCGGCTACGCACATCCACCAGCCCAAAGCCACGGTCCCCAGAGGCATCTGAGCGGAAGGAGCTCAGGCTACGCTCAGAGGCACTGGGACAGGCCTGGGGGCAGACCTGCAAGGGTCCCCCAGGGAATGGCTTGTGCAGAAAGGAGCTGCTGCCTCCTGGGGGGCCTGGCTCCTTCCTGTCTTCCAGCCTGTCCGTGTAGAAGATGTCTGTCTGCGTGGAGTTATTGTGCTGTATCAAATTCCGTTTGTTATGAGCCTGGACTTCCGGGCCATGGGCTCGAAAACTCAGCATCTTATCGGAGTCTTTGATATTTTCAAAAATGTTCTGGCCACTCCACGAGGAGCTCTGAGGGAACACCTAGGCAGGGATTGCAGAGGAGTGAGAGAGAAAGTGAGATGGCAGGACTTGGAGCTGCCACTGAAAACCGTTCCCACAGGTAAAGCAATGGTCAGGAATGGGCCACCTGCCCCTTAAAAAAGAGACAGGCAGACAGAGACGCACATACACACAAACACATGTGCTTCTTCCTAAGGGAGAAGTTTTCTCATGGCCCTGGTCACTCTGAACTCAAAGAAGAGTCAAAGTTTTATTAACTTTGAACACTTTCTGAAATCACCTGGGCCGGGCACGGTGGTTCATGCCTGTAATCCCAGCACTTTGGGAGGCCGAGGCAGGCAGGTCATGAGGTCAGGAGTTCAAGACCAGCCTGACCAATATGGTGAAACCCCGTCTCTACTGAAGTTATAAAAATAAGCCAGGCACGGTGGCATGCACCAGTAGTCCCAGCTACTTGGGAGGCTGAGGCAGGAGAATCACTTGAACCCAGGAGATGGAGATTGCAGTGAAGTGAGATCACACCACTGCACTCTAGCCTGGGTGACAGAGCAAGGCTCTGTCTCAAAAAAAAAAAAAAAGGAAATCACCTGCATAATGTCTTGAGTATTTTTTAAAATATTAAACATAAAAGTAAAAATTCATTGTTAAAAATATATCTCTTGTGGTACACCCAGACAACGGAATATTAATTAGCACTAAAAAGAACTGAAATGACGTGGAGGAACCTTAAGTGTATATTAGCAAGTGAAGAAGCCACTCTATATACTCTGTGATTCCAACTCTATGGCATTCTGGAAAACACACAAGCCTGGAGGCAGTAAAAGGATCAGTTGTTGCCAGGGGCTTGGATAAATATGGGGAGCATAGGGAATGTTTAGAGCAGTGAAACTACTGTGTATGATATTATAATGGTGGTACATGTCATTACCTGCATCAAAACTCACAGAAAATACACCACCAAGACTGAACCTTAATGTAAACTATGCATTATAGTTAATACTAATGCATCCACATTGGCTCGCTAATTGTAACGCATGTACTAACTACACTAATGCAAAATGCCAAAATTGGGGAAACTTAGGGACAGGAGTGGGGATGGTGGTGGTGGGGTGGTTGAGAGAGTACTAAGAATTCTGTATCAGCCCAACTTTTCCATAAACATAAAACTGTTTCCAAAAAAAAGTCAATTAATTTGAAAATAGTTAATTTAGAAAATATCTCTTAATAGAAAGTTAGAAAAAATAGGCCCAGCCATTTCATTAAGAGATGTTTTCTAAATTGGGCCTATTTTTTCTAACTTTCTATTATTAAACTTTTCAAATATGTAGAAAAGTATAACAAATGTCCATAAATGTACCATGTAGATTCAACAATATTTCACTAAATTGTCTTTTTGTCTGTATCTATAATGATACTACAGAACATTGGAAAGCAAGTTACGAAGATCATGACATGTCACTTCCCTTCCTTTTTCTCTTTTTTTTTTTTTTTGAGACGGAGTTTCGCTCTTGTTACCCAGGCTGGAGTACAAATGCATGATCTCAGCTCACTGCAACCTCTACCTCCTGGGTTCAAGCGATTCTCTTGCCTCAGGCTCCTGAGTAGCTGAGATTACAGGAATGCGCCACCACGTCCGGCTATTTTTGTATTTTTAGTAGAGATGGGGTTTCTCCATGTTGGTCAGGCTGGTCTTGAACTCCCGACCTCAGGTGATCCACCTGCCTCCCAAAGTGCTGGGATTACAGGCATGAGCCATCGCGCCCAGCCCCTTCCTTTCATTTTTGAGACAGGGTCTCACTTTGTCACCCAGGCTGGAGTGCAGTGGCACGATCACGGCTCACTGTCACCTCGACCTCCTGGGCTTTTTGTATTTTCTGTAGAGGCAAGGTCTTGCTGTGTTGCTGGGCTCAAGTGATTCGACTGCCTTGGCCTCCCAAAGTGTTGGGATTACAGACATGAGCCACCATGCCCGGCCATGACACATCACTTCTAACAACTTTAGTTTGTACCTCCCCCAAATAAGGCCATTCTCCTGTATAACAACCCCAGTACCATCATCATACCTAGGAAAATTGGCAACAATTCCTTAAGGCCATCTAATTATCAGGTCCAGATTCAAATGTACCCAACTGTGCCCAACATGGCCTTGATTGCGGTTTTTTGATTGCAGGCCAGCGTCCAGTCAGGGTTCCTGCCCCCACTGCACTCGGTAAATCCCCACCCTGTTCTCAAGGATCCTGTGACCCTAAGGAGTAGCGTGGCTGTGTGGAGTCAGGGCTTTGCCCATACTCCTGACTATGAGAGCGGAGCCACGTCCAGCCCTTACCTTCAGGAGGGACAGGGTCAGGGAGTCCTGGCAGCTCCGCAGCAGAGATTCACATTCATTCAGAGACTTGTTGTCCAGTGCAATGCCATTGATCTAGAGCAGGACAGACAGCACGTCAGGCCACAGGCAGAGCGGCCTCAGGCCTACCAGGTTGGGGTCTCTGCCCACCTAACCTCCTGTGCTAGACAGTCACCAAATGCAAGGTGCCAACGTCAGGAGTTGGCAAAGGATAGAGGTCCTCCTGATGAGGCTCAAGGAGTCCAGCTAAGGGGTTTCTGAGGTAGAGGAACACAAAAGCCTTCACAGCAGGCTGGGGGAGGAACGTGTCCTTCTGGGATCAGAACACCGAGGACCTGGAGGGAACATCTTGGCCTGGCTGTGCCCTGCCACATGGCACGGGACCTCAGCTCAGAACTTCCCAGCCTCTTGCCTCCACAGAGGAAATGGAAGATAAATGCATGCATGTGGCTCGGGAAAGCAGGGGGACTAAAAACAAGACCATGGATAGGAAAGGCCTTGTAGAGAAAGTACCACATGAAGTGGGGCCCTGTGAGTGTTCACAAAGAACCTCTCAACCCTGCTCCCGGAATCTCTGCCCACATCCCTCACAGCTATGTGCAGACCTTCTTAAGAAGTGTAGGTGCAACAGGTGAATGACCAAACTGTGATACACCCACATTGCAGAGCACTGCTCAGCAATGATAAGGAACGAGCGGCCGGCACACGCAGCCTCTTGGGTGGATCTTGGTGGCATGGTGCGGAATGAAAACAGCCCAGCTCCAAAGATCACATACTATATGATTCCATGTCTGTAACATTCTCAAAAGGACAACATCACAGAGATGGAGAACAAATCAGCTGCCAAGGGCAGGGATGGGAGGGAGCAGGGGGTGTTACTACAAATGGGCAGAGGGAGGGAGACCTCAGTGCTGATGGAACAGCTACGCATCTTCATTATGGTGGTGGTTACACAGAACAACATGTGTTAAACCACAAACAACCACACAGTACCAATGTCAATATGCTAGCTTTGATATTATACTCATGCAATGTGCAACCATGAGGGGAAGCAGGGAGAAGAGTACATAGGACTCCCCTGTACTATCTCTGCAGCTTCCTATGAATCTATAATCATTTCAAAGTCAAGTTTTCTTTTTTTTTTTTTTTTGAGATGGAGTCTCGCTCTGTCCCTCAGGCTGAAGTGCAGAGGCATGATCTCGGCTCACTGCAACCTCCGCCTCCCAGGTTCAAGTAATTCTCCTATCTCAGCCTCCCAAGTAACTGGGATTGCAAACGCATGCCTCCATGCCCGGCTAATTTTTTTGTATTTTAGTAGAGACAGGGTTTCACTGTGTTGCCCAGGTTGGTCTTGAACTCCTGAACTCAGGCAATCCACCCACCTCAGTCTCCCAAAGTGCTAGGATTACAGGCGTGAACCACCACGCCTGGCCAAAGTCAAGTTTTCTTTTTAAAATATCTGCAGAGTGATTATCTTGAAGTAGTAAATTAATTTGTGGTTTTTTTCCTTATAACATATCCACATTTAAAAATTTTTCATAATGGCCATATAGCTTTGATACTCTGGCTCCCCCAAAAATTTGAAAAAACATTGGCAAAGATGTGAGGCAATGAGTTCCCCTACACATTGCAGGGAGGACTGAAAAAGCCATGACCTTTTTGGAGCAAAGGGGATAGATCTCACTGGATGTTAAACATTCATGCCCTCTGACCCAGCAAACCCTCACCCCAGGAATGTACCCCAGGGCACACTCCTGGGTCCCTATGAAGTGGCCATGCAGCACGACACAGATGTAAGTAAAGGCAGAGATGCCCAGACTATCCCTCGGGAGGGACTGATCAACAGCTTAGGCTGCTGTCACTAAGGAATGACACGCAGTTATGGAAATAACCAAGGTAGATCTAAAGACGTGAATATAGGCTGCGCATGGTGGTTCACACCTGAAATCCCAGCACTTTGGGAGGCTAAGGGCAGATCATTTGAGGTCAGGAGTTCAAGACCAGCCTGGGCAACATGGTGAAACCCCCATCTCTACCAAAAATACAAAAAAACTAGCAGGGCTTGGTGGCACAGGTCTGTAATCCCAGCTGCTCAGGTGGCTGAGGCAGGAGAATCACTTGGACCTGGGAGGCAGAGGTTGCAGTGAGCCAAGATCATGCCACTGCACTCCAGTCTGGGCAATAGAGTGAGACTATCTCAAACAAAAATAAAAATAAAAAGATATGAATACGGAGGGACCTCCAAGACATGCTGCTAAAATCTGGCTGGGTGTGGTGGCTCACATCTGTAATCCCAGCACTTGGAAAGGCCAAGGCAGGTGGATCACTTGAGGTCAGGAGTTTGAGACCAGCCTGGCCAACATGGCAAAACCCCGTCTCTACTAAAAATACAAAAATTAGCTGGGTGTGGTGGCATGTGCCTGTAATCCCAGCTACTTGGGAGGCTGAAGCAGGATAATCACTTGAACCTGAGAGGCGGAGGCTACAGTCAGCCAAGATCACACCATTGGACTCCAGCCTGGGCAACAGAGTGACACTCCATCTTAAAAAATAATAAAAATAATAAAAATAAAACAAAAAGCAAGATGAGCAATTGAGTATATTATAATCCCATAGAGGTTACCCCAACCCCCCAAAAATGTGTGAGATGTACATGTTTTGAAAGTTTCTGGGACATAATATAATAAATTGTTAACAGTGATTGCCATCGGGGTGGGAAGTAGTACACAAGAGGTCTAGCCAGAGGAAGAGTTGTTGTCACTATTTGCCTTTTGTACTATTGGAATTTTGTATGTATGCCATGAAAAAGTGTATGGCATTTTCAGTTTTTAGTTTTTATTTATTAGAGACAGGAGTCTTGCTCTGTCACCCAGGCTAGAGGGCAGTGGTGTGATCTCAGCTCACTGCAACCTCTGCCTCCCAGGTTCAAGTGATTCTCCTGCCTCAGCCTCCCGAGTAGCTGGGATGACAGGCATGCACCACCAAGCCCGGCTAATTTTTGTATTTTTAGTAAAGACAGGGTTTCATCATGTTGCCCAGGCTGGTCCCGAACTCCCGACCTCAGGTGATCCACCCACCTCAGCCTTCCAAAGTGCTGGGATTACAGGAGTGAGCCACTGCGCCCTGCTGGCATTTTCAATTTTAAAAGGTTAGTTAGAAGTATTAAATTTGCATGTCCTATGACTCAGCAATCTCATGGCATTTGTAGCTCAGTCTCAGAGATACCATTAGGTGTCTCCAGAGGGTCTATGCACACAGGTAAAGTTAAATGCAGGACTGTTTGCAATTGCAGACCCTGCAAACAACTTCTATGTCCATCGGGGGAGGGGATAATTTATACTACATATAATCAAACAACAGAATACCATAAGGTGGGTAACATTAGCCAGGCTAGACTTGGAAAGATATCCAAGGTAGGATGCAAATTGCAGATCCCATTATTGTACATAAACAGCAAAACAAAACCAAGAAATCTATCTAGGTATATATAGATTTGTAGGGGCACTTATGTGGGCTGGGTACTTATCTTCCAAATGGGGGCAGGGACAATCTCTAGGAGCAGGATTAAAGGGGGAAGGGACTGCCACTTTTCATTTTACATATTTTTGTATTGCTTGGCTATTTTACAACAAATAGGACTTACTTTGGTAACAAAAAAATTTAAAAATAGGTATTACATTTAGTTTTTTTAAAAAAGGGTCGTGTTTAAAAGTCACAACACAATGATGTCAATTTTTTAAACTGTCCTTGATAAACATTCATGAGAATGTTAAATGTAGAGAACTACATTTAAAATATTAATAAAGCTGGGCGCTGTGGCCCATACCTGTAATCCCAGCACTTTGGGAAGCCAAGGCGGGCAGATCACCTGAGGTAAGGAATTCGAGACCAGCCTGGCCATCATGGTGAAACCCCATCTCTATAAAAGTACAAAAATTAGCCAGGCGTGGTGGCTCACGCCTGTAATCCCAGCTACTCAGGAGGCTGAGGCAGAAGAATCACCTGAACACAAGAGTCGGAGGTTGCAGTGAGCCAGGATTGCGCCACTGCACTCCAACCTGGGCGACAGAGCAAAACTCCATATCAAAAAAAAAAAAAAGAAAAGAAAAGAAAAAAAGTTAATAAAGGTTATCTACAGGTGGTACGAAAGCAAGTGGTTCTTATTTCCCTCTTAGGCCTTTGGAGGTTGCAGTGAGCTGGGATTGCATCACTGTACTCCAGCCTGAGCGACAGAGAGAGATGGAGAAAGGTCATCTACACATGGTAGCAACGCAATTGATTCTTATTTCCCTCCTAGACCTTTTATTTCCTAATTTTCTACAGTAAATAGAAATATACCATCAAGAAACCTATGTTTAAATGTTCACATAGTACAATGCCCAGAACAAGGAAAATATAAAATCTTTGCTCATTACTTCTTGCTCAAACCTCCCAAATGTAATCTGTCTATGCACAGCAGATGACCCTGGCTCCAGCCTTGAGACTTACCGCAACAATCCTGTCTCCCACAGCAAGGGACCCTTCTTTGGCGGCAGGGCTTCCGGGCAGCACGGCGGCAGCATACACTCCATTCTCCAGACTGATGCCGCTGTCTGCAAGCCACAGGAGGTCACTGGGTAGCCCCTGGCCTCGCTGCCCAGCCCCGGTCACCCTACCTCATCTTTGTTACCGTCTTCCCACAAAAGAGGATGTCAGCAGGCTGCACCCTCTCTACCCCTGCACCCTGCCCCAGTCCCACCAATTGGGGGCTCAGTTACATCTGCCCTTACATCTGCCCAGGTAAATCAAACACTCAGAAAGCAAGACTCAGGGCCCAGACGACCTCCTGCCAGGAAAGCACATGGGCTACATTTAAATGGCATCGGCCCCTCATCCCTGTGAATGAGGTACTCTAAGGGGCACCCCTGGCACCTGTCCACAAAAAAGGGCCCCAGCCACCTGAGGCACTCTGCCATGTCCACAGGCCCACTACCTTTCTGTCCACTGAGGTTGATGTGCAGCGGCGTAACCACCTTCCCACCCAGGGACTTCCTCCGCCGCACGACCATGTTGATGGCCCCCTCCCCGTTGAGGAGCGCCTTGATGGCCTGCTTCTTGTCCTTGTTGATGAGGTCCACATCGTTGATTCTCAGCAGCCAGTCATTGACCCTGAGAAGGGGCACAGCCAGTTCAGCACCCACACAGGCTGTGGGACCAGCGGTTAGCCGCCCACCACTACCATTCAGGGGGCTGACTGCCAAGGAGTGGGTGCCTCACATACACGTTCAGAAAATTTCCTCTTGCAGGAGTGCACATTGGTAAAATTTGCAGATGCTGAGGTTAGACAGCCTGGGTTTAAATCCTGGCCCTACCACTTACTAGTTGTATGATCCAGCCCCTCCAGGCCTCAATGTCCTCATATGTAAAATGGGGACAATAATCACGCCTACCTTGTAGGGTTGTAAAGACTAATCAATTAATTTCTATAAAGTATTTAAACCAGTACTCAGCAGTCAGCCAGCACTGTAATAGTGTTAGCTATTTTATCATCATGACTATTTCCCTGAATGAGCATGCCATGTACGTCCTGGGCTCTCACACATACCCCCTGAGCACTTTCCCACCCAAAGGAGCAAAAGACAGAACTTGGTAACTAAAGAATAATCAGATTCAGAGGCAACTGAGAAGCACTGTTTCTTTTTGGAGCAGTATTAGCTGCTGAGACTGCAGGCCTTGGACAGATCTCAGGCTGGGAAATGTTCACCTAAGTGCTACCTGGCTCTCTTCGGGTCCTCCGCACTGGGGAGAAGGGCCCCACCTTACCTCCAGGGCCTGGGCCTCAACTCTTACCTTAAGCGCCCATCAGCAATGCTTCCTTTATCCACTTTAGTGACAAATATGCCACAGTCCCCCGGGAAACAAGGCTCATTCACACCTTCTGCCATATCAAACCCCAGTGCCTTCAAGTCAATATCCTCCTGCAAAAACAGCAGCAACAGCAACGCATTTCACAAAGCAGTGACAGAAACATTTGGCTCTTAAGCCCCTGAGCTGCTCACTCCAATGTGGGGGACTGTCCCTTCACCTCATCTGATGAGACACTCCATCCCCAGGATGGAAACCTATGAGTACCTGCAACCTGCCCCTTCTGGCCACTGCAGACAGACATCCCTGTCAGCGTCCCCCCAGGACCCTGCCCTTCCCCGGCTGCAACCCAGCCTGGACAGCTGCGGGAAAGGATGCCGTCACACTCCTGGGAGGAAAAGGAGAACCTCCAAACTTGTTGAAACTGGGAGATACTGCAAGAGGGTCACCTTCTCCTCCCTCATCCATCAGAGAAGGAGAGAAGAACCATCAGAGGCAGCTTACCGTCTCCCTCTCAAACTCTACAACTTCCGTTTCCCACTCCATGGAATCCGTGTCAATGGCCGAGTCATGGGAGCTGTGGGCCATCAGCTGCCGGAACCGGGCCTCCTTTTCCAACTGGGATTCCATCTGTTCCCTGTGAAGAGAGAGAGCCATGGTGAAAGCCCCTTGGGAGGTGAAACATCCCACCGCGTAACAGCTCTGAACCTCATGAGGCAGGCAGTTCGTGAGAGCTAAAACAGGTTCCTTTCCCCGCTGTTTCCCAATAACTCGGAGACTCAGGTCAAGGCTTCTGGGGTATCTGTGAGTTTTCACAGTGGTTTTTTTAAAAAAGACAAATTCTCCCCAAATTTATCTAGAGGTTTAACACAATTAAAATCAAAATGCCAGCTGGGCACGGTGGTCCATACCTGTAATCCCAGCACTTTGGGAGGCCGAGATGGGCAGATCACCTGAAGTCAGGAGTTCGAGACCAGCCTGACTGACATGGTGAAACCTCGTCTCCACTAAAAATGCAAAAATTAGCTGGGCGTGGTGGCATGTGCCTGTAATCTCAGCTACTCGGGAGGCAGGAGAATTACTTGAATCAGGGAGGTAGAGGTTGCAGGGAGTAGAGGTCACACCACGGCACTCCAACCTGGCAACAGAGTGAGACTCCATCTCAAAAGAATAAAATTTAATTTAAAAAATAAAATCAAAATGCCAACAAGATTTTTTGTAGATATAGACGGCTATTCTAAAATGTATACATAAAGGCATCAGAATCGCTAAAACAATTTTGAAAATGACTAAGTGGGAGGAAACTCTCTATCCAATTTAAGATGTAGTATACAGCTACAGCAATCAAGACGGTGCTGCTGTCAGGGAGACAGACACACAGGTCTGTAGAACAGAATAAGGAACCCAGGAATGCCCCAAGCTACCAAAGGTGCATACATTAACAGAGGAAGGACAGCCTCCAATTGATGATGCTGGAGCGACTACACATCCATGGCCAAAGAAATGAATCTCAACCTAAATCCCTTAACCTCGGATAAAAGTTAACACCAATATATCACAAATTGAAATGCAAACTGACAGAAGCAGCAACAGAAATGCCACTTAAATAGTTATATTAGGATGAAGACGTAGTTCTTAACATTTCCTTTAATGCCATTGTTACACTTTTAAAAAATGTTCACTGATGGCCAGGCGTGGTGGCTCATGCCTGTAATCCCAACACTTCAGGAGGGTGGATCACTTGAGGCCAGGAGTTCAAGACCAGCCTGGCCAACATGGTGAAATCCCGTCTCTACTAAAAACACAGAAGTTAGGCAGGTGTGGTGACACGCACCTGTAATCCCAGCTACTTGGGAGACTGAGGCACAAGAATCACTTGAACCCAGGAAGCAGAGGTTGCAGTGAGCAAAGACTATACCACTGCCCTCCAGCCTGGGCAATAGAGTGAAACTGCATCTTAAAAAAAAAAAAGATAGGTTTGACTTCATCAAAATTAAAAATACTAGTTCTGAGAAAGACCCAGTAACAAGGATGTGAAAGAGAGACTCAGAAGCCTCATCATATCCTCAGGTGACTGGCCTGTGACACCCTCCCTGAAATCTGGGTCCAGGCTGCCTTGCCAGCTCATGAAAGCTGCCCACTGGGCTCCTGACCTACTTGTGTTTCTTGCTCCAGCAGACAAGCTCCAGGGCCGCACCTCTGCCTAGGCTGTGCTCTCACCAGCCGGCTCTAGAATACCACTCAGCCTCCAGGGCAGAGCTCCAATGCCTTCCAAGCTGCCCCAACCCCTCCCCAGGCCAATGCAGCCAAGCTCAGCATTCAATGCTCCCTATACCTGTCTCATCTAGAATTACCAGGGAGTGCCTGAGGCTTCCCAGGCAGCAACACAGACCCCCTCACCCGCATCCTGCCAGTTAGAGAACTTAGCAGACAGGAGGCACAAATGCAAACATACTGAATGAACACACAAGCTGAATGCACAAGCTTCAGGCAACTCTGGCCCAAACAAGAGGCAAAACATCCCATGTTCACGCCCCAGAGGTTCTAGGCTTTCCCTTCAAAGAGAACTCCTTGATTCCATCACATTGCTAGACCCAAGATGGTCCCTGTGAAGAGTCCTGCCTTGCCTCTTAACTCCTAAAATATTCCTGAGAGCACCCAAGCTCCAGAGAGTCTGGATTTTTACAGAATAAACGGAGCTCTTTGTCTCATTAGGAGTTTTACTGAATGGAAAAGAAGAGAAGCTGTCACTCCCTTCTGAAGGGCATCACTTGAGTGTGCAAGGCTTGCACACTTGCACGCACACACGAGCTTCTCACTGCCCCCTCACCACACTAACAGCTAGGGAAATGTCACATAATGGATGGAGAGCCACTGCTTTCCAACTAGATTTGGGTTTTAGACCATGGCCTATTGGGCTCTGCCAATTTCTATGCTTAAACCCTGATCTTTGTATTTCAATGCACTACTAAAGGCCACTGAGTGTTTAAATGACACCCTGGGAGGCTGCTGTAACCAAGGGGAGGATGTCTGACACCCCAAACAGTCTTCCAAATGGGCATCCAAATAACACAGGCAGAACAGACTGCTGGATGGGGGTTGCAATTGCCTTTAAAACTCTAAATCACAATCTGTCATCATTTTACTCATTGATTTACTTGTCTCTTAGATGGACCCAACCTTGGTCTGTGTGCACTGTGAGCCCATGAGGAAAGGGTCTTGATATGCTTGTCAGTGCCATTTCTCCAGTGCCTCTAATGGAGGCTGGCCCATACAGAGCAGGTACTTGAAAAATCTCAGCGAGTGAGTGAGTAGGGGAATGAATGAATGGGTAACACATGCATGCCTGCCCCGAATGGACTGCTTGGGAACAGGGCCCTCCCTTCCTAGTGCCTTGGCACACAGTGCCTGCCCTGTGTCTAAGAATTTCTGGCCTAAGAATTTCTAATTAACCCAACATGGAGATAACATTCAAACCCATTCTACAGACTGACAGAGCAAGACAGAGTGAAGTGAAGGGACAAACAGCCAGCTCGACACAGAAGGATGAGGCCCTGGCCAATGCACTCAGCATTGCCTTGCCCAGAAGGGAGAGGGGCCCCGGGCTCCCAGATGTGAGCCCATCCCAGCCTACTTGAGCTCCTTCAGCTCACGGCTGACGTCATTCTTCTGCTTGCGGGTGTCATCCAGGCTGCGCAGGGCCTCGGCCAGCTCACTCACCGCACGGTCCCGCTCCCGCCTCAGGTTGTCACACAGTGTCCTGGTGGAAGGAGCAGCAGACAAGGTCACCTGAAGGGGCACGGGGAAGAGGGCTCCCGGTCTGCAGCAGATGGCCTGGCTGCCTCACTCCAAATACCTGCCGGCACGTGCCCCATCCCCAGGTGCACAGGAGCGCTTGCGAATCTGGGGGTAAGACCACCTAGGCCAGCCCCAGTGCATGACAGAGGGAACGTGGAGGACCTGTGCAGGGAAGATATACCCCCACAGTCACCCCGCAACAAGTGTCAGGTTCCCAATGCCCCGTTTCACCTTCAATGTGCCTGGGGTTAAGGACCACCCTCTGCACACACTCACTGTTCTAAGGTCAACTTGAGGGCCCGGGGGTGGCTCTCCTCTATATGAAGCACCCCCACCTGCTTGGCTGGCCTGTGCTCCAGCACTACCCCATGTCTCACATCTACCCACAGGCAGAGCTTTCTAGAGCTATCCCTGTACCCTGCAACTGGGATGGGAGCCCCTTCAGATAGCAGCCGGTCCTCATGTATCTCTGTCTCTCTTAGCTCTGTGAGGGTGCAAAGTACAAGCTTGGCGAGACTCTACGAAAGAGGACCCTAAGGAAGTGGAGACAGATGACCTGGCTGTGGAGGGGCCTGGGCTCTGTGCCACCTCCATAAATGGATATACCTAGAGGACTGTGGTTCCTACCTCTCCACAGCCTCACATCTCCCCCAACCTCAGTCAGAGCCTGGCTAAGGACTGCCCCCTAGAGACACCCGTGGAAGGGGTCCGGGCAGAAGCAGACAGGGAGCAGCCCCTGGGCCTCCCTCCCCTTGCACTGGGCACCTAGCTGTGCTCTCCATTGGCAGGGTCTCACCACCTAGCCATCCTCATCTCCTGATCAGCCCCTAGAGACATTGGTCTCTCCCCTGACCAACCACAAGGAATCTTCTGGAAACCTCCCAAATACCAAGACATTCTCTCTCCCCACCCCAAACATCATCACGACCACAGCCTCTCCTGGATCCTCCCCAGCCAGGATCAAGTCCACACTGCTTGGCTTCCCTTTCAAGGCCTCTACACCTGCCCCTGGGAATCTCGCCAGCCTGCCCTCCCCATGACTCATCCATGTCCCTGCCCTGAGCACACGCCACAGGTCCCCTCCGTCTGCAATGCCCTTCCCCCTTTTCCACCTGGAAAAACCCCACTCGTGCTTCCAGTTCTAGCTCGAATGCCATGCTCTCTGGGGAGACCTCCCCACACCCCAGGGAGCCCTGCATGCCCCCCACAGCCCTGGAGCTCAGTCACGCATCTTCCTCCCTCACTGCCCTGCCCACCCAAGCCTCTCCCGAGGTCTCTTTGCTCCAGGGATTTGAGACCTTGGCACACAGCAGGCGCCTGGGGAATACTGCTAAAAGAACGCATTTCGGATGTGCTCTTCTCATCAGAAGCCCTCAAATAAAAGAGGTTGGCCTCATGCCCCTTCACAGGCGTCTCATGTGGACATAGTACATACTGAGGACATATAGGGCTGAGTGACATGGGAGGGAGAAACAATGGAAAATTCTAAAACTAAGAGGCAAGGCTGGGGCATCAACTAGGGGTGAGAAAGGAGGAGCCCAGGTCCCTCCCACCTTACCTGGACACACAGCAAACGATTCGGACCCTCCCAACAGACCCTAGCAGGTCCCCGCATCCTGGGGAGATGCGAGCCCACGCCAGCTCGAAGGCACCCCGTACCGGATGCTGTCACGCTCTGCTACGATCTTGTCTCGCTCCTGGAAGGCCCAGTCCCGCCGGCACTTGGCCACATCCGCCTCCTGAAGGGCTTCCTTCAGCTCCTGGCACAGAGCCTTGCACTGCTTTCGAAGGATTTCAACCTCCTTGTTGGCTCTCCCAGCATCCATTGTCACCGTGTCTTTGATCTGGTGGGAGTAAGGGGCAGGGAGAGGGAGAGGCTGCTGAGCCTCATGGACCAGGAGCACCTCCCACCAGTGCAGGGGTCAAGGCTGAGGCTCCAGGGAGCTGGATGGAAACACGGAGCCCATCGCAGCACACCCCCGCCACCCATACCCCCAGTGACTACACCCCACAGCCACTGTCCTATTAACCAGCGCCCCCCCCACAGCCCCCACCGTGTCTGTGATCCTGGTTTTTATAATCTGGCAAGCCGAGTTATTTTTAAAGACAAAAATACATCGGTGTTCCTGCTGGTGAAGTGCTGTGTATCTCAGTTCGTTTAAAAAGCTGAAATCTGAAGCATTTGTATCTTGGCACATCCCTAGAGAGTTATATGCTCCACTAAAATTTCAAGTCAAACTCTTAGAAGCACTCATATGAAAAGCCCCCCCACACCTCTATAATCCTTAGAAAACACGGAGAAATGATGGATGACAAAGTGAGTGTTTACTGCAAGAATAACTCCTCCCCTGGCTCAAAGGCTTTCCAAACACGCAAAACAGAAGCATGACAACAGAGGTGGTGATGACACTGGTGTCCCCGCCCCGAGACTCTCCACCCTCAAGTGCTAGGACACAGGAAGACACACACGCACAGGAAGAAAGCTTCCGTTCCCTCTAACGATCATTCTCCAGAGAACAGGAGATGGCAGCCTCTGCAAAAACATGTTCAGAAAGATCTCAGACATAGAAAACAAGAGAAGAGAATGAAGCTGACAAGAAAACACCTACAGTCAGTTGATAAATCCCCCCATCTCTCAAAACAGAGGCAGAGGAGCTGAAAAACAATTTGCACAAAAAGGACCATCAAAGCTCGAGGGTGCCAGTGCAGTGGCTGGCTTTGCTCGGACCTCACGGTTCCTGGGAGTCATTCAAATCATTTCAGTTTTGATTATTTTTTCAGCTTTACATAGTATGCCGTGTTTGTTTAGTTTGCTATTTTCCAAAAAAAATCCCTAAATTTTCATTTTAAAAAGAATTATTTGGGGGCAGGGTACAGTGGCTCACACCTGTAATCCCAGCACTTTGGGAGGCCAAGGCAGGCAGATCACATGAGATCAGGAGTTCGAGACCAGCCTGGCCAACATGGTGAAACCCCATTTCTACTAAAACTACGAAAATTAGCCAGACATGGTGGCATGTGCCTGTGGTCCCAGCTCCACGGGAGACTGAGGCAAGAGAATCACTTGAACTTGGGAGACAGAGGTCGCAGTGAGCCCAGATGGCGCCAACTCACTCCAGCCTGGACAACAGAGTGAGACTCGGTCTCAAAAAAAAAAAAAAAAAAAAAAAAGTGTATTAGTCAAGAATTTATGATAAACAATACTTTTCAAAATTTACATTATACTCACTGTTTTACAATATATTTATGGATAGTTTTAGAGCTGACACATGTTACCACGTGGATTCCCTGAAAGGTTTCTCCATGGTGCTCTGGATGAGCATCTAGGGAGGCCCCAGGTGCAGACAGGAGGAGAGGCAGCGTAGGAGGTGGGCAGCTCCCCCAGCCCACAGCTCCCTTCCTTCCCCTGGGCCCCACGCCATTGCTGGTCTCCAAAATGAATTCATCCCCAAATACTGCTTCCTTATAAGGAATACAAGAAGTACTATACTTAGTTTTAGTGAAGGGGGAAGAGGGGAAAGAGGTACCTTTAAAAAAATGGTAAAATTTGGAAGCCCAGCAGACCCAAGTGACCGACTGATTGATTCTGATCACACTGGTGAGGAACCGCAGGATCTAGAAGTGACTCACCAGGGCTCCCCCATCCTGCAGAGCTGACTCATGATCAGTACCGGCTCCTCTACCCCAGGCAGACTCTACCCCAGGCATCAGATGTCAGTCTGAGTCTGCTCTAAAAGCGCCACCTGCAGTCTCTTTCTTCCAGTGCTGGGTGAGCAAAGGCGTGGGAAGAGATGGGCCGGTCTTCACGAGACACTTGCCAGACCCAGCCATGAGGCCGGTGAGAAAGGCCCATGGGCTGCAACCCAGCCCCAGAGGGCCAGAGCCCACTCGAGGGTCCCAGGGGAGGATGGGGCCCAAGTGTGGAGTGGTGCCCCTGAGCAGACGGCTCTCAGGTGAGGGCACCTCCCTCTGCTTCCTGGGCAGCTTCTCTTGCTACAACAGCCCTCTGCATCTAAGTTCTGGAAAGGCCAGTGCTGCCTCACCTTGTCCCCTGGCACTGTCCAGTCTGTCCACCACAGCTGAGCTCAGCTCCTCAACCAGGACCTGTAGCTGGACGTGAAACTGCATTCAGGGCGGCAGACGGCAGGAGCGTGGGGGGCTGCCCTTCTACAGACAGGGTTCGGTGAGCAGGGCCCTTCTGGGAAAGTGCTTTGGAACCTGGGAGATCTCTGCAATAGGCAGCAGTGACCTACGGCTTCCAGTGGTGCCAACCTCAACTCCCCAGGCAGTTCCTCCCTCCTCCTGGGAGCAATGAGCCTTCGCTGGACAAGGTCAGCTCCTGGCCTGAGGCAGGAGGGTGGCCTTGGGGGAGCTCCTGAGGATATCTCCCCTCTGGGAGCTGGTAAGGAGGTGAGGGCACAGCCAACCTGTCAAAGACCCTGACAGGCCCCTGGCCTCCCGGTGCTCTTTGCCTCAGCCCACTGAGAACACAGAAGGGAGAGAGGGCATGGAGAAGGAAAAGGGAAAATGGAGCAAGAGGTGCAGATAGACGACAGGGGCATGCAAGCACGACACCAGAAACTGAAGCCCAGCCCTCGGGCTGAGCAGGATGAAGACAGCTCTGTGGTGAGGGAGCTAGACCTGCCAGAAGGCCCCCCACAGCTGACCCCTGACAGGCAGCAGCCAGTGGGGTGGCAGGGCCAATCCCCAGGGTGCCTCACTGCCCAGCCCTCCTGGCCTGCTCTTGCCGGTGGAGAGTGCTCTTATTCATGAAGCCAGACCAACTTGAGAAGGAAATGAGGATTTCAGCTCTTAGAGCTGACGGGCAGCAGCGGGGGCTATCTCCTGCCTGCTGACTCGGAACGGGGCCTGGAAAAGATCCCTGTCTCAGCTGACAGCTGTACTTGGTGCCCAGCCAATACCCCCTGTGTAGGCTGGAGGCGGGCTCCAGGCTGAAGGGCTCGCCTGAGTGCTGGGAAGGCGACGGCTGCCCCAAGGACGTCAGGCCTGGGGGTCTCATTGCTGGATGCCAGCACCGCGGGGAACTCAGGTGTTCTCTGTACATCTCTGTGCTTTCTACATTTCTACAAAGAGTCTTCACCATTAACTTCAAAGATCTCAAAATATGGCCAGGCGCAGTGGCTCAGGCCTGTAATCCTAGCATGTTGGGAGGCCAAGGTGGGTGGATCACCTGAGGTCAGGAGTTCAAGACCAGCCTGGCCAACATGGCGAAACCCCATCTCTACTAAAAGTACAAAAATTAGCTGGGCATACTGGCAGGTGTCTATAATCCCAGCTACTCAGGAGGCTGAGACAGGAGGATCACTGGAACCCAACAGGTGGAGGTTATAGTGAGTTGAGATCGTGCCACTTCACTCCAGCCTGGGAAAAAGAGGGAAAGTACGTTTCAAAAAAAAAAAAAAAGAAAGAAAGAAAAAAGAAAATCTCAAAACTCCATCCGCACGGGCTCGCTGTCATTCCCCAGGCATGTGTCTGATATTCTGTGACATTTCACAGCAGTTACTGACTTGGTCATTTTCCAAGTTTCCATCTTCATCATTTTGTTTTCCTGATTTGATATTGACATTTTCCCCCAACAATTATGTGCTCAGATCCCAGGATGTGAACATGAATTCATGGTTTTTCTAGGATGATTACCAAGTTCTAATGCATTATCTTCACTTACTAAAAATTTATTCTAATAGACTTTTCAAAAATTTCATTGCAGTAAATATTCATCTTCACACTGGCTTTTGCCTCAAGGGTCTCCAGAAGTCTTGGTGGTTCCTTGTACGAAATTCCCATTACTTGGTTGGCCCATTTTTACCCAAAGAAACAGTTTAATGAGGTTCACCCTAATCCTAACAGAGTAGTAAGATTCAGATGGGCATAATAATGAATGCCCATCTCAACTCACTGTTGCTTTGTGCAGGCACGATGATGTATTTTCTATATTGAATCATTTGTTCATTACAACCACCATTCCATTGTGCAGATGAAGAAACTGAGGCTGGCTGGGTGCAGGGGCTCACGCCTGAAATCCCAGCACTTTGGGAGGCCGAAGCAGGAGGATCACTTGAGCCCAGGAGTTTGAGACCAGCCTGGGCAACATAGTGAGACCGCGTCACTACAAAACAATTCAGAATTAGCGGGGTGTGGTGGTGCCTGCATATAGTCCCAGCTACTTGGGGGGCTGAGGTGGGAGGATCACTTGAACCCAAGAGGTCGAGATTACAGTGAGCTATGATTGTGCCACTGCACTCCAGCCTGGGGAACAGACAGGCTGTCTCAACAAAAAAGTAAATTAAAAATAGAAACTGAGGCCCAGAGGCCAGGCACAGTGGCTCACCAGGCGGTGAAATTATGCTTGTAATCCCGATACTTTGGGAGGCTGAGGCGGAAGGATTGCTTGAGTCCAGGAGTTCGAGACCAGCCTGGCCAACATGGCAAAGCCACATCTTTACTAAAAATACAAAAAATTAACCAGGCGTGGCGGCGCACGCCTGTAACCCCAGCTACTTGGGAAGCTGAGGCATGAGAATTGCTTGAACCCGGGAGGTAGAGGTTGCAGTGAGCCAAGATTGTGCCACTGTACTTCAGCTTGGGCAACAGAACAAGACTCGGTCTCATAAAAAAAAAAGAAACAGAGGCCTAGAGAGGTTTGAGACCACATGACTGAGGAGGGCCATCTCTCAGCAAGGGGCCTGTGTCTCATGCATTCCCCACATCCCCTATCACTGCCCGGGCGTGAAGAGAAGTTGTATCAGTTGAAAGACATGCTGGTCACCCATCAGGCATCACCTGCCTCACACTTGGTATGGCAGGACCTGGTAGTAATGATCCAATGCATACCACCCCTGCCAAACTGCCTGACCTTTAACGCCTTGCTTTTTGCTTCTCATAAACCACCTTTGAAAGCTGCATTCCAACTGACCTGCACAGAAAGGCAGGAGAATAGAGGGACGTGAATATCCGAGAACTATTCTGATAGGGGAAAAAATCTGCCGTGATCAAGTCTAGAAGCTCTAATCAGAGCCACACACAACACAGACTGAAGGGAATCTCCATGGGCCCATCCAAGCCCCAGCAGGGCTCAGCTAGACCTAGGGCAAGGAGCTCCACGATGAGGAGAGGTTGACAGGTAGGAAGGAGGCAGAAAATCCACATTGGCCACCCAGGAGTTGAGCTAGATGGCCCAATCCAATGCTATCAAACATCCCAGCTCCCCAACCCTGGAGGTGTGGCCCCCAGGCAGCAAAGCTTCAGGAGAAGAACTAGTAGGCTCAGCCTACTAGCACATCTTCCCAGCAGGAGCCTGAAACACTTTTTCAAGAGCAGACTCAATCAGATGCACACTGCTGGTGGAGACGGGCCCCTGAGGGTACTCTTCCAGACGCAAGAGGCCTAACGTATCTATGGCTTTGGGAACTTGGCCTTGGTATCTTGCTTCATAATAAGCAAGTCCTTGAGATATCACTGACTTTCAGCATGAGACTGATCTGCAATTACGTAGCAATGGGTTTCGGTGTGAGAGTATCGGTGCGCGTCATCTGACTCTTCCTGGTGTGTAAGCTCCAGGTATCCATGACTATGTCTGGGCCTCCCTCCCCACTTGTCCCCTGTAATCCAGACTACAGCTGGGCATTGAGCATGAGCTCAGGAGTTACCTTGGTGGTGTCTGATAACCCAGCTTGCACTTAGGCCTTCTATCAGAAGCCCTTTACTCCAATGGGAAGGAGGCTTCTAATCCAGACACCATGCACTCTGCAGCCCCTCTTCCCGGGACGCTGTAGGAGAGGCTGAAAGCCAGCCACCAGCCCACCCACCTACCTGCCGCAGCGCCTCCATCTCCTCACTGGCCGCCTTCTTCTCAGATGTGCTGCTCTTGAGCTTGGACTCGGCCAGTTCCACCTCGGTCTGCAGCTTGTCCAGCTCAGAGATGACCTGGTCGCGCTCACTCATGATGAGCTTGTACTCGCTGTACACAGCGTCCCGCTCCTCCCTGTACTTCTCCGACTCCTTCGCTGTCTTCACCTGTGTGGTTCTCAGCTCGGTCAGCTCTGACTGCAGCAGCTCCATCTCCCACTGCAGGTCCTTGTTCTGCGCTGTGGCCTTGTTCAGCTCATGGTGGATCGCCTCAAACCTGGGGAGAGAGGCGGCGAGATGTGGGAGGGGCGGGGGCGCTGCCCGGTCAGTGGCCGGCTGCGCTGCTGCCTCCCGCCAGCTCTGCGGTGCTGGACAGTCAAGCATGAAATTTCAAGTGAAGTCACTCTCTCCACCCCCAAGAGAAAAGTCACGGAGTACCAGTGCCCCCAGACCTGGAATTTTTCTCAGCCCTTTACAAATGCCAGGAGTTGAACTGAGGACATTATGCCCTCCGCTCCACTAGAAACAACAGCGTATTTCTCCCACAGTCAAGCCACATTAATTTTAAAAAACAATAAAAACAAAACAATGCCAGGATAACAGCATAAAGAGGCCTTAACGATCATTTAGTCAAACCGCCTCATTTCACAGATACGAACAGTACAGCCCTGTGACAAGGTCATCAAGTTCGCTCAAAGAGCACAGCTCGGTCCTTCCAGGCCGGGGGGCATCTTCCACACAGGCAGCCTGCAAATCACAGCCCATGGCTCCGGACCAGCAATTCTCAGTATGGTCCATAGACACTGGTTCTCCATGGAGCTCCATGACCCAAAAAAAAGTATATTATCTGATTATTTCTGTTTGGGAAACTCTGCATCTTGGCTGCCTCCTGGAGAGTCTACCTACTGCACACCACCACACCGAAGGCTCCGAGAAGTCCTGCAGCAGAGACATCTGTCTGGGTTCAACCTGGCAATGCTCAAACCTATTTATCGCCAGAGAGCACTTTTCATGTGAAACTGATAAATGCTCCAGAGAACTGGTGATTCACAGGCACATACTCTACAAAACACTGTTTGAGGGCATATATCACATCTCTAAAGATAACAGAAGACACACGCCCCAGAGAATTAACTTTCCTATTTGCTAGGTGGGTGACTGCCACAGAGGGGAGAAGCACATGGCAGGGACCAAAGAAACAGGATGCTCAGAACACACCAGTATTTATTAAGCATTGTGTAGCGCAGTTAATACAGCAGACCTGAAATTTCTACATCCTCAGAAAGGCCCGCTTGCAAGGCTAACCACTGAATGGTGTCTGTGAACCTGAAGGTAAACAGGGATGTTCAGATGGGAGGAGGGAGCCATGATTCCCAAGACAGATTCGGTGTCAAAAAAAAAAAAAAGGTTTCCTGGTCAGAAGCATTTTTTGATTGAAAAAGCATCGTAACTCATGCTCTTCTCATCACCTGGGGGTGGTTGGGAACCTTACAGGACCCATTTGCCCCCAGCCCCCCGTGGCCCTAGCCCTACCTCCTCAGGGAGAGGGCACACTGGTGCTGTAGCTGGATGGCCGTGTCCCTCTGCTGGGTCAGCATCTCCGTCTGCTTCAGCAGCCGCTGGTTCTCCTCCCCAAGCTGCTCCAGGCGGCTCAGGTCTGCATTGTGGATGGCGACTTTCTCACTGTACCTCTTCCGCAGGGCGTCATAGTCCTTCTTGACCACCTCCAACTTGTCCATGGCCGTGTCGTATAGCTTGTTGAGAATCTCGGATGACCCGTTGTGCTTCAACACCTGGAGACCAGACAGTCCCACTTACCAAGGGTCTGGGGGAGGTGGTGGAGGAGACCTCCCACTCTCACTTTTGTCTGTCTGAGGGTGGGACTGATGACAAGGTGGGGGGTCACCCTAGGGCTTTTGAGAGTCTTGAGGTCCAATTCTCCAGGCCTTGCAGTCACACTGGGCTGATTCATTTAGATTCACTCAGTCACAAGTATTTACTAAGTATTGTGCAGAACAGTTAACACAGCTGACCTGAGATTTCTATATCCTTAGAAAGACCTGCTTGCAAGGTTGACCCTACTGAATGGTGTCTAGGAACCCAAACAGTAAACAGTTCTCTAGGCTGATGTAAAACTTTCTTCCGGTGATATAAGCAGCTCTGGTACTGAGCCCGTACAAACAAAGTGGCTTATGCTGAACACCTGCTTTCTTCTGGGAGTACAGAATCTGGGTACATGCTCGGCAGAGGTACCCACATGACCAGCCCTCAGTAAGACACTTGGGCACTGAGTGTCTAACAGGCCTCCATGGAGGCCAGCACTTCTCGTGTGTTGTTGGGATTCCATTCTGGAGGAATTCAGTGCATCTGGTGAAACTCCACCAGGAGAGGACTCTTGGAAACTCGGGCCCAGTTTCCTCTGGACTTTGCCTCACGCGTCTTTCCCCTTTGCCGACTTTGCTCTGTGTACGTTTGTTGTAATAAATGTCAGCCATTGAGTATAATTACATACTGAATCTTGTGAGTCCTCCCAGAAAGTCACATAGCCCAGAATCAGGTTTTGTAAATTGGACCTAAAGACTCTCAAAAGCCCTAGGGTGACCCTCCATGGTGTAGGGTACCCTCGCATCCCATGCAAATACCTAATATGTCTAGCACTGTTCTAGGTGCTGGTGATGCCAGACGGGAAAGAAAGAGGTTGTGACCTGTGGGCCTTTTATCCTAATTTGGAGGGTGTGGACATACAGGCCAAATAAAGTAACTTCAGAGCAAGGTAAGAACTATCAAGAAAAGAAAAAATAAAACAGTATAATGGGCTGGAGAGAGCCATCTGAGTAGCAGAGGGGAGGACTGTGAGGGAGACTAAGGCTGAAGAGGCTTCTTGAAGAAGGTGCTTCAGAATTCAGAGGCAAATGAAGAAGAGCACACCGGGCAGAGGGGAGGGCAGGGGCAAAGGCCCAGAGGCAGGGCCTGCAGGTGTGTTCTAGAGATAAAGAGAGGGGAGGGGCAGGGCAGAGTAGCAGGAGCCCAGTGCACAGCGGGAGGTGGATTCAAAGGGGACCTGGAGAAGTGGGCGTGGGCATGGGGGTGGCCATGGCTGCAGGGCTCACAGTGAAGACGGTCTCCTGAGTGAGACAGGAAGCTGTGGAGGGTTTTAAGCTAGACAGCATTCTACTCTGAATGACAGGCACTAAAGTTCATTTGGGGTGCTGTTATAGAGAAAAAACCAAACCAAGAAGATGAGTTAAGAGGTTGCCAGGGGGGCTGCTGGCTTCGGCTGAGCACCTCATGGGATCTGAGCCCTGGGGTGAGTCACTCCACCTCTCTGGGTTTCAGCTTCCGGATTCCTCAAATGCCAAGGCTAGACCAGGTAAGCTTGTCTGGCCCTTCCAGCTCCAACAGCCGAGGAATTCCCTGGCTCATTCAGTGGGGGCCTGGGTTATCAAATGTTTGCAGCCTAGAGATCCAGAACCTGGGACGATGGAATATTCTCTTTGGAGCTAGGGTCAGCCCTCAATAAACATGAAAAACACAAAAAGCAAAAGAGGGCTTAATTTAAAAGTCAGAATCATAGCAACAAGAAAGTAAGCTCCTTCCTCTAAGGCCTAAGCATTAGATCCTAGGACTGTAGACTCTTAAAGAGGAAGTCAAGGAAGAGGGAGAAACGGAAGGATGGAGGGAGGGAGGGAAGGAAGAGGGGAAGGAAGGAAGGGGAGGAGAAAGAGAGAAACAGAGGGAAGGAAGGAGGAAGAAAGGAAGGAAGGAAGGGAGGCAGGGAGGGAGGCAGGGAGGGAGGGAGGGAGGATTGGTTCGTTTCAGGTTCATTCTTTTTCCTTCATTTATTTTTAAAGTGGAACATTTTCTCTCAAGGGAAATCTTACTAGGACACCAAAATATAGAATTTATTTGAAAAAGTAGTACACAGGTGTTTCAGGTGGTCAAAATCTTCACTGTTTTGTAAAATGGCATCACTGTTGCAAAACAGGAATGCACACTGAGAACCAGAGCCTTACTGACAGTGCCTACTCTACATCTAAAATCTTAAAAAAAAAAAAAAAAAAAAAAAAGCCTGGCCAGGCACAGTGGCTCATGCCTGTAATCCCAGAACTTTGAGAGGCCAAGGTGGGCGGATCACCTGAGATCAGGAGATTCAGACCAGCCTGACCAACATGGTGAAACCTTGTCTCTACTAAACATACAAAAATTAGCTGCACATGGTGGCAGGCACCTGCAATCCTAGCTACTCGGGAGGCTGAGGCAGGAGAATCGCTTGAACCCAGGAGGCGGAGGTTGCAGTGAGTCGAGATCGCACCACTGCACTCCAGCCTGGGTGACAAGCGTGAGACTTCATCTCAAAAAAAAAAAAAAAAAAAAAAAAAAAAAGGAATGGGGCTTACCCATGACCATAATCTGGTCAATAAACTCCTGAAATCTGGTCAACCAATGCCTTCCACCCACGTCTGGAAAGGTCCAGCATCTAAACTGGATTGCCCTGATTGGTGAGCAATACCTCAAAAATGCCAATTAAAAATTACTTCAGGCCGGGCACAGTGGCTCACGCCTGTAATCCTAGCACTTTGGGAGGCCGAGGTGGGCAGATCACAAGGTTGGGAGTTCAAGACCAGCCTGGCTAACATGGTGAAACCCTGTCTCTACGAAAAATACAAAAATTAGCCAGGCGTGGTGGTGGGCACCTGGAATCCCTGCTACTCAGGAGGCTGAGACAGGAGAATTGCTTGAACCCAGGAGGCGTAGGTTGCAGTGAGCCAAGATTGTGCCACTGTACCCCAGCCTGGGTGACAGAGCGATACTCTGTCTCAAAAAAAAAAAAAAAAAAAAAAATTACCTCAAATGTTTTACTCTCTAAATATCCCCTAAGCCAAGTGAGAATCCCATTGGCTCCAAATGAGTCTGGTTTGCTGGGGAACAAAGGCGGCTGCCATTGCCTGAGTTCCCCACAAGGTGGCAGCCGCGCGGAGACGAGCCAATGCTCTCCTGTAGTGGCTTCCCGCCTTCCCAGCTCAGAAACAATCTCGTTCTAAAGGCAGCCTTGAAATGATACAAAGCCGGGTTCTGGGCAGTAGCCCAGCAGAGCCCACCTCCACCAGTGCATGGCAGAATCAGGAGTCTATACCATGGTTCGGCCTCTTTGCAGTCCCCTGAACAGCTAACCTTGAGGGGCCTGGATCCAGGCCTGTGTGACAATCCAAGGATGATTCAGGGCCGTGGGAATCAGGCTGCCAGAAAGGGCCATGAGAGTGGGCCACGAATTCCCAGTGCGACAGGGTGGGTCAGGGAAATCCCAGCGCAGACCTAGAGGTCCTTTCTGCTGCTCCCCCCAGCCTTCATAACATGATGGGATACTCGGGTCAGAAGACGAGAGAGAGAGATCAGGCCCCATACTGCTTCCACCACGATAACCGCCACCCTCGGCCTGTTCCACAGGTGAAAGCTCCTTGGGAAAGGGTCGTGCTCACCACGAGCTACTCCACCTCCCTGCAACTCCTAACCTCCGGTTCTCACTCTAGCCTTGGAGTCAAACAGAATAACCTGTTCCCACAGGGCAGCAACTAGATACTCAAAGAGGCTCGCAGGCCTCCAAACACTTCTCACCCTTTCTCTACAAGCAGGACTCAGTGCCAGGCCTGTGCCACCTAACCAACAGCCTCTGAACAAAGCTGGGGAACCAGGTCACGGTTAACTCCGGAGAATCCGAAAAACTAAATCTATTGGTCTAGAACATTTCCCTGTCACCATTAGAGGATTATGTTCTTGGTAGGTATTTCCACGTGTACATGCACACACACGCGCGCACGCACACAAACACACATCTAACTACAGTCAAATGTTTAGCTTCCCAGCAAAGGCTAATGAAAGAGAGAACATTTAAATTTGGCCCAGAATTCTAAAATTAAAGTGATCACAGTTCACTGCAACCTCAACCTCCCAGGCTCAAGTGAGCCTCCTGCCTCAGCCTCCCAAGTAGCTGGGATCACAGGCATGCCCCACCACACCTGGCTAATTTTTTATTTTGTGTAGAGATGGGGCAGCAGGGTCTCACTATGTTGCCCAGGCTGGTCTTGAGCTCCTAGACTCAAGTGATGCACCAGCTTCGGCCTCCCAAAGTGCTAAGATTACAGGTGTGAGCCCCTGAGCCTGGCCTGAGAGTCAACTTCTCCCCTCAGGCAGGCAGCAGTCTTTAGAGATGATGCCCTGCCGGCCTGAGCACAGGACAGTTGGCCTGTGAGTTTAAGGAGAAGGGGGTGGAAGTTACACTGGGGAGGCACAAAGACAGCCATAGTCTGGGCTGCTCCCTGCAGGGAGGCCAGGAAGAGACCAACCCTCCTACCTGTACCCCACACTGGTCAGAACACTCCTCTGTGGGCTTCTCTATAAGGGATGCCCTTCAGCAACCAGGAAACCCCTCTCCTCCCTTCTTTCAGGCCCATCAAAGGGCATTCATTCAGGATACCTGGGACAAGAAAATCGACTTTCATGAATTACAAGAGAAAGTATATTTTATTTTATTTTATTTTATTTTTGAGATGGAGTCTCGCTCTGTCGCCCAGGCTGGAGTGCAGTGGTGAGATCTTGGCTCACTGCAAGCTCCGCCTCCCGGGTTCATGCCATTCTCCTGCCTCAGCCTCCCGAGTAGCTGGGACTACAGGCGCCCGCTACCACGCCCGGCTAATTTTTTGTATTTCTAGTACAGACAGGGTTTCACCATGTTATGCAGGATGGTCTCGATCTCCTGACCTTGTGATCTGCCTGCCTCGGCCTCCCAAAGTGCTGGGATTACAGGCGTGAGCCACCGCGCCCGGCCAAGAAAGTATATTTTAAAGACAGGGGAAAGGGCAAGGAGGAGGAAACAGAAGACTCTTTGGGCCCAGATAGATTGGCAGGACCTAGGAGAACATGTGCACTGCCCTGGTCTCAGGAATTCTACCTGTAAGGCTCAAACTTCAAAACGTGTGTGCAAAAGAGCACAAAGACATGTGTGTCCACTGAAACATGGTTTGTAACATGGGAAGATGTTGACCACCAAGACGCTCCACACAGAATTTGATTAACACCTGACAGACAACAAAACAAGCACGGACCTTTTTGGATGTGCAAATTCACAGAAAATGTAAGGAAACCCATGATATATTGTAGGATATTTGTTTTGAAAGCAGGTTTCAGGGAACAAAAAACAAAACTACATGAGTATTAAATGTGACATTTAAAAAAAAAATCTACAAGGATCCACATCCATCCCAATGGTTTACCCAGAGGATGGTCATTTCCACAAAGCTAGGCTGGGTCTGAGGAGGTGGGTGGCTGCCTTCCACATTGGTTGAAGACTTTTTTCTATTTTAACCAGAGAATACGCACTACTTTAGTAAAGAAAAAAGATGCAAAAACACCCTCTACTTAGATTCCCCAACCAAGCCTTGTCAGGTTCTCCTGGGCTTTCTTGACACAGCCTAGAAGAATGCCCAAACCCAGAGACGGGGATGCCAGGCAGAGGCCCTCCCCAGCAAAACACACATACGGACAAAACACCTGTTTGCTGCTCTCAACCACGGCGCCCCCTCCCCCAGGGTGCCTCATTTCCTCTGAGATAAATCATGCAGAGGGCCGGGAAGCCCCACAAATCCCTCAAGCAAACACGCAAGTCAAACAGCACCATTTACCCTGCAAGGGCCTCTTCAAGTTTACAAGGCGTGGGAGGAACCCGGCAACAAAAATGCCCTTGTCCAGCAAGGTCGACCTTTGCCCTCGGGCCCAGCGGGGAGCAAGCCTGTGGCCATCCCCATGTCCTCGCTTCCTCTGCTGCTGGCCTACTGCCACCTGGGCATCCACCCTACGCCTGACGAAGGCAAGAGGGCCCGGGATGCCGGGATAGGGGGCTGGCCGCCCAGCAGCTCTGAGATGCTCCCAGCCCTGCTCCCTGTGGCAGCCAGGCCTCTTCTCCTGGTGGGGTCTGGAGGTGGTGTTTGCTGGGAGGCACTGGTCCAGCTGAACTGACCTGGGGGACCCCAATGACCAGGATGCATCCCCACCCCCACCCCTGCTGCCAAGGACCACAGCAGTAGGAAAAGGAGAGCAGGGAATGGGCTGCGGGGTTCGAGAGGAAGACCCTCCCCTGTTAGGCAGACAGGAAAGGGAGAGAGGATGAGGGTGGGAGGGACGTCTCAGTCTGAATGTCTGTAAAGCTGAGCAGGTGCTCAAGAAAGTCAGAGAACAGGAGACAAGGAAACTTTACGGTTCTTGAGGGCAGAGTGCTCTTCCTAAAAAATAATTTTTTTAATTAAACAATGTTTTGTACAGATAGAGTCTCTCTATGTTGCCCAGGCTGATCTTGGACTCCTCGACCCAAGGGATCCTCCTGGTCTTTCCAAAGTGCTGGGATTACAGGCGTGAGCCACTGTACCCAGCCTGGATTTCTCTACTTATGACAAGGTGAACTTCTGAGTCTTTTTTTTTTCTTCTCTGAGTTATAATTTACATACCACACAAAGTGTACAATTCAGTTTAATATATTCACGAGGTTATGAATCCACAAAGTTGTGAAGCCACTACCACTATCTAATTCCAGAACATTTTTATCACCCCCAAAATAAACCAGTACCCATCAGCAGTCACTTCCCAAACCCCAAGCCCAAGACAACCACAAATCTGCTTTGTGTCCACATAGATTTTCCTGTTGTGGACATTTCATGTACCTGGAATCATAGTTTGTGGTCTTTTGTGGCTGGTTTCTTTCACTGGCTGTCATGTTTTTGAAGTTCATTCACATTATAGCATGGATCAGTATTGCATTCCTTGTTATGCTGAATAATATTCCATTGTATGGATAGATCACATTTTATTTATCCATTCATCAGTCAGTGGACCTTTGGGTTACCGGTTTTGGGCTGCTATGAATATTCACACCTCAAGTTTCTGTGCGGACATATATTTTCAGTTCTCCTGGGTGCACACCTACGCGTGTCGCTGGGGGGTCAGCTGTTAGCTCTGTTTAGTTTTTTGAGGAATCACTAGGCTGCCTTTCACAGTGGCTGTATCATTTCTTCCCACCCACAATGTATGCAGGTTCCAATTTCTACACATCCTGGATGAGGCAGATTTAAACCCAGACTTGACAGGATTAGAACAGTATCATTAATGACCACAACACTGACTGAGCGCCTCATACACACGGGCACACGGCGCCAGCGCCTTCCACGCAGTGTCTTCGTGACAGTCATATAAGACAATTCTGCTACACTGAGATGCTCCAACCTCACACTTTCTAGCAAGGCTGTGGGGCTTCCCGTGGACCGAGGTGGAGTCATATACACTTCTGAAATGATGACTCTCTCAAGGAAGAATAGAATCCAAACTAAACCCCAAGGCAAAAGGTTACCTGAGCCAAGTGTAGACCAAGAAGAACAAACTGCTGGCAAAAGAGCAAGAAAACAAAGCACACAGCAGGGTGCAGGTGAAGGCTGGGAGGGGCCGCCTGCCCACAGGTCGGGGAAGTTACCACACACCCCAGGGCAGAGAAGGGGCTCGAACCCTTAGAGGCCCATCCCCTCGGGCAGCTTCCCGGGAGCTTTGTTTCGACACAGCACCGCCATCCTTACCTGCTTCACACGCAAGATTTCCAAAGGATTTCTTTTGAGGTTAAAAATATTTTTGCCTTTTTAGAAACTGAAAACCTACAGTCTTTAAATCTGTTTGCTCTAGGAAGCTCCACTGACATGCACAAGGAAGGGTCCCTGCAGGGGGAACGGGTTGTGGGCAGTACTAACCAGAGCTAGCAAGGCACCTTCTACTCTCATTTCATCCTTAGAGAAATGCTCCAAGAGCACCACCCCCACCTCCTGAACCTATAAAGGGTGGAAAGGGTGCCGTCGCAGCTTCTCTGAGCCATGCAGCAGGTGCGAGAAGGACAATCTTCCTGTTGCCGGCTTTCCATTACCAAGGCTCAGTCAAGACCTATGGGCTAAACACCAACCTCTGCCCCAGCCACCTCACACAACCAATTCCCCTAATCAGAGGGCACACAAAAAATACTCTAATAGCTCCAAGTATATCCATCTTAGGGTCCCTTGCTGAGCCTGCCCTGGTTACTCCACATAAAACCTCAATCAATACCGGAGAAAAGAAAATTAACAGCAAGTTTTTCAAGAGAAGCAAGTTTTTCAATGGAATACAGTTTCATTGGAATATGGAATATTCCTTTTTTCTAAACAATTAAACCTTAAAGCCATTAGGCAAAGTAGAGCAAGACAGGGACCTACACTGGGGCAGGTCACCCCAGAGGGGATATCACGGCTGGCATGGAATGAGGAGGGGGTCCTGGCATCACATGAGGAGACCAGGCCTAGCAGAGAGAAGGCATGGGGTGGGAGAGCCCACAAAGGGTCAGGAGGGGATGGGAACGGGATGGGGGACTGCAGAGGGCATGGGAGGCAGCTACACATGGGGGATTGACCAAGTAAACAAATTAAGAATAACAGGAATCGGCAGGGCACAGTGGCTCACGCCTGCAATCTCAGCACTTTGGGAGGCCAACGTGGGTGGATCATGAGGTCAGGAGATCAAGACCATCCTGGCCAACGTGGTGAACCCCGTCTCTACTAAAAACACAAAAATTAGCTGGGTGTGGTGGCGGGCGCCTGTAGTCCCAGCTACTCAGGAGACTGAGGCAGAAGAATCGCTTGAACCCAGGAGGCAGAGGTTGCAGTGAGCCAAAATCATACCACTGCACTCCAGCCTGGGCGACAGAGCAAGACTCCATCTCAAAAACAAAAAAACAAAAACAAAAACACAGGAATTACGTTTGTCACTGTTTGTTTGTTGTTTCATTGGATTTTTTTTTTTTTTTTTTTTTTTTTTGAGGCAGAGTCTCGCTCTGTCACCCAGACTGGAATGCAGTGGTGCAATCCTGGCTCACTGCATGCTCTGCTTCCCGGGTTCACGCCATTCTCCTGCCTCAGCCTCCCGAGTAGCTGGGACTACAGGCGCCCGCCACCATGCCCGGCTAATTTTTTGTATTTTTAGTAAAGAAGGGGTTTCACCGTGTTAGTCAGGATGGTCTCGATCTCCTGACCTCATGTTCCGCCCACTTCAGCCTCCCAAAGGGCTGGGATTACAGGTGTGAGCCGCTGCACCCGGCCTTGTCACTGATGTTTTTAAAGGAAGTTACACAAACAAAAAGGGTGGAAACCACAATGAACCTGTGGTCTTGGATTAGAATTGAAAGTGTCAATGTGAACTCATGGCTTTCAATCTACATGTCTGATACAGAAATACAGATATACATATGTGTATGTATGTATGTGTATGGCCTTGTGTACATGTACACTTAGCTACTTCCTACTTCTTTCCACTGAGAGGGCCGGGAAACAGTGCTAACCCAAGCTACAAGCACATCCAGCACTTGGTTGGCTGTGTTTTTTTTTTTAGAGACAGGGTCTCACTCCATCGCCCAGACTAGGGTACAGTGGCATGATCATAGCTCACTATAACCTCAGACTCCTAGGTTCCAACGATCCTCCTGCCTCAACCTCCTGAGTAGCTAGGACTACAGGTGCACCACCATGTGCAGCTAATTTTTCTTTTTTTTGTAGAGATGGAGTCTTGCCATGTTGCCCAGGCTCATCTCAAGCAATCTCTCACTTTGGTCTCCCAAAGCGCTGAGATCACAGATATGGGCCAACGTGCCTGACCTGGCATTTACTTCTCAATATTATTCTCCATTAAAAGGAATGAGGACTACTTGGGAGAAATGGCCAGTCTGCAGGAGCTGGGCCTACCTGCTGCTGCTGGGCACGGAGGTCACCGATCTCCTTCTGGTCTTCCTCGTGGAGCCGCTTCATGTCCTCCCACGACTGCTGCAGCAGGTTTCGCTCCCGCAGCAGCTGCCCATTCTCCCGCCTCAGCATGTCCACGTCATCCTTCAGCCGAGTCTGGTCACTCAGGAGCCGGCTGTGGAGTGTGCTGAAACACCCGGTACATGCTCAGTGAGCCCCAGCCAGCCCCTCACACCCTGCCCCACCCCAGGGCATCACCAGCCTCAGGTCCCAACACTTCCCGTAGATACAGCGGACAGGAGCCAATGGCAGCTAGGTCTGTAGCACTCAGAGGCAAGCCAAAACCTGCTAACAGCCCAATTCCAGAAACATCCAAATCACCACTTACAAACCTGACACCAAAAAGGGCACATGTGTCTCCAGGGAAGGGAGACAGGCCCCTCTGGTACAGACCTAGTGCCTCCAAATACTGGGGCCTGGGCAGGTATCAGCAGGTGGGCAGGCAAAGACCCTCAGAGGGGTACTGGGAGACCAAAGGGAAACACCCCTTGGGCCTATCCTCCAGGAAGAAGCTGCAGTACGGCCCCTGGACAGAGACCCAGAGACCTGCCTGACTCCTGCTGCATGTTCTGAATCACTTTCCTGCCCGCCAGGTCTCTGAAGCTGGCAATAAGATGTGAGGGATTAACAGCCTTGTTTTACACTTAGGAAAACTGGGGCCCAAAGGCACAAATACAACTGCTGTAGGCAGACTGCTTGCTGCTTGCACAGGGACAGGACTAGAACCAGAACCCCTGGCTACCAAGTCCAGAGAAAAGAAGGGCAAAAGCAGCTGTCTGTGGATGTTGGGGGCCCTGGCCAAGCAGGCCTCACTCACTGGTAGAAATCAGTCTCCTTGGCCACCTCCTCACACCTCTTCAAGGCGTTGGTGTGCTGGTTCTGCAGGCTCTGCAGGTCCGACATGGCTCGCACGCACTGGATCTTTAGCCTCTCGTAGTCAGGATTCAGCCTGTGGTAGGGCCTGGCCCAGAGAGCAAACGGCCCCATGAACACAGGCCCCAGGATTCACATGGACAGGGGAGCCAGGTCCTGGATTAGGCCAGCCCAGTGGTTCCCAAATACTGGTCCCCTATGCACCACACACACCTAAGTGTTTGTTAAACTCAGGTATCCTGGCCTCACTCAGATCCACAGAATCAGAATCCCCAGGATGGAGGGAGCCATGGTTGCCTGAGCTCCCTGCATGGGCCTGGAGAGCTGAGATGGTACCAACTTGTTCTGTAGGAGCTCCCAGGAGTCTCTACAACAGCTCTGAGTCCACCAGAAACCTGTGATGAAATGTCTCTTCTCTGTAGGCTGGGCATGGTGGCTCACACCTGTAATCCCAGCACTTTGGGAGGCCGAGGCGGGTGGATCGCTTGAAGCCAGGGGTTTGAGACCAGCCTGAGCAACATGGTGAAACCCCGCCTCTACAAAAAAATAAAAAAATTAGCCTGGTGTGGTGGCATGCGCCGGTAGTCCCAGCTACTCACGAGGCTAAGGTGGGAGGAACACTTGAGCCCAGAAGGTTGAGGATGCAGTGAGTCAAGATCACACCACTGCATTCCAGCCTGGGCAACAGAGATGATCCTGTCTCAAAAATAATAAATAAAATAAAATAAAATAAAATAAAATATTAAATAAAAGAAATCTCTCCTCTCTTTAGAACAGTGACTGTCAATCTTGGGTACACATTAAAATACCAATGCCCAGATCAATTACATTAGCATTTCTAAGGATAAGACCCAAACATGAGAATTTTTAAAAACTCCCCAGGGATTCCAATGTGCAACCAAGGTTAAGAATACTGGCCATGAGCAGTGATCTCAGAGTAGGGTTCCCAGACTTGCAACACAGTATCATCTGGGAACTTGTCACAAATAGACATTCTCAGGCCTAGCCCCAGCCCCAGTCCTCCTGAGTCAGGTGTTCTGAAGGGAGGGAAAGAGAGGCAATGATCTGTGCATTATTAACAAGCTCTGTGGGTGATTCTGGTGCATGCTCAAGTTTGAGGACCCTTTTTCTAGAGCAGAGGTCAGCAGACTTTTTTTGCAAAAGGCCACATAGTAAATACTTAAGGCTTTGCACACTACATGGTTTCTGTTGCAACCACTCAACTCTGCCTTTGTAGCAGGAAAGCAGTCATAGACACTTTGTAACCAATGAGCATGGCTGTGTTCCAATAAAACTTCATTTATAAAACAGGCAGTGGGCCCGTGGGCCACAGTGTGCCAACTCTCCTGTGCTAGCACATTCACGTCTTCACTCGTCCTGCCTTTGGGCCAAATGACTGAGGGGCAGATCCTCACGAATATAAGCTCAAGGATCAGGCTCTGCAGCCCTGGCATAATCCCAGAGGCACAGAGTGCAGAGGCATAGGCCCTTGCTCCTGAAGGAAAGAGGTGAAACTGAAGTGTTTACACCAAGCCCTCTTCCCTCCAGACCTCTACCAGCATGGGAGCTAAAGGAGAAACCACTCTGTGGCCCTCCTCCTTCCCAGAACGTCCTCTTAGATCATGCAGGTAGATAAAGACTCTCTCTCTGCCCCACCCTACGGGCCACGCTTCCCTGGTATCTACCTCTAACTCACAACAAAAGAAGCAAACATTTTCTTCAAAGCAACAGAGACACCAGGTAGAATGTGGTCTGTTTAAAACACATCATGTGGGGCCAGACGCTGTGGTTCACGCCTGTAATTCCAGCACTCTGGGAGGCCAAGGCAGGAGGATCACTGGAGCCTAGAAGCTCAAAACCAGCCTGGGCAACAACAAAAGACCCTGCTGCAGCAAAAACAATTAAATAAAAAAAAAAATAGTTGGGCGTGGTGGCACACACCTATAGTCCCAGCTACTCGGAAGGCTAAGGTGGGAGGTTCACTTGAGCTGGGAAGGTCAAAACAGCATTGAACCATGATTGTGCCACTGCATTCTAGCCCAGGCAACAAAGCAAGACCCCGTCTCAGAAAACAAATAAAACACGTATGTGGCAGGGAGCAATTAATATGTTTACCAAGCACATAAAGCTTCACTCAACTTAGGCAGGTCTAGGAGACATTGGTAGGAACACACACTCACACACTCTCACACACACACACGAGCCGACTTTGCACACAAGCACACCACTACTAAGGGGCCTCGTCACATGTGGGATGGGGACCTGCCCCAGAAGCCTGCGGGTCCTGCCCCTGGGAAGCATTTCTGGACGTGAAGTGGGGAAAAGGGGACACTCAGGCAGTGCAGCCTGAACCCCCAGGAGCTAGGGGTGTCTGGGGGTGACAGCACCAGCATCGGGGTAGTAACCCCAACCATGGGGCCTGGGCAGGGGAGATGGCGTGATTACTACCTCTTGTCGAAGGCCGTGCCATGTGTGGCAAAGGCCAGGCGCTTGCGGAGCTCGTTCCTCTCCCTGGTCATCAGCCGCAGCTGGATGGAGAGGTTCTCCACCTTCTCGTTCACCTGCCGGTCAGTGAGGAGGGGTGGTGGGGACGGTGCCTTCCCGGTAGTGCCTGTAGAAGGGGAATAATAAAGTGAACTTGCATTCATCTGGCATTCACGAGGCGTCCGGTGCTGTTCGGAGCTGTTGTCTTGTGTTAGCTGTTCGTGACATCCCAACAAGTGGGTCCTCTTACCATTCCCCTTTCATAGATGAGAACACTGAGCCGGAGAGGGCAGCAGGTAGAACTGAAAGTGAGTGCAGGGCATCTGGCTCCAGCATCCAAGCACTCAACAACCCCAGTAACCACCCCAGCAAGGCACATGGAGCAGGACAGACCAAACTGTGCCCTGAGGAGAGTGGAAGGCACGGCTCGAGGAGGAAGGCACACCTGAAATCCAGTGACGCTATTAAGGACCAGGGCAGCTGGGGCCCAAGGGTCATGTCCCCACCCTCCTCAACCAGGGCTGGACACTGCACGGCTCCCTTTTTGCAAGCCATCCACCCACCTGACAGACCTGCCCAACCAGCCCAGGCGTGCAGGCTAAAAGGAGGGCTGCTGGCTCCCAGCTTAGGTCAGTGTGACGCCATTCAAGTTGGTCCTGATGCCTCCAGGCTACTTAACCCTCACTAGCCCTCATCACCCACCCTAGGACTGAGTGTCCTGCAGGGAGCCCCACACCTTATGCTCCTAGCAGGCAACAGCCACCGCTGCCACCACCACCTCTGACAAGATCCAAATCCATTTCTAGGAAGAAAGCACCTCATCCCAGGAGAAGAGACTAATCCATGGTGCTTTTATATTGAACCCTGTCAATATGTCTACCTGATACCTCAACCAACCCTAGAGACCCTTGGTGAGGTCAGAGGAGCTCACAGCAAACATCCAATTTGTGGATGGGATCTGGCAGGCTGACTCATGTCAGGGGACACAGTGTTTGTTCTGCAGTGGACCCACAACGCACAAAGGGCATAGGACATGACAGGTCTTCTGACTCTCTGTGCCGTCCTGACCACCCATGTCCCACTGATCCTTGTTGGCCAAATGTTCATGCAAACCAAGAGTCCCCCAAGACAAAAGCTGTGGCTTGGGGCCTTCCAGAAGGGCCAGGGAGGATAGGGAGCTCAGCGCCAGGCATGACAAGCCAGACCACTGTGGGAGGGGGAGCCTCAACTCCCAGCGCTGCACTTTTCAGTGTTTTTTGGTTGTGGAACCCCAACCACCTGACTCCAGCATCCCCTGAAATGCAGGACAGTCATGTGCCAAAAGACGTTTCAGTCAATGATGGACCACATGTAGGACAGTGGTCCCATAAGATTATAATAGAGTTAGAAACAAAAGAAATAAGTGTTTAAAAAAAAAAAAAAAGATTAAACCACATCTCTACAAAAAAATACAAAAATCTTAGCCAAGAGTGGTGGCTCATGCCTGTAATCCAAGCACTTTGGGAGGCCAAGGCAGGCAGATCCCTTGGGCTCAGGAGTTTGAGACCAGCCTGGCCAACATGGCGAAACCCAGTCTCTAACAAAAAATACAAAAAAATTAGCTGGGTGTGGTGGCACGTGCCTAGAGTCACAGCTACTTGGGAGGCTGAGCCCAGGAGGTCAAGGCTGTAGTGAGCCGAGATCACTCTACTGCATTCCAGCCTGGGTGACAGAGCAAGAATTTGTCTCTAAAAAAATAAATTAAAAGATTACGATAGAGGTGAAAAATTCCTGTCACCTAATGACGTCTTGCTGATTCTGACCCTCTGTAGCCCTAGGCTAATATATTAATGTATTTGTGTCTTAGTTTTTAACAAAAAAAGTTTTAAAAGTACAAAAATAATTTAAAATTTTTAAAATAGAAAAAGCCTATAAAATAAGATACAGTGGCACAATCTCGGCTCACTGCAACCTCTGCCTCCTGGGCTCAAGCGATCCTCCCACCTCAGCCTCCCAAGTAGCCGGGACTACAGGCATGTGCCACCACGCCCAACTAATTTTTTTGTACAGACAGGGTTTTGCCATGTCGCCCAGGCTAGTCTCAAACTTCTGAGCTCAAGGGATCCACCTGCCTTGGGTTTCCAAAGTGCTCGGATTACAGGCATGAGCCACCACACCTGGCCCAATGTGTTTGTGTTTTAAGCTAAGTGCTATTACAAAACAGTCAAAAAGTTAAAAATATATATATAAAGTTTACAAAGTAAAAAAGTTACAGCACGCTATAGTTTACTATTGAAGAAGGAAAAATATTTTCTATAAGTTGAATACAGCCTAAGTGTACAGTGTTTACAAAGCTTACAGCAGTGTACAGTCATGTCCTATGCCCTCACATTCTCTCCTCACTCACTCACTGACTCACCCAGAACAACTTCAGGTCCTGCAAGCTCCATTCATGTAAGTGCCCTGTACAGCTGGACCATTTTTTATCTTTTATTCTGTACTTTTGCTGCACCTTTTGTTTTCTATGTATAGACACACAAATACTTACCATTGTGTTACAACTGCCTACCGTAGCCAGTACAGTACCATGCTGCACAGGTTTGCAGCCTAGGAACAACAGGCCATATCATGTAACCTAGGTATGGGGTAGATACCATCTAAGTTTGTGTAAGCACACTCATGTTTACACAATGACTAAATTACCAAATGACAACGCATTTCTCAGAATGTGTCCCTGTCATTAAGCAACACAGATTGTGTTTAAAAGCCACCAGTACCATGACAACCAGGATTTCTGTGCTCCAGGCCACACCTTTGTGGTCAAAATATTCTTTGGAGGTGAGGCCAGGGGTCAGCATCTCCCCTCCCCAAAGGGGTCTCCTCTACAGCTTCAGAAGCCTTCCTACACCTTTCCGCCAAGAGACCCTCAGCTTCACTGCTGCCCCCAACAGTTTTGCGGGTCAGGTGGGTGATGGTGCTGAGTCATCTGACTGACTATAACCTACCTGACTCTCCAACAAGTGGGGCTTCCTTTGAATGTGCCTGCTACTCAACCTCTAACCAAGCCCAGGGGGAGGTTATGTTCCAAGCATTGATTTCACCGTCGCAACAACCTCACAGGTGTGTACTGATAACATCATCCCCATTTCACAGGTGAGAAACTGAGGCCCAGCAAGGTTAGGTCGTTGACTCAAGTGCCCAGGCAGTCTGGATTTGAAGCACATGTGCTTCACCCTCATGCCTTGCTGCCTCCCAAATAACAACCATCAGTAACATGCACTTCAAGCCTGGCAGGTTTTGTTTTTTGTTGTTGTTCTGTTTTTGTTTTTTTGAGACAGAGTTTCACTCTTGTTGCCCAGGCTGGAGTGCAGTGGTGCAATCTCGACTCACTGCAACCTCCACCTCCTGGGTTCAAGCGATTCTCCTGCCTCAGCCTCCAGAGTAGTTGGGATTACAGGCATGTGCCACCATGCCCAGCTGATTTTTTATATTTAGTAGAGATGGAGTTTCACCACGTTGGCCAGGCTGGTCTCAAACTCCTGACCTCAGGTGATCCGCCCACCTCAGCCTTCCAAAGTGCTGGGATTACAGTGAGGCACCACACCCGGCCATGCCTGGCAGTTTTTGAAATGCTTTTCATACATTATCCCGTTCAATCCTCATAAGGTAGATATCACTGTTATCCTCATTTTGCACATCGGGAAACACAAGCTTACCAAGGTTAAATAG
Source organism: Macaca fascicularis (assembly GCF_037993035.2). Taxonomy (NCBI): domain Eukaryota; kingdom Metazoa; phylum Chordata; class Mammalia; order Primates; family Cercopithecidae; genus Macaca; species Macaca fascicularis. Next base: position 68,601,702 of record NC_088383.1, on the reverse strand, counting down.
TGTGTCCAGGTCACAGAGGTATGGAATATGGACCTCTAAATGATCCTAGAAACCAAGGTATTAACCTCAAAGCTTGCACATTTTTGGATCTTAGGACCGCTATATTTATCTGACACTCTGAAGAGCTTTTGTTCATAGACGTTATGTCTAATAAAATTTACAAGACTAGAAATCAAAACCAAGAAGAATTTTTAAATATTTACTTATTTTTTAAAAAGTCAAAACTCCATTGTATATTCACATAAGATTTTTTATGGGACATTAACCACCCTTTCCATTACAAAACAAAACAATGCAGCAGGAAGAGTGCCATTGCTTTGCATTTTGTTACACAGGCTGTTTAACATCCAGCTTCACAGAGACAGCTAGAGTCTCATCTCTGTGTAATGTCACACACCCAGGATGGAACCTTTAGAAAACTGGACTCTACACCCATGTGAGGATGAGAACATAAAAGACCAGTGGCCTCCTAGTATCATTATGAAAACAGTCTCACCTCACGAGCCCTCTGAAAGGACCTCAGGGACATTAGGCCACACTTTCAGAATGGCTATTATATGCTATAATCAAGTTCAAGAAATAGTAGAGAAACATCAAATGTTCAGTTTCACAACAGAAAAGCATCATCAGGCCCAGTAACCTGCCTTTGGGAAGATAAGAAATTTTGAATTTCATCCCCATTTTGTAAATGAGGCAACAGAAAGATGCAGCCCTGACTTTCGAGGAAGCTGGAGAGAGGAGAGGAGGCAGCAGGACAGAAGGAAGGGCTCAGAACCATCCCAACGCTTCCCATCTCTGTCTCCAGACGTCTCAGTCTACAGCCATGAGGACCTGGGGGTGGCTGGCCACACAGATAAAGTAGCAATGACATGTGCCAAGCACTGCCCAAGCACTGGGTTCTGTGCTAAAGACACTCCACCTTCAACTCATTAATCTCCGCAGCTCCCTACGGGTGTAGTGCTAGGATCGCTCCTCGAGAATCACGTCCAGAAAGACTACATGGCTAGGAAAATGGGATTCCCATGCAGACTCAGATCTGACATCAGAGCCAGCACCTCAACCACCCCCACAATACTGCCTCCTAATAGGGAAGGATTCCTGTTCCATTTCTCCTGGCCCAAAGGCTTGAGCATACAGGACATATACAGAAAGTAAGGTCAACCAGACCCGAGATCCATCACACAGCAGGCTCTCTGACCCAGCAGAAAGTGCAGCCCATGCCTCTGGCCTTTTGTAGTTGGGGGCTGAGGAGGGCCAAGGAGGGCCACAGGGGACCTCATGACCAATCTCAAGATGTGCTACACCCAGAAGTTCCAAAAGAACAGCAAGGGTTGCAGAAAATCCTCTCGATCCCCATTCAACTGAAGTTTTTGTCTTTTTACTTGCATCTAGAGGTTGACAGATATTCTGAAAATGATGCAGCCCTACCATACAAATGGTTGTCAGGATCCCTCAAATGGCCACTAAGACCAAACTCCACAGTGAAGGAGCTCACTACTTCCCAGCCGCACCCATCTTATCTCTCCCCCTAAAATGATGCCCTCTACTGAATTAATCTGTCTCTGGATATTCCCTCCACTGACCCTTGATCTAACCCCTAAAGCCCACAAGGAACAACTGGATTTCTTGTATGCAATAGACCTGTAAGCATTTGAAGACAACCATGAAGTTCCTTTACCACCATATGCCCATCAGAATGGCCAAAATAAAAAGCAGTGCCACCAAATGCTGGCAAGGATACAGCTGGATTCTCAAAACTGGAATTCTCAAACACTGCTGATGGGAATACAAAGTCATGCAGCCACTTCAGAAAACAGTTTGACAGTTTCTTATAAAGCTAAACATGCAATTGCCATACCACCCAGCAATCCCATGCTTAGGTATTTTACCCAGGAGAAATGAGAATTTATGTGCATACAAAAACCAGCACACAGCTGTTCAGAGCAGCTAGGGAATGAATAAACAACGGTGTTATGTCCTTATGATGGAGTATTACTCAGCAATGAAAAGCGATGAATGATACAACTGTGGATGCACGCAGGGTGTGGGGGAAGCTGGAGTGCCCTGCGTTAAGCAAAAGAAGCCCAACTCTAAAAGGTACAGACCACACGACCACTGATATGACATTCTGGGAAGGGCAACACTACAGGAACAGAAAAGAGATGAGTGGCTGCCAGGGACTGAGGGTGGGGAAAAGGGCAGACTGCAAAGGTGCAGAGGGAATTTTTAAGATACAGAAGGAAGTGTTCTGCATCTTAAAAGTAGCAATGGTTGCATGACTATTTGTCAAAACTTGAACTGTATACTTTAAAAAAATACACTTTAGTGTATGTAAATTATATCTCAATGAACATAACCTTAACAAAACAAAATTTTTTTTGAGACAGGGTCTTGCTCTGTCACCCAGGTTGGAGTGCAGTGGCACAATCATGACTCACTGCAACCTCGACCTCCTGGGCTCAAGCAATCCTCCCACCTCAGCCTCCCAAGCAGCTGGGACTACAGGGGTGTGCTACCATGCCTGGCTAATTATTATTATTTTACTTTTTGTAGCAACAGGGCCCCACTATGTTGCCCAGGCTGGTCCCAAACTCCTGGGCTCAAGCCATCCTCCTACCTTGGCCTCCTGAAGTGCTGGGATTATAGGTGTGAGCAACCACACCCAGCCTCACAACATTTTTTTTTTAAGAAAACCAAACTGTGATGCCCTGAATGCAGCCATCATCCTACGAGTGATGTTGACAGGTAAAGAGATGAGGACTAACCTCCTCTGCTGTCACTGTGGTTATTTACAGTAAACTTTTTAAAAACAGGCAAAACAAAAACTAACATCAAGCTGGGTTGTCAACAAAAGCCTCCAAAGTAGCTGTCAACAAAAGCTTCCAATGCAGTTCTAACCTTGTACAGTTGTTCTTCTGGACTCAAAAGCAAAGCTGTCAACTCTCCCATGACCTCAGGCTTTCCTTACCCAAGTCTGGCAACCCCTGGAGAAGGAGGCAGATTTTCCTTTTCCTTTTGTGTTCAGGATCAGATTTCAGAGGTAAAGGATTTGGTTTGGACTAAAATGGCCCAAAAGAGGAAGACACCAGACCAGGAACAGGCTCTGGATGGTGGACAAAGAGCAGCTGGTGGCTGCTCTTTTCATCCCCATTTTATAAAGGAGGCAACAGCAAGACGCAGCCTGGCTTAGAAGGAAGCTGGAGAAAGGAGAGAAGGAAACAGGACAGAAGGAAGGGGCTCAGAGCCATGCCAACACAACCCATCACAGTCTCCAGCCATGAAGACCTCGGGGCAGCCAGCCTCCTTCTGACCTGGGTGTAAGAAGGAGGACAGAAGGGAGTGTCCCCATCACAGGAATCCTCAGCTCCTTGTGTCAGTTGCCCTGGCTGCTACTGTCACTACCACCGAGGCTCAGCAAATGGACTGGCGGGTAGGTGGATTTCTCAGCTGCCACCCTTTGTCCTGGGCTCCCTCACTGTCATGCTCCCACTGACCCTGGAGGCGCCTCCTTGGTCTTACAGCTGGGCAGGTCTCATCTTTGCTTCTAGGCCCTGTAGGCCTGTGCTTCCAGGAGCCAGAGAGATGTCCAGGTAAAATTCCTAGCCACTTCCAGGCCCTGGCTACCAGGGAGAGGCAAAGCAGTGGCAGAGCACAGTCATCAGAGCACCAAGTCATCCTCACCTACAACTCAGGACACCCACAGCCGTCCAGGAAAGACCCAGGCCTTGCCTGGGGTGAACGAGTGCTTCTTAAAGCACCTAAGTTTCACTAGAGAACCTGCTAGGCAAAATTTCAGGTCCCACCTGGACCCACTGAATCAGAAACCCTGGCAGTAAGTCCCTGCAGCACTCCGTGTTGTAAAAGCCCTCCGGGTGATTCTGATGCCTGGTACAGTTTGAGAACCTCTGTTCCCGGCCAAAGTTGCATTTGCTGGCCAGAATGGACTTATTTCTCCCTTGTTTTACTGGCTATCCAGCAGCCACTGCCTTTAAAGGAATCCCCCATTGATGTCATCAACAATGAAGGCCAAAGGGGGACACTCCTCCTTAGTCAATGAGTACGTGACTCCAGATCAGTGTTTCCCCAGCTTGGAGTGAAAGGAGGTTAGATTCCATTGCTGCAAGTCCAGGCCCCAGATCTCCAGCCAGATCAAAGACTTGCTTTCGAACCCTTGACTCAGGGTCTGCTTTTCAGAACCCAAACCACCATAAGCAGCCATGGCCAGCTACTTCCCAGCTGCGTCTGAGTCCAGAGCACCTTTCCTAGAAGGCCCAACTCAAGGGCCACTTCCTCCAGGAAACTTTCTCTGATTCACCTCATCAGAACTAACTGCTTCTTCCCGGGTTACTTCTTTCTTTCTGCTCTACACAGAGCAGAACAGCCAGTCGTGCCAGACAGTACCTGTCTCCCTGGCAGTGTGATAACATGAGGGGCCATGCTCACCGCGATCCTTATAAGTACCAAACACCTGCCCCACGAGGAGGAGGCATTCCCATCTCTGTTAAATTGGCTTTGCAAACAGTTATCCCTGATCCAAAAGTCTGGGCCAGGAATGAAGGATCAGAGGTCACAGGGCGTCAGTGGGCAGCCCCCACTTCCCTGATGGCTCACCCCACCTTCCCCTGTCAACCAGCAGAAGCACTTTCAAGGAATCTTCCCTGGGATACGAGAGAAGCCCTCCAGCTCTTTCTCCTGCCAATAAGCCTGGAGACCTCTCCATTTAGTAAGACATCTCCTGCTATTTCAATCTTCATGGAATTTAAGGCTCGCTTTACAAGAGATGCCCAAGAATGTCTCTTCTCCTCCTTAAAACCTCCCCAGTTTTCCAAGATGAGAAATAAAAGGCTACTGAGAAATTAGGTCAGGATGAATGGGGAGGAAAACAGTATTGATTGCCTGAAACTAGTGCGCAGTCCCAGGCAGATCCACAGGGTAGGGTCGGGGGCAGGTCACAACAACAGGCGCAGGAGGCGGGGGAGGAGGGCCTCAGGGAAGCTGTGTGTGCTTAGCTGATGAAAACCCATGAAAACTGCCCGAGGAGGCCTTGGCACAAAGACCTGCCGCCCTCAAGGCTGTTGGCAAAGGTGAGTTGAGAGTAGGGCCAGGCTGGAGATCTGAGACCGGACAGACCGCCTGAGAGAATGCTGTCTACACGCCCAAGGCTTCAGCCTCCGATTTCCTCTCATGCCGAATACAACCTGCCATTCTTTTCCCAGCCATTTCCATTTAGGGAGATGTAAATGGGAAAGTGGAGGTGATTTTTTTTTTAGAAGGATCTTGCTCTTGCCTTTCCTCAGGTTCCTAAGATCACCATGTGACCTTACCAGTGGCCCCTCCTGCCAGGGCAGTCAGTGTGTGCTTGTAGAATTCTGCGTCTCATCAGGTGTGGCTGAGCCAGCTGGAACTCCCTGGCAGGTGCTGGAGTGCTCCCAGGGCCAGCCCCACCAGGCATTCCGCCCCGAGGGACTGGTGCAAGCCTGGTACAGACATTCCGGTTCTCTTCCCAGAGATGAGGTTGGGCCAGTCCATCTCAAACTGGAGGGCTAGTAAGCTGTAGAAACCCTCAGAGTTTCTGATGCAGCAGGAATGGGACGAAGCTCAAACCTGCATCTCTAATGAGTGTCCCCGTGGTCCAGGGACCAGGCTTTGTGAGCCACTGGTTTCGGCACGAACAAGCAGCCAACTGTGGTCACTGAGAGGAGGCCATACTGAGGGACTCTGGAACAGGTTCCTTTGCTCATAAAAACCCCACCTTCTTCTGCCACTCACCGCAGATGGCTACAGAGCACTTGGAATGTGGTGGATCTGCCTGAGAAACTAGACATTTAAATTTCATTTTAATTCATTTAAATTTAAGTAGCCACTTGTGGTTAGTGGCGCCCATACTGGACACTGCAGACCCGGACACTGTCAGGTCTGGATGTGATGGCTGGAGCTGCCGCTACAGACACCCCGCCATGAGACCGTGGGAAGACAACGCACAGAGGAGGACAGAGTTGCATCCCCCTGTACTGGCTGACCTCAGCACAGCCTCATATGGGAGCTCATACATTTCCTGATTGGTTAAGCTGGTATGAGTGGGTGTTCCCTGATGCCTGCACCCAAAGGACAATGGCAACCTCAAGAAGAAAAGCAAGAGAAGCAAAAATCGGTTCCCTGTGAACTCAAGAGGCTCTGCCCAGAAGGGATGCAGCCACTTATTTCAGCATTAAATATCCAGACACAGACAGTACAGACCCAGCCTGCTCCAAGAAACACATCAGAGCCCTGCCCTCTGCCTGCCTGTGATGCCCAGGAAGAGCATGGGGATACTGTTGACGGCTCCATCGCAAGGACTGAGCCAGCTTCAGGTGAGTGCAGAACCAACTGGTGGGTCACGGCCACGACGCTTCTTCCAGAGTAGGCTGGGGTCCAGCTGCCCAAGAAATATCTTCCTACTCAGGCTAGGAATTCCGCCATCAGCAGTAATTGCTATGGGTTAGGCAATACCCATCTCTAGAATTCCCTTTTAGAATGCACATGTGCCTAGGAAAGGTAACGATTTAACCCTTGAAATGCCGATGGGAATGAGTTTGCTGATCGCGATCTGTCAGACAGATACTGGTGAAGGGTGAAAAACCAGACAGGTCAGAGGAGTATGCTCAGGGCTTAGCCAGTCCACCTTAAAAAGCCTCACCTTCCCCATCTACAGATCCTGACTGTCCCACTCCATGCACTTCCTGAAGGGTGAGTCCTATCTTCCAAATTCCAACAATCCCATCATTCCATTGATGTGTCTCCGGGCACCAAAAGCAGGCAGAACAAAGTAATAGGATACCGTTAGGAGCTTTGAATTGCGGTCCCAGAAGGGCCCGCCCTGAGTCCTAAACAGGATGAGGGTTATAGGGGGAACTGTGTTTTTATGGGTGGAATTGTGGCCCCCCAAAAGATGCTAAAGTCCCAATCCAGTAAATGTGAACGTGAACCTTATTTGGAAAGGTCAAAGCATTACCTTTCCGAGGCACATCTGCATTCTAAAAGGGGAGTCCTGAGAGGCGCACAGCAGTTATTGCTGATGGTGAAACAGTCTTTACAGATTATCAATTTAAGATGAGGTCTTGCTACCTGTAAGGCAGGCTCCTAGGCCAATCTGACGAGTATCCTTATTTTTTTTTTTTTTTTTTTATTTTTTTTTGAGACGGAGTCTCGCTCTGTCGCCCGGGCTGGAGTGCAGTGGCCGGATCTCAGCTCACTGCAAGCTCCGCCTCCCGGGTTCACGCCATTCTCCTGCCTCAGCCTCCCGAGTAGCTGGGACTACAGGCGCCCGCCACCTCGCCCGGCTAGTTTTTTGTATTTTTTAGTAGAGACGGGGTTTCACCATGTTAGCCAGGATGGTCTCAATCTCCTGACCTCGTGATCCGCCCATCTCGGCCTCCCAAAGTGCTGGGATTACAGGCTTGAGACACCGCGCCCGGCCCAGTATCCTTATTAAAAGGGGAAATTTGGAGACAGACACACACGGAGGGAGAGTATCATGTGAACACAAAGGCAGAGATCAGTGTGATGTTGGCAAACCAAGGAGCACCAAGGATTACCAGCAAGCCACCAGAAGCGAGGAGAGAGGCCCAGGACAGATCCCTCCCTAGCACCTTCAGCCCGCGTGGCCTCACTAACACTTTGATCTTGGGCTTCTGTCCTCCAAAACTGTGAGACAATCAATTTCTGCTGTGTAAGCCACCTGGTCTGTGGCACTTCATTATAGCAGTCCCAGAAAACTAAGATGGAACTCCCCCGCTGGTCACTGTCTTCCCTCCCTTCACACTGCCTTCCCTTACTGCGGCTACTTATTTAACTGTTTCCCACCAAAAGACCCTAACATCCAGGAGTGTGGGGCCCACATCTGCCTAATTCGCCACTACAGCCCAACCCCACCTCTGGCACACTGGAGGTGTTCAGGATTTGAACTGACATACGAAAGAGCCGTCCTGACTAGTCCTAGAATCTCAGGCATGTGACTTCCCCTCCCAGAATGTCAGTTTCCCCATCTCTCTGCAGGGTGAAAAGAAAATAGTCGGAGTAGATGACTTCTGTGAGTCCTTCAGGCTCAAATACGCTGGAACTCACCACTGAAGGTGTCTGCATCCATCACAGTCAGATCAGGCAATGAGAAACCCCACTAGAGGTGCTAAAATAGAGGGAATGGGTCACAGAGGTGTGGGAAGGCTGAGACTACTGCGGCCTTCCTGCTGGACTTCAGTGAACTCAGAGAAGGGCTGGCCTCATTTTATGGGCTTTCTGAAACCCATGTTCAGAGAAACATATCCAATTCAGCGTGGACTGGCAATGCCTATCCCCAAGGAAACTCCAAAAGGGGTGAGTCTCCTGGGCAGTGGCCACTGAGTTACTACGAGGCCTGTAGAGTGGAGGTGGGGATAGTGGGACAACAGGCTCCCCTAGAAGCCCTGTGCCTGGACAAAGTGAACAATGGCAAAACATGTGCCTCCCAGCACTCACCTCCCCACCTCCCTTCTAACATCAGAAATGGGTTTTTGCTGATGGAGACAATGTAAATGAAATCAACAGAAGATGATCCTGTGAGTAATCTGACAAGGGAGAACCAGCTTCCTCTCCCATGAACCCCGGCTGTCTCGGCTTCCACCCAGACCCCTGGCCTACCAGGTGTCCTCCCTAGAAGGCAGTACTCACCCACACTGCTGAGGGAGCTGCTGCTTTCTGAGTCTGAAGGCATGGTGGACAGGACGCTGTAGGTAGAACCTGGGGAAAGAGGGGAGACCGTGTTACTAATCCCAAGGGGTCACTCGTCTTCACCCCAAGCCACTGTCAGACCAGTTGATCATCAGTCAATGCCAGGCCATGAGAGCCACATGCACCAGGCACTAGAAATACACATCCAGGGGCCAAGCAGAGGAGGCACGCTCAGCAGATCTGGACTTCGGTGTTTCTGCCAGGCCTCCCACCTCACTTTATACACCCCTCCTGCTCTGGGCAGGCGCGCAGAGGGGAACTTGGAGTCAGTCAGCTGGCTTCTTGTTGGGACATCTGGGGAAAGGTTTAGCAAGGCAGTGACATGCCCCAGGTAAACATGGGATGTGAGGGTTTCCTACAGATCTCTATCAATATGATTCTGGCTTCCATGCGGGGGTAACAGAGCAGAAATTAAACAACTGAACTATCTGTTCTTTCTCTGACTGCTCTGCTCTTAGGTTCTAACTGTATTCAAGCTCAGTTCTTAACAATTTAGTTAGCATCTCCCCCATATTAAAAGTTACTCCTAAAATGATAAGCAATTATACCATCAGCAAAGTCAGAGGGTAGCACTTTTTTTTTTGTTCACACTTAATGTTAATTCCTGGTAGTGGACACACAACCACTGTGGTTTGGTTTGAATTCAAATATTTTCAAAACCAGATGTTACCCTCCCAGCAACAGGAAGCCCAGTTTCTGAACCTAGCTCTATGTAGGTGCCCATAGCTGGGTCGTGCTGAGCAAGTAGCTTTTGTTTTCTGGAACTCTGTTTCCTGGTCTGCAAAATGAAGGAGTTCAACCAGATGGCTTATAAGGTCCCTCTCCCATCCCATTTCAGCAATTACGTTTCCATGATTAACAGAAACAGAAGGTATGCTTTGCTCAAGACTATGGATGACATAAAATTAAAAGGGAGGGCAAACTGACTCAGAGACTAAATTGGGAGTGGACAAAGCATAACACACAGAGATGGCAGGTCAAATAAAACAAGGACGAATCCAGTGTTTTGTTCTTGGAGCCAAAATAACTATACAATGAAGAGCAGTATGTACCAGGCCAAGTGGGTGAGTTGGAGACGGAATTTTTGCAATAAGGGCTTTGAACAAGCCTTAGGGCTCTTGTGTCAGAAAGCTGCCAAGAACTAATGAGATCCTGGGCTCCACAACCAGAAATGTGGGGACCAAATTTAAGGAGCTCCCAGTCGGGCGCAGTGGCTCACATCTATAATCCCAGTGCTTTGGGAGGCAGAGATAGGCAGATTGCTTCAGCTCAGGAGTTCGAGACCAGCCTGGGCAACATGGTGAAACTCCATCTCTACAAAAAATACAAAAAATTAGCTGGGCGTGGTGGCAGTCACCTCTAGTCCCAGCTACCTGGGAGTCTGAGGTGGGAGGATCACCTGAGCCCGGGGAGGTCAAGGCTGCAGTGGGCCATGATCATGCCACTCACTTCAGCCTGGGCAACGAAGTGAGATCCCATCTCAAAAAAAAAAAAAAAAAAAAAAAAAAAACCACTCTTCCACTGCAATTCTTGACTAGCCACCCTACACGCATCTTTGAACGGAAAAGAGGAGAAATGAAGAAATGGGGGTAAACGGGAGCAGGGGGAGGGAGATGCACGGTAGGTGGGAGGCCCCTGGGGACAGAAGAGACCTTGAGGGGAAAGCAGGGAGACTTTGCTGGGGAGGTGAGGACCATGCAGGAGGGCAGAGAGACAGACTGCAGGCAGGTGAGCTAGCAGGTGTGTCCATCAGAAAAAGAGATGAAGTGGGAGAGAAAAAAGAGACAAGCAAGCAAAAAGCAACTTTGGTAATGGCAAGCACTAGGACAGGCATGACTGGCAATGACCAGTAGCCTCATTATCACATTTTCAGAGACTCTCTGAAGAATCTGAAGGCGTTGAGCATGGGCTGAAGAGGATGACTAGGGAGTGGGTAGATGTCTTGTCCCTCAATACGACTGTCAGAAGGGATTAAATTTGTTCTTGATGGCCTCCTGCAGCCAAACCAGGAGCAGCAGGTATATGCTGGAGAAAGCTGCACCTCCACACAGGTCTGGATGGCCACAGTCAGCACTGCCAGGTATGAAAAGCCTGGGAGTGAGAGGGTGAGGGAGTGAGGGAGGCCCAGCACTCAAGTGGCATGGATGTCATGGGGAAGTCTGCACATCTGAAGGGAGATGAAACCAGAAAACCCAGTTCAGTCTTGAAATTCTACGATCCTGCTAAAAAATGAATAACCCATGCTCCACCTCCCATATTTGAAGTCCAACCCACACTATTAGTTTTGCTGTACAATCAATATCTCTGCATTTTTGTCTCAACAAAACAATAAGCATCACACCCCTTTTTTTTTTTTTTTTTTTTTGAGACGGAGTCTTGCATTGTCGCCTGGTTTGGAGTACAATGGCGTGATCTCGGCTCACTGCAACCTCCACCTCCTGGGTTCAAGCAATTCTCCTGCCCCAGCCTCCTGAGTAGCTGGGATCACAGGTGCCCACCACCACGCCCGCCTAATTTCTTCTATTTTTAGTAGAGATGGGGTTTTGCTATGTTGGCCAGACTGGTCTTGAACTCCTGATCTCGGGATCCACCAGGCCTCAGCCTCCCAAAGTGCTAGGAGTTACAGGCATGAGCCACCACATCTGGCCTGCATCACACGTTTGTTTAACCCATCTCTCTTTCTGTATCACACACTTTACACATTGCTTCATTATCTGTGAAATAAAGTCAAATGCAATTTGGGCAATGCATTGATATCTTCAAAGAAAAAGAACCCAACACAATGTCTATTTTCTAAACTCAACTGCCATTTTTTAAACAGTAATTTTTCTTTATGGGGGCAAGGAAGGCTAACCACTGGCAGGTTGGTAGATTGTTTCTGGAAGACGTCTACTCAGGAAAGCAGGCATAAATAAATTCCCCCACTCTCACCTCCAGAAATCTCTATGCTCAACCCATCCCGGCTTACGACACTGGCAGCCTGCACTCCGGATGCCGCTGCTGGAATGCTCCCCTCTTTCTTACTGTTGGCATCGGCAGCGCCCCATCTTCCAGTAAACTACCCCTCCTCTTCAAATCGTCTCTCTCCTCCCCCGTGGCGAGTTTCCACTGTTAATTAAGCTTGGCAGACACCCTTCCTTCTCTCCACCCACCTACCTCCCTGGCTAGGGGAGTCTGCGGGCCAAGCAACCCGTTCTGTTCCTCTTCCCTGTCCCTGCAGCCCTGACTGGCCTCTGGGGCCTAACCAGGGCAGCGTGACATCTTTATGTGCATCTCTGGGCATCACTCCCACCCCCATCCCAGGGAGCTGGCAGGGCTCCTAGGAGCTGGTGGGGGGAGTGGTTAAAATTGGACAGGACCCAGTTTTTACAATGTTCCCAGAGCCTTGGACGTCATTAAGGGGGAAAAAAGGCCCAAAGACGACATTGTCTCAGTCATGCTTTGTCTCTGCGGTTATTGTTGTCCTAAAGTCCTGTGTGATCAGAACTGTCAGGAAAAGGCAAAAGAAGCCACTATCCTCCAAAGTCACACAGTGTCCTTTCAAGGCCAGTTGCTTCCATGGGGCTGAGGGGCAGGTGTCGGCGTCATCTACCTCTGGGGTTTCGCCATCAAATTTGGAGTCAACAGGAGTCCCATCTAGGCCAAGCACACTTTGGTGCTCCTCATCTTCTGCCACAGCCCAATCCAGGAGGAGACAATTTCCCCAGGTTCTCCTGAAGGCACCTCCACCCAACCTGCTCTGAAACCTAGGATGGGCTGCTGTGGAAGGATAAACAGTGTGGAGGGACATTCTCTACCTCGCAGAGTGCCCAGGGCTAAGGGGAACTGTAGGATCAGCCTCCTGTTGTGTGTGTGTGTGTGTACACACGCACGTGCGCACATGCGCGCACACACACACGAGAGGAGGGCACCCACCACAAACTCATGCAAGCTACCAAGTACCGTGCAGAGGTGCTGATGAGACCCAGGGAGAGTTGGATGATGTGGAAACATTTCCAGAAAAGCGGAGCTTGAGGCCAAGTTTAGATGTGGACATGTGGACCAGAGCATGATATAAGGAGATTCTTTACTATCAAAGGAACTATCTGGGCAACGTAAGCGCTTATTCAGCAGACAAGGGTGGGGTTTCAGAACGCATTTCTCACAAGCCCCTAGGGCACATGCTCTACACACTGGCCCAGAGCTGGAGTCCACAGGTGGGATGCACATGGAAGCTGCAGCCAAAACCCTGGGAGAGGTGGAAGAAAGCCACTGGGAGGAAGCCAGCCTGGTGACCCTCTGGGATTGGCCCACAGGCACTGTCTGTGTCCTTTCCAAGAGCCCGGCCCCTGCTAATTCTGTTTACCCTGTGACTCAGCGCCATTGGGTCACAAAGACCACTTCAAAAGAACTTCCAGTAAAAATCACCCGAACAATAATGGAATGCGCCAGCCCTCCCAGGCCCCCTCCCACAGCCCATGGGGCCCAAGAGAGATGGAAGCGCACCCCCAACACACCCCTTCCATTCACCTGGAGCTTGTAAAGGCCCTGGTGATTCACGCTTCCTCTTCGTGAAGCCCACAGTGGCTGAAGGAACTTGTTCCAGCCTTGAACCAGCACACAGAGTTCTCCCTGTCCTCCAGAAGGGCCCAGGCAGAAAGGCAGAGAGCTGACAGCTCATGGTCATGGGGAGGCCAGCACCCCCTACCTCAATCCCCAGGGAAAGGGGAGGGAGAAAGCAAGCTGCTACTCTCGGGACTCTGGGGTCCCTGAAGACAGAGCAGGAAGTGCTGCCTGGGCCCCAGGAGGACAGTCACTTTCAGGGCACCTGCCACATCCTGCCACCCTCCTCCAGTTCACACTGAGGAACCACAGCCTACAGCAGAATGACCAAAGGTGCCCAATCGCTCCCGGACTCGCACGTGTCAGCCAGGTTTCTAACACGTGCCCCCAGCCTAGCATGGCACTGAGCCAGGTTCGGGAGAAAGAATGGCAAGCCAGGGGCTCAAGAGCCTGGAGGCTACTCATCTGCTGTGAGTAACCTTCAGAAGAAGGCCCTTCTCTCTGAGCCAAACAGTAATGACTGCAACACAGCTGGGGCCAACCTGCCTGGAGTCAGCTCCCAGCCCAGCCCCTTATTAGCTGTGTGCCATTAGGGAAGTCACTCTGCCTCTCTGTGCTTCCACATACTTATCAGTAAAATGGGATGATAGAAGTGCTTATCTCTTAGAGCTGTTTGAGGATAAACTGATTTAATGCAGGCTGAGTATCCCTAATCCAAAAATCTGAAATCCAAAAATCTCCAAAATCTGAAACTTTTTGAGTACTAACATGACACCACTGCAGAAAATTCCACACCTGACCTCATGTGATGGGCCAGTCAAAATGCAGGCACACGATACAGTTTATTCTGCTTCCTCAAAGGAAAAACAAAATTATCTTCATGCTATGTGTATATAAGGTGTATATGAAACGCGAATACATTTCCCATCTAGACTTGGGTCCCACTCCCAAGATATCTCATTATGTATATGAAAATATTCCAAAATCTGGAGAAATCCAAGACCCAAAAACACTTCTGGTTCCAAGGATTTCAGATAAGGGATATTCTGCCTGTTTGTGAAAAGTGATTGAAACAGCACCTCAAATAGCTGGTACTCTTAAGTGTTCGCTGCTGTTATTATGGTCAGTCCAGACCTGCAGAGGGCCCTTCCAATTCTGCTGTTCAATTCCTCAATTACCTACATAGAAAGCTGTACTAGAGTGACAAGTCACACAATCTACAAGCAAACCGCTGCACTGTATATGGCACTCTCAAGAAAAATAATAGCAGCTAATAGGTACTAAGCACTACTAAGTGCTGTGACTGTGCTAAGTACTTTGCATGTATTGCCTCCATTAATTTCCATAACAACCCAGAGGTTGTCATTAGTGCCATTTCACAGAGGAAGAAACTAAGAGTTAGAAAAATTAATTTGCTTAAGGTCGTGCTAGGGCTACTAAGAGTGCAAACAGGATACAAACCCAGGCAGTCTACCCCAGCGCCTGTGCTCTCAAATCCTACACACAATACTGCTGCCTGGCTCCACAGGGAAGAGCAGTCAGAGAGGACTTCATGGAGGCAGGGGCCTGGAGCTGGCCCTGGAAGGTGGTGGCCTTGGATAAGCACATGAGAAGCCAGATTGGCTTGCAGGAGACAAGAGGCAGAACCCATTTCTCTGGAAGGGTAAGAAGTCTCAGAGCAGGGCTGGCTTGGGCCAAGGCTTCCCAGCCTCTATTCCCTGGGAATGGGCTCATCTCCTCCCTGCCTACCTCCCCACACCAAGACAGCACTCAACAGGCATTCTGAGCTGAGCCACTTCCACCCAAGTGGGAAGAAAGAGAAGAAGGAGCTGTGGCTTCATAGACCCCATTCCATACCCATGCCTGTGCTGGCTGCAGAGGGAAGTCGCAGGGTATGGGCAAGCCTGCACTTGAGAGCCACTCAATTCTGTGAACTGCAGAGATGAGGAAGGAGGTGACAGCGTGAAAGTTGCGGAGTGCTGTCACCTTTGGCAGAGCCCACCCTCTCTGTTTTAAAGACCTCCTGGGATGCTGGGGAAACAGAGGGCTCAGATCCTACTAGTGGGCTACTAGGAAGCCCGCTTACGGAACCATGCTCAGTTCTCAGGTGGGAAGAAAGGTGGCAGAAAAACAAAAAACAAAAAACAAAAACTACATTCAGGGCAGCCCTAGCCCTCCCTAGGGGCTCAGCCTCCTACCCTTTAAAAGCATGGCCCAAGGCTGCAGACACTGAAACCCAAACTTGGAAGCAGACAAGGCCCAGTATTTCAGGGAGGTATAGGGTGACCATGGCCCTGGAATGGAGCAGCCACAGACACTGGCATGTCATCAAGGAAGTCCTGCTCATGTGCCTTATACGCCACCCAAGGGTGGGAAAACCCCACTCTCGGTTTGTAAGTTAAGATTTAATATTTGTTTTCCTCAACTGAGATAATGCTACAGTATTCTCCACCAAGTTTTAGAACAAGCAGCATCACTGTACTACAAAAAAAAAAAATTAGAGTAATGATGTGGATTCCCCGTTTCTGGTCATTATAAGAACTGCTCATCCATCTTTAAAAGGTAAAGGTGGCCAGGTGAGGTGGCTCTCTGCCTGTAATCCCAGCACTGTGGGAGGCTGAAGCAGAAGGATCACTTAGGTCAGGAGTTCAAGACCACCCTGGGCAATATAGCAAGAACCCATCTTTTTTTTTTTTTTTTTTTTTTAAACAGAGTCTCGCTGTGTCGCCCAGGCTGGAGTGGAGTGGTGCAATCTCAGCTCACTGTAACCTCTACCTCCCAGGTTCAAGCTATTCTCGAGCCTCAGCCTCCTGAGTAGCTGGGACTACAGGCACGCACCACCATGCCTGGCTATTTTGTATTTTTTAGTAGAGACGGGGTTTCACCATGTTGGCCAGGCTGGTCTCGAACTCCCTCCCTCAACTGATCCACCCCAAAATGTTGGAATTATAGGCATGAGCCACCACAACAGCTGACCCCATATTTTTTTTCAGAAAGAGGGAGGGAGGGAGGGAGGGAGGGAAGGAAGGAAGGAAAATAGAGAAAAAAAAAGGTAAAGGGGAGGGGGCATTGCCCAGACAATTGGAGATTTAACCTCAGGTATGCAGTGAGATCTGTGTGGAGTGGCAGGAAGGAAGATGATGCTTGCTGAGCTCTCTGTCCATTCTTTTTTTTTTTTTCTTCAATTCTATATTTTAAAATAAATAGAGACAGGGTCTCTCTTTGTTGCCCAGGCTGGTCTTGAACTTCTGGGCTCAAGCAATCTGCTCACCTCAGCCTCCCAAAGTGCTGGGATTAAGGTTTGCGCCACTGCATCTGGCTTTTGTGTCTATTCCTTAACACATTCCCTAATCCCTTCCCACTGGACTTTTGAGGCCATTTATAAAATAATGAACTAAATTGCCTGAACCTGAGAAAACTCTCACATCAATTTTGCCATCTGTGACTCCCCTCCCTTCCCCACCCAAAATGCCCCAAGGCAAAAATATGAAAAGAGGGAAAACAAAACATGTGCACCCAGAATTAATCATTCAGTACCATGCAAGACCCCTCACTCGCTAACTACTGGACTGGTTTTGGTCTTTTTTTGTACTTTTTTTTTTCCTCTTTTAAGTGACAAGTGACAGGGATTTAAAAAAAAAAAAAAAAAACTGGCACATGAAGGAAAGATGGAAGTTTGTTAAATTTCGAGGGATGAAAAGAGTCCACAGTCGGATAGCCTGCTTGTCCTCATCAGCAAAGCAAAGGCTCCTGGAGGCTTTGGGATGAGCACAAAGCCTGTGTCTGATGAAAGCCACCCTCTTTGTTCTGCCTCCCTTCAGAGCTGCCTGGCTGCAGGCTGGGGATGGAAGCAGGTAGGGAGGGAAAGCAGTGGGGAGACCTAAGACCATCAAACCTGACACCAGGTGGGAACACCTCTCAGTTCTTGCTTTCCATCACCAAAACCAAGCCCTGCTCCCTGCTGTCACTCCTAGCCAGGCTGAGACAGTTCTGCACCAAAAAGGCACAGGAGGAGGCCCAAAGAGGGTCTGATGAACTCGGCAGGAGGACGACGGGGCCATCGTGCTATGCCCTGGAAGGTGTGGGTGGAGGGGGCACAATGAACATAGCCAAGCCTGACAGCACCCGCAAGGCAAGGAGCACAGCTGAAGGAGCGGAGCAGGGCCGGTCGCAGCACCTCTGCCCCACCACCCTGACAGCACATGCCACACCAAACCCAGACACGAAATCTGAGCAGCACAGGCACCCAAGGGGCAGCCAAGCCTCCATTATGCTCCAGCCGGACATCCCCCGGGGGCCATGTCTGCCCTGGAATAAACTTCCAATAAGCCCCAGAAGTCAGACAGGCAGGAAGCAGCTCTCTGAAATGCACCAGGCACCCCCGGCTCCCTCGTGCTCTGGCCCGGCACTCAGTTTCCACCAGTCAGTAAATGGAGAAGAGGCTGCCTCCCTCCCACACTGGATGGAGCGCATACCTTGCAGAGTACACTGCCCTCCACCCTCTCAGGGCAACTGTACCAAGGCAGGCTCTGCGTCGGACCAGCTGGCTCAGGCCTGCCACTCGCCAGTTGTGTGACCTCAAATAAGTTGCTTCTACTTTCTGTGCATCTCCTCATTTATAAACATAAGAAGAATAATAGGTGATGAGAACAGAATGAGCAAAGAGAGGGAAAGCCCTTAGAACAGAGCCAGGCACACAGCAAGCAATCCACAAACACCAGCTCTCGTTACTGTTATCCTCTCACAGGCTCTTAAGGAAGGCAGGGCATAGGGTGGCCTCTGCAGTGTACACAGACGGCAGACCCCCAGTATGGACGGGACCTGGAGGACAGTCACCCAGCCTTCCCTTGACTTCTGGAATGTTTTGCTCATAGAAGCTCTGCACTGAGTACTCTGTGTACCTCCCATAACCATCTCCCTCAAGAGCTAATGCCTCCCCCTCATGCCAGCCATGAGTGTCGCCTCTCAATACCTGAATACAGCCCTATCTATGCCTGTGGATAAGGAGGCTTCCTCTCCCCTCCCACCATTCCACGTGGCCATGGCAATTTCAAGCCATCCCCAGTATGCCTTGTGATTTCTGGTTCTCTGGTTCACAAAGAACAAACCAGAATGCTCACGGTGTGCCTGGAATCACACCAGGCTTGCACCTTCACTCATCCAGTCCTGGGTCCCACCACCCACACACAGACATCAGTCAGTGCCCTGTAAAAGATGCTACTCATTGGTAGGCATGTCTGTCCCCGGAAACACAAGGCCCATTCATTCGCCAAACGCTGGGTGAATGCTGGGTGAAGTACTGGGATGCAGCAGGAAGCAAGATGGACAAATCCCTGCCCTCATGGAGCTCACATGAACAGGGTGACAGGGGTGGGGGAGAAATAAACAAACATAAACTGTATTGGGTAGTAAGTGCTATGAAGAAAAATGTGGCAAGAGTTAAATGGTAGGTGGTCGGGGTGGAGAGGAGATGTGGCTACTGTACAGTGGTGGCAGGGGTCTCTCTGGGCAGGTCATCTTTCCCCAGAGACCTAGAGAAAGTGTGGAGTGCCAGAGGAAGGAATAGCAAGTGCAAAGGCCCTGGGGCCACCCCATGCGGGGAGACCTGTCTGCTGCGGGTGGAGGGACCTGCAGGAAGATACAGATGAGGTCAGAGGGGCAACGGGACAGCTCCAGGCAGGACCTTATGGGCCACAGAGAGGAAGCAGGGCTTTACTCAGAGTGAGATGGGAAACCTCTGGAAGATTCTGAGTAGAGGACAGCCATGATCTGACTTACATCTACCTAGGCTCATTAGATGCTTTGTTGAATGTTGTCCATAAGCAGGGAAGCATAGAAACAACTCAGACAGCAAACTCACAAGTCCAGGGGAGCAATGCTGGGGACTTGGACCAGGGTGACAAGAATGGTGTTGGTGACAAGTAGCTGGATTTGAGGGATATTGTGGAGCTTTTCTTTCTTTCCTACTCCACATTTGGCTTGGAGCAGAGCTGAAAGGATCTGCTCACAGGCCCAATGTGGAATCGGTAAGAAAGAAAAGTCAAGGATGACTCCAGGATTCTTGGCCTGGAAACTGGAAGAATGAAGTTGGTCCTTGCTGAAAGGGGGAAGCCTGCAAGAGGAACGGATGGGGAGGGAGTTGGGGAATCACGAGTTCCCGCCGGGCCTGGTTACACGTGAGGTGCCTACAGACACACAAGGGAGGCGTCAGGAAGGCAGATGGATGTACAGGCCTCAAGTTCAGTGACAAGGTCATGACTAAAGATATAATCTGAGAATTGTCAGCATATGCTTAGTATTTCAAGTGATGGGTCTTGATAAAATCACCCAAGGAAGAAGTACGGACAGGAAGGGCAGTGGAGAGGTCCAAGGAATGAACCTGAGCATCCAGGGGCTAAAGGATGGGAAGAGAAATCAACCAAGAAGACAGAGGAGAAGTGGGTAGTAGTGAGGTGGGAGAGTCGACCACACAAGTAAAGAAACTGAACACAGACGGGTGCAGTGGCTCACGCCTGTAATCCTAGCACTCTGGGAGGCCAAGGCGGGCGGATCACCTGAGGTCAGGGTTTCAGGACCAGCCTGGTCAACATGGTAAAACTCCACCTCTACTAAAAATACAAAAATTAGCCGGGCATGGTGGTGCATGCCTGTAATCCCAGCTACTTGGGAGGCTGGGGCAGGAGAACTGCTTGAACCCAGGAGGTGGAGGTTGCAGTGAGCCGAGATTGCACCACTGCACTCCAACGTGGGCAACAGAATGAGACTCCATCTCAAAAAATAAATAAAAATAAACAAACAAACAAACTGAACACAACTGCATGTGGTCAGGGCTCGGAGAGGTGCTCAGATATGTCCATGTTGCTTAATGGTGAAAGTAAGAGAGAGACACAATCCTCCCGACTCCTGATCAAGCTGAATCTGCACTCCACCTACCCCCTGAACTTCCCCAGTTATCAAGGAGGCTGACGGAAATGAGGCAAAGCATTAGGGAGAGCCTTCAATGTCTACTAGGCATCCTACATGTCACAGCTCATGTTTTTGTTGAATGTACCAGTACACTCTACTCACATCAGGTAACGTTTATTGAGCACTTGTTACAGGAAAGGCACTATTTGTATGGATTATTTCATTTAATTCTCCTAGCAATCCTACAAGATGGGCCACTATCAACTCACCTTCTAGATGAAATGTAGGCTCAGAGAAGCCAAGTAACTTGCCCAAGGCCACAAAGCTAGTAAGCAGAGGGTCCCAACTCAAGCAGGACTCTCATCCACTAACCCTAGACCTCCTTTTTTGTTGTTGTTTTTTGTTTTTTGAGACAGGGTCTCGCTCTGTCACCCAGGCTGGAGTGCATGATTTCGGCTCACTGCAACCTTCATCTCCCGGGTTCAAGTGATTCTCCTGCCTCAGCCTCCTGAGTAGCTGGGGTTACAGGCATGTGCCTCTGCGCCTGGCTAATTTTTGTATTTTAGTAGAGATGGGATTTCACCATGTTGGTCAGGCTAGTCTTGAACTCCTGACCAGACCTCCTCCTTTCTGACAAGATCAGAAAAAGTGATACTCACTAGTTCCTTGTCCCACTGGATAGAAAAGATGCAAGCAGGCACCCCTCGCCCAGTGTCAACACTCAGTAATCAACAACTAGTGATTACTAGGAGGTACCTAGTAATCACTACTGGCAGGTCAGTAGCTCTTCTCCAAGCAGGCGTGCTATCTCGTGGCCAGCATTCAGCACTGTGGCCAAGGCCATCTTTCCAACAGAAGGAAAAAAGGGAAGCATGAGAAAGAAGGGTTCCAGTCACCTCTGTCACAGCTCAGCTGCCAGCCTTGTCCTCTGGTCCTGGCTTCAACCTCTCTGGTCTTGTCACTCCTCTGGCTATGGACTTCTCTGATCCCCTCAGAAGAGACCAGTACTGCCTCTGAAATAAGCTAGATAAGTATCTCCATCCTGGGTCTTTAGAAGGCAGCAGGAAACGGAGTGGGCCAATGGAGTTTCAGAAAGCTGTTTATGATTCTGATGCTTAGACTAAACGCAAAAAAACTGTAAAGGTGTCCCTCCCCCACTGTCCCTTAGTGCCACACCATCCCACAATGGCATGTTCCATTAATCTCAGTTCAACGTAAGCTGAGTCATCAGCCAGAGAAAATGATGGCTCTGGGAACTGCCCAAGTCTCATGGCATGAACTGGGCATTAGGCAAGGACATGGCATCCCAGGCTTCACAGGTCAGGGACGCTCTGTCCACAGAGGCCAAAGAGGGCAACTACAAAGGAAAGGTCTTATCTAAGACATCAGCAAACGGGTGCTGTTTCTGCCCCCTCTTTCTTCAATGCCATCTACACTTCCCTCCTCATCTACTTTGTGGGCTGCCTTGAGAATCACTGACCACCAAGGCAACTCAGCCTGGGTCTGTAGTAGCAGCAACTAGGGCTCTGAGGTCATGGAGAACCCCTTGCCCACCACAATGTTCCTGCTGAGTTTCAACTCGTCAAGACCCCTGGCATAGGGTGGGAGGCACAAAGCGACCCCATACTGTGGAAAGGACACAGGATCAGGAGCTGGATGGACATGGGCTCCCTCTGCTTTGGCCACCTCCTAATCAGTGACCAGGAGCAAATACTTTTTCTGAGCCTTGTGTCATTTGTACACTGAGGCTAAAAGTCTTTATATAGTCAGTATTTCACAGGCTGTTCTGCAGAGCAAATGAAGTACTGGATGCTGAAAGTGCTTCGTAACTATAAAGGAAGTGCTAATAAATGATCCATTTTTCGCCTCCTCAGGAGGCTCAGGTCTATCTCCGTCCCCAACTCCACTGCAAATCTTTCCCAGTCTTCCTTCATGCTTCTCTCTACTCTCTACTGTCAACCTCTTCTCTTCCAGAAACTCCTTCCTCCTTCTACTCTTATTCAAAACACAAACAACAAAAACAACAAACATGCATACAAAAGGAAAAGGAATTAAAAAGCAAGAAGTCCAGGTGCAGTGGCTCACGCCTGTAACCCCAGCATTCTGGGAGGCTGAGGCAGGTGGATCACTTGAGGCCTGGAGTTGGAGACCAGCCTGGCCAACATGGTGAAACCTCCTATTTAAAAAAAAAAAAAAAAAAAAAAATCAGCCAGGTGTGGTGGTACACACCTGTAATCCCAGCTACTCAGGAGGGTGAGGCACGAGAACCTGGGATGCAGAGATTGCAGTGAGCCAAGATCAGGAGATCACGCCACTACACTCCAGCCTGGGTGCATTCCAGTGAAACAATGTGTCAAAAAAAAAAAAAAAAAAAAAAAACACCCAAGAGCTTCACCTCCATTTCACTCCATTAGAGGTGTCCAAAATCTCTGGGCCCTCAGGGTGGACCACATCTCACCTAGTTTCACACAATTTCTACTCTGACTTTCATTACTATGGGTGAAAGCTCCAGCTTCTGCGCCTTGGAGTTCAAGAATGCCCAGGGTTTTTGAACACAGGAATCAGCAAGCAGGTATGAGCTTCGGGAACCTGTCTCCAGCAACTGGGAACTGGAAGGATGGAAGCAGGGAGAGCCTGGAAGTAGAGAGAACAGTTAGGATGTTCCCACAAGAGCCGTCCTTAACTACTGGTCATGGGGTATGGGTGGGGAGAGGGCCCAAGATCACGGGTAGGGAAGAATGGAGGATGGTGCTAAGGTTTGTGGTTGGGGCATCCTAGAAGGTAACACAGTTAACAAAGGCAGAGGATTGAAGAAAGAGGAATGAGATCATTGAAATCCATCAGGTGAAATGCACGAAAGAAAATCCTTGTGAAGACAGCCTGCTGACACTCAGAAACTGGAATGTGGCACCACGGAGAAAGTTTCAGGCTAACACAGTCCACTCCAGAGTCACACCATTGAGCCTGCAGGATGTGAGTGACAAGCCCAGAGTCACTCATTGGTAATGGGAAGCCCTTGGGTTAGAAAAAAACATAAGACACAATTTGAACAATGTCACTGGGAAAGAAAAAGAAAAAACAGAGGAGAGGCCTGGATCTATGGACCTCCTCAACAGTGACTATGAAGTAACATTGTTCATTTTTTTTCCTTTGAGAAGGAGTCTCCCTCTGTTGCCCAGGCTTGAATGCAGTGGTGCAATCTCAGCTCACTGCAACCTCTGCCTTCTGGGTTCAAGCTATTCTCCTGACTCAGCCTCTCAAGTAACTGAGATTACAGGTGCCTGCCACCAGGAGCAGCTAATTTTTTGTATTTTTAGGAGAGACAGTGTTTTGTCATGTAGGCCAGGCTGGTCTCAAACTCCTGACCTCAGGGGATCCACCCACCTCAGCCTCCCAAAGTTCAGGGATTACAGGCACAAGCCACCACACCCAGCCTGAAGTAACATTGTTCTAAGTGTATACAGTTCAGAATCTGGGGAAATACTTCCTGTGAAGACAGGAGAAAAAAATGAGTTTCTGGAAGAGACACAGAAAGATCACTCGGAGCAGGGGTAGGAGGAGCAAGAGAATGATGCATCCTAGAAGGCAATGGGGTGGAGGGAGCCTGGAGGGGCTGGTCTGCCACACCAAATGCCAGGGAGGACTTGGAAGCAAAGAAACATCTGATCTGGTCATTTGGAGGTCAAAGATGCTATGCATGGAGTCAACTAAGTAAGCAACTGATTGGCCCTGTTTCTCCATCTGAGAATTGAAGGACTTGGATAAGACCAGAAAAGGCATAAGGTGCATCTTGAAAGAGCAGCCATGCATCGCACCCCCTGCCTGAGTACTGTGCCTAAAGCCATACCTCAGCTCACTGGGAAAGGACCCACAATGGATTAGCAACTTCTGCCTTGGGCAAGTCAGGCAAGAGTACCTCATCCCTGGAGCGCATGGTTTCTACAGGCCGGTCCACCTCCAGAGACATGGTTCACAGTGTTCGGCGCTTAGCAGGCTTCCTGTAATTAATTACTGATTGGAATTAAACTCTGCAATCTAATCTGTGTCTCTGACATCTTTTAAATGACTGTGATTCAAAGAGCGCTCGGGGAAAAATAAAAGGGCAATTATCTTTTTTCCATCGACTTCTTTTGAGGCCCCGAGAAAGAGAAAGCCTTAGAGTTTGGCTATCAGAGGCTCTCTGGGAGGCCCTGCCTGAAGCAGATGATCCTCCAATCCAAGATGGGCCCTCAGATGTTCCAAACATGCTTCCTCTCCGATAAAGAAACACCGTCCAGGAGGGTCCACCCTCATTTTCACAGTACTTGGTGTGGATTTTGGAAACAGTGGCCTTCAGAAGTCCATTCCTGAAACTGCTAGGACTCTTTACAATGTTTTACAGAAAGGACGCTGCACACACTCACCTGCAGACATCCACTGAGGTATCCAACGTTCACCTTTGTCATACCCAGAGCAGGAATGAGGAGCTTTTAAATAAGACTTTGGGTACTAATACACTCAGGCTGTCACCTCCTATCCCCCCGCAAATAAAGATAAAACAGCACAAGCATTCTTCACCCTAAAACCCCACAGCAAATCTTTCATCATGACCCATTCCACACCTGTCATCTCAGTACATTCAAGTGCTCACATGG